>NC_134460.1:66693331-67350414 GCF_047948215.1 Lycorma delicatula
TTACTGCCAAGAGATAGACAACGCGGAACATACTATTTTTGTTTGTCCCAAATGGGCACGCAACAGAAGTGAGATCTCTGCAAACAGGCTAACACCGGATATTTTAATCAACTGGCTGGTGTTCAGTGATGTAAACTGGAATTTGTTTAGAAGGTTCGCAGGTGAAGTTCTCCGATCAAAGGAAGAAGAAGCTAGAAGTCGGGGAATGTAGTAGGGATGGGAGGACAGTCCCTCCGTGGAGGGCCCGTATGTCGAGGTATGCGGGTTCCTGAGAAGAGAGGGAACTCCTGGGGAGAAGTTGGGTAAAAGAAAGACCGAGTCCCGGTTCCCTGCAGAGGATGTGGGGGGCGGCGTAGCCAGACCTCATCTCTTTGACGGGGAATTTGAGGCAGGCAAACAAAGAAGTAAAGATCCGAGACCGGGGAGGCTAGCCTGCCGTGCCGGGCGTACTACCGGTGGGCGGGGGACGCCTCCTTAGAGTAAATGGACACTCTCCCCAACTGTTATATTTAATTGGATATCCGGTTGGGGGGAGAAGGGGGAAAAAAAGGTTCACTACCTAGTATTCGTACCAGCTACGATCTGTCCAGTACAACGCTGTTATTGAAGAAGTGATTATCGATGGAGTTCAGCGCAGTCTAGACATCAGTATACGACGTCTTTCTAAGCGCATCGGAGTTTCGCCTTCGATGGTTTGGAGGACACATTAACAAAACAAGTTTTATCCTTTTCATAAACAGCCAATTCAGCATCTACACCCAGGAGACGGTCCGTTTTGCTTGGAGTTCTACAACAGGTGGAACACAAATTGACAACTCTACAAGCATGTTTTCTTTATTGACAAGGTAAATTTCACTCGAGGTGGTGTGAGGTGCATATCCAATGAGCATACATGGACAGAAGTAAATCCTAATGAAAGAGTGGAAGGCAATCTGCATTACCCATTTAGCATCAATGTATGATGCTTCCTTCTTCGCAATCAGCTGTTTTGACCGTTCATATTACCTGGCCGCTTACATGCTCAGGCTGGGGATGGATGAAAAATGTTGTATGCTAAACAAAAATACATTCTCGTGAGGAATTAATTGTCCGCATTATGGATGCGGACAATTCCTGAAGAAAAGGAAATTAAGGAAATTCCTGAAGAACTAAAAAAATCAACAAAAGTAATAGTACTGAAGCCTGCCAAGAAATGTGTTGAAAATTGCGGGCTCATTTTTGAACATTTTTTATATAAATTGGTAAGTATAATGCACTTTGATCTAGTATATTGTTTCTAAATAAAATTCAATTTTTTCTAACTTTTCTATGTTTCTTCAACTTATCTTACACCATTATGTTCAGAATTACGTTAATGTAATTTACATGAGATTAAAGCCATATTAATTCGTTTTGAAAAGTGTTTTATAAAATTTAGCTTTTCATCATTATTAAATATTGATTTTATATATATATAGTTTTTTAAAGTTTAATAATTTATCTTTATGATCCTTAAAAATGTATAACTACTTTCCAGAATATATCAATGAGCAATCGCATCAGCTTTTGCAGCCATTAAATATTAATTCCTACATACGTATGTATTTCTAACAAACAATTTTCCAGTTCATTTCTTAAACCCCCATTTATAAAAAAAATAAAAAAATACAAATTACTAAGCTGATGACGTGCTCTTAAATGCCAATTAAAAAATCCGATTTTTCCGCAGCGTTATTTAAAAATTAAAAAACCCAAATAAATATTTTTTCCTTAACGCCTTAAAACTGTGTTTTTTGAACTGAATAGTATACTTATTTATTTGTAATTTTTGTATATATAAGGAAAAAATGTATGCTATATTTATTAAAATTCGTTAATAGAAAATGCCTAAAAGCCGTTTTTAGAGAAATAAAAATTTATAATTGAATATGTATTTCATTTCTGAAAAATTATCAGTTGATACAGGAGAATTTGAATAGGTATATATGAATTTAAAAAATTTACCAAAAAAATTAATAAATAATCATGCATACGAAATATTTCAAATAGAGTATTTCTAGCTTTATTTATTTATAAAATATCAATAAAACTTCTCCTGTGTAAAAAAAGGGCAGTCCGAGTGCTAGATTAGTTAGTTTTATAATGTTTTTTTAAGACTGACATGACACTTAAGACTGACAACATTACGCTGTCAACATGTGTGTAGAGACTATCCTACAAGATACTGTAAAACTACAATATTTTAGTTTATGTTTTTTTATTTTTTTATAAATATGGGTAGAAATAATCTTTTTAGCGTTTCCTGGGATTAGCCTTTCTGGGAATGTTTTATTTACGAGTGTTATTATTTAACATTTTCATGTTTCAATTATTTAACAGTTGAAATGCAATTTAGTTATACATTTTACCGATTTTTAGTTATGAATTTATTTTTACGTTTATTTATCATGATTTCATAATTTTTCTTGATAGATTGATAAAGAATAAAAATTGAATTTGGCGCGCTTTTATATATTGAACTAGGAACACACATACAGCTGGCAACTGGTATGTTGGTAGCTCTGTTCCTAACCTCAACGTACGTTAACCTTAAAGTGTACTGTCAATTTTGCAGTTTAGTGTAAATAAAACACGTGTTATTACTTGTTAATTATTGTTTATTTAATCCGTCTGTGACGTGTAATATTTTAAGTGACTGTTTTATTACTGTGCGTGGTTATCACTTTTAACTGCTGAGAATTGAGCTTAGGTATTTTTACAATTTTTATATTACTGTTTGTAAAAATTTCTGTTTAGTTCTTAATATAACTTTGTGACTTTACTAATTCATATAAACCTAAAATAACATAAAAATGATTAAATATCTTTAAAAGAATCGGTAAAATTTAACTTTTTCGTTTGAAGATAATGGGAAACCTTTTGCTTATGGACTATATTGATTTTAATTTTATTATGTTTATTATTTACTCTCATTTGTTTTCTGTTTATTACAGCTATATTTGTTTGTGAAAATGAGAAGTCTGTTTAAACAGCTTATGGTTATGACATCTTGCAGATAGAAAGTCATTGTCAATGCCTAACATCTTATTTTAAGCATTACAAAATTTTTAGTTCTGCTTTGTAAATTTTATATGTACACTGGAACCATATACTACATTTAAATTATCAGCCAAAATATATATATAGCTAGTCGTTAACCACTATAATTATTTGGGTTATTTATTTAAGTATGACATTACAAGCACTAAATTCTAAAAGGTACTAAAATTATTCATGATCCATCTTGATTGTACTTGGATGCACCTTACCTTAAATATTTTCAACCTTAATATGTTAAGGCCAGAAACAGATGAATATATATATAATCTATTTTAAATAAGAATGCATCAAAATATGCATCGTAGAATAATTAACATTTTATTAAGAGAAAAGATGTGTTTGTTTTCAATCAATTCAACCAAAATTCAAGATTGTCCATGTTGTTACTACACATGGTCACTTTATGTAGCATTAAAAATTTACATTGTTGTTGTGGTATTGTTATTTTTAGGAAAGTGAAAGTTGAAGAGTCAATACTGATACAAAATTATTTATTTTTTAAAAAAACAAAACAAAGAAAGTTTTTTTAAAAAATAAATAATAAGATTTTAATATCATACAAAAATTTTCCTTTCTTGTTAATTTGTGACTTACTAACTAATATTTATTAACTGACATTTTTTATCTAATTCGATGGTGATATAAGTGTATTATTCATAATCATTGTAATTACTGCTCTTTCCATCCCTGTCATTTGAGTACCATTGTATACAAGTTAAAAAATTAATGTTTGTATAAAAAACTTTTTACTGAAAATTTCTTCAGTGGGTGATTCCAGCACTTCATCTTCATCTTTTTCAATCCCAATGTGCCTAACCATTGCAGTTCTTTCAGAATATTAATCAAAGCTTTTCCACTGGGTCCCACTTTCTGTCTGACACAAACATTAAATCCACAATATCCTTATGTATGGGATTCAGCCAACATATTTCATATAGTTAATCAACCTGATCTTAATCAGCCCATTTGAAGGTTCCCCCTTCCTGTACACTATCTCATTTCTTCATCCTTCGTATATTATTGCTTCATTTTAATCTCTGGAGTTGTCTCAGTCCCTTCCTTGGCTCCATATGTTCTAGCATGCTGGCACTTTCTAGTAGTCGGGAGATCCTGGGCTGCTTTTATTATTGAGGTCAATGAAATTGGAGCTTTGCTCATGGGACTATCCTGGGAAGCTGTGTTTTATATTCTCTGGTTGAAAAAAAGTTAAACTACTTGAGGCTGGACGCTTGTCTGGTGTATTCAGGCTTCTTCCTAAAAACCTTAAATCTATAATTGTGGCATTTCTCAGATTCAGGTTGGTTATAGACATTTACATTATTCTTGTGTGGGTTTTTGTTGTTTTCATCTTTAATTAGAGATTAATTCCATACTGTAATATTTTCTTATTTACAATCAGGATACTGAATATAAATCCAATCTATATTTTTAATTGAACTAATCAATATAAAAACTATAAAAAAATAGTTATTATGGTAGTTATTATCCTGCTGGGTTGCTGTGGTGGTTAACTTGTCATCACAAATCAGTTGTTTAACATCTGATCTTTTAAGTCAAAGGGTCTGAGGATCAAATTCTAGAAAAAATTAGTTACTTTTGTATAGATTTGAATACTAGACAGTGGATATTGGTGGGTGTACTTTGGTGGTTGTAGTTCTATTAACTACATATCTCAGAAATGGTCGGCCTGTATCTGTACAAAAAACATCTCATTTACATATCATACTCATATCATTGGGGGTTGCTTATTGTTCACTAGTTGAACTGATTACAATGTACAAATTAGGAAAATAAATAATGATAGTTATTAGCTACCAGATTGGTCTAGTGGTGAACGTATCTTTGCAAATCAGCTCATTTGGAAGTCGAGAGGTCCAGCGTTCAAGTCCTAGTAAAGGCAGTTATTTTTGTATGAATTTGAATACTAGATCGTGGATACCGGAGTTCTTTGTGGTAGGATTTCAATTAACGACACATCTCAGAAACGGTCAACCTGAGACTGTACAACACTACACTTCACTTACACTCATACATATCATCCTCATTCATCCTCTGAAGTAAACCTGACAGTAATTCCCGGAAGCCAAACAGGAAAAAGGAAACAGTTATTATTTTATATCAGGTTGCCTTGTTAGTTATATTTTATGATTTTTTATTCCAGTGATTATTTATCTAATTGTTCTAAAACTTAAATAAAAACTGTTACCACTACATTGATAATATCATACAAGTAATCAATAACTAACTGATCGATTAAAGTTTGCAAATGTTTTTATCTTTTTTACAAGCATTTTTAATTATATTTGTCAACCATTAATTCATATAGACCAGGTGCCATCAGACTGGCATCCGTGCAGACAGGGTGCCCTAAATATCAATTTTCAGATTGCTCCGAACTAAACCTTGATGTTACTATATTTTAGCTCTTTTTATGTTTTACGTACAAATATTAGCATTACTAATAATGCTGTTCATAAGGAATTAATTATAAAATGTAATATCTTTTATGTAATGGATGTATAGAGTTGTCAGCTTTGGCATTGTTGATTCATTCATTACCTTACCATAAAATTAATGCATTGTATATGCCAACTGCTCATAATAACATTATGTGTTTAAATATGTTATTGAGTCAGTGATGAGATTAATTTAGATTTTCTTAAAAACCAGATTCTTACCATGGAAAAGAAATAAGATCAAATTTAGGACTAAAAGAATTTAATTAATATGGCACAAATGCCTACCATTTGTATGGGGTGTGATCTAATTTGATGTCTGAATGAATGAAGTCTTTTGCCAAGTTTATATTACAATAATTACCCTAATTGTGTGCTCTGTACAACATTTACATGTTAGTAAATTATTTTGTAAGAATTGGTTTTATTTCTGACTGATGAAATGACTCTTTTCCTATGATTCTACACAGCTTTGATTCAATTCCCCTCCAACGTTTAGATTATTGAAGGTTTTATTACCTCTAGTCAGACATAAATACTATTATTATGAGTATTAAATTTCTGTGCATGTTTGATGTAAAATTGTGACATTTAGAGCTCAGAACATACATCATATTGAGAAAGTCACTAGTGTATGCTTGGCTTAGAAGCTTGTCAGCAAGCAATTCATGACGTAAAGATGTAAGTCAATATTTAAAATATTTTAAATATCTCTTTAATTTAGACCAAATGCTGAGATATTTTTATGTTATTTTGAAGTTCCATATTTTGTTTTATGTTACAAAGTGAACTAAACACATCCTCATAGAAAATATTTATTATGGCAATGAATCAAAGAGTCGCTCTTTTTGTACTTAATTACATGTAGCATATTTTCAAGGTCTTGGTTCGTATACAGTTCTTTGTTCTTGTTTGTATCCTCTATTAAAATCTTTTTTATTGGAATGAGCGAGTACAATTTTTCTGTAATTCATTGTACAGTTTATATCAATTTGCATGTTATGTAATTTTCTGTTTAATGTTCATTGTAACAGTCTACTGTACAATTTTGATTACACTAATAAACACAAATTTGTGTATACTTTTAGTAGCTTTCTTAAAAAAGTGAATCCAGATGTACTGATGTACAGTGATGGGTGTAATTTGAAATGATTCCACTATTCGTAGTCACAGAAACTAAAGGTTCAATCTGCCCACAAAACCAGCAAATTTATTGTTAGACATTATGCAGTGGTTTATGGGTTTATAAGCAATTCATCTTAGTTAGGATATGCCATATTCTTTTGATTTGTGACTCATTAAGGTACTTCAACATTATCTGATAGAGTTACTACTAATCAGATAATTTTAGATGCATATGCATTATTTCACTGCTTAGAAACCACAATGCATATCAATTTTTGATAGATTCTTTTTATATAGAAATTTTTAGACAATAAGAACTCAGTTTGACTACTTAAGCAATTTTCATTGAGAGAGCTTTTACAAATTGCTTAATCTGTTCTGACTGCACATCCATTGTCAATGTCATTTAAATAGATTTTGACAAAAATAATGATTTTTTATTTTTATTTCTTGAGGATTTGCGACGTTTTGTAATTTTAGACTGTTTAGCCATTACGATTATTGTGCTCTGCCACTAAAAGAAAACAAGAGTCCCTGGGTTGGTCCTTGGATAACACCCTCCCATTTGATTACAGTAAAGGTTCATTTGTTCTATACTTGCTGGCAATCCTAAACATGGTCATAGCGAGCCAGTATCACATTTACACAATTTAATAAAGGTAAAAGGGATCAAAGAAAAAGAAAAGAGGTTGGTGGTGGTGAAGAATGATTTAGAGAACCACACTGTTAGACTAACTGCTCTTCTCAGAAGAAAGTATAGACTCTCTCCAGGCATCTGTGTTTCCAGTGGGCATCTGTACCATCCATAGTCTCTAATTGGTGCATTTTTACGAAATGGGAGCAGCACATTGCTGATCAAAGAATTTGCACTGGGTAGCTTAGAAAAAAAATTAATTTTCCTCCAGAAATTTAAGTATCATTTAAAAATTCCATCGTGATAACCTCATTCATTTTGTTATTTTATGGCGAGTAGAAGTATCCATCAAATATAAACTGTTCAACCAGTCTCCTTCTGGAAGCTAAAATAAGTAGGTTGTTTTCTTGAATTAATTATATTTAAGGTTCCATGTTACTGTCAACTTGAGATAGCACTTTGAAGAAATCTTCTCCGTCATTTGTACTTTGGGCACATTTAAAATTCTTAAATTGTACAGTAATGTTCTTTTAAAGTTACTAAGACTAAAATCTGAATTATAGGTTTTTTTGTATCTCGCTCTCGCTCATTGTGTGTGCGCGAGCGCGCGTGTTATATCTATAAATTTTTATATACAAATATTATTTTAAAAATCAATTAATTTAGATTTGTTAATATTTGATGAATTTCATAATGCAATATATAAGATTGTGTTTATTATGAATATTGTTTTAGTCATGTTTTACTTTTGAAAATTTAATTCTCTGGTTCTTATACCTGAAATATAGTTTTATTATGAGTGAAACAATTTTTTTCCTTCATAATTATGTTATTTGTTTGCCTTAAAAATGGTAATTAAAATTTGATCAAAATAATTCATAGTTTCATGTCCTACTAAAACTCATTCTATAACTGTTGAATTGCTTTCTTGCTTTGCTAGTTTAGGTGGAGCTCATATTTGAAGAGAGATGAAGGTCAATAATAATACCGATCAAGTTATTCTTTTTATTACCTCTGATTACAGAATGAGGCTGGTATTAAAAAATTTACTACAGAAACCTGGAAGCTTTTTTGTTTGGAATCAAATCAACTGTAATTTTTGTTTTAATTATTTAAATAGCTTAATGTAACTGTATCAGCTCTATGTAACCTACGCTTTCCCATTTACAGTTTCATCGCTAGTCATTGATAACTCACATAGCAAGAAAATAAAACATTAAAAAAAAATAATGGTCTTTCTTCTAATGCAATTATTAATAACAGTTTAATTTTTCATAATTATTATTTTGTTTGTAATGAGTTATATTAAAAACTACGTCTGTCATGTCAGCAACAACTTAAGGTTATTGTGCTTGATGGCTATGACCTTCAGTGAATTTCATTAAATCAGTAATTGTTTCAGCATAAACATAAAAATAAAACATTTTAATTTCTGTGAAATTAATTATGAGTAATGTATTAAAATTAATTAATAATACTGTGAAATTATTAAGTTTATTGTGTGTAATCGTTTGTATTATATTTTCCACTTTCTTTACATTTGTAAATGTTCATCAATTTGGCACAGGATTGTTTCATTCCATTTTAAGATTGCTGCAATTATTGCAATTGAACTACACTTCTTGTAGTTCTAATTTTATTGTTTTTATTCTCTTGAAAATAATTATGTTATTTTTATCAATAATTTCTTTTTATTTTGAGATAATTCATCCAGAAGGGGTGTCACTGAATGATTTTTAGTTCAGTTGGATACATATTCATAATTATTATTATCATTTTATGTTTCTTTGAGAAACAGGTACCTATAAACCACTGTTATCTGTATTCATCTTGATCCTCCTGTTTAATCTTTTTATATCCTTCATTCTTGATTTTATCTATCAACTTAAGTCTCTTTCTTCCTTCTCTCTTATAATAATTATCCTCTTGGTATGTGTCTGATCCAATTTTTCTACTTCTCTCTTTTAAACTGTATGCAGGAATCTTCTATTCTCAACTATCCTGTTAAATATCATATCATTTCCTCCTCAGTTCACTCATTTTATTCTCTTCTTATTCTTCCATACCCACACAACTCAAAAGCTTCAATTTTACCGTCTCTCTCTTCCTTACTGTTTGTGTTTGACCTATATAACTTAATATTCCAAACAGCATTATTTTTTCCTGTCCTCTATATCCATATCATCCATAATATTAATTTGTTTTGGTTAAAGGTTTCATGTCATAGCTCATTTTTCTTGATCTTTTTAAATTCTTCCAAATTAGCATATTCCCCAGGTATGTATGGTTTTCATTTTGTTCTACTTATTCTTCTTTTGCCTTGAACACTATGTACTGTCTTATCATTTATCCTGTTTCCTGTTAAGTTTTGTTGTTTTAAATTTATTTATATTCCATACTTTACCATTTCCTTCATAGTTATTATTCTTTGAAGTGCTTCATTCTTGTAGTTTTAGGTCAAAGTATCCTCCATTATTGAAAAAAATTGTATTAATTTACACATTTTTATTCATATCACGCATTTATGGAAGCTAGCCAAGCAAAAAGAAAAAAAATTATTTCAGAAATGTTTAATCTAGTCTATGAAAAATCATTGATCATTAATATCCTGGGTTCTGCCTGATATTTTGAGGGATGTGAGTGGGATAGTATCCCTCTACTATGAGGGACTTTACAACATCCCTTTGGTAGATTTATTTGTATTTTTTCTTGGCCCTTGCATAGATCAGTGTTCATGTCTTTCTTTCTCAATGTTCGTCTTTTCTCCTTACTTTGACTTTTCTTCTGCCAGATATTCAATGGGTTTTAACTGCTGCCCACCGGATCTGTCCTGTGGGTGTGAAGACCAGTGTAGTTACTGTATCATCTGTATTTATATGGTTTGTTGGAGACAACTCAGTTTATTGACATAACCAGGCACTCTGATTTTCTACTTGATAATTGTACCTACCTAATAATTCGCCAAATTATTATATTATAAAGTCGCCAAATTTATGATACCTTCAAATGACACTGAGGTACTCTATATGATTTAGAGTACCAGATTTGTACTGTTGTAAATGACAACCATTCTCAGAAATATAAGCTCTTAGCTTTGTAAGTAAAGTAAGGAGTGTAATGTTTTCCCGTAGTTTTCTTAACTGAGCCAAACTATGGCTGCACATCAACATGCCTAACCACTGAATGCTATAACCATGTAATTGACACCTTAGTCTATTCACAACAGGTGTGAACGTATAGTAAACATCATTACTCTTAGTGAAATTAACCCTGACTGGTGGTGCTTCATATAGATCAGATGTTTTATCTATGTCATTGTCATAAGAAAGATTGGGTTAGATAGTGTATAACAATAAAATTAATTCTCTTTTTAAAATTATTTAAATTTAAAGATATTAAAATCTCCTTTTATCGTGAATTATTATGTTACCTACAGCCTTCAGCTCAGAAGGGAACTTATTCTTAATGAATAATTTTCATGTACAATACAATACAATAAATTTTTACTATAATAGAAGTATTTTTATATTATTAATATTGAATTTTGTATTTTCATATTATAAACATTTTGTCAATTGCACTTAATATCTTACATTAAACATTAATTCTGTTTACATAATTGTGTTTTTTAGTTGTGAAATCATTATGTAGTAGTTAATTTATGTAATAATATTTGTATTTATAATTTATGCAACATTATTCATTTTATAAATATTGTTACTACGTTGTTTAATTTAGTTTAAATATTACGTAATTATTTTATACAGCTATTACAAATGGTAATTTGAATAAATAATTCTGTGGTAGAAGATATAGAACGTAGTAGAGTTAACCTTTTCATCTCTTCAATGGCTTACTAATGCAAATGATGTTAATTCTTTCAAAGTCTGTTACCATAATTCTGTATGTATTTATACTTTCTGTTTATTTTATTACTTTTGTGACCTTTTTCATTTATTCAATATTTTTCTCTCTTTCTTTCTTTAGATGTTTAATTATGTCTTGTTCTTTTTTTAGATTTTTTTCTTGTATTTTCATAAATTAATTTTATTATTGTACTGAAATAATTATGTGTTAAGCAATCTAAGAAAAGATTTATAGTATGTATTCTATTTATTATTGGTAATTATAAAACTTCTGAGAAATATTTCTTTTTTGTATTAGATCAATTTACTTTCATTATACTGCTCACTTCTAACTCTGCATCAGCTGATTAAGATTTGATTCAGATGTGTGATGATGTTTTGAATTATAACAGAAATATTTTGCTCATTTGTCACACTAGTTCTTTGAGTACTTGCACTTTATTGTCAATTATAAATTTTATATATTTATTTATTTTTTGCTCTTTGTTGTCAATAATTATAAAAATCATTTTTGTAATTAATGTCATATTTTTTAAAACCTTTTTAGAAATTAACTTAACAGACAAATATATGTTTAATTTTATCATTTATTTTCACCTAGATCTATATATTGAAATTAAGTTGTTATAATAATAATTTTTAATTTCATAATTACTGTATATTTTTTTCATAAGAATTATATATTTAATGAAAATTGTTCAAAATTTGTGTAGAATTCCATAATAGCTCTGTCAAAATTGATTTTAGTGATTAGTCTGCCACATAGCAGGTTCTAAGACTTACCATAGTTGTCATTTGTTGTTACCCATAAGACTAACAACTTTTGAGTAATCTCATTAACCAATCAATGTAGCATACTTGCCATATGCATTTTTGATGCAAAAAAAACAAAATAATTTGTTTTTTTTTTAATATATGACTGAATTTACCTATTTATTTATTTTTATTATTACAATTATTATACTTTATAATCAATTTTAGAACCAATTTACATGTTTTATTGTTATTATTATTATTATATTAAATTAGGCCACTGGTTGCTGATATTACTAAAGATAAAAAAATGCTAAGTTTCACATACCTGGTTGTTGATTTTCAGTCACTTTTGATTGGCTTTGGTGATCTATTTGATCCAGTTTACTAAATTTGGCTTAATTGTTGACATTTCATCATTTTTACCTCACTTTTTTATTTAATATGTTAATCCTCTCCAGTTATTCCAGATGCAAACCCACCGGATTGGTCTAGTGGTGAACTTGTCATCACAAATCAGCTGATTTCAAAGTCGAGAGATCTAAGGTTCAAATCCTAGTAAAAGCGGTTATTTTTATATGAATTTGAATATTAGAACATGGATACCGGTGGTGGTATGGGTTTCTTTGGTGGTTGGGTTTCAATTAATCACACATCTGAGGAATGGTCAACCTGAGACTGTACAAGACTATACTTCATTTACATTCATACATATCATCCTCTGAAGTCGTACCTTAAGGTAGTTAGTTCCTTATGGTAGTTCGGGGCACATATTGAATGAACAAAGCTTTTGAAGTAAAAAACCAATTTCCTTTAGTTTTATATGTAACGATACGGTAAAAGAAATATAAGACAATCTTACAATAATTTACTTTAAATTATTTATTTTAAATAAATTAATAAAATAGTTTAATTATTATTTAACTATTTTAAATAATTATTTATACAGTATTACATAGATAGCGCTAACTACAAAAGATTACCATATACATATGAAAAGTGTAATACTATACAAGTTTCAATAAGTAGTTGATATCTCAGCTATTTTTTTTTTTTTTATATTCGCATCAACAATTAAAGTCGTTAGCGACTTATCCGTGTAATATAACAGAACCGGTAAATTTGTAGTCTTGAACAAACTCAGGTCGAGACATGTGGTCAATTGAAACCCAACCACCAAGGAACACCGGTATCCACGATCTAGTATTCAAATCCGAATAAAAGTAATTACCTTTATTAGGATTTGAACCTGAGAACTTCGATTTCGAAATCACCTGATATACGACGACGAGTTTACTACTAGACCAACCTGGTGGGTTAGTTTAGCTAACTTGGATAAATGAAAAACAAAATAGAACAATATTATTTTAACCTAAATTTCACTTGCGGGAACCATATAATTGTCAATTTTATTTACTCAGCGATGCAAATTACTACTATTCGAAAAATATCGTTAAGTAAAGTTTTTTACTTGCTTTTAAAAAATAGTTATCTAGATAAATTTACGTTTAAAACCATTCTCAAAATTCAGTAAATAGGTAACCATGAAAGACCGAAATTAGAAATTGTGATCATTCTCCGGTGAATGTCGACACATAACAAATAGTCGGTGAAAACCCGAAATACTTTGCTTATTCATACCTTTGCAACAAGTACAATAAATACCTATGTCAACAAGTACAGATAAAATCTGGTGGGGGTCGAAACAATAACTCGAAATTAAAAAAAAAAAAAAAAACACCCAAAAACAATTTCTAAGGTAAATAGATTACGAGAACCCTCGTAAAAGAAGGAATTTAAATTTAAGCTAAACTTAACCTACGCACTCGTCACTCGTCTAATTAAATTATAGTCGTAGTTTATATTTGAATTAATTAAATTTAAGCCAAAGGTAACCTACACTCGCTAACCTCGTCTAATTAACGTTAAATATACTAATTATATAAGTTATTCTTCAACATTGGAGGCGATTAATCAAATTCACTGCAATTTAAAAGAATTTAATAAAATTTTCAATTTTTTTTTAAATTGAAAGGGTCAATCAGATTATACAGAATATGTTAACTGCATGGATGAACGATAACGATTCAAAGAAATGGTCAGATGTTCATTTTTTTTATAAAAATATTTTCATTCAACTTTCACCTTCAATGCATGTTGAATGTGTACATATACCGGCGAAGTTCCGATTAAGCAAATATTTCGGTATTTCACCGACGTATTTGGTATGTGTCGACATTCACCGGAGAATATCGACATTTGCCAGATATCGAGCTTTCACGGTGACGTATACATTGACAAAAGAATAATTCAAATTTTTCTAGTGAATAAAAAGTTTGACATGACATTATGATTCCGTAGTAAAGGTTCCCCATTCATAATTTTTTGTCTTTTTTACAACCATTTTTTATGATTCGAAAATTCTTAGCAAGATTAATGTTATTAAATAATAATTACCATTGAAATTGATGTGGATGAGTGTCATATTGCGTTAGCTTAATTTGTATTAATTTAACTTATTGTTAAGTTTTTAATGAGTTCTATAGTATTTTTTTGTGTTGTTTGATATTACTGCAAAATGGTTAAATGCCTCATGATTTCAGTGAATGAACTAAATGAGTGAATAAATAAATTACGTTTACAGTGAATTATAATTATACTTAAAAAGATTTATTAGGTGGCGGTATGTACTTGATGCTGATACGGTATTACAAGTCTAGTCGACATGTTGAATTTCTGGAATAAAGTCTGCCTGCATTTCTTTATAATAGTATCTTCTTAGTAGGTTGTTATTTGAAATGTGTTTTTCTGTGTGTGTTTCTTTTTTTTAATAATTTCATTCATAAGTAAGTAATGCGTCCTTGTTGAATTAGACACAGTTACCGACGCTTAATGCTTGATAATTTTACATCAGGTGTCCTCTAATGATTGTGTCATTATGACCATAATTTATTTTATCGCAAGGGCACTTAAAGAATCTAACGTTCATCAGAGGATTTCTGTGATCATCTATCTTATTTCTTCTTACTGGTTACATATACACAGAACATGCTACATCCGTTTCCAGCGAGTAGAGCCTTAATGCAATTATTATAAAATGTAGTTTTGCTCGAATTATCTTTCTAATTTACCGATTAATTATATTATATTCTTTACGTTTATTATACGATTATTATGTTGCAACGTTTTTATATAAATTTATTTTTGTTGTAATAATAAAAAAAAAAAAAAGTTAATAATTCTCTCTACTCGTAGTTTGGAAGTTTTGTAAAAGTGTATATATTAAATGAGGGGAATCGTGATTATATATAGTTAAATAAAAATGGCGAATTTTAGAACCAAAACTTGAACTATAGCTAATTCGCGGATTGCTCGACGGTTCACGCCAGCTCATTAAAAACGTTATAATCTTTTTATCGATTTATAAATACGTAGTTTATTATTTTATTTAGACCAAATAAAATGTAAAAATCTTTTCATCCGATATCAAACTTTAAAATATATAGTAATCGGTATTTAATAAATTCATTAGTTAAATATCAAAAAGTAGGTTATTAAAAGTTGTCAGAAATATTCTCACAATGTATGAAAGGTATAAAAAATTTTAATATATATATAATACAGAGTAATTTGATTAACCTAATTTCACAGGCCATATTGTAAAGTATTCGTTGTTATGATTATACAATAAATAATTAAAATACAAAACCCACTTACCAACAAATCTTTTTATGCGTTCTAGCGCTTTCGGAAACGAATATCATCTTCAGGAACTTAAACTTTTTTATATCATTCTTAAAAAAAACTAATACTTTGTCGTCATAAGTAGAATTGTTATGTAAAGTGTGTAAAATATATAACAGTGGTCGTCATATGTTTCACTGTTATATATTTTACATACTTTTACATAATAATTTTACATATGACAACAAAGTTTTACTTTTTTTTTTTAATAATAATATAAAAAAATTAAGTTCCTGAAGATAGAATTCGTTTCCCAAAGCGCTAGAATGCATAAAAAGATTTGTTGGTATGTGGGTTTTATATTTTAAATGATAATTTGACTACTATAAGTGTATCAGAGAAATTATAATTATTTAATTTCCTTTTATTTTATTTACATTTAAATTAACCAAAAAAGACCTGATATTCATAAAAATGTTGCAAACTAACAGTTGATAATTAGTTATATATCATTTGAATAATTGATTACAAGAAAATTGATGTCTCCTTATATATATATATATATATATATATATATATATATATATATGTATACAGGGTAATTCAAAAAGTACTTCATAACTTTAAAAGCATATAAAATGTTTTAATGTGTTGAACCACGGTTAGTTTGTATGGTTTCAGGTGCAATCGTTTGCGTAAAAAATGATCGTATATGCGCCCAAAAGTCGTTTGTGAAATATCATTCTCTCAGACTACTAACTGTTTTCTACAGACTACGTGCAAAGCTTTCTCTGAGTTGTTCCACAGCAGCTTCAGGAATGCGTGAGTGTCTTAGGGACGTCAAGGACTCTAGGCACCAAGATTCTCTGACTCTTGGGGAGCACGGTCCGCATCAGTAAATGTATCCATTTTTAACAATACTGGTAGCAGTGTTGTTGGGCGAAATCGGTACAATTAACTACCTGAATTAAAACTTGGTATATTTTTTTTTTATGAAATGAGACCTCAGCCGAATCTGTAAGTCATCTAAACAGATTTTTATAAGTTTATAAAATTGTAATGTCTCTTTTGAATCGCCACATATACATACATACACGTATATATAAATATATATATATATATATATATATATATATATATATATAAAGTGTACAATTTATCTAAGGAAGTATCGATCTTTACGAAAGTACTTATGATTACATACAAACGCAGTCATGTGCGTAATTTTAATTTTCTTTCAAAAAAAAAAATTTAAATATAAAATTAGGAGATTACTTTCATAAAATACCTCAATAACGTAGAAAATAATAAAATTAAATAATATATATTATTTAGGGTGGTTTAAACTAAAAAATAACAATGATAGAAATAATTTAAAAATATTCTAAAATTGTTGTTTCTAGAAAATCGTAAACGAATCGATGTAACTATTTTCTATCGTTTGTTCCATAAACCCTTTAATAACGGTATTAACTTAAAATATAAAATATTTATTGCAAATAAACTTGCGACCGAACGAGGAATTACTAGGGAGTAAATCTGGGATTGTTACGCTATTTTTTCCCGAACACATCAGTTTTGTGTAACAATGTAGCAATGATGTGATTTGACCAAAATACTTAATGTCATACATAATGTAAATATGTAAGTGTTGGCAATGCATTGTTTAGTTTTTTCTCTAGTGTGGTAGCGGAGATATCATTACACCTTTAATCTTATATATATATATATATGAATGTTTGTTTGTCCCATATGCGTTCCTATACCATTCATCCGATTGCGATGAAACTTTGGTGAGTTGTTGTACGCATGCCAGCGAAGGTTTCTGAATTAGTTTGGACACGCTAGTGGCGCTGGGTCGAGTTATTTCGAAAAATTGTATTAATGGTCCGATTTGGCTTATATTCAGAATATGTATTAGTTACGTAAAAAAAATACCTCTGCTAGTCGGTACTGGGGTCGAAATATTTGTAAAAATTGCATTTATGGTCTGATTTGGCTCATATTCAGCAAAGTTAGTTACGTAAAAAGAAATAATTTTGCGAAAAATAGGCCCGCTAGGTGGTGCTGGGGTAGAAAAATTGTATTTATTGACCGATTTGGCTCATTCAGAATATGCATTAGTTAAGTGAAAAGAAAAATTTTTGCAAAACCTATACCCGCTAGGTGGCGCCGGTGTCGAGATCTACAAAGCAAACAAATATACAAAAAGACTTTCTTCTTCTATATATATAAAAGGCAATGGTAATATGTGTGTCCGTTGCAGACTAAAAAATCGACTGGACCGATTTACGCGCGGGAAAATAGGGAAAAAGGGAAAGGTTAAATTTTTTGAGTTCCGTAATGTGCATTTTTTAAATATTTTATCATACTTTCAATTGTGTTTATTTAATTCATATATATATATATATATATATATATATATATATATATATATATATATATATATATATATATTTACTCAATCTAGCAATAGCAAAGCATTGCTAGATAGCAATAGCAAAGTTTGCTAGTAAGAAAGAAAAAAAAAATAGAAAAGTGTAGTAGTAATATGAGATGATTCTGCAGATCCGTTTAAAACACTATATTGTTTTAAATTTTGAAGAAGTCCAGTTATGAATTTCGAATTATGACAAAAATAAAACTTGATAATTATACTATTAAAATCAGGTTCATTTTTGGATTTTGCTAAAATAAAAAAGATAATCTCTCAAGTGAAAGGTCCTAAATACTCTTTTAAAACAATCAAGAAAAGTAGAAACGAATAGGCTAATTTTCGTTTATTTTCCTGTGTTATTTCGTAGATACTTTTGTTCAAATTGGACCGCAATATAATATTTAATCTAATATTCTCTTACAGTTTATTACCAGTTTCTTTTTTTGTTTAGTCACGGTATAAAATTTGAACTTTACGCCCTTTTTAAAGTTAAACATATTAAAATACTTTTTATGTATGCGTTTATGATTTAATTTTTAATAAATTTTATTAATTATTGTTTTTTTGTTTTCTTCTTGTACAGAAAATAATCTGTTTCCTGGAATAAATAAAATAAAATTTATAAAGTATAATTGGTTTAGCATTTATTTACACGGTTGGCTATTATTTATATAGCTTAAGAATGAGTATATTTCAGTTAAATTTACTCGGCAATTGTTTCATTGTACTTTGTAAAGGCTATATAACTCAAAATGACATAAGTTATGAATAACTACTAATGGTTATTTCCATAATTTTACATCATGATAATCGTTGTATAATGTCCAACAGCAGCAGTAGTTAACTGTAAATTGAGGTCACGCCCAATTTTGATTATTTGCTAAAACATACTAAATTGCTATATTAAAAAAATAAAAATATTATTTTATGTAGGCTTTTGTTTGATTAATGTTCTCTATTATTTTATTTATTGAGGTAAATTGTACAAATATAAATTATGTACTGTAATTTTATTTCATGTTTATATATATTTCCATACACACGCGTGCGCGCGCGGATATGCACACTAGTTGAGTACATATAATTCCCTAGTTACATTTATGCTAATGTAGACCGTTCTGTTGAATGTTCATCAGTACAAATTTAATGATACTCAAAGTTTTACATTTATCTTACGATCTTCAAAATTTAGAGTAACTTATTTATTTATATACTCTACTGGCTAACGCCCTGTTACAATATCATGTAAGAAATTAATTTTGTAGCGCGTGAAAAATGATAAGTGTTACTGTGATCTCAAACTAACATCTTTCGGATGAAAGGCAGTGACGCTACTACTCTAGTAGGTATTTACGTTGAGAAAAATCATTCAAATTCTATAGCTTTAGTAGAATTTTCCATCCTACTTCACTTAGCACTCTCGCATTTCATTAAGTTAAATGACACATGTAATACGGAATTGAGGACCCCTTCTTGAAAATTTTAAATGAAATACTCGTGAATATTGTGCGTTATCCAAAATATAGTACATACAAATTATTTTACAATTACGAATTAGGGATTATGATAATAATACTAGACGGATGATAAGTTTAATGGGATAATAGCTGAACGAAGGCAAAGTGAGCTACTTACGTTTCGGCAGTAAGAACCACTTTTATTTCTTAGAGTAATTCCATCTTTTTCCATGTATTGTCACCAATTGGTGGCAGCCGCATTCCCTCAATCTGAGCGTTAGTTTACTTTGACTTAATTATTTTGGATAAGGTGAGTCATTTAACTTCGAAACGGAGTTGTAAATACTTTTATTTAAGAACATGAAATAAATTAAAACACCAGAAACCGAATAATTCCCCGGATTAGTAACTGAAGGTCTTATCATACTTTTGGAAAATACTCTATCATTCACGGTATTATTTTCGAAGAAACATCTGAAAGTCTCCAAAATATTGGGTGTAGTTTTGTTTAATCGGGTACCCTGAGTTCTATCAGGCAAGTGGGAATTCTCAATTAGTAACATTCTCCGTAAGGAGCTACCTTCAATTGCACCCTCCAGCCTATTTTCCATGACGGTAACAATCTTTATTCGCGGGAAAATCTTTTATATTTGCAACTTTAAGTAAGGTAGGCGGCAAGGTAACCCCTCTCGATCAGTAACTAGTTAATCTCTGAAATTCTTTGCCACAAAGCAGGAATAACAAAACAAGAATTAATCAGTTAAGAGCTACAACAGATATCCAATTGTATATATCGAAAGTGAATCAAAACATTAAATCCACTACTTGTTAATAGTTATATTCATCCTGATGATTACGGTTAGCGATCTCATTAAATTAAACTTTTGTAATCATAATGTATGGTCAGAAGAGTTCTGACATCAGAATTCTCCAAAAACACGTAAATAATGCTCGTCCAACGTTTAATTTATGAACTCGCAATGTTTTTCTAATATTGGACGTTATTTCCATCTTCCAATTGAATGCGATATCCCGTGTTAATATTCATACACAATTTTTTCCCATAAATCCTTACGGATTTATGTATTTTTTTGGTTGTGGACAACCAAAAAAAGCATGAATCATCCTACGGTTATTTGAAGATATGCAATTCTTCACATTTTCGTGAACTGTCAACAATATTCATCTTCCGTAACTAGAATTTTCATGGTTTAACATGAGCCGTGGCCTACTCATTCTTAGACGAGTAATGAAAGGAATGAACCGATGCCTAAATCTACAAAGAACAGTGATTTACCTCTTAACTAACGCGCTTCCTTCATTTATTGTATTATTGCTCTGATCAAGTAGGTCTACTACAGTATTATATCTACTCGATTACTTATTAGGCTTTCGTGAGAGATTCTTCAGATCAATTTCGACACTTCCTGATAAAATTCTTTACATTTCGTCTACAGTTAATTTACTCTTCATTACTTGGATACTACAGCTAATACCTTGGTCGTTAAGTGATATCCTATGTTTTTTCTTTAAATATATGTTATATAGATTTAAAGAGTATAAATTAAATTTCAGTATTGCTAATTAGAATTCGACAAGTAGATTAAGGAACAAAACTTATTAGCGTAAGACTAACACGTTTGTTATAATTTTAGCGTAATTTGCTGTTGACTAATAATTTATATAATTGATTATTATCTTTATTTTATATTACAATGACTTAGGAGCCCTTTAATTTTTAAGCTTATATGTGTTGGTAACGAAGTATTTTGTAAAGTAATACCTGTTTTTTTTTTTTAATTTTCGTATTTATCGGGTGTGGTTGGGTAGTAGATAGGCTGGTGTTTATTCCCGATTGAAATCTTACAAAATGGTCATATGAAAGTTATTTAAAAACTTGTCTTGGTTTTTTAGCTGTTATAAAAGTGCAATGACATTTGTTGTTAAAATGAAACATTTTATTTCGAGTTTTAAATGACATATAATTTAATGATCGGTTCATTTTTACTCCCACTCATCCTCCCTACGTGCATTCCTCAGCTTTTATCTCTCCCCTCCTAGCTCTATTTACATGCATTAAACTTCTTTCTTTCTATTTTTAACTTTTTGGATTTTTTTGAAAATATATTTTTTGGTTTTCGTTATAATATCTATTTCCGTTCAAAAAAATTTAAAAACTTACTACGAATTACTAGTGGTATTTCAGTACTACTGTTTTTATCTCATCTTTTTATATGATACCTAATATATGGGCATATGAAATAATGCAGCTTCTTAGCTTTTCCATAAGAGTACTGTTCATAAAGATCTCAGTAGAATGATATTTTAGGTGGTTAAATCTCAAAAGGTTAAATAATGTTTATTCTTTGTAATAAAGTTTTAAATATTCTTGTGTCCTAGATTATTGTTTAGCGGTTTTCAGAACCCGCTAAACAATAATAATAATTTATTGTTTAAACAATAAACAATAATTCGCACTTTACAATGTATAAGTGCAAATTATTGTGTATATAGCCCAAAAAGCAAGCTTGGGATGAGTGGAAAGTGGTTATAGATTGGTTGCACAAGAATTTCTTACTTTAATTAAGAAACTTTTTTCAAAATAAAAATTATTTTTTGTTTGAATACATTTCATTTATTTATTTTTTTCAGTTTTATTCTGAAATATTTTATTAAATATATCATTCTTCTTGCACCAAACAGGCACAGATGTGTCTATATTGCTTGTTACCTGTTTCTATTCGATTGTCACTTTCCCTATAAGGATTCTCCATTTAGGATATTTAAAGAGAATTTCGTAAACCCTTATGATTTTGGTTTAAGATATAAAATCGATGGATTGAAATACTGTAATCGATTAGAATATATTATTTTTTTAAATCCGTAGTTTTTAAAGTTGTGATTGTATATTTTTCGCTTAACATATACATAAAGTACACTTAGTAAATGGTCAAGGAGTTTGTAAAGTATAACAATCATATATCATCGGTTGAATACCTCCTTCCCATTGGCTGAAAAGGATCCCTATGATTCGTTATACCTTAAAAATATAATTTTATCGTTTTACATTCATTTTAGATCGCTTCCAAATTTTTTTTTGTATTTAAATTTTGATTTTGTATTATTGTAAAAAGAAATGTTAACAGAAAAAACTTTGTAGATTTGGAACATCAAAATAATAAGTATTTAAATAATATTTACGAGTGATATTTTTATATTTTTTATAAGATTTTAGAAAAATCTTTAAAAAACTCGTGACAAAAGTTTTAATCTCATTAACTACAAAATAAAAATTAAGTAAATAAAAAAAATGAAAAATAATTAAAAAATTAATAACGTATTTGTGTAATTTTTTCTTTTCTTTTTTTCCAGGAAGTGCTGATGTACTGAAAGATTACTATTTTAAAGTCGTTATTGTTTGGCTGTAAGAAAAAGTAACATGTATTAGTTAGTATTTACATAAAATGGAGTGCAGGAATGGAGTATGTTGTGCACAGTACTCAGATGGGACTTGTAAGCCCTTTTCTTTGTATCGTCCTCGTGGAGCTCTCCCTAGAGCTCTCTACAACAAACATCTTTCTGATATTGAGCTTAAGAGAATTGATAAAGATCAGGTAAATAATATACATCTATTATTTTAAGGTAAACAGTTAGTTTTAATATTTATTTTATGAATTTTATAAAATTCTTGATGCGTTCCATTTTATTGAATTTCTATGTAAGGATTTACTTAGTAAGGATTTTATTGTCTCTTTGTATCTTAACGATATAAATTCTGTTTTTTTAACAGACTTACAAAAAAAGAAAGAAGCTTCAATTTGGCCCGATTTTTATTATTTTTTAAATATTTGTTTAAATGTTACTTTTCGCCACCGCCAAAAAAGGGTTTTTGAAATTTTTTTTAATTTTGCCATATTAAAGTGGAAAATTTTTTCATTGAAAAATTTAATTGTCTTCGCATAGATGATTTAAAAATATTTTTCTTTTTTTGTTTCGGTTTTTATAGTGTTACGGTATTTAGTGTGATAATCATCTTGTTTTAATCCAAAGATTCAATAAAATTAATTGGAAAAATTTGAAAAAAACGTTTTTCAAATTTCTGCATTTCAGATAGTTCTAGCTCATATTCGTAGCTTTACGTCGGTTTTTTACTCTTTTTTTTCTCATTTTTATCGAAACGTAGTTTTTTGCGTGAAACGTATTTTTGTTGGCTTATCGATATTGTAAAAAATTAAAACAAAAATACATTTTTAAGAATTAAATGGACTATTAAAAAAAAAATACCAAAATATATTTTTTTTAAATTTACCAATGATGATTGGCAATGATATTAATCTGAAATCTAAACTTTATAACGAAACAACGAACCAAATTGTATATGTTTTCAGTCGATTTTGCTACCAACCTCAGTGAAGACTTTAAATTTTATATTAAAAAATAATGGTTTTTTTCAATTCCTCTGCAATTTTTAGAAGAATCTACTCCTGGATATGGGTTAACTTTCTATCTCTTAATTTAACAACTCATTTTTACAATCTTTTCGAAGAAAACTACGGTATTATTTTTGATCGCATGGTTCGAGTGGAGGTGGGGATGAAAATAAATTTTCTTCACGTTTTGAAGTATGAGGTGTACGAAAATACCATTCATTTAAATTGTGGTTTCCTAATATATTTATTAATAAGCCTATGTATACAATTTTGTGGCTCAAAATTCTTCAAAGTACTACATCAGTTTCATTGAAATTTAGATGTGCTTACAATTTTGTGGCTCGAAATTCTTTAAAATAATAGATCAATTTCATTGAAATTTAGATGTGCTCTAATATCTTTTTGAAGCTGTGCATATGAAAATTTGATGAAGATTTTGAGTCGTTCTTGAGTTACGCTCAATTAAAGGTCGGAAAAATTTGAGCGGTAGAAGTTAAAAGCGTGGTTCGTTATGATGCTGCAAGTTGGAACGTTGACGTTTCTTTATCTGCTGTATCGGTTATCAATATTGTTCGACATATTGTAGTGCATTTTTGACGTCTTAGAATGAGTTGATACTTTTTCAAAAGGAAATAAAATAAAATAACGAATATCGGTCTTCTTGACAGGAAGACCTCAAGAAGAGTTAGTTTAAAAAAGAAAAAAATTTCTTTTTTAAAGACAAGAGTTTCTTTTTTAAGTAGTATTTATTGGTGAATGTGTTTAATTTATCGGCGCTAGTTTCTCTGTACATCGAAATTTAAAGAAAAATTGAAAATAATATTTTTTTTTTATGATGATTTTGCAGCTCATGGTTATTATAAATATTTAATACTAAAAATTAATTTTTTGTTCTTTTATTTAAAATAAAAATGTTAAAAAAAAAATAATAAAATAAAACGTTAAAATAGAATTTCATTAAAATTTTATTTCGATTTTCGTGTTTTTTTTACCCGACTACGTCCATAGGAGGAGTGGTAATAAATTTAACTGTAATGTATCATAGGTTTACAGATCCAACCAATTACAACCAAATTTGGGTTAGTAACAAGTGTTTGGTTTGGAAGTACCATAGGCTTAAATTGTCTTATAAGCAATTGTCTTGGCAGAAATGTATCACGGCCAGTATATATATGCGTTACACGCATATACATTATGATTCATTAACATTCAAATTTTTATTTAAATAAAAACTTATACCATAGTATATTGATTGAATGGTAAAGTTATCGAAAAAACAAAAAAAAAAATTACTAAAAAAAACCCTACTACTACTAATTATATACATCTACCTAGAATTATTATGAAAAATAGTCAAACAAGTTTTTCTTTCTTTTCTTATAGGCATCTTTTCAGTAGTCGGGTGCCTGTGTAGTTTATATGAGATGGAGACTTTAATGGCCTCCCCTTTGATAAGATTATGAGTCACCCGAATACAATATAAAATGTGATAAGTAATATTAAATTTCACATCGCTGAATTACTTACTGTATCCTGAAAAAATGCGTGTAAGAAAAGAAAGAAAAATTTGTTTAATTAATTGTCATTTTTCTTAATTATTCTAGGTAGATTATATACATTAAGTAGTCGGGTTTATTGTTTTTCAATAGTATTTTTTTTTTTATAAAGTAACGAATACTTAAAAAAAAATGAATTCGTCTTCTTTCGGATTTCTACTTAACGCGTAATTATTGAACATACTTTTATTTTTTATCTTTTTTTTTTATTTAGATGTATGTTTTCTTTGTTAAATCTATCTGCTTATGATTAACCAATTTATCAGTAACAACTAGTTCTATTTAACTTTTATTTCGCTATAATTTATTATATATGTTGTAGGTACTAAATATTACCTGTTAGAAAATAGTTTAGATAAAACTGCTTTTTCAAGTATTTTTCGTAAAAGTTCTTTGTAGCAGATGTGTCGAATATGTTGGGTATTATAGAATGAATATTATTATACACTATAAAAAGGATGAAAGGTTACTCTGTTATGATACCATCTCGAATATTTTTGAAATAAAATTGCAGGAGAAAAAGATCGGTAAATTGTATTTGTATTGAAACCAACTTTTAGATAAAAAGGAAATTCTTCTGATCATTTCCCCCTATTTTAAAATTAATTCAGTGCGGTTAGATGTATATTTAATAGTGTTATCTTTTTTTATTAGATTAAACATGTATTGTAAATAAATTTAAATGTAACTAGTCTACTAGAATTGTATTTAGGCTAGGCTTTTCAAATTTTATGATTTTGTTCCAATGTACCGTAATGTCATGTAAATTCAAAGTATAATCTTGTGGTATTCACAGGCAAAAAAATATTAAATTTTTTTTATAAGCAATTGAATAATGGAAAACACGGAAATTAAAAAAAAAAATTGCCAAGAAATATTTTGTAATCTTCAGCTCAACTTATATTTGTGAACAAACTTTTTCTTTAATGAATCTACATAAATATAACAAATTCCATAATAAAATTTTGTTTACTTAAATGAATCGTTTTTGTATTTAACATTTTTTTAATTTTAACATTTCGTTCGGCCTGAAAATCTTTCAGGCCGAACGAATTTTCTTTCCAATTCGGCCCGGAGGCAAAAACTGTTGCCCACGCCTGATCTATCATATACGCTTAACTATGGAAAATCTTTTAGAAACGCTAGAAAAATAAAAGTAATTTCTACGTTTGTCAGTAAATAATTTTATTTCGATTAATTTTAAACATGGATAAATAGAAAATTTTATCGTCGCAGATTGTACCCGGTCTCGACTTAACTTTTTTATAACCTGCATGAATGCGCAACGTCATTTTATAATACGACTAAAATAAAAATAAATTGCTAAAATTGTTTTTTAAATCAGATAATCATTACTGTAAATCACATGATTTGCGGAAAATAATTCACTTGAATAAATGGTCAAAAAAAAAAACACAACAAAATTTTTTTTTTTGTTACAAGAATTTTAATAGCTGAATCTTATACTATTTTTGACACTGATTTCATATACGTAAGTGTTTCATTTCTGTCTGACAAAGTTTTTTTTTGTAATTACTATTTTCGTTGTAAGAAAAAAACATTGCGACTGTAGTATAACAGTATTATATATGCAATTTCTACATGCTTGAAATCTACTCGTAGTGAAATCATTCTTCATGTTCGTCACTCACACTGTATACACACACAGCTCACACACAGCTCCTTGATTATTAGGGAAAAATTCCAAATGAGGATCTAAGAAGTGGATCTTTAGTGACATCACATCCGTGTGCTTTATGTTATTGAAGAAGTTCAGTTATAAGTTTTTTGTAGTTATATACTGTCGCGTGTTCGCGGCCGATCAGGATATTGAGAGATTGACAGACAAAAACGTTTATGTAATTACAATTTATTGGTTTAAAAACAATTAATACAAGAGAAAACATTAATAATAATAACCACAATGGTAATAATAATAATAAACGACAATAATAAAACATATAATAAACAAACTATAGTAATCACAACCACAATAATAATCAAAACAATAGTAATAATAATAATAACAGACAATAAAAAAAAAATCTCACAATAATTGTTAGATTAACGGCAACAGTAAACAATAATAATATTAAATGTCAATAATAAAAATAAACAGATTATATACAAAACCGAATTTAAAGTAATCATCAGGATTTATTTGTAGATAGATAAATAGAATGAAAAAGCAGAATTCATTCCTATTGGCAAAAGACATTACCATGACCGCTAGTTTTAACACTTTTAACCACTAGTCTTGTATCAACAACAACAGTGCAACAGGTAAGACAAGTATAAAGTTCTTTAACTGCAAATACCTTTGCTGTTCACAAATAAAACTACCCTAATAATTTATAAATGAAATTTAGTACATTATCAATTTTACGTATAGTCTAACAGTAACTCACCGAACATTTCTTGTTTTCGTGTTCTGGAATTTCTTGTGTCATCACCTTAATCGCGTCGAGAACTTAATTCAGTAGAAATTCACCTCTTCACTTTCCTCCTCGCAGAAAACTCTCGCAGACTGACATCGTAATGTGTCAACTAGACTGATTTCGCAGAACTGCTTTCAACCAGTTGAAAACAGTTCCTTCCCCTTCCCAGTTCTTCCCCGGAGTATTTATACTCCTAATCTCTTTACCTGCAGGACCAGATCTCAGTTGAGCTTCAGAATGATCGACCGAGCCCTTTTGTTCCTACGCATTCCTAACCTGGGTCCAGTAACTCTTCTCACGGAAGAACACCTGTTTATTGTGTGTCAGTGGGCAGTATTACAAAAGACGATTGTTAAACGGACCTGTTATCTTTACTAAAAAGGCTTCTTTTAACCCCTTTCTGGATTCTACCATTATTATATTTTCTATACTTTCTTATTAATTGGCAGGAATCCGTTACTCAGGTCCGCTATACCGGTCTTGTTACAATACCTTATGATTTCCAAGGAAGTTGTTTACAAAATATTTAGAAGATTTACATGCAGCAACCTCAGAATCATTCACACTGACTTCAAATTCAATAGTATTCTTTAATTTTCTTATTTGCAATTCAACGAATCACTTAATTTAGAGAACCTACTTTTTAGAAAGTGGAATCCAACCCCATCATTATCCATTGGTTTATCGAAATTTTTTAGTAAACCTAACCTAATGTGTGGTGCTTCTAGTAAAGATTCCACATAATTGTAGCAAATTAAGTCCTCGTACTGGAAGAAGAAATGCTCAGATTTCTGTCACGGAAAGCACTTATTTTAGTATTGATTGTAAAAACTTCTTTCAGTTGTGATGGTTGAATTTCTGCTTGATTCATGGATAAATTTTACGAACGAGATCATTTAATTCTAACTAATCAATTACAAATAGGAAGGGCAGTTACAAAAAATCTGAGGCCGATTTGGAAATTCTGGCTTGATATTAATATTTGGAATAATTGCCCAAAAATACTTAAGATTCAACAAATATTGTCCGTGTAACAAAATCATTACTGACCAGTATAATTTAAAGTAGACTGGTTAGATTGGGGGGCGAATTATAACAGTTTATGAAAATGTATTAAATCATCAGTGAGAACTTCAATTTTTTAAGATGAACAGCTATTGGAAAAAATGAAAGATTTTAGGTATGCTTTCTCCATCTATAGCTAAAAGAATTTTGTTTCTAAATGAATTTGCGAGCGATCAAATATTATGCTGAATCGAGCGGTGAATGTTAGCGGTTGTTTGTGATTTACAATTGTTAATATTTGTTAAAAACAAATAAATATGGGAGGGGATATTCTGAGAAAATACATCTTTAAAAAAAATCGTTAGAATTTCTTTAGTTCCCAGCAATTTAAAATCGAAAACTAATCCTCTAAAATCAAAAGTAGCTTTGTTGCAATCCCGATGTAATAGTAGTGAAAGTAATTTGTTTGGTTGTTTGTAAGTCCAGAGGTTTTTGTACAGTCTGAACTTGTTAAAGTTAACATTGATTTTATGATATCTTATCAGACCCATCGCAGCTTCGCCGGCGCTATCTGATTACTTGCGTATCCTGTCACGATCAGGGATATTTGCCAGTCAAGGCTTGCTTCACTTGCCCTTCCCGTCTAACCAGGGGGATCTGCACCCTGGGTCCCTATGTATTCATTAAACTCATCAAAAAACTATAACTCATAAAAAATTAAATCATAAAATCGTCTAAATAAATAATCTAAAACTTCTTTTTACTAAATTTTATGTAGTTGTATATATCGAGAGATGTTGTGTATATCGATTGTCATTTTTTATATCTGCGTCGACTTCCTCAAACAGTTATGTGATTAAATGTTTCTATATATCTCAACCCTAGCGCCATCTAGCCGGTCCATTTTCTGAAAAATATTATTTTCACGAAACTAATATATATTCTGAATATGAGCCAAATAGGACCATAAATGCATTTTTTACAAGTATCTCAATCCCAGCGTCATCTAATGGGTCCATTTTTCGCAGAGGTATTTCTTTCCATGTAAGTGACACATATTTTGAATATGAAACAAATTGGACCATAAATACAATTTTTCGAAGTATCTCCACCCAGCGCCACCTAGCGGGTCCAAACTAATTCAGAAACCTTCGCGGGCGTGTGCGCAACAACTCACCAAAGACTAAAGTTTCATCGCAATCGGATGAGTGGTATAGGAACGGATACAGGACAAACAAACATTTATACACACACACACACACACACACACACACAGAGAGAGAGAGAGAGAGAAGATTTTCTTTTAGTAATACGAGGGATTGGCTGAAATTTAATACTCGCTGGAACGTAACGGGAGAAACAAAACTTCGCAAAAAACGACATTTTCTGCCAATTTGTAGTTTCATTCTGTTCCTACTAACATTCCAAAACCCACCTCTTCTCATTTACTGTTACTCGCCGTTGTTATGGAGTGGAATTCACCTGCTACGTCACCCTCGTTTAAAACAGCTTGCAACGATTGAATCTTTAATAGCGGAAAAAGTGAACGGTAGTAATATTCTTCGTCGTCTAAAAGCCGTTTATGGTGATGAAACTATTGAAAAAAGTAGGCACTAAAATTTTCATACATCAGAAGTTGTCAAAGCGATTATTCAGGATGAACTTCGTTGTGATCGAATAATTTCTGTGATTAATGAAAAGCACGAAAAGGAGCTGGATGAATCGATTCAAAATGATCATCTAATCGCACAACAATGCATAGCCGCCCAGATAGAATATCGATAGAACAAAGAAGACACATTATCGGACGTAAAATTTGTTCTCGGTGGGTGCCACGCAAAACTCACAGAAAATAACAGTCAACAACTAAAGGAATTTTTGTGATTAGCATCTGAAATGTTATCTTGGCGAGGAAAATGGTTTCCTTTTCAATATTTTGACTGGAGACGAAACTCGGGTAAATTATGACTATTACGACCCAGAAGAAAAACGGCAGAGCGTGAAACACCGGCACTATGGTTTGCCACAATCAAAAAAGTTCAAAAATAACTGCATCCATGCATTCTGTTGGCAGTGTTCTGGGATTTCAAACGCTATACATGACCTACAAGCCGGATCGATTGTAAATTCTATCAAATACATAGAGAATTAAAACACCTTAGATGGCACGTGCGTCTTGTTCGACAATACACATAGCACATAATTCTGAACATGCTCGACCCCTCACATCGTGTGAAACTACATCATAGCCTGCTGTGAAGTAGATATTTGAACTTATTTCAAACCCTCCATATCACCAGATTTGATGCCCTGAGATTTTCATTTCTTTCCGCAGTTAAATGTGGTTATTCAGCCGCGGATGATGAACTGAAAGACGCGATGTGACATCGTGGTTCAAGAAAGACTGTCAGTATTCTTCATTGTCGGAATGAGAAAACTGATACGCTGTTGGGAGATATGTGTATCTGTAAATAGTAACTACGGGGAAAAATAAATGTAAGGTTTTGTAGCAAACAAAATGTACTTTTAGTCTTATTTCTTTAATTTCAGTATCTCTTTTCATGTTAGAGTTAAGTGCGTCTGTGCTTTATATTTTTACTACCCTTCTTATATTTTTTCCTGTTTAGCCTTCGGGAATCACTGTCAGGTATTACTTCAGAGGATGAATGAGGATGATATGTATAAGTGTAAGTGTAGTCTTGTACAATCTCAGGTCGACCGTTTCTTAAATGTGTGGTTAATTTAAACCCAATCACTAAAGAACACCGGTATCCACGATATAGTATTCAAATCCGTATTAAAGTAACTGCCTTTACTAAGATTTGAACGTTGGAACTCTCGACTTCGAAAGACGCGTTCACCACTAGACCAACTCGGTGGGTCACCCCTCTTATATTATGAAACGTTAATTTACACTACTTTCTTTTCAGTGAAATATCTTATCATCATTGTTAGTATAATGTTTACGTACGTTACCGAGATGTTTATTTAATACAGATATTTAAAATTTCATAATTAATAATGAATATGTTATTGCTGATATAAGTTGAACAAAATATATATTGTAACAAAAATACTCCTGTCTAGAGTACATAAAGTTGCTTTACACGGTGGTGAACAGAATAAAAGTATCACTTGTAGAGCTGAGTATCATCAATATTTCAGTGGACTGCTGATATGCTACAGTACATTCGGCTCAGTGAAGGAAACCTCAGTGAAGTTTTTGTAGTAAGTGCGGCATTGGCTGCCTATTATTCTTGAAAATAGCTATTTCGTTTTCGAAAGTTACTTGCGATTCATGTCAGGTTGCTTATTCAACCATTATGGATATGGATTTTTTACGTATGTACACTAATAATAATTATTATTATTGGTAATAATTATCAACAATTGTTGTTGCTAAGTAATAATGATTTTTATATCGCAAATAATTGATTATAAGTTATTTGACCTTGAAACACGATATCAGATGATTTTCATTGATTTGTTTTCTGGTTGATTGATAGGATGTTTTTAGTATTTGTGTGTATGTGAGGATTTTGTTAATCATTTTATTGTTACCTTTTATCTAGATTTATATTTTTTAGTGGGCGTAATATATGGTCGGTTATTCTTTCGCTTAAAGTACCGTGGTTTATTATTTATTAGTTATTACAAATAAAGGACCTATGATAAAGGATTATTAAAATAAATCGTAATGTAAAATTACGCTAAAAAAAGTTTTCAAAATTTTTCCTTAAAATTCAAACCTAGATAACCATTTTGTCGTTAAACAAACATCATCAGTAGACATTGTGGTAAAAACATTTACATAAAAAGTTAATAAAAACGTATTAGTTCATAAATAAACAGTACTTAAGGAACATAATAGATCAAGTAACGTACGGTACGAAGTATTCGAATATTTAACAACCGAAGTGGTTTAAATATAAAGTAAAAATTTGTTTAACGGTTTTTGAGTGTAATTTTGTTTTTCAATTTATTATTATCTAATTTTAAAACTGTAAAGTGAAAATTACATCAAAGTTAGTTTCTGTATTATTTTAATTTTGATTATTGTACGTCTTTTTTATATTTCTACTTTTATTTAGCCTATCGATCAGCCTATTTTTACAAAATTGTGTTAAATACCCTATGCGATATATTTTTATTTTCCTAACAGATTTGGGTCGGGGGGTTGCACCCCCCCCCCGCAACCTAACAGGACAATGAGATGAGGATGATATGTATGAATGTAAATGAAATGTTATAACAATGAATGTTCGATAATAATATATTTATGATATTCTATTCTCTATGTTGTTCTTTAATCACGGATTTTTTTATATCATTTATTTATTTTTACGATTCCCAAAGCGTTATTTTATTTGAAATTCTAGTAAAAAAAAAAAAAAGTGTTCAATTTTATTCTATACAAATTATTTGTCATATTTATAATAATAATGTGTGTTCTGATTATTAATAAATAGAAATACTTTATTATTACGTAGTCACAATAAAAATAAGAATTAAAAGGTTTATTGAAGGGAGATAAGAATAAAATTTAATATGGTAAGGAACTCATACCGTTAGGTATACATTTTTATTATTATTATAATGACACAATGAATAAAAGGGCTAGAATGTTTTTAGTTAAACCGGCAATGATCAAGTCATTTGAATTAATTATAAGCTAAACACAATACTAATCATCAACAGTGCATTTCGGGTGTTTAACTGTGTGTTGTGCATGTGTGTATAAGTATTAGAAAAACTTCCTTATCTTGTTGGTTTAGATGGTGGTACATAGTCACTTAATGTTGCTCACTGAATCACTTCAGTCTATCCTTACTGCAGTAAATAAATAAATAAAGGTTAAGGAACTGTTAAGTGTTTACAGTTAATATCCGATCAGAATATCAAAATAAATTGGTTAAACATTTTGATTTTTTTTACGGTAACTTTATTATATAATACACGGTATTCGTTTCCTGTAGATCTGTCTTGTTTAATTTTCTTAGAAAGATTTTTTAATGTATGGGTATATATTTATATAGGCACATTTTATTTATTTCGGTCATATTATTGTAAATGTAGTCAAATATTAACTTATTAAGTCAATTAAAGTCTTCTTCTTCAGGTTTTGGGTTTCCTCCTGTTACGATTAAAAGCTGGTCTTTCATCTTTTCTTTGAACGTCCTAAATTTCTGCTTTGTAATGGTTTATACTTGTATAATAGCTTAGTATTCTTTTATCTGCCGTTCTTTCAACATGGTTTATCCAATCTAGTCTGTACATTTTGATTCGCCCATTAAGGTTATAGATATTTAATTAATTTCTGATGTCAGTGTTCCTCTTTCTATCAAACGAACGGTACCCTGCGATGTTTAAAAAAAATCTCATTTCTATGCCCTGAATTCTCATTCCATTTGCTTTCTAAGGCACCAGGTTTCTGCTCCATAGAGAAATGCTGTGACTGATGCTGTTTTGTAGAACTTTACTTAGGTTTTTTCCTTCTGAACCTTATTTATCGAAACTCATTTTATGGCATCATTATAACAATAAAATTTCTCAATTTTACTTGAAACGTCTGATTCACCCCACACTGAAACTTTACATCATAAATAATTTACCTGTAACATTTGTTCTATGATATTCCTACGGTGTGTGGTTTTTGATCTGAAGATATCTTTATCACAGAAAGTGATTAATTCCGTTTTTCCTGAGGATATTTTCATGTTATATTCTTTTGCTACTGTATTCAATTTAAAGAAAGCCTTCTGTAGTTGATCTTCCAGAGTTGGCAGTATTACTAGATCATCTGTAAATAGCATGGGTATAACTAAATGTTTAGATTTTAATTCATATGTATAATCTGGCATGCCATCTATACATTCCCGCAGAAGATCTCTACGTATACGTTATACAATATTGGCGACGTACTGCAGCCTTGTCAAACTCCTAAATTTATCCTAATTCTATTATTCCCCTCCCCCCCTGAAATGGCTATCTTGGTGCCTGTATACATTTCTTGTATGATGCCTTTGAGTTGTTTTGGAATTCCTTGCATATTTAATATTTGCCTTACCCTTTCTCGTATTTGTCAAATGCTTTCTCTAAATCTGCATATAATATATGTTTTTACTCTCAAATTCCTGATGTTTTTCTATCAGCTGCTTCAATGGAAATATATTATCTCTTCAATTTCTACCCTTTTTGAAACCAGCTTCTTCCTCTCTTAAAATCGTTTCTATTATATTTTTAGGTCTTTGTGGTATAATTCTTGAGAATGTTTAATATCCGGATGGTAACAGGCTTATTCCTCTATAGGTTTTGCATTCGCTTCTTTCTCCTTTTTACTTCCTTGTACGAAGCAAAGAAAGTATTATGATCGCAAAAATTTCGGTTTTCAGATTTCAACGGAAATATCCATTTTGACCATCCCTGAATCCATTTTTACTAGTTTCGGCGTGACGTTTGTACGTACGTGTGTACTTTGCGCGTACGTATGTATCTCTCATAACTCAAAAACGATTAGATATAGTAGGTTGAGATTTCGGATTTAGGTCTGTTGTAGCATCTAGTTCTACACCTCCCCTTTTGATTGGAATCGATTGGAACAAAAGTGTCTAAAAAAGATTAAAATCCAAAAACGTTTGGATTTGGACTTTTTCGTAACTGCAGTAATAAGCCCTCATTAAGTGCTTTTCAATGATATATCATAAGTGGTACTTATTTTCATCGGTTCTAGAGTTACAGCCTGAAATTAATGAAATATTTGGATCTTACAAGGGAAGGGACATCGGTTCGAATCAGACTTCATCTGCTTTTCTTTTTTTTTAACTTTTTTTAAATTTAAATATATTTATTATTAATAGTTATTAACCCGTGATTGTAAAGAAAATTTTACAATAAATAATTATTCAATAACAATGAAAAAAAATCAGAAGTTATTAGCGAAATAAAATCTTATGTTAAAAATGTGTATATGAAATTTAATAGGCATTATTACGTATGCGTATATGTAATAGATTTGGTTAAACATCTGATTATTTAATATTAATTGAAAATTATAATTTAGTTACTTATTATTTTTGGATTTTCATATTCATTTTATTTAATTATTCTGTAATTTATGTTTAATTTATCTCCGTTAAAGTTAACTACAGAACGACTGAAAAATAGACCCTCACAAGAACAACATACACACTGAGACATACATGCCCGATTTTTGATATATTGCAAAAATTTATTTTCTTTTAGTTCATTACTCCTCTGATATTGTCCGACAATATTTTTCCCTAAGTCGTAGTTGATTATCATTTCGTTTATTTGTTGCCAATGATTTAATCGCTCTTTGGTTTGATATAATTCTTCTGATCTTAATCTGTGTACACGTTCTGTAGTTTTCAAATTTTCTCTATCTTTATATTCATCATCTTTCTATTCTTTCCTTGGTCTTAACGTTTTCTTCCTCTTTATATTTATTATGGAAACGATTGCTGAGATTTTGCACCGCACTTTGAAACACTTTCATGGGACCACGTAGTCTGATGGTTTCAGTTCCTGTACAACTCGAATTTTGTAAGAGTGAAACTTCAAATCACTGTGGAGTATTCGGCGGACGGTTGTTCGGTTTAGATTCAGTGCTGCTGCGTGTTTTCTTGCCGATCGTCGTGGACTCCTTCCAATTGAGATCCGAACTGCGTCAATGTTTTCTGGGGTCGTTGAGCTCCTGGTGGTTTTTTTTTTAGAGCTGAACCCGTCTCCTCGAAATTCTCAACTCATGTCTTGATGCCGTGGCAAGGTGGAATGCGACCATGACGTCGAATTCCCGTTCAACAGAAGCAGTCGCACTGTCACAATTCTTGTAAAATGCCTTCACAGCAAATACACATTGTGTATTGACCCACTGGTCCGTGATTACAGAATGGCAGGTAGTTGTACACAGGAGGATGCCACTCCCACCTTTCTACCAGCTCCTCAGGGCTGCCACTACTACTTTCAAAATTTTCCGTTTCCTGTGCCACTCTGTATTATTGTTAGAATGCTTATAAAACTTGTGGTACTAATTAATTTTGTAATATATAAAAGTTTTTCTATACAAGACCTATAGGACAAATTTTCAGGTAATTGTCCTTCCTTTCTATCAAAGCCTATCGGCAATGCATCTTTAGGTTCCAACTTTTTCAGTTTGTCTAGTTTGATCTATACCCACAGAATCTAAACAAGAAAAAACTTTAAGGAAAAAGGATAGATGATGAGAAAAGATGACTGGTGGTGAACTTAACGAGTCTTCGAAAACATTGGGATTCATATCTTCCATTACGCTCTTGAAGAGTAGGTCATTTTTATTCAGGATTTGAGCAGCATACTACTAATGAACTTTTTCGTGAAAAGAACTTAAATATATATGCTTTACAAAAAAAAAAAATACACTGTTTTTTTGAAAGTAGATTATGAAGTCAACCGAAAAGGTCTTCATCCAGTTCTCAGAATTATGTTAAAATATTTATCTAAATTGTATATCGTGCAACCAGATGTAAACATGTTGGTTTTAAAACTTTTAATTATTTGTTTATCTTTGACTGGAGATCATTTTTTTTTTTTTGATAAATTTAATTTGTTTTTCATTTACCATTATTATCAACGGTATTTAACAAGTTCTGGACCATTTCATCAAGTTACAAAATTCTTAATTCTATTAACTTATCCTGTGAACCAAAAACTATGATTTATTTTTAATTCTAAAAACTTTCTAAATCTATTAGTAATTTAAATTATTTATTAGTATTTAAATATCAGTTCGTAGTTTGTGTTGAGTGTCTCTTTTATCTTAATTTATCTGACTTTTTTGCTCCTTTCTGCATTTCACGTTGAACGGCCAATCCTTATTTTATAAAACTTACAGAAAATCGATTTGTAGTGGCTTAGATTTAAAGTTTCAATTGAGAAATTTGGTAGATACACATTTTAAATATAAAATGTTAAATCTTTTTTTAATAAATTATTATTTTTTTAAAATTTAAAAACATTTACTTAAATTTTATAAAAAAATCTAATTTCGAAATTAAATTTATCGGATCATGAATGGTACGTTAAACTATAATCTTTGGTAAAGCCTCACATTCAACTACTTGGTTTTAATGAAACGTTAAATGATAAAATTGAGTATGTTTATATAATGGCAACAACCATGAAATTACTGTTCTACTAACTCTCTGTTGTTAAAGAATTCTCCATTGTACCCCTTTCGAAACAAATAAAATTAATTACTTTTGAGCATAAGAAAGAAAACATTTGTAATATCAAAATAACTGTATTTCGTATACCTAACTATAAACTTAAATATCAATTAAGCAATTATGTTTTCCTTTTGTATAATAATAGTAATAATAATATTGAATAATGCACAGATATTCTGTGACTGATTATTATATATCGAATAATATAATTTAATGTGCTGAAAGTAATAAGTCTATTGTAGTTCCTGGTTATTTTATTGCACATATAGAAATTTTTTGTCATAATATAATAGAAATGTAAGGTAAAAAAGATAAATAATTCTCTTGAAATATAGCTGCTACTTTCTGTACTGCTTATACTTCTTGTTCTTTTAATTATAATACATGCACTTCTTACAAAAATCAATAGAATTTCATAAAACGCGTTCGAAATTGCCCTTGTTTCTAGTTTTTGTTATATCTTCTGTATAATTTGAAAAGTAAAAATTCATCTATTCAAAATTGGAAAATAATTTGATTTCAAGTAATATTTCTGAAATGTTTCTATATTTTTGTACGAATATTGAATTTTATTATTGATACAAATAATAAAGTATTAAGAAGAAAAAAGCAAACCATTCCAAATTAAAGTAGGTCTGAGGCAAAGAAGAGATGGATTGTTTTCATTCTTATTTAACCTAGTTTTAGATAAAATAATGAAAAGCTTTCGGAAAATAAACGACGAAAGTCTTATAATCGAAACTAAAAATCGAAATATCTCGTCTGCTTTGCTTTCCCAGATGATATAGCACGTCTCACAAAATGTGAATAAGACGCTTTTTACAAATTAAATGCCTAAAAGAAAGAGCAGAAAAGCTCTTTCTCCTTTTCTAAAAAGAAAACATAACAAACTTCAAAGATTAACCCAAAAAATCAGTAGAGACCAAGTATGGAGAAATAATAAGTAAAACGAATTAGGCAAACAGTTTTGGAAATCCGGAAATTCAAATTAAATTTCCCAACCAATGAAATCTTGAAGGAAAAGAGTCTTTTTATAGCGCAAAATTGAAGCATTGCATTACCGTAGTCAGATCAGTGATTGTACACGGAATTTTATGGAAAATCTTCCTAAAATTGAAAGGAAAATCCATAGGAAAATCTGCTGTCCCTGTAAGACAGAAGATAAATACAGACTAAAATCAAGTAAGGAAATTTATAAAACTCAAGAAGATTCGGACACATTATCCGAATGAAACGATATAATAAATGTTCAAAAACTTTTGAAAACTAAAAAGCCAAACAAGATGTATAAAGCTGAAGAAAAAGAAATTAAGAATAAAAGAGAAGAACTGTTTGAATTGAATGAAGCTCAGAAAAATAATTTATAATTCAGATTTTTGTGGATGAAGGAAGAAAGATCACCAGAAGAGAAGAGACAGAAGTGATGTCCGAGAAAGTTAAGGAAATGTGGAAAAGAAGCAAAAAATAAATGATATTGGAGTGGTCTCTGGCAGGCCGATTAGAAATAAGAAAAAAAAAATTATTAATAATAATTAGTAAATAAATAACCAATAATCGCATAAAATCACGTAGATTATTGTGAGAAGGTTCATAATATTGAGTTCGAAGTTGTAACATTTATTAATAATTTTATAATTTTTTTATATATATTTTTTGCGCATTGTTAATTTATTTATTATTATAATTTTCTTACTTTTTTGTCAAATTTTCTATTGTCATTGTTTATATTTGCTTTTACCATTTCTCCTGTATTTATTGATGACTAGCTGACCCGGAAATGCGTTGCTATTGCTAGATTTGAGTTTATATATAGATTAAATGAACACAATTGAAAGTTTGATAAAACATTACGGAACTTCACAAAATTTAACCTTTTCCTTTTACCTCATTTTCCTACTTATCTTTTCCCCTGTTTCCTCTTTCCCCTTTCCCGCCGCCACTTCTCCGTTTCACTCTTTCCCTTCCCCCATATCTTTCTTCTTTTTCGAGTTTACTTTTCTCCTCTTCCCCCCTTTTCCTTACGCCTTTCCCCCTTCCCCTTTTTCCTTTTCCCTTACTCCCGCGCCTAAATCGGTCCAGTAGTTTTTTAGTCCACAGCGGACATACATACGAAGATTGCCTTTTATATATACCGAAGAAGAAAGTCTGTATATTTGTTTGTTTTGTAAATATCTCGACACCGGTGCCACCTAGCGGGTTATAGTTTTTGCAGAAATTTTTCTTTTCACGTAACTAATATATATTCTGAATATGAGATAAATCGGACCATAAATGCAATTTTTCCAAACATCTCAACCGCAGCGCCATGTAGTGGGTCCATTTTATGCAGAGGTATTTTTTTCCATGTAACACATATTCTGAATTTGAGGTAAATTAGACCATAAATACAATTTTTCGAAATGTCTCGACCCTAGCGGATCCATTTTTTGCAAAAATATTTCTTTTCACGTAATTAATATATATTATGAATATGTGCCAAATAGGATCATAAATACAATTTTTCGAAATATCTCGAAACCCAGCGCCACGTAGCGGGTTCAAAGTAATTCAGAAACCTTTGCGAGCGTGCCTACAACAACTCACCAAAGTTTCATCCCAATCGGATGAATGGCATAGAAATGCCTACGGGACAAACAAACCAGCAAACATTCATTTATATATATATATATATATATATATATATATAAGTAATTATATATATATAAATTAATTAAAAGCAGAAGAATATACTTAGTTTTAAATTATTTGTAAACGTTTAATTGTTTTCTTTCTACAAATTTGTTAACAATAGCTCTCTCTCTCTGCGCGCGTTGTGTGTGTGTTGTAGATACGGTTTAATATCCTGTAAATCCACGTTGTATGTTTTACCTAAATAAAAGGAATTAAGATTGAAGTTTTCTCATTTACAATGTTTATTACTTCTTTCATCTGATCTGGTTAATACTATCTGTAACTCGTTTTCAGATTTACCATGGTTTTTCTTTATTCTTATTATATAGTTGAGTAATTTCTTTTATTTTAATTAGCTAAAATAGTTAATTATTAATTTTGTATCCATTAACTAATCAATTAGTATTTAATATTTTTAAGAGTATTTTTAACGCGATATTATGATATAAACTTATATTTATATTAAAAATAAATGTTCCATATTTGTTTTTTTTCTTTCTGTAAATATACATAATAGGGTTTTGTATAATTTTTAATGAGAACCATCTTCGTTTGATAATGCTTATTGACGTAGGTTGTAGACTAAAAGAAGATAGTTTTTTATTTTAATTTATTTGCTTCTATTATTGATTTAGGTATGAATTCTTCATTCATTTACTCATCCGTTCATTCATTTATTCGTTTGATGACTGTAGTAATAGGGAGTCCGGTTGCTAAATAATTTTAAGAGATAGCATAACCTGAAATTACTCACTTCACTTTGATAGCCAATTACGAAGTAGATGTGTAAATTGATGGATCTTGACGACGTTACGGAGTCCAGGGCGTGTCAAAATCAATATTTAAAGCAACGAACAACTGTATATCCTATCCATCTATCTGTACAGTGGTCATTTATTAATTAAAATTACACATCGGTTCTTGCTGACAGGTATTAACCATATGTTCAACGGCTGAGTCATCGCGGTGCGGCTTCCTTGAATAAACAACCGACCACTCTCTAACTCTTCTTTACCTGTACTACTATCCTGGGTTAGCTCCTTTTTATTCCTTCATTATAGCTTCTTTTCATTATGCATTAAGCGCGCACACCTATCGGCACACACATGTATATACATACAAACATTTTTTGCTCTGTCGTTAATTAAAGTGAAAATACCATTCATTCTTATGCATCTTCTTTTATTAGTATACCTTTTCATTTCTTCGATTTATTAATCTACTTTTCTTGTCAGTACCTTTCTTTGATATGTTTCAATTTATATTATTATTTAAATTCTTGATATGTATTATTATAATATTAAAGATTTATATTTATTTATTTTATTATTAGATTATACATGCAATTTTATTATTAACTGAAAATTTGTCTGTTTTTGTAGGATGATTTTTTCAGTTTTGATTAGGGTCGATTTTAGTTTCTATTCTTTGGAAAATTAATATCAACCTTTTTAAGTTGTCCCTTTTTTTCTTCCTTCCTCCAATCTTTTTTGTTGATGTAAATTTCTGTTTTAAATAAATCACTTTTCTAGAATCATTTTTTCTGTCTATTTTACTGTTATTAGAAAAAGTCTGTTTTTTATTTTTAATATATAAGAATTGTACTTTTTTATTTAATAAATTGTAAAGAAGAATATGGTTAACCTTTTTTTATTGCTATTAGATTTTAACTTTTTTTTAGTGAGGGTTTATCAGGTTAAAAACTATTAAAAAATTTTATATTTACAATTTTTCAAAACTTATGAAAGTGTTTACTTGGTTAACTAACTTGCCAAACAAATGATCAACTATATTCATGATTTAGAACTTTATATTAGTTAAGTTGTTATTTTATTTTAATATGAATATGATAAAAGGTAATACAATTTTTAATTTTTATTTTAAAGACCGAATATAAATAAATATTCATTTACTTTTAATAAATTATTATAGTTTTTTAATATCCTAAAATATTCACATCAACTCGTATACATTTTAAGGTTTGTTTTACTATACCTTAAGATAGAAATTGACATTTTATTAATTTGTGTATCATTTTATTGGTGTAAAAACTCATTATAGATAGAACCTTTTTATTTGTTATTTTTCACCAGAAAAATAAATTAATAAAAAAAATAATAAGGTTACTCCACTTTATCACTTGGACAAAAATTAACTTGATCAATTTCTATGGGCCGAGAAAGTACAGAATACGATACAAATGTTTGCTGTGTTATTAATTTCTTTATTATCAGCTACTTTTTTTTTAAATTTAATTTTTTGTTTTTAAATTAAATAAATGATTAATTACTACCTAATAAGATGCAGTCAGTCAGTTTATGAAATATTACAAACTGTACTGTGTATAGTTCATATAATATTGAATATTCTTTGAGGTTCTATGAAGCTATATATATCCAACCCAAAACATATATGACAGAGTAATACTGAAATTTTTATCAGTGGAAGAGAGTTAACTTTAATCCTCTATACAAAGTCAAAAAGTTCAGTGACATCATTTCCAGAGCTTTTCACGTCCGGTTAAACTCTTGTACGTTACGATACTTGTTTATGCTATACCTCAGCGGTTTCCAACCTTTTTGCAACTACGCCTTCCTAAATTGTTTTTCCGCGCTTCCCTATTTTTTAATAGATATAATAATATAGAACGTTTTAAATAATAATAACTTTATTACAAAAAAATGTTGAAAACTACAATTAACAGAATAGTAACAAGATTTTGCTATAACATTACGAACATGCATATTTATTTTTATATTAAATTACTAATTAAACTGCATCTAACATATCAAAATTTAATGTGAGAGTCGTTGTTTATTGGTACAAAGTTTATTAAATCTTGAAGATAATGTGGAGAGTGTCAATCGTAACTCTTTTTCGACTATTAACCTGGTTTGATATTTGGTTTTCATTGCAGCCAATGCCGAAAAGCCCGTTTCGCATAAATAAGACGTTACACACGGTAGAAGCATTTGCATTGCTTTGCAATACAAAGCTGCATACTCTCCACTAAGATTCATCCAAAATTGAATTACGATTTCATTTTGAAACTTTTATTTCAGTGAGCTTTCGCATGATAATTCTGTCAGTTTTTCTTTTTCGATGGTTGTCAACTCAAATTCTTCTACTTCATTTTCGATAAATGAATTCTGTATCTACAAAACATTTGAGAAATCAAGGTCTTTGAAAAATGCGGTACTAAACCATCCAAGGGTTCAATAAAAAGATTTTTGTTTGCTTCAATATTGGCTGCGGGCCAGAAATCTTTTGGAAATGAAACCATATCCAACTCATTCTTTTTTAAATTTAATTTCCATAACTTCAGCTTTTCAATGAAAGCCTTTACTTTGTCTTATTGAACAAGAGAATGCATTTGTGATTCCTGCATTGATTTATTTAAACCGCTCAATTTTCAACCATTTTTAAAAAAATTTCAACCAAATAGACAAGTTTAACAATAAAATTAACGTTCGTCCATAAATGTGCTTCTTCATGGTGGTTTTCTTAGAGAAAGATTTCTATTTCTTCTTTGAGCTCAAACACCCTTTGAATCACTTTTGCACGAGATAGCCAACAAACTTACTAAATAATACAGAAGTGAGGTTTAATTAGATTCCATATCAACACACAGCTTTGCAAACAGCCTAGCTCTCAAAAGACTGTTCTTAATGTATTTATAATTTTCGTACAAATGTTGTTCAATTCCTCGCTGATATTTTTTGACACTAAAGCTGGTCTGTGAAGCATATAGAGTGTTCAGATAGCATGTGGTGCTTTCTGTTTAACCAATGCTTGAAGATCTGCTTTGTGTCCGGACGGTTCACATTCTTTGATGAGCTCCGTCAGTTCACATTCCGATGCAATTATTTCATTATGTCATTTACTTCTAAAAACTGTCTATTATATTAATCATCTCAATGGATGTTGTTTTTCCAGGGATTGGTTTGCAAAATAATATATCTTCTAATATATTATTTTCCGCAATATATCGAACGTATGCAATTAAATGAGCATTTTTAGTTATATCAGTTGCCTTACCTACTTGAATACAGAATTTCGAAGTACCCAGTCGAGAAACTAATTGATCGCAAATGTCTTCAGATATATCATTGATTTCTTCCGATTGTACTATCAGCAAGCGGAATTTGTCGCAACTGTTTTGCATACGATTCGCCGAACATTATTCGAACCATGTTCGAATGTTGGTAAAATTAGGATTGCTTAGGATTAGCTGCTGGTAAAATTAGGATTTCTCCTATTATATGTGGTTTCTTACATTTCACGATTCGGTAAAAGACATGGCACGAAGCCAATGATGTGTTTGGTGTAACTATAAGGATTTTTTTAATCATTTTCTTCTGAATATTTATCTCGTTCAGTTTTTTGTTGAAAAAATTACATGGGCTTTCCAACGTATTCAGAATGTAGAGTTTCATGGTGCCGTTTTAATTTGACTGGTATCATACTATCTTAAGCCAAAACTTTCGAACACAACAAACACATTGGGTTTTCCAAGCCATCTATAATAACACTTGTTGAATCCTAACGATAAATGCGATGAACTGTATCGACTTTTCTTGGGAGCTTTACTTCCTTTTCTGCTTTTATTCCCATTTGTATCACCATCACTATCTTCATTATTGTCGACTTTTCTCTTGTAACAGCTCAAAAATTTATCCATTCGTCTATAAAGTATTTAATTAATACACAAATATAATTTTAAAAATATACTAACGATTATTTTTAGAAAGAAATCACGGTAAAAACTATATCGCACTCCGCCAATACGCTGTAGTTGATACTTTAGCTACGAGTGACGTTTAAATTTGAGGTTATTGTTTCATGCAACTAGCGGTCGTTTTTTACATTACAGAAACAGAGCGTTTGCAAAGGCGCTATTTTTAAAACCTTCCGTTCCGGATAAATTTTTAATAAGAGTTAAATGAAATTATAAAAATGTAAGAAAAATGAAAATAAACGAACATTACTTCACTTAAATTTTTACTGTTACGTTACGATATGAAGGTTATTTAATTGTAGATATTATGCCAATCGTAGTCGCTTTCGATCTAGAAAGCCACCTATCAAAACAAAAATTGCTGCCACAGAGGACGGATTTGACCTAATTGACGCCTGGCGTCGAGAATTGACCACAAAGCAGAATAACCAAATCCCATGTATTACTCAAAGGCCGCCGGGTTTTGACTTGCCACTTAAGACTTGGTCAACGCTAAACAGAATACGAACTCAGCATGGTAGGTGTGCCTATTTCCCGTATAAACGGGGTAAAACACCGATGCCCCTTTGTGAGTGTGGTGAACATCAAACTATTAGACACATCACAGAAGTTTGCCCTAGAACAGCTTATGAAGGGAATCCTGAAGATTTCCTGATGGCGATTCCAGATCGATAGCATATATTAGTTTGTTAAATCTTTGTTTATAATTTTGACTGTAATTGGTGTTATGTTTTAGTGCCATACGCTAAATAAATATGGTATGAACATTAATTCTTTATTAAAAAGTTTTGGTGCCTCCCCTGGTAATAGTCCGCGCCTCCCAGCTTGGAAACTGCGGCTGTATCCTAATCTGAAGGACAGTTTTCACTATAATGCCGAACATCATTTTTGGAGTATTTATAAATATATCTCCATTACATGAATAATTCTTAACGTAGTTCATAACGTTCATAACACTTCTTAATGTAGTAGGAACGAATAAGTTTTTTTTTTTTAATTTGAAGACTTTATCTTTTCTAAGTCATATTTTTCGTCATATCGGGTGGATAAGATTCACGGACGGTATCGTTGCTACTTTCGCTTCATTGTTAGCTATTGTAAACCTTTTGTATTGTCTGTCGGCACCTCTGTCTGGTATCCTAATAATTTTTCTGTGTTTTTAAATTTCTTTCGCAACATTTCTTCTAATATTCAGCTTTTTATGTATTTATTTATTAATTGAAGTCATGACATATTCTCTTTCATAATCTAACTTTTTATTTTCGCCCAAATCAACTCATTCGAGTTGAATTCAGGGCGGTATGTTTTGCTACCTTAGTACATCAAATAATTTTCAAACATTTTGTCGAAATAATACTGTTTATATTGGGGCTTATTTAATTCATACAGTTCAGTTTTTAATACATCTATTGAGCATGGTATATTTTTGTTTTGTAGCCATTCTTATAGTTTTTTCCAATTTGAATTCGACCTATTGTTTAATTTTACGTTATGATAGTGAACGTTGCCAGTTACAAAAAACTGAAACAGGTGGGAGATTTGGTACTGGTAACTAAGTTTCAAGCCATTTTTCTTAGTTTTCAGCATTCATGCTCATCTAATATTCTTTTTGCTTCTGGACCCAATTTAAAAATCAGAAGTGTATTCGGAATTTCTCCTGAGGCACTGTCAGCGTGCATCAATATCAGTTTTGATTCTTTGGGTGCGGGAATTTTGAATCTATAAATCGAATTATCAGTTCAAAATAACTTTTTACGTTTCAACCTACGTAAAATGTTAATACAATGAACACGTAATACGGCCAATACACTTATTACATTGATTGTATGACTCTTAAAAAAGTAATTGGTTTTTCTTCCTGTTTGTAAATTTTCATTTCTTTTATTGTTTGAAACTCATTATGTTTTATACCAAAATTATTCCTATTATTTTCCATCTTCTTACGTCTAAAACCCCTATTACTTAGAATTTTCCGTAAAGTTTCGTGCGTGCCATTTATTTGCAGATCTAGGGTGTTGAGTTGTTTAAAACCGCTGATTACTTATTTAATGTCGAAAGTTTTCGGTATCATATATGAAAATTGTATAAATATTTTTTGTGGCACATTTTTAAAAGTTACCAATGTTAATTCTCTTAATATTTTTACAAAATTTTTATTTTATCCCTGTTTATTTGATTCTGTTATAACTGTTTGTATAGAACGGACACACATGCTGCAAAATTCAGCGTACTTGTATTTCTGAATGTAACATTTCTGAATTTTCTTCAGTTATTTTCTTATAAACGTTCATTATTATACATTATTTTTGAATTTTTAACGCTATTCCTCGTTAAAATATGCGGTTAGATATTTTCTAAGGTATTGCGAAGGTAAACATGAAATGGGAATATAGTATAAAAAAAATTGGTAATATGCTGTTCATAAAACGTGGAAATGAAAAACGCAAAATTAACGACACGAGTGCGACGGGACAGTCTTCTGTTGTCTACCGCGCCGTCGAAGTATACTCGTACTATTCCCAGCGTTGCTCTTTGAGCAATTTGCACTAATAGTGCAATGGTAATTTTGAGAATGTATTTTGATAGTGTATAGACACGATATAATTTTTGTATATACTCTGAAAATTTTCTTTTTATAAATGTAATGAATTACATTTTATGGATCTATGTAAATTTATGCAATATTATACACAGATATATAATCGTCCTCCATGACGGAGTATTAGCCTCTCCTTCTTTCATTTGGAGGTTCTGTATTCGAAACCCATTCAGGCATGGCATTTTTGTATGCTTCAAACTACCATATTTCATATTCTCTAGAAGGTTAATATCAACAATGCGTTCAGATTAAAAAATATTACCGAATGTTAGAAAAAATAGGGAACATGAAGTTATTAAATAAATAAAAAAATGAAATGAAATTACGCATTTATTTGCGTAAAAGCAGAATTAAATCTTTTACGTGCGGATCTCTTTGTTATATTTTAAAGTAATGATTTTGTTTCTCGTATAATTACTGATATCGTTTAATAAATAGCTTTACATATTCAATAAAAAAGGAAAGAACATTTTTGTAATACGCAAAGAAAAAAATAATCGATATACCTTTCTAATGTATGTATCAAAATAATTATTGGAAAGGTTAGATATCAATTTTTATAATATCTTTCGCTGTGCATTACCTAAGCAGATCTACATGAAGGAATATTGAAGAAAATCAATAAAAGAAAAGGATTTCATTGATATGCAGAGAGAAAAAGAAGACCAAGAAGAAGAAGAAGACGCGGTAAGAGAAGAGTGTACTGTGGAGCGCCTTTGAAGAGTTTATCCCGGGAGTGTGGGTCTAAGGGGTGAGTAGGGTAGAGGAGTAGTGTGTTCATCGGGCAAATGGGCCGGATTGGGTTGCTTCATCAGATACAGGGGCGGGAAACTCATTTTCGCATTTTCTCGCTTTTCTCAGTTTCTTCACCCTTGCAGCCGGATCCAATCATCCCCGTTCCACTAAGGTTTCTTTCATGTCCAATGTGCATACATTATACTGTTAGTTCGTCCAATCGCGAGGAGGCGTTGACTCTGCAAAAATACAGAAAACCCCCTACCGACCAATCATCCATCCTTACTTTCCGCTTTCTCATATCATCGGTTTTTCTAAAATTTTTCCACCTATTCAATAGCTCGGACATTATATATATTTTTAAAGTACTATAAAAGAAGTTACACAGATCAAACATTTTCAACGCTAGAATGAAATTCAATTAAAGACTAGCCAATAAATTTTCACAAAAAAAGTTGCCGATGAATTTCTGTTTTAAAATATTACTGGTTAAAATTAATTTCAGTATAAGACGTATTTTCACTATTGTAAGACATAGATTCAAGTATTAAAAAAGAAAATTATTGCATTTTAACAATATATCTGAATTATGAAAAATCTTTGTAATTTAACCAGATAAAAACGTTAACCAAGACAAACGTTGGAAGAGGAAATAAGCAGGTTTTGATCTTTAACAATGAATGTTATAGATACCCACTGATTTTATAACACTCACAAAAACCTTTATCTTTAAATAATACTCCGTTCAAATAGACTTTTCACTAAGATAGTTTTAGAGAAAATCTTAACGCAGTAATCTATATAACGAATGATTATTGTATTTATTTATTTTCATGCAACATAAGAAGTTTCGCAGACTTTAATAAAAATATATGATATCATGAACTGCTCTATATTCAGTTACTTTTTCGATAAAAATGACGTTTGAGAATTTGAAACTGAACTTCCTTAATTTTTCTTTTTAATTTTCAGTATCTTTCATTTTTTTAAATAGTTTCTTCCTTTCCTAATATCTTTTTTTTTTTCGCCTCCAGTAACTACCGTTTAGATAATTCTTCAGAGGATGAATGAGGATGATATGTATGAGTGTAAATGAAGTGTAGTCTTGTACATTCTCAGTTCGACCATTCCTCAGATGTGTGGTTAATTGAAACCCAACCACCAAAAAACACAGATATCCACGATCTAGTATTCAAATCCGTGTAAAAATAACTGGCTTTACTAGGACTTGAACGCTGCAACTCTCGACTTCGAAATCAGCTGATTTGGGAAGACGCGTTCACCACTACACCAACCCGGTGGGTTTTTCCTAATATCTGTACGCATTCTTTTCCCACTTTCTCGTTTGATTCTTCTTTCTTTTTCCCCTGAATAATTTTTAGCCGAAGACCTTTCTTTCCCGTATGATATTCCCCGTCAAGATGTTTTCTTATTCCGTACTGTATTCATCAAATGCTACTTCTCTCCTATTCTTTGTCTGTCCATTTTATGTCCTCTATTTTATCCATAACACATTTTAACATTTTCCAAGTATTTCCTTTCTTTCTTTCTGATCGGTAGTGATTCAATTCCGTTTGATAACACACAATAAGTTTGATAACCTTAGTTGAATTGGGATCCTTCATATTGTTAGAAAAATTAAATACAATAATCGAGAGTATTTTAAAATAAAATTATTAAAAATGAATAAACATTAAGTAAAATATTAAAACATTCTTTAATGTTTTAATTAAACATACAAGTGTTACCACAAGTGTGGTAACACTTATCTCAAATTTAATTGTATTCTGAACTTCTGTGCACTTAGATATCATTTAATATACGCAAAATTAATACATCAGATTATATAATTTAAGTCATTTGAACAAAAAATTAATTTTCTTTATTTAAAAAAAAATAAATAAATTAACCGTTACATTTGTCATAAAATTTAAAAAAATTATTTCCTACTGTCTCATTAAAAAGAATGTTTAAATAGTAAAATGTTAATAAAATTTATTTAATATCTACCATAGGGGTAGTTTATTATCTATTAATCCTGTTAGCTGGAAAACGATTCTGGATCGTTTGGAACAGTAAGATGGTGTAATCTTTTATAGAACTTCAATGTCTTTAATAGTGAAGGGGTTGTATTACCACGTCATTTTTTTATTTGGTTCTAAAATTAATCCTGTCCTGAAAACATCACATTTTTCAATCTTTTTTCTCGTTAGGTTGCATGATTCTAATTGTTTAAAAAACCCGCCGGATTGGTCTAGTGGTTAACGCGTCTTCCCAAATCAGCTGATTTGGAAGTCGATAGTTACAGCGTTCAAGTCCTAGCAAAGCCAGTTATTTTTACGTGGATTTGAATACTAGATCGTGGATACCGGTGTTCTTTGGTGGTTGGGTTTCAATTAACCACACATCTCAGGAATGGTCGAACTGAGAATGTACAAGACACTACACTTCATCTACACTCATACATATCATCCTCATTCTCTGAAGAATTATCTAAACGGTAGTTACTGGAGACTAGACAGGAAAGAGAAAAAGTTGTTTAAAAAATGCCGCCAATGTAATATAATTGTAAGTTCTTATATTTTTACGATAAACTGTTTGAAAAAATTCAATTAGCCAGGTTCAGTTATTTCTTCATTAATATAATATTAAAAGAAAAACATTTGTTGTAGTAATTTAAAACATTTAAATTTATTTAAAAACATTTATTTAGTAATATAGTTATAACATTTGATTATAGTTGAATTATATTTTAATTGCTTAAACCCATGATGTTCAAAATATTAAAGCAGTAACCAAAATTTTTAATATAAGCATCACAATTTCGAAAAAATATTTTTCTAATTTTTGAAAATGTGAAAGCACTTCCATCAGAATGAGTTGGAAGATGAAAGAAGACTTTTTTTTAATAATTAAAATATTCACTAAAATTGATTTTAAATAAATTAAAATCGAAATTTAGAAAAGTTATTCGATTTATTTTTTAAAATTTGGGAGCTCCATCAGGGGAGAGTATTAAGTTATTTCGCTGACTTTATTGTTTAACAAAATACGTGAGCATAAACACTAAAAATTTGAAATTGGGAAAAAAGATTGTTTTAAAAATTTTATTGTAGTTTTACTTCCAATACTTGTACATGGGAAAGCATCCGGTTAAAATTCATTTTGAAGAAAAAAAAATCCCAAAGTGGTAATAATAAATTTTAATAAAGGACTTTTAAATTTATGTTAAAAATACTAAGGTACAGTCATAACACTTAATAAACAAAGATGCAATTTTCTTTGAAGGGAGTGAACATTTTTGGCAAATTTTTTTTCTCAAGAATTAAGAGTAAGAAATATCAAAAAATTAAGATTTTTACTATTTAAATTCAGTGGTAACTTGCAAGATGGATTGAAATTTAAAATAAATTTTAAAATAGTTTTTAAAATTTAAAAAAATATTTTTTGTTACCACAGACCATTGTAGTGGGATGGTAAAAAAATAATTATAACAGTTTGAAGCCCTATTGGCGTAGAAAACACCAATTCGCCTCGACCCTAGCGCTACCTAGCGGGTCCATTTTTTTTTTGCAAAAATTTTCCTTTTCACGTAACTAATATATATTCTGAATATGAGCCAAATTTGACCATAAATACAATTTTTCGAATTATCTCGATCCCCAGCGCCACCTAGCGAGTTCAAACTAATTCAGAAAGCTTCACAGTCTACAACACACACCAAAGTTTCATCGCAATCAGATGAATGGTATAGGAACGCATACGGGACAAACAAGCATTGATATATATATATATATATAGATATTAAAAAATGAGCCCATTTATTTCAACACATTTCGCAGTACGCTTCTGTACAGCGTTTTTTTTTTAATTCTTCAGGGCTGTTCTTAAGTTCCTCAACCTCATCGATAATGCGGATAAATTAATTCCTCACGAGAATGTATTTGTGATTTCTATGCAATATTTTTGATCCCTCCTCAGACGCAAAAATCTAATGGTGTTAGATCAGGCGATTTTGGTGGTCAGAAATGTGGACTTCAACGACCGATCCATTTCTGAAGGGAATGATGATTTAAGTGAGTGGTAACGGCACAACAGAAGTGGGGTGACTTGGCATCGTGCTGGAAGTGTAATTTGCGTCTCAGCGCTAGAGGAACATTTTCAAGCAGGTGCGGCAATTCTTCTTCAAGAAAGTGCAAGTAGATCTCAGCATTTAAGCAGCCAGGTAGTATGAATGATCCAGACAACTGATTGTGAAGAAGGCCGCACCGCACATTGACTATAATTCGGTGTTGAAAATTGCCTTTCACCGTTTCATGAGGATTTACTTCTCATGTATGCCCGTTGGCGTAAGTTGTTGACACCATCTTCAGTGAAATTTGCCTCGTCGGTAAACGAAACATAGTCGTAGAGTTGTGGATTTGTATTCCACCAGTTGCAGAATTCCAAGATAAGCGGATCATCTCCTGTGTGCAGTTTTTGAACTGGCTGTTTATGATAAAGATAAAATATTTGTTTTGTTTAAGTGTCCTCCGAATAGTCGAATGTGAAACTCCGATCCGTTTAGAAAGACAACTGAAGCCTGGACTGCGGTGACTGCATCGACAATAATTTCATAAATAACGCGTCGTTTTTGACATTTTTCGTAGCTTATACGAGTAATAGGTAGTGAACCTATTTCCCGAAGTAATTGTTTTGGGATCTGGAATCCTGCGATTGGGAAAGTGTATTTCATAATCTATTGCAATAGCTGTAGCATTACCATCTCAAACGCACAAAATGAATACCATATCGGCGTATTCCTGTGTTGTAAATAAATACGGCATTACTTCAACGGGCAAACCGATCACGTTTCAACTAAATTCACAGAAAACCTTCGCCAACGACAGCACACTTCACAGTACCCGATATACTTAATGTACCTTAGAGAATGATTTAACACTTATACAATATTGTGCATTGTTGAACAGCTGTTATTTTATTGCCAACTGTGACATAATTTTTCAAATAACTTATTGTATTTCTGTCATTAATAAAAAATTATCTTTTTTATTTAACAATTATGTAATTTCCAGTTTTTAAAAGGTTTTAACAATAAATTTTGTTTTTACAAATATTTCACATCACCAAAAAAAAGTTTGGTTTTTGTTATCATTAAATAAGTACGTTTCAGACAAATGTAGCAATGTTCTATTACGAAATAAAATTCGAATTTTTTCGCACTTAAGATTCTGTGATGTATTTTATCCGATTTTTCAGGTGAAAAACCGTAAGAAATCGCTAATTCTACCCTTTAATTAACGTTCTAAGAATTTCAATACGACCTTATTTCACTGGAGTAGCCGAAATCCGAGCGAATTCTTTCATTTGCCATAATTTGCACACGAATCATTTTAGGACTGTGTTTATATGAACTTTTTCCATTATTTTCACGAGTAGAATAGGTTATGATAGTCCCGGGAGAACTTCGTGATACATTCTGTTTATATAAAATGTGTATTCTCTGTTAATGCAGGAGTATATTTGTACATCTGTTATTTTAGTATTTTTAAATCGAAAGAACGACAAAAAGAAAATCATATCAAATTTTGATGGTAATTTTAATATCAATACATTTTATTATATTTTATTTTTGAAAATATTTAAATATTATATTTAAATAAAATTATATTTTGTTTTATAAAACCTGAGAGATAAAAAGATTTTAAAAAATTAATGAGAAGGAATGTGTTCTACAATTTAATGATTTATCCATAAAAGTTTCTATTTCTTTCTTTAGTTATGTTTTAGGCTAAAAAGTAATAACATAACATTTTGATAACATGATTGGCACAATCATCAGTGTATATTGGTATATTTTTTAATGATACACGTAAATACATAGCACCTCATTGTATTATACCTACTGTATAACCCCTGGAGTATCCTCTCCTATCGTCCTACTCTTCCATGTGGAGAGATCGTGGATTATTTATAATTATAAGGTGCTTGCTAATGTTAATGAAAATAATCGAGAAATTAGACTTTCAATTAATAGATCAATCTTGCTTGCAGTAAATATGATTACAGTTGTAGTTCTATCTGTAATTAATCTCTACTCTGTTTCCTTCATATCTGAGAAAAATATCTTTGATTTAGTGGATTTTAATTATAACTTTTTATCAACGACTCATTTAAATTTATATAATATTTTGATTTTTATATTCTTAATTGGATTTTACAATAAAAGAGAGAAATTACTCTCGATATAACTTAGTACATTATTATCATCATTATTATTATTATTATTATTATTATTATTATTATTATTATTATTTTAATTATTTATATCGTACGAGATTCTTACAGAACATATTAGCTTAGCGGTTTGAAAGTTAAATATTGTTGTTTTTAACAACAATATTTCAGGTGATTTAATACAATTTGAGGTGATTCGCGCGCGCGAATCACCTCTAACAAGTTTGTGTATGTACTGTAACTTTTTTTATTAATGAAAGAGTTATTGAAAAAATGACCTTTAACTCTTTAATAAGAATAGTTTAACCATTACTAATGTTATTAAACTGTGAACGGTTTTTTTTTAGTTTTACTGTGTTTTATTTTTATACTACTGTTTAAAAAAAAAAAACCTTATAATAAATATTGCGTTTAATTATAATATAAAATGCTGTTCCTAATAGCATTGTAATTTTTATTATGAACATTTTCAGATAATATTTTTATCACCTATTTTATTTGGTATTTCTGTTTAATTTTGATTTTAAATTAAAATATCAACGTTAATCTAATGTAATCTTTTTGATATTATACAAATTACTACTTTACATGTTTGACTATAGGGATAAAAATTATATTAATGAACAACAGAAATTAGAATGTAGAAATGAAATTATTAGTGATGATAGTACGTTTGTAGTTAAAAAGATAATATGATCTCACACGTAAAGAACAAACGATATAAACTTGATACCATTGAACAACTTGAAATATAGTACAAGAAAACCCAAACACCGTTCTAGATAACAAACCCAAATTAAATCATTCATGATTCCTTGTACGAAATAAAGGAAGTATTGTGATCGTAAAAATTTCGATTCTCAGATTTTAACGGAAATATCCATTTTGATCATCCCTGAATCCATTTTGACTAGTTTCGGCGAGACTTCTGTACGTACGTATGTATCTCGCGTAATTAGAAAACGATTAGCCGTAGGATATTGAAATGTTGGATTTAGGACTGTTGTAACATCTAGTTGTGCATATTTCCTTTTTATTGCAATGACTGAACCAGAAGTGTCCAGAAAGAGCCCAAAATAAAAATAAAAAAAATGGTTTTTGGACTTTTTCTTAACTGCAGTAATAAGCCCTCATTGAGAGCTTTTCAACGATATATCATAAATGGTAATTATTTTTATTGGTTCCAGAGTTATGGCCAAGTAATTTTTTAATTAATAAAATATTTGGATCTTACAAGAGCAAGACACATCGTTTCGAATCAGACATCTCCTTTTTTAACCATTTCTTTTTTAATTTCATTTTATTGATTTATTATTAATTATTAACCTCTGATTGTAAAAAAAAAATTACGATAAATAATAATTCAGTTATAACAATAAAGAAATATATATGAAAGAATATCGGAATGAAATAAAATTTTATGTCCTTTCATTTAAAAAAAAAAAGTGTGTTTGTAATTTAATAGGTGTACCAAGTTAACATACCGGGTTGGTCTAGTGGTGAACGAGTCTTCCCAAATCAGCTGATTTGGAAGTCGAGAGTTCCAGCGTTCAAGTCCTAGTAAAGCCAGATATTTTTACACGGATTTGAATACTAGATCGTGGATACCGGTGTTTTTTGATGGTTGGGTTTCAATTAACCACACATCTCAGGAATGGTCGAACTGAGAATGTACAAGACTAGACTTCATTTACACTCATACACATCATCCTCATTCATCCTCTGAAGAATTATCTTAACGGTAGTTACCGGAGGCTAAACAGGAAAAAAAAGAAGAAAAGTATACAAAGTCATGTGTTGTCCACATCAGATTTTTTTTTTTTAAATATAAAAATCAAATTGCGAAAAAGACTGAGTCCAGGCGGGAATGCTCCACTCGGGGTGTCCCGTTCGAGGCATTGGCATAAAGACGGAGTCCCGGCTCCCGGAGTGGGGACCCAGGGACGGCGTAGCCGGGCCTGGCGGATCCTACTCTGGGGGTTTGAGGCGGGCGCAAGTTAAGATCCGCCCAGGGGGCCGAGACGTGGACGCCCGTTAGACTAAAAAACATTCGCTTGGGCTGTGTAATACTTGACTGCACGATCTGGTCCGGAGGAGAAGAAGAAAAATGAAAAAAAATAAAAATAAATTAAAAATCAAAGATCTAATACCCAATTTAAATAATAAAGCCAAATGCAACTGCACCTCAGCAGTCAGCATTTAATGGTATACTAAGAATCCTAGATAAATGAAAGCTAAATTTGATAAAGGTAAACTTTTTATAATTTTCAATTTACAGTGAACTGTTGTCAATTATTAAAATTACAAAATACGTTATTCTGGATATCAGAATTTAGAATTATAGCATTTTTTTTTGAGCTGATATTTTTATTTAAATTTGAAATTTAAGTAGTCTTAATTAATTTCAAATTTGTTAAAATCTAACAAAATGTTTTTGATAATTTTTTTTTTTCAATTTTTATTGATTACTTTTTAAGTGAATTTAACTGTAATTATTTTACCAACACCAAACATGAATATCTGTAATAAAATCCATTTTCGACAATATCGTGTCATTGAATTAATGAATTTATCAAAGTATATCTTTAAAATTATAATTACGAAATTCAATGTTTTGTGTATCACGGGGATAGTTAGAACTTCGTCGGTAAGCTGCGTCGAAGTCAACGAACCACGTTTACAGTTCTAAACATGACCTAGCCTCTTTTTCTTTTTCCTGTTTAGCCTCCGGGAATTACCGTTCATGTATTACTTCAGAGGATGAATGAGGATGATGTGTATGAACGTAAATGATGTGTAGTCTGTACAGTCTCAGTTCGACGATTCCTAAGATGTGTGGTTAATAACCACCAAAGAACACCGGTATCCACGATCTAGTATTCAAATCCGTATAAAAGTAATAACTGTGTTTACTAATAATTGAACGCTGAAACTCTCGAATACCAAATCAGCCGATTTGGGAAGACGCGTTCACCACTAGACCATCCCGGTAGGTAAACATAACCTAACTTCCCAGGTGAAATGAAAATGAGGAAAAAATTAGTATGAAAACATTATATTTCAGTTCAATTAGATTAGTAATGAAGAATACTCTAAAAAAATACCTCGAATTTTGTTAGACAACTTTTTTTTTCCATTTGATGAACCGCGGGACTCGAAAAATTAATTAAGTTAAAATTTATTTGAATACGGAAAAGATACTTTCTACTTTTATTCCCCGTATTACTACAATTGATGGTAAGATACTAAGCTATTAACAGGCCACTAACCTAGAAAAATATTTCTTTTGAATTTGTGCCTTTTCATAATTTTCTCTGTTGAGTTTGGAATTTATGAGAATTATTTAAATTTTCTTTTATGTTTTTATTTATTACAGCGTTCATACTAATAAGTTAAGGAATATAAATGTTGGAAATTACAACGAACAGTCTGGCAATTCTCCTATTTTCAACTTTCATTTTATTGACTCAAATGTATAATTTATGTTTGGTCTAAAGTTTAAATATTTGAATTGTTGAACATTATTGAAATCATTCTGATAAACTCTCGATTTAACATTCAAGTTACATTGAATTATTACCGATTGAAGTTATTGCTTCTTTTTTTTATCGGTATCATAGCCTAATCGATTGCGAAATAGTTTTTTTATTTTGTTTGTTTGTTTGTAGTTTCTCGATCTGTCCGTAATAGTTTTTTTTTAATTAAATATCTATTTCAAAGAAATATATATACTGTGAAAGACGCACTGGAATGAATCATCGAAGTGAAAAAATAAATAATAATAGTAATAAGTAAAACTCATGTTACAATGGAACATCTCTTTTGATGTCCTCTGATTATGTTTGTGGTGCAACACTTCTTATAAAACACAACGAATTGATCATTTTCTCTTTCTTTGTTTCATTTCTTTTATGTTCTGTTTTTTTTCTTATTCGTTTTTTTATTTTAGTTTTCCGTCTTCTTTTTAATATCCTTTACACTCCTTGTATGTGTATTTAAGAGTGTTTACAATTGTCTTCCAGTAAAAATTTATTTCATGTATTGAATTTTAAAAGCTCATCCTTTTTTTCATTACGTAGTTTGTAGATTAAAAAAATCGTTTATTTTGGTAAACAGAATCCAGATGTTCATTTTAATAAGTATAGATTTTTCAGTTGAAAATTTGTTGGTTATTTTGTGCAACATCATTTAATATGTGTTGCAGGATTTTTTCCTCTGTTTATTGAATATTTATTTTCTTTTTCAAACATTATAAAATATTTAAAAGTTTAAAAAAAAATTTATTGTATATTAGATTTATTTAGCCGGTTAAAAACCATTAATATTATTGTAAAATTAAAATTATATTATTAATATATAATGTAGTTGTGGTAAATACAGTTATAAAAACAGATTATACTTAGATTTAATAATGATCTTTTTTTGTGGTAATATATACTTATTAGTTAACCGCAAGGTCTGATGTTTTCTTCAAATGAATTATTTAATTACGAGGTTTTATATGTTTTTAGCTATTAACCTAGATTCTTGCTTAAAACAATTTTAAAATTGCTTTAAATATCCAAGTGCACAAATTATTGTTCATTTGTTTGGACACAAATACATGTATTTAGCAAAAGATAATATAATTAAAAATTATGTATATATCGGGTTACCTAAAAAGTATCGAGTCTTTGGAGGACAAAATTGAGAATAAGTTTATTGTTATTGAAAAATAACATTATGAGATCACATATACAACTTTTTTCGATGACCTTCTATCATTTTTCCTGTACCGTTAAAATCCCGTCGCTGTAGAACTTCTGTGCTTTCTGGTCAAAAAGTTGTGACACGTGGTTTTCACGGACCTCTTTTGAAACTAACTTAAAACCATTCAGGGAATTCTGCAGAGGCCGATACAAATGGTAGTCTTTCGGTACCAGGTGATAGAGGAGGTTATGAGGAACACAATGCTGCCAATCTCACGTCACTAAATATCTCCGTTGGCGAGTAATTAAAAAAGTTCGGTTATTTTTTGAACAGACCTCGTGTGTGTGTGTGTGTGTGTGTGTGTGTGTGTGTGTGTGCGCGCGCGCATATATATATAGAACTTTTCTCTTAAATTATTTGGTAGCCAACTTGGTAAACATATGCCTTCATAGTAAATTATAGGTGGTATATTTTAAGCTGTTTATGAAAGAAAATTTAAGTCCAATATAATATTCAATTTATATTTCTTTAAATAGTACGTACGTTTAAAGTTTAACTACAACAGATATTCTAAAATAAACACGTATCGAATGTATTTTTCATGCGAAACTTCTGCAAAAAAAAAAAATATATGATATTATTCCACGTAATTTAACTGCTAATTGCAATTTGCAAAACATTAGAATCTGATTTAACATGAGACACAAGTCATCTCCAGAGATTCCAAAATCGTGGAAAAATATAATAAGCATTCCATGTCATGTAAGTAGAAGTGTTTTCTGTACTTGTCATTTTAATTGAGCCGAATATACGGTTGCATATCAACATTTCAATTACATCGAATTGTAGGTTGTATTCAGTTTTACGATTGGCACTTTGTCACTGTTTACTCTAGACACTAACTATTTGTAGAACATCATTACTTTGAGAATAAGTAGTTATGATCGGTGCTATTTTTCTTTCAGGTGCTTTACATTTATTAAACACATAAAAATAATGTAATAAATTGGCCAAATCAAAAAATTATGATATCCCTTTCTATCAATAAAAAACGCTCTCTCTCTCTCTCTCTGTTATTTCATTTTTTCTCTTTCTCTCTGATGTTATTTCATGTTATTCCAATTAGCTTAATATGATTAATATCAGTAATTTATTGAATTATCACAAATTACTGTTTACTATATATTTTCTCTAAATTTATCACGTACTGCAATGTATAATAACTAATTTAATTCGGATTTGGTTTGAGTAAAGTTGTAAAAATAAATTTTATTTTTTTGTAAAAAATACATATTCTGTAGTTCAGTAACAGTAAGATTATTTTATGGTTGGTTTTAAATTTGTTAAAAAATTATTTTATGGATAAATAATGATTTTTAAATTAAATAATAAAATTTTACATTTATTTTGGTCTTGTTACTAGTACATTGAATAATATACAAAGTACGAGTAATTTTATTAACTGGATTACATCATGTTGGAATGTAGTTCCTCTTTTTCAATCCAGTTGTGCAAAGGATATGTTCTGTTGCATGTAATGTGTGTTCAAGCGAGTGTTAATAGGACTATTTACGCGTTTATCCTCTTTTACTTATACTTTTTCTCGCTTTTAATGGTTTATTATCTTCTTAAATTTGAACTAATTTAAAAATAAAACACTTAATAATAAACAGTGGCTCTTTTTCTATTTTTTTAATAAATATTTTATATTATTCATAATAATTAATTCAAAATAAATAAGTTTAAAACAATTTTGTTTAGAAATAAAAAAACGTACTTAAAAATTGTTAAGAACATATTATTTTTTTGAAAAATTATGATTATAAATCCATCTTTCTCTGCATTCTGTAATCTTTTTGAATTTTTATTGGTCTTTTCTGTTGATTGAATTGTAGTAAGGAGAGTTCTGCCTACCGTCCAATCAGATATATATTTTACCAGGGATTCCGCCTTTATTTTAAAAGCTATTCACACTCTTTTTTTTGTTAGGCTTAATTTTTTATGTTAAATTGAAAAATAAATAAAAAAATTATGAATATGTATAATTTTTTTACTGCTTATGTTTTTTAAACGGAATAATTTCACAAAAATATAAATACTTTGAATAATTAACAATATTAGGATATATTTTGGATGGGGGAGCGGATTAAGAGGGCCATTTTTAATCAAGGAAAACGGATAAATAGTAAAAAAAAATCCCTTTCGGTACGCCGGAAGGCGGAGATAGATTTCACCGGTGATAAGTAGGGGATAAAAACTATTTCCACTTTGAAGTTAAGAAAAACTTAAAATTTACTCAATTCGACAGTGGTTGCATGTGAAAAAATTTTTCACATGTTTAGCATACGAAAAACCCATCTTCTTACAATTCCAGCATCATTTTGGTCATCCCTTGGTGTAAGGGTTGATCATATCAAAAGTTATTTCAGACAAAAGTTTTAGGCAATGTTTAGAGGACTAACAACCACTTTAAACCGATTCGATACTGTGCCTATTAAGGGAAGTATAATTTTTTTTTTTTCGCTTCGAAATCCCACTTTTTCCACCCCCTGGGCAAATGATTGTTGATATCAAAAAAACTTTATTTAGATAAGTTTTAGACCCTTATACGAGGAATAGTATAAACGAATTCGATATTTTACTTAATAAGAAAGTTATAGCGATATTTTGTTTTTTCGAAAAAGCCCCCTCTCCCATTTCCGCCCAGATGGTTCGATTTTGCTCATTAATGAACTCGGCCGAGATATATTTTAGTTCGTTATATTTTATTTATCAATTTGAAAGTGATTGGCACAAAATTACGACAGTTATCGTGTCCACAAGAAAGTGAATTTTATATATATATATATAAACTTTTGAACTGACGGTGGTTTTGGGGTCTAGGGGATAAGAAACGCGAAGATATGATGAAATTTTCTGGAAGTCGAATCATGTTACTACCCATTAGAGTAGGTCGCTTTCTTATGAAATCTACCTAAAAGGATGATCGAGGCTATTAAGATAGATATAATTGAAAAATTACATTTTAAAATGTTATTATATAGCTAATACATGATAGCTTTTGAATTATAATTACAAAGAGTATTTTATTGAGTGGTAATGTTATGATAATTGTGATTTTAGTTAGTATTATCAAAGGAATGATTCTGTTACATCAATAATTATTGTCTTATCAAAGCTGAAAAATAATGTATAGTTTCCGTTATTCCTCTCGTCATTTTTAATGCCCCCTTTTTTGATAGCATAGCAAAAATAAGTTCTGAGGAGAAATTCTGTAAAAATATTTCTATAGCTTATTTTTTCTTTCCCCTGGCCTTATCCGGTTTCATTTTGGGCCCGCCTCCTATTTCTCTTATGCCATTCTGCCTTAACTTTAACAAATTTAGAATTTATTTCCACGGAAACCATATCTTCCTCTGTGGTTTTAGCGTACGTTGCCGTAGGACGGTCACAGAGTATTTTAATCGTCCCAGTCCATGAGACGGTCATTCATTATAGGTGATTTTCCCTATGCTTGTTTTGTATTAGCACGACTTTGAAAGATCCACAGATGTGTTCATTTCTGATCTTGTCCAAGTTGTTTACTCTGTTAACGCTCAATAAATATATGCAGCTTTGTAGTGTGCAATTTTTACTTGTTTTTGTTTTAACTCAAAATGTTTTTTTTTTTCATGTTTGTCCTCAAATCTTGCATCCTTAATTTAACATACTTCCTGACATTGCAATTACTAAGGTCAGGTTACAATACAATATTCCACTATTACTTTTGCAAACATCCCCCGTACGGAGGTATATTAAGGGTGCGGGTGTAAAAAATGTCAAAATCTGCAAAACGGTTATGCGGGATTTTTGGGGTTGCAGATGACAAATACTAATATTGCATTAACAACAATTTAACAATAGAACAGTTTAAAGTTCAACACTTCATTTCCTGCAAATATGATTACCTTTATTGTTTACAGTAAAACTACTTTACACTTTATGAATAAGTAGAATACTGTCACTTTCACTACTGTTTACCAGTAACTCGAACAACTTCTTGTATTCACCCACCGTCGACGCTGGATTATTTGTGACGTACTCCTTTCTTGGTGTTACCACACGCTTACTGATATTGCCGTCACCGCTACCGCGTCAAACTCGGCCTTGGGAAACTACTCCGTTGTCGCTTGTTATCATTACTGCGCCGAACAGGGCCTCACAGAACTACTCACTCTCTTCGCTGGTTTCTGCCAGTATTTATATCCCCTAGCCTGTAGAACCAGTACCAGCCTTATCCGTTTAATTGTGAAGCGTTTAAATTGGTTTTCAACGTTCAAATTGATTTGATTTTCATCGTTCACCCCCTTCAAGTTTTTCTATAAATTTTTATTCCGGTCCCTTAACCCTTCTGGTCGAACAACAGCTTTTGGAGGTCCCAATGTCTGTATTACAAAGAAAAAATTGTTAAATGGACCTGTTACTTTGAGAAAATAATCCCGTTTAGTTCCCTCTGGATTATTCTTTTCATTATTATTTTATCTTTCTTCTTAATTGGAAGAAATAGTTACCTTGGTCCGTTATACTGGTCCTGTTACTATATATATATATATATATATATATATATATATATATATATACACACACACTATATATTCAATATTAATAACGTGTTGATAAAATAAAAATAAATTATAAGTAAATAAAGTGGGGATGAAAAAAGAAAAGATTTCTAACTTTATGTAGTTACGAAGTCCAACCACCTCTTGCTTGGTTTTCTCTTAAATCAGGGGTGTGGAAGATATTTCTACTACCGCTCCCTTCCTCATCATAGTTCTTCTCTGTTGGGAATAATGCGTACCACAAGGCATCAATAATTGTTCAACGAAACCTAAGAATAGAATGAAAAGGAACACTGTTTGTATTATGAATTGGTACAATAGAAACCGAGAGAAATACGTAATTCAAGGAAACGAAACTTTGTTATTTTATATATATATTCTTTTTAAGATATGGGGAAAGAAAGAAGATAATAGGGTGAAAGAAGTGAAAAAGAGAGAGACATAAAAATTGGAAGAAAAAAGATGAAGAATATGTGGAAAAGAAATATGAAAGAAGCTCTTCAAAATATCTTGTTAGACATTCACAATATTCCGTTCTTAATGATATACGATTTATCAATAGAATATATATAATAGTAATAATACTGTTATAATTAATTGGGAAAAATAAAATACGAATTTGCAAATAATGTACATTGTACATATGAACATATATTTATACATCATTATGATTTGTTTGTCATATAAATTGCGAAAATAGATCTTAATTTGTTAAGGTTTTTTCTTGTTTTTATATGATTTTCCTTTTGCAAGTAACGGTAAGGGTTGATGAAAAGACCCGTATCCTTACTTTTTATAGTACAAGTACGTTATACGACTCAAGTATGGATGCCACATATCTCTTAACTGTATCCTCTTTCCCTTAGAAGCTAAGATACACGGAATACGGGTTGTCTCATTTATTATCGCTAATTAATTAATTAATTAGCTCTTAATTATTCTAAAAAAAAAATTGTTTAATATTTTGTACCTAAAATTTTTGTTAGAATAAAAATTTCTGCAAATAAAGGAAAGGAAACGGCTTTTTTATTCCGTCTGTCCCCATTTTGTGGTTTTAAAAATAAAGATTTATATTTATAGAACCAACTGAGCTGTTTTAATGTATATATAAATATATATATATATTTTTTTTGTTTTACTAATATTCGTTACGAAATAAATAAATATGTAAATTTTCTGTTGGTAAATTTCAAAATTGTAGAACTTAATTTTTCATTTCGTGATAGTGCAAGAACTATAGCATTTGGAAGTAAATTTTTTATTAACTCACATTATTATTTTGTTAATTTAAAATATAATGAAATGACACCTGTTATTTCAAATCGTATTATAAAACAGCCGTGTTATAATGAAAAATGTTAGTATGAACCTATGATGAAATCACAAAGTAATTTCCATCCAGACTTTTGTCTTCACTGCGAGATAATATTAATCGGTCACAGTATAAATTCAATTATTATTGACAAAATTACTTTTTTTTTTTGTTTATTATTTTTTTATTTTTAAGTTAAACGTTGAGGTTTCTAACAATTCATTTTCACATAAACAAATGAATCAGTGTTCATCTTTTTTATACATCATGTATATATGAAATAGTCTATATCATTGCTTATAATATGATGTTTGATTATGAAAGAAGATTTATTAGAAAGAATTAAGCTAAACTGATTACACTTTAATATTTTGTTGTTATGAAAAAAGTGGTTTTTATTGGGGGTAAAAGATGCAAAAACCTTATGTGAACTTTACTGATCATTCTTATGATAAAGAATTGGGATTTATTTGTAATAGATGGATGTATTTGTAATGATTTGGTGAGACATCTGATTATTTAATATTAATTGAAAATTGTAATTTAGAATCGTATTATATTTGGATAGTTTAATTTGATTTAGTTATTCTGGAATTTCTTTTTAATTTTATCTACATTTAAGTTAACTACAAAGTGCACAAGAACAACATGTACACTGAGTCATACATGCCCAATCTTTAACAAATTGCAAAAAATTCTTATTTTTTAGTTCATTACTCCTCTGATATTGTCGGACAATATTCTCCCTAGTCCGAGTTGACTGTCATATCGTTTATTTGTTTTTTGTTGCCAATCATTTAATCGCTCTTTGGTCTGATATAATTCTTCTGATTTTAATTTGTGTACGCGTTCTCCAGTTTTAAATTTTCACGCTCTTTATTTTCATCATCCTCTATTAATCATTTTATTTTTTCCTTAGTCTTAACGTTTTCTTCCTCATTATACTTATCATCTTCTCTTAATCTTTTTATTCTTTCTTTGATTTTAACATTTTCTTCCTGTTTATATTTATCATCTTCTCTTAATTTTTTTATTTGTCCCTTGTTCGTAACATTTTCTTCCTATTCATATTCATCTTCTTGTCGTTTCTTTAAGATATATTTCTTCATGGTATTTTTCTTTTTCCTGTGTATAGTTTCGTTTTCATTTTTTATAATTCACCGATTAATCTAACAATAAAAACTGAATATTTTACACCGTAAGGTCGAAATTATCATTTGTAACCAGTATACGGGAGTTCACTAAACGGAATAGTTTAATTATTATTATTAACTTTTATTTATACGATACATCAGAAATCTGAAACTTTTGTTAATCAGCAACTCACGAAGATACGAATATACTGATCTAGTAATAGGAGTAATAAAGGTACTTTTACTCTCTTCTAATATTTCATGTAAAATTGTTGAATTAATAATTGTATAAATATTTGATGTTAATAAAAACTAATATTTCAGCAATTTTGTAACTGTCTACTTTATTAAAGAATTGGAGGATCGTATCTCACTTTCAAATGAAATATGTTTAAATAAAGTGCAGCAAAAAATGTGTGTATGTAATTTAATAGGCGTAAAAGGAAGTCATATGTGTCCACATCAGATTTTTTTTGGGAAAAAAATCCTGAAGGTGAAAAATATATTATGTTAAATTAGAAATCATACCTATATCATATTTAACAAATAAAAAGTACGAATATCTAAAAATTCTTTCCAAGTTCTGCGCAAGAAAAATGACTTTTCGTTTCTGACGTCCTGACTTTCATTGTACAACGCACTACATACATCCAATTAAGCAGTAGACTCTACGCAAAACCATCAATTTTCTACTCTCTCATCACTGTAACTCACTGTTTAAGTGTGTTTAAAAAATACTCTACTACATAGTCAACATAAGCTCAAAATTGTGTTTGGACTTTAAATTGAGCTTAACTCAAGAACTACTCAACCAGTCTTCATTAAATTTTCACATGCAGAATTTCAGATACTCTACTACAGCATATCTAAATTTCAATGAAATTTATAGAGTAGTTTAGAGATTTTCGCCCCTTAAAACTTTATACGTACGTGAATATATATATATATAAATTTCCACAATCACTTCTCTTCAAAAAACATTCATTTATACTAGGAAATAATATATATATTTGATTAATAAATACATTAATTCAATTTGAAAGGAAACCACAATTTAAGTAAATAGTATTTTCATACTCCTCATACCTCAAAACCTAAAGAAAATTCATATTCACCACCTACTTCCACCATGCGGCCAAAAGTAACACTGTACTTTTGTCGAAAAGTCGGTAAAAAAATAAAAATTAATTATTGAAAGAAATTTGTGGTAGAATATTGCTGTACAAGATTGATTTATTTTACATTTAATAATTTTTTTTTGTTTTAATAGTGTAATTCTTATTTTTTAACGTATGTTTCTATTTTAAGTCTTGAATTCTGTTGTGTTTGTTATAGTAAATATGAGAATTTTTTTTATAAAATAATTTTCATTTATCACAATGTGTTTTATCACAAGAAAAAAAAAATTGATAAAGAAAATTTTGCTTACGCCTACAGTGAATTCACTGTAAAGATCTAGATTGCTTCAATGTATACAATTTATATTATAAAATATTAAGCATATTTTATAGTTGAAATACCTTAATAAAAATATAAAAAAATTATAAAATTACTTCTCTTCAGAGAATATTAACTAAACCCTCAAAACTTCCTAGCCTTTGGTCCGATGGAGTCCAAAATTTAATAGTAAATTTACCATGTTTACAAAACTAATTCAGTGAGACTGGAAGTAGCCAATTCACATTCATTCATATTAAAATTTATAAGAGTTTTTTATCTACTATTAATGGAGGCATGGAAATTTAAGATAGGTAAAAAAATAATACAGGGAAAAATGTTTACATTCGTTCGTAGTCCCGGCGGTATCTGTTTTGGGTTGGAAATTTTCTATATGACATTTTGTTTAATAAAAATTTAAGCACACCTTTTTCAACTTGCGCATTACGAAATAATTATTTCTGGTAATATTCCAGAGGCTTTAAAATAACAATTAGCGATCATATAGAAAAAGTCCAAATGCCCATTTTTAATCAGATACCGTCTGAACTAATAACGTATGTAAAAAAGAAAAAAATGGTGCTGTAAAAAGGCACTTCTTATTCTAATAAAAAAATAGAAAAAAAAACATTTACGATGTTTGGAAATTATTGTTTGGGGGAGATCGTATCACAAAAATGTGTGAATATAGGTATTGATTTTTCAGTGGATGAAAGATTGTATTTTAACTTATCAGCTATAACTTGTAATACATTATCCGTTGTAAATGTGTAATAAATTATATGCTTTTTATTCGATTGGTTAAGTTTGGATTGAAAATAACTTTCAGAATTAAACTTTTTGTCTTGAAGAAACGAAAAATTTGTTTTTCTGTGTAACAGTACAAATCATTTCTTAACTCATATTTTTGTTTTCACTTTAATTTCATTTTTTGCTTGTACAAATAAACATTTTCAATTACTTTTGTAATGTTGTTGATTATAATTTATTGCTGTAATTTATTATCAAAACAATTTTTTTTAAGTCTATGGCACAGTTTCAATTTTTTTTATCCCTCCGGTTGAAAAATTTTGATGTTACCATTCCGCCACTGAAGTCAGCATTATTCCATCTTAGGTGTATGTGGGTAATGGGTGTCTATTGTACTTCCAAATCATCTTCTCAACATCACTGTTGTTAAATTTATTAACGTTTTTAAATAAACTTTCTGAAAACATTGTGTTTTTTTTACCAAAAGAATTAGATAAACCTAGATAAAATCTCTCTCGCTAATCCTCAAATAGGTGTGTTGTCAAGCAGTTCAGGAAAAATCGTAAGGAAGTCTTGATAAATTTAGCAATAGATTGTAGTCTAATGAGAAAACGTAGTGTCCGTAAAACATGGAAAGTAATATTTGATACGAGCACGTACAATCCTAGTTCGCCTACCCCTATTTTATCCCGATGAAATCTACCTCCGCCTTCCGGCGTGCCGAAAGCAATTTTTTTTTGAAAATGGTTGATAATTGTTAAATTATTTTATTTTTTATTGGACCTGTTTATTTTACAGCCAAGGTATTACATTCCGTTAGGTTTGAAAGTCGTTATCATCATTACTAGTTACATTTTATGAACGAATTTAAAAAATTTGTATATAATAAAAAGAAATTGTGTACTATTTTGTTTTGGACACATTGAAAACATTCGTTCGGTTTTAATTTTTATGTTTTAAGATTATACCACGGGAACGGATTTTAACCATTAAATCATGTTATGTAATTTTTGTTCAATCTTATACATCAAGGATTAATTGTAATATGTTTTTTTAAACCCAAAAAAGGGGTGGTAGGATATTGATTATGGTGCTACATTTTAAAGCGTTTTGAACTTAATCAACTTTGTATTAATATATGTTTAATATTTTAGCTAATAATTTGTAAAAAATAGAAAAAGATAAAAAAATAAAGCCTTTTTTAACTTAAAATTGAAAACTAAATTTTTAACTTTAAATTTAAAACTATGTTTTAAATGTTTAAGAAATCGGCTGATGATATATAAACATTTTTGAAAAAAAAATGATTAAATAAATTTATAAATATTAAATAAATAACATTACACATTGATAAATAAATAAACTATACTTCAGTACTTAAAAAGACACTATATCATGCCATTTTATAGTATCTCTTAAATATCGTACGAGTATATTAATATTACTTAATTATTACTTCTTTATGTATCTGTACCTATTAATTTTTTTTTTTTTGTACAAAAAATTGCAAATTCATTTTGAGCGTTTTCTGTTTTATACTAATCGTTTAACTTACGTAATACCTTCTTCGTAAGTACCTTCTTTTTACTTACGTAATACTAATATTAATATAAATTGAAAATCAATCTTAAAGATTTTATTTCAAAGTTTTCTCATTTTTTTAACCTGCTGTTTAAACTTATCAACAACATTATTTTTCTGATTGAGACACGGTGGAAAAAAGTGTTCTTTCATTCATCATTCAGTTTTTAATACAGGAATCACGGTGAAGGGTTTTTAAAAAAAATAGTTTTTCTGTTCTAATTCTGTTTTATGGTGTTGTAGGACTTAGTGCCATTACCTTATAGAACTGTAGCAAATATATAGGTTTTACAAATTTTAACTGACTTTAGTATAAAGATAAAATTTCTTAATTTGACTCGTTTGTAATTACGAATATTATTTTTTTGTTTATATAAGTTCAAACTTTTATAAAAATGTATGTATTCATCATTTCTTTTCTTTGCACATTGTTTTTTTCATAGGTATTTTTTCAAAGCAATTTTTGTAGGTCCATATATAAAAAAGAAACTGATGTGGATACCACATGACTTCCTTTTACGCCTATTAAATTACATATGCACATTTTTGCTGTACTTTATTTAAATTTATTTCATTTGAAAGTGAGATAAGATCCTGTTCACTTTATTAAAGAATTGGAGGAAATTCTTTAATAAAGTGAACAGTTACACAGTTGCTGAAATATTAGTCTTTATTAACTTCAGATATTTATACAATTATTAATTCAACAATCATACATGAGGTATTAGGATGAGTAAATCCCTTTATTACTCTTTAAAAATGTAAGTCTTAATGTATCTAATTGTATGTTTTTTAAATTATTATGATGTAACCACCAACAAAATGAAAACAAAAACGAAACAGAAGAAAGTTACTAAATTTTATTGCGATATATATTATCAAGTAGACTGAAACAAATGCATAAATAAAAATGATATGACTAAAAATTATAATTTTCAATTAATATTAAATAATCGTATCACCAAATCTGATGTGGACACCACATGACTTCCTTGTATGTCTATTAAATTACATGTATACATTTTTATAAGGAAATAAAATTTCATTTCACAACTAACTTTATTTTTATTTTACAGAGGTTAATAATTACTAATAAATCAGTATATTTAATTAATTTTTCAAACATGGTACCGCTATGTTAAATAAATAAATAAACAACTAATATTATCCACCTTACCAGCACGTTGATACGTTCTCTAGTTCTTTCGGCTGACTTGGAAGCCATCATCAGGAGTTAAAATTAATGTTTTAAAGTCAAAGTTTAAAAGTCATAGTTAAAATTTAAAAACAGTCATGACTGTCTCGGTCCTGCTATTATACTGAAGGTATATATATACATATACTCTGATGGATTAAAATGAGTATTAATTTATTTAAAAATGAATTTAAATTAATTTTAATCCACCAGAGTATATGTATATTCCTTCAGTATACCAGTAAGACCGGGGCAGTCATGACTTTTTAAATTTTAACTATGATCTTTAAACTTAACTTTGACTTTAGTGCTTTAATTTTAACTACTGATGATGGCTTCCAAGTCAGCCGAAAGAACTAGAGAACGTATCAACGTGCTGATAAATAGATTATATTAATTGTTAATTTATTCAATATATTTAAATAAATAAAAAAGTCAGAAATTAAATCGGATTTGAACCGATATGCCGTCCACTTGTAAGATCAAAATATTTCATTAATTAAAGTTTTTTTCTGGTAACTCTGGAACCAACGAAAATAAGTGTACCACTTATGTATATCGTTGAAAACCCTCAATGAGGGTTTATTACTGCAGTTAAGAAAAAGTCTAAAACCAGTTTTTTTTAGATTTTGAGCTTTTTTGGACACTTTTGGTCCAGTCGATTCCAATCAAAAGAAGAGGTGCGCAACAGTCCTAAATCAAAAATTTCAATATCCTACGGCTAATCATTTTTGAGTAATGCGAGATATATACGTACTTACAGATGTCACGCCGAAACTAGTCAAAATGGATTCAGGGATGGTCAAAATTTATATTTCTGTTGAAATCTGAAAACCCAAATTTTTCGTGATTACAATATTTCCTTTACTTCGTTCGAGGAAATAAAAAATTGACCGACTTCAAAAACCCTCATTAACCAGAAAACTTCTAAATTGTTGAGGCGAACTAAGTATTGGTTCTTTAGTTTTTTACGTAGCTTTAATTTCATGAAAAAAAAAAGTATTGCTGTTTAAAAGTATTTTAAAAAAGATTACTATTGTTATTATTGCTTTGTTTTAAACTATTATTTTTATTTTAAGAAAGTTTTCTTATAGATTAATAAATTAATATCAATTAAGAGGTCTTAGGTAAAGAAACTTTCAAATTTTGTAACTGGGGGAGGAGTAAAATTTTAAGCTGTATGTTCGGAAGTTAAGTAACGTTATTGTCAGCATTTTTTATGTTAATCATATTAATTGGTTTAAGTTTTGTCAATGGTTTTGTTAATTAATAATGCAGATTACGAAAAGGATTAGTGAAATTTTCTTTAAATATTTAATAAAATTAGACTCACTTATTTAATAAGATTGGGTCCACTAATGCTTTTTTTATAATTAAAAATACACAACATTATACCTCTCTTGAAGTCAGTAATGTCGAAATAATATGTGTTAAAATTTTTTTTCTTAACATAGACTTTTATCGTGAATAAGGTAGAAACATCTGAAGTAATTTAAGTGAAATTCCGAAGGTGGCCCGTTTAGGGGTGCAAGGTGGTGGTTGTGCGCGTACTCAGGCCACGGTTCATTTTGCCTTTGGGGCTACAATTTCATTTCCTAGCCCTCATCTCTGTTATAACTCGGAGTATATGAACCTATAGGGGGATGACGTTGTTCCTTTTATATCATAAAAAAGCGGTCTCCCCATCTTTCTTTCTTTACCGTCTTACACACAGTCTTACTATGTTGGCTCGCTGGCTGGCAGGTCGGCTGACTGGTTGGGGCTACACTGAAAATATCAAAACCTAACTAACTGATTTATGCTTCACCCGCTTCTTATATATACATTCATTTATTCCTTTGATGTTCCCTACTTTGTGAAACACAAAATGGCCGCCACTCATCTCATCTACTTCGTTTTATTTTCTTATTTTTTTCATAGAAGAATTTTATATTTAAACCGCATCGCTAAAGTACAGAATTTTCTTTTCCTCGACTCTAGTATTTAACAAAAGATAATGCTATCTTATTTCTATATTTATCATGCTCTTTAAAACTTTGGACTAGAGGAATGACGATATTAAACATAGTTTTAAATTGCATGCAAATGAAGTTAAAAAAAAATTACAAATCTTGTAAATGATTTTGTTGATTGTATTATACATATAATGTAGTTTGTGTAATAGACACGATGAAGAAATTGTTTTCTGCTTTTATACTAAGACACGTACAGGCAAAATATATTAGGAAGAATGAACTGTGAATCAATTATTTTACAAACTGTAAAAACTGGTTCCAATTAAAATGTTATTTTAAATACGCTTTTAATTATAGAGATAAATTAAAGTTAATTCAGGAATTTAATTATTAAATCTTTTTTTAATTATTTTGTTATGAAAATTTTCTTTGAATAATTAAAAATGAATGGAAAAAATTTAATTAATTTTCTGTTAGATGGTAGATAGTTTTCTAAAGTAGTATTGTGGTTGTATTTATCTATTAATGAAATAATTAGATTTAAGAAGGAAAATGATTATAAATTAAAAGAAAAAATTCTAATTCACTAACCGGAATGCATCAGCCTTGAGTATTGTCGGCATAATAAAGTTTGATACTTAATGATAGTGTTACTGAAGTTTATATATAACAGACGCTTATTTTTATTATAGATTTATTTTACTTGACCATTCGCGTCATAATTCAGAATATTAACATACAGTTTTATTAGTAAAACAGTTATTTTACATCAAGATTTTGTTTATTTGTGTATATATATCAAACAAATAAATACCAAAAAAAAAAAAAAGATATATATATAAAATTGTTGCAGTTAAAAGTAATTTGCTGTTACATACAAAAGTATCGTAACCATTAATAAAATATGTTATTGAACATCGATAGTCTGAACCCTCTAAACTGTAAATGATCTTCCGTTTAAGTGATACCTATTTGTTCAACAAGGAACTGGTTGTATAGTGAACAGCGCTTTTTCATACAAACTAACCGTTATTGGTGCCTGTTGTATCTCAGATAATTTACTTAACGTCATAACTATAAGAAAGTCTGTTGGAACAGATAATATAAACAAATTAATATTATCCTTTTCAGTTGTATATATACTGCTCCATCTAGTAACGGAAAACGTGCTAAATTATCTGTTTCGTGTACTTATTTCAACTTCTGCCTTTTTTTTACTATCTTTAACTTCTATATTTTTTTAGGAACTTTAAATATCTAGGCTTTTAGATTCATTATTTCTGTATTAATTAACAATTTATCAACTTAGTTTATCTGCAAGATTGTACCGTAAAATGTTTCTCTTTTCTTTCTGTTCTTATAGCCCTTCATTTCTTGCTTTATCAACTCATCCAATTTTCAGCATTTCTCTTTAACAAAAAAAATTAAATCCTTTTCATTCTGGTTTTATTGTTTTCCATGTTTCACTATCATAAAGCGCTACACTCCGAATTATTTTGTAATTAGTATTATGGAGCGTATATATATATGTATTACCGTTGTACAAACTCAAGTGATTTTTCTTTCATTATCCAGATCTTAGTGTTCTTGTAGATAAATATATATATATATATATATTTGCCAGAATCGATATTTTTATATTTATTAATTTAATATCATTGACTATAATTTTTTTTTCAAATTTATCAGTAAAATAATATAAATAATCATCTTAAATTGATAGATTACGTTTAAAATGTTTAAGTCATAAAAAGTAGTAAATTTAGTTAAAATAATCGATAAGCGAACTCAAATTCGATTTATTATATAAGTATGAATTTATTGCCGGCCTCCGTGGCGCGAGTGGTAGCGTCTCGGCCTTTCATCCGGAGGTCCCGGGTTCAAATCCCGGTCAGGCATGGCATTTTCACACATGCTACAAATCGTTCATCTCATCCTCTGAAGCAATATCTAACGGTGGTCCCGCAGGTTAAATGAATAAAAAAAAACATAAACAATTTAACATTATATCTATGCACAGCGACCCTCGGAGTTGTTCTGTATACTCAATTCTCAATACGTACGTTGGGTACGGTAATCTGCTGAACTTAACCGTTCAATTCCAAACTCCACCCTATCGTAATAATGTTTACTTTTAATTACGATTTACATTTTTTCGTTCCCTTTATCCCTCTTTTTTACCTCTATCAAGACGAATATAATGCATTTTTTCTTAAATCTTTCCCAACGGGAAAAGGTTATATATGTTCGGCGATTAAACGGATATTTTTGTTGATTTTTAGTTGTTTCATGGGAGCATGAAGTTCTTTTGTTTGAAAAGTAATCAAAAAGAAAATTTTTCGTTGCTATTGCTTCAATTTTTTGATGATATATTTCAAATTATGTAATAAAACTTCATTTTTTTAACAGATTAGGTAGTAAAATAAGTACACTAGAAATTTTTTTTGAATATTTTTATTAAGCTACCAATTTATTAACAAAGATATAGCGAGTTATGTTATTAATAAAAATAATCACATTAATGTGGTATTTGAAGTAATTTAAACATTTTTAAATAAAAAAAAATGTTTTTAATAAACAACAATTATTACTAGCAAGAGCAATAACACGTACAAATATGTAATTATATTTAGTGTGGGTGCTATAGGGTGCGGTTTAGCCCATGTGATGGTGTATTGGTCGTGGAATATAAAATGTCATTCATTCGTTGATTTACTTGGCCGTTTCTAGAAGAGTATAAAATAAGAAAAACTTGTATTTGAATGTTTTCATTTGAGTAAATAAAATAATTTTTTCTTTTAAAAGTAAATAATTACTTGTTTCATTTTCTGTATATTCTTTTCTATGAAAAATAAATATTATTTATTAGTAAAAGTCTTTAGAAAAAGAAGAATAATAACATTAAAGAATAAAGATAAAATGGAATAAAAAAATAAGGGGAAAACAGTAAGGATAAAATTATTGAGTGGAAGCATTGTCATTGTAACGGAAGACAAGCAAAAAGTAAAGTAAACGCAAAACAAGATTCTTTGTCTCAAAGAAGTGATTGATAAATTTCCACGTCAAACGAGTACATTATGCAGGCAGGTTTTAGATGGCCCAGACAAGCAAAGAGAAAAGAGTGAATGAATAGAATGGAGAGAGACAGATGTATTTAGGGTGAGCGGGAGGGGAGAGAGTAAGAGAGTAAAGAGAGAGCGGTAGCGATAGAGAAAGACGATAGACAAGAGAGTGAAAATGTAAAGTGGATTGATAGGCCGTTGAAAAATTAACAACCTCTTGGGTTAGCGTACCCAGTAGTTAGCAGGGATAATTGCTGGTCAAACAGAAAGAACTACCTATAATGCTGACTGACCCTCCTTTATCAATATAAAGCCACCGTCTGTCCCCTTATATACAACGTTTATCCCTTTCAAACAGTCATACATAATGCCGAACTCCCTCATTGTTTTATCATAATTGATAGAACTATTATTTATTTGTACGATTCCTCTATGTAAAATCCAGCTGTATTTGTTCGTGTATACTTCATTATTACATAACAATATTCTCTCTTTAAATTCCAAATAAATAATTTGGTTCTCCAAATGCAGTAATTAATTATTCATCATAAGAAAAATAATCAATGCATGATGATTTTAATAGAATTTGTTGTACGTTTAATATTTCTCAACTACTTTCTTCACTTCCACATACTTAGGTCGCTTTCATGAGTCTGATATCAGAAAAATTAGGTTCTATAAAATAATTTAAAGATTTCCTGCAAAGAATAGTTCCATGATATCTTTTTTATTTTTCTGCTCATAGGTGATACTGTTGTGAAATTAAACATAGTCATCACCTAAAAATAAGTTAGAGGAATTTAACAGATTGGGTATATTTACAAATTTGTAATCTTTGCTTAAAAAGAGTTTATTTATTCTTAAAATAAAAAATAATCCACCTGTATCAAATCAAATAGAAATGTTTTCGTGTAACTCACCTCAATATTTCGGCTTAAGCGAATGAAACTTATTATACTTCCTTTACTATTTTAAATTTATTACCGTACCATTAAGAAATCATTCATCCAATTTATTTAAAATATTATTAAAAGAATTTCTTTTACCGAAACAATATTCGATGAATGAGTAAATATTAATAATAAAAATGTTAAAAAATAGACAGCTTACCAAGAAGTTATAGGACTAAAGTAGTTTTCCGTGACTTCTTAGCCAAATATGTTGTTACACATTAGGATATGTAGTCCAACTGAATTTCCCGTTTGACGTGTACATAAATAACTGCTCAAATAATTTTCATTACAGTATTCTTGATTATGAATTATTTTGTCTAGTTAGTTAAAATTCATTTTAATGTATCCGTCACAATTAATAATTAATAGAAAGTTTACATAGACGGTTATAATTATAAATTATTAAATTAATTATAATTAATCTCATAGAAAAACACACCAAATTTTGATCACGTAGTTCAATAGTATCGAATTCGGTCATCAGCGATGTCACCAGCGGTATTAAAAATAAATCCATTTATAAGTGCTGAACTTCTTAACTGTATGTTTTGGTTTCACGATAGTGAACCTCCTAATAGGCACACAATTTACTCTTAGCACCAAACCTTCGTTGAAACAGGTTGCTCTTCACCCAGACAGAACTGCCCAATCTTCTTCCAGGAGGCTACCATAAATTGTATCGTTTATCTGGACATGCTTTAAAATTTTCTTATTCCTCAGTTAGATGATGACGACAAAGGTGGACGCTATTACTGTCTGCAAGACGGGGCATCACCTCACTACCGCCTAGAAGTGTGAGAGTTTCTTATTCTCGATTCCTTGGTTAGTGGACTAGTCGTAAAGGTCCAGTTGCTTTGCTACCTCGCTCCTCAGTTTTGACCCCGCTAGATTGTTTCTTTCTTTTGGGGTTTCATTAAAGATTGGGTTTACCTTTGTTTGCTGATCTTGTTTAGCTAAGACTTCGAATTAACGCCGCAGCTGCAGAGATAACGGCTGACTTGCTGGCTACAGTCTGGAATGAAATCGACTTCAGGTGGGATGTATGACGCGTTACAAATGGAAGCCATATCGGACCAGAGTGAATGTTGGGTGATAAATTTAATGTGTTTTTCTATGAAATGAGACCTCAACCGAATCTGTAAGTTATCTCAATAAATTTCTATATGCTTTTAAAGTTATGAAGTTCATTTTGAATCACTCTATATAATTAAATATGTATTTTGTGATGCTGTTTTGATCAAGGTTTTATCGCGGTTTCGCTTGAAGCATGCAGGCAGATGGTGGAGTAGTTACTTTTTTATCCGTGGAGCAGATCTGCCTATTCCTGACGTGATCTTTATATTTATTATTATATAACCTTCAATATAATAGATTTATTTAAGTTAAAAGCCATAGTATTTTATGATTGTAGGCGACCTAAATATAAGACGTATTTTATATTAATACATCCGTCGTAAAAAAAAATAATGCCGGACTTACGAAGAAATATAAAGGGTAAACTGATTTTCTGCGGCTTTCTTCTGTGAGCCAAATATGTTCTTCTACGTTAGGATATCAAGCCCAACCCACCGGCTTGGTCTAGTGGTGAACGTGTTTTCCAAATTAGCTGATTTGGAAGTCGAGGGTTCCAGCGTTCAAGTCCTAGTAAATTCAGTTATTTTTACACGGATTTGAATTACTAGTTCGTGGATACCGGTGTTCTTTGGTGGTTGGGTTTCAATTAATTACACATCTCAAGAATGGTCGAACTGAGTCTGTACAAGACTTACAATTCATTTATACTCATACATATCGTCTTATTTATCCTCGGAAGTATTATCTGAAAGGTAATTACCGGAGGCTAAACAGGAAAAAGAAAGAAAGGATATCAAGCCCAGCGAATTATGTGTATTTCTAAATTTCAGCCCAGCAAAACTTTCAACCTGTTTGGCGCAGAGTTTGAGTGTATAGTGATCCAGATGCATTACATATATTACAATCATTAGAAAGGTTAGGCCAGATAATATAAAGCAACAAATTATATCGCTTTCATGTTGAGAAACAGTGCACTGTCCATATAATGCAAATACTCGGAAGAGGAACGATTAATTGATTTTTTTAAAAACAACCTTGTTTTCCCAAAAATTTACGTTAATCTTCCAATTTTTCCAACTTTTCTACCATTCGTAATTTCTTCAGAAGATTGTGTAAGTTGATCACGTTTTACCGCTTTCCGGAAATGCTCTAAAATTTTGATAATTTTGTTTTTCATCCAAGGTTGTAACTATGAAAACATACGTACAGGTTTAAGTAGCATTACCTTGATGATTTGCATGCGATATGACAAGAGTCACTAACCATTCTTGAAAATGACAATTATTCTAAAGAACAAGGATATCATTTTCCAAGAAAAAATCCTTGAAGAACGAGGATATCATTTTTCCAAGCTTTTAAGGATAATTATGAATATAGTGGTTTGGCAATGCCTTTTTAACTGCATTACATGGTTGCATATCAACATACCATGCCCAATAAAACGTAGGTGAAATTTATTTTTACAAGTGACACCTTCACTTTTCCACAGTCTGTTAAGTTATAATCACAGTTAGACAAAGGAACTCTGACCTGTGCCTCTTGTGTCTCAGATTCTTTCTATTCATCACAGTCGAAAGAAATACAGGGACAGGGAATGTAAACCTGCTTGACTTACGTGGTTGAATGATAGTGTCTCACCTTTTATCCGGAAGGTCTGAGGGGATGTCCATGATATATTTCATACGCTAAAAAATTCCCATTTCTTATTCCCACGTACTAGTTTCGGGCTTATGTATTGAATTAATCATTAAAAAAATAATTTTTACTGTTTTTTATGAAATAGTGAGTTATATATACATTACTTAATTCAGCAGATGATGAAGCATACGATTTTAATGCTTTAAAAGGAAATGTTATTTTCTTTAACGAATTTTCGTTGTGTGATTTTTTGTCTTGTCTTTTGCTGGTTATCATATTCGGCTGTGAAGTGAATTAGATCAGAGGAGAAATTTAATTTCCCTTACCGTTTCCTTTAAGGGAAATTCGTCGTCATTTTAGTACCACTTAGTGTCAAAATAATCTTTTTTTTTTATTATCTGTGATGGATATTTAGGAGATATTCACGTATTTCTTATGAAAATTTTATGTTATATTATAATCACAAAATATATTTATATACCATATATAATGAAATTCTGAATTTGGGAAAATGTGTCAAACCATTGTATTCGCGAATGAAATTAGAAAAATAAAAATGTTCATTACTGAATTATTAAAATCGAACTTCAGTTTACAGTACATTGATATTTTAATCGAAATTTAGAATTTAACTTATTAGCTCTCATTAGACCCAAAACGTTTCCTGCGTTGAACAGTTTAGCTGGTTCTCAGAAAAATTTCTTGAATTTTATTTTTGAATATTTTTTTGTTTAATACTATACTTGCATTTTCTAAAAAAAATTTACCGACTGATTTAAGTATAAATCAGGGAGACCAGTTTAGAATTTAATCCCGGTGATATGAATAGTAAGGTTTAGCTGTGAAAAATATTGCTTTTAACTATTTATGTATTTTAAAGTTAATTCTTTGGTATTATCGCACTATTTTTTATTTTTCTATTTTAAGTATTATTACCACAAGAAATTTACTCAGTTGTAGATAATATTTTCCATTTAATTCAACCATCTTTGATGATATAATTTTTTCTTTATCTCGAGTTATTTTTACTTATTTTGTAAATCAAAGTATTATTTACTTACTTTTAAATTAAATTATTATTTACTTTGTTACGAGTTAATTTGATAATTTTTTGTTAGGATTCACTATTTTTTAATATATTTTATGATTTATAATTTTCTGATCTTAAGAAGACAAAAGAAATTCTATCTAAGATAAATTAGGGATGACTTACAGGAAAGAAATAACATATTTTATTATAAAAATTACAACTACCGATTACTGTTTAAAATTCGAAAGATTCGAATATAGGTATAACAACATTTGAACAGTCTAGTTGATTTGATGGCTAATTTGTTACAACAACCGACTGACATATCAAAAGTCCTTACTTCGATTCCAAGTATGTTTTTTTATTTTCTTCGATCATCTTTCATTTAAATGATAAAACGTACAAGTAAAGCTTACCTAAGAATCACCCTAAAATATTTAAATTCAGTTATAAAAATTCTTGAACTTATTCAATAAAATTTATTTTATTTCAAATTTTGTAAATCTTTTTTAATTCGCGGAAATTAAAAAAAAAGGCATAGGAGTGTAGATAAACTATTCTTTTAAATTGATTTTATCGATTTATCGCATAAAACGTTATTCAATTTTAATAATTTTTTTCTTATAAATCCTTGTAACGTACTGTAACAGTACTAATTAATATTTATACTGTGTTTTTGTTAAATATATGCTCATACATAAATTTACTATTACTTATCTAGTATGTTAGCTTTAGTTCGCTGTTTTTAGATACAGTTTATTCTGTATGTATCGTAATTAGTTTTCTTATATGTATCTTGTACACCACTACCCTTCTTATTCAAGTACATAAGTAAATACATATTTATTATTATTATTATAATACATAATAACGTAATTTTATTTCATGATGGTTTACCGTAATATAGTTTCATCATGAAGTTAATATAAAAAAGCAGGAATTGCTTAGATGAGTATGAAATGGAATATGAAACGACCCGTCAAATTAAATGGCGTTTTCTCGCAGTTTCCGAGATCTCTCGAGACATCTAAATTTGAGAGTATCCATTTTTCTATTTGGCTTAGAATATAAAGTTTTTTTACTATTATTATTTTTTTTTTATCTGTATACTTAGTGTATTAGTCTATTTATGTTAAATTGATTCTTGTATTGTACGAAATATAAATATCAAAAATAATAATTCCGTTATTGATTTTAAATCTTGATTCAAGATATTTGGTTTTGTTTGAATCCGTTCTGAATTAATGTTTGTTGTAGGAAACTTGTTATGAAGCAAGATAAACAATCTGAAACGTTCTACCATTGGTTAGAATTGATCGCTATTTGTCAATTAATTATGGTTTGAGGTCACTCCATCGAAACAAACTTCGTATTTGAAGTAGTTTTTTTTTAAATTTAAAATAGTTTCTTGTTTTATTTAAAAAAACTTTCTTAATAATATTTTTTTTAGTTATTTTTTATTACGTGTTATTAATTTGTTTGTTTAATTTTTAATCAAAAACTAAGAAATATTCTTAATTAAAAATCTACTTAATTTTTAAGGTTAAAAATTATTTTTGTGTTTTGGAATTAGTTTGAAAATATTTACCCGTGCAATGAATTTATCGTATAAGGAAATTTAACTCAAATATAGTAATACAGTGCACCCTCAATTTACGCGTAATTTTTTCACGCGATTTCAGTTATACGCGTTTGAATAAGTTAGGAAAATTATTTCCGAATACGTGATTCACTTTTACGCAGTCACACTGTGATTGTCATATTTTGTAAAACAGAGTAAAATACTGTAGTGTAGTACATATTTCGATTACGAGATTAAATATCCGCTCATTTATCAGTACATCTATCCTGTACTAATAGGAAATGCCTATGAGTCACTGTACGTGAAAATGTAAGGTGACCTTACATGAAATGCCTTTATGTTACCTTATGTATGCTTGTGTACAAAATCACTGAGTTAAATTCGTTACTGCTATTGAGTTTTAGTGTGTTTTGCAGCTACGTTCGTAAGATTTTTTTTTTGTACTGTATTGTTCCTTTACGGGTTTTTTTTGTAGTGTATTGTTCCTTTACGTACTATGATGAAAAATGAGTGCTGAGTTAAAACCTAAGAAACAAATAAAAAGTTTTATTGTTATTAGAAAAAAATTAAATTCTGAATTTTCTAGATAATAAAGTTACTGTGGCGTCTGTAGCTAGAAAGTTTAACTTAAATGAATCGTCTGTGCGTACACTAATGCTTAAAGAGAAAATAAAATAGGCCAAAGTATCGTGGCCAGTGTACCGGTTTATGCCAAGGTCGTTTCGTACACGCGAAATCCGGTATTGGAGAAAGTCGAAAAGTTGTTAGTGACATGGCTTGAAGACCATACCAAAAACATACGCCATTAAGTTCAACTTTAATTCTACAAAAGGCTATGAAGCTTTATGGCAGGTGTCCACTGAAACAGGTAATGAATCTGAAATTTCTACCTATAGTTCATCCAGTTTCAGTTTTAATGCTAGTAAGGACTGGTTTGAGAAATTAAAAAAATACACGGTTTGCATAATGTGAAACTTCAAGGTGAAAAAGCTTCTGCAGATTTCAAAGCTGCTGAACAATACCTAGCACAATTTTTAAGCATCATAAAGGAGAAAGGTTATGTACTAGAACGGATTTTCAATGCAGATGAAACAGGTATGTATTTTAAAAAATGCCAAAGCGTACATACCTTTTTAAAGAACAGAAAACCGCACCGGATCATAAAGCAACAAAGGATCGTTTTACGTTTTTTTTTGTTTTCGAATGCATTAGGAGACAGCTTGATTAAGCCGTTGTTAGTTTATAAATCTTTGCATCCTCGCGTATTAAAAAACACAAACAAAAATAGCCTTTTGGTTTTCTGGTGAGCTAATAAACATATTTGGGTGACTGCCGATATTTGTATGGATTGGTTTAATAATTGTTTTAAACCAGAGGTCAAAGGGTACTTAGCGTCCAAAAATCTTGCATATAAAGTTTTGCTTGTTCTATACAACTGTACGGCTCACTTAGAGATGCTACTGAAAGAAGCTGATGAAAATATCCAAGTTGAGTTTCTCCCGCCCAACACTACACCACTTTTTCCACCCCTTGACGAGTCTCTAAATTAAGCTTTCAAAGCGTACTTCATTCGTCGAACATTTAAAAACTTTTTGATGATATGGAATAGGACAGATCTTTAACTTTGAGCGAATGTTGGAAAAAATATACAATTGCTGATGGCATTGCAAGCTTAAAAAAATCTTTAGACGCATTACAATAGAAAACATTAAAAACCTGTTGGAAGACGTTTTGGCCCGAAGCGGTAAAGACCTGGCCAACGAGAGGACGTAATGAATCCATAGAGGATAGAATCTAAATAAATAAAGATGTAGAGGATACTTGTAACGAAACATTCAGCATTGCCAGACAGTTAAAAGGAGAAGGATTTTTAGACACACAGGCACAGGATGTAAATGAAGGAGTCGGAACTTATGGAGTTGATAGAAAACGAAATCGTACAAGACAGTGACGAAAATGAAGAAGAGAAATTTTCGATAAAAAATAAACAGATGACTTTAACAAATTTGTAAAAATAACGGAGGAATTGAAAGAATTTATAATTGCCGACGATCCAGTGATGGAGCGTAGTTTGCGGTTTCAACGGGAACTGGAAAACATAGTTGCACCATATAAGGAAGAGCAAGACTTTAACTGAACAAATCCAAACAGTCCACCATTACTAGTTTTTTTAATGTTAAGTGAAAAAAATTAAATGATAATAAATGTTAAATGATGTTAGTGGAAATAATCTATATACAGTACATATTTTTTTATTTTTAAATACATACATTGTACTGTAATATCATTAAAATAATACGATGATACTGTAGTAATAAAATAAAGTACAGTAATTTACGTATATAATTTGCTGCATAACTTTTGCTTCTCCTGTTTAGCCTCCGGTAACTACCGTTCAGATAATACTTCAGAGGATGAACGACGATGATATGTATGAGTGTAAATGAAGTGTAGTCTTGTACAGTTTCAGTTCGACCATTCCTGAGATGTGTGATTAATTGAAAACCGAACCACCAAAGAACACCGGTATCCACGATCTAGTATTCAAATCCGTGTAAAAATAACTGACATTACTAGGACTTGAACGCTGTAACTGTCCACTTCCAAATCACCTGATTTGGGAAGACGCGTTCACCACTAGACCAAGCCGGTGGGTACTGTATAACTTAACATGAACCTAACCTGTATTTCTGCATTAAATGTGAGTCAATTTACGCGATTTCATTATACGCGGAAATTTTCCGGAACGTAACACCCCCGTAAATTAAGGGTGCTCGCCATGTTATTACAGTTTCTACATTCCAGACAGATTATTCTCATTATTTAGATATTTTAAATTTAAGTTTACTACGTTACCTTTAAATTCATTAATTCTGTAGTAAACATTTGTTTTACAGATACTGGGTGCTTCTTGCAGTTTAGATCACTTTATTAAATTTATTACAATGATATTCTCTTTTTTAGAACAAAAATTATATAAGGTAATTTTTTCGATTGGACATGACTTAATTGCATATTTCCATGGAAGCAGCACATTACTTAGTTATTCTCAGTTTTTTAATAGTTTTCCGAATATGTTTTTCTTATGTTAAAAGTGTTTAACCGCAACAAAAAAATTGTTATATTAAAAAAAAAAAAAAAAAAACTGAAAAGTTTGCAGGTTGAATAAATTAAGCTCATTAAATACTTGGAAGACTATACTCATCACAAAGATTAAAAAAAAAAACAAGTTTTAGTAAATATTCACTGATCCAACACGCTAAAGAGTTAAAATTGGGTTTTTTCATTACTTATACCCGGTATGTTTTTCTTATCTATCATCATACTACTGTATAAATACGTGTACAGCATATTGCAGTAATGGCAGTATTAACAGTCAAAATATAGGACGTGAGAAAGTAACAGTGAGATTATTGTTAATAGATAACGTGCCGGCTTTTAGTTGTATATTTAACATGTTTATTTTTCATGTTTATTACTTCATACTAATTTTGCCTCTGCACTATAATTGGTTGTATTTGTTTACAAAGTGAATTACCCCACAGTTCAACCCACAGCTCTTATTTTATACTTGATGGCGGGCGGAATCCCTTCTCAATTATGGTCATTTAAATTTTCTCGTCATATATGTTTAGTCGTCGTTATTTTCTTGTTTTCTTCCAAACTAAATCTTCCTAAGTCCATCCCACCATCTATTTCTCGGTATTCCACTTCTTCTTCGTCTTTCTGATTTATTAGTTTACATCTTCTTTTCTACTTGATCATCTTCCAGCCTTTTTTGAAAATCACTCTTCTTTTTTTTTAATCTTCAAAAGCAGTTTTAATGAATTATTTTAAAGCTATTTGTTATACTTGTTCTCGCTTCTCCCCTATTTACTGTGCCTATTTATCGGTCCATAAATCTTTCTTAAATAACGTTTTTTTCTTTCTAATTCTTATTTCCGTGCCTTAATCGTTTTGATTATGTTTCATCAGATTAACTTATTTAAATTTATCTTCATTTTTAAAGGGGCTTTGCTCCTAATTTAAAAAATATTTTAATCTTATTCGCTTAAAATACATTTTAATATAACAAATTCAGTGGATAAGTATTTAAAAATGCAAAATTTCGATAGTTTTTATAAGAAAAATTCTTAAAATTTGATGGGTTTTGTATCCTCTTTTGGCAAGATGATTTTTTCCCATATATTGGGACGGGATGAACTTTTCATTTGCGATGTACAAAGAAATATTCAAAGGACAGTCCTTTGAAATTTACATTTGAAACATTTAAAAAAAAACTATAAAATTTTAACCGCTGGTTTCTCCTAGCAATAATTATTTCTTCTTATATAATTTTAATGAAGAGTTTTTGCTTTTTTTTATACATTAGAATCATTTTTGCCGACGCCGTGTTCAAGACCCCCTCATCAAATGAATTGCTCCGCCATTGTCGTCGCTGTATAAGACTCTTATTTTTGTCCCATTTCCCTGGGCGTTAACGTATGTATAGAAATCATTGTCGCCGTCATTACCATGTTCTAAACCTTCCGCTCAAATAAAATAACTTACAAACAGCTATATGATAATAAGTATTATGATAATAACAAGACCAAACTTAATAATTTTGGATCAATGAAACATTTTACTGAATCACAACGGTTCGAGGTAAAAGAAAAATATTTGCATTATTAAAGAAAAGACCAAACGATCAGATGAGATTTTAATAAACAATTTCTGCTTAAAAAAACAGCGATGATGACGTCGAACGTTTAAGTGTAGAGTATCTATGAAGAATTAGGTGAAAAATTTGGGTAGAAATTCTCTTTAAAAAATTAGAATTAAAATTTAAAAGAATTAGTTGAGGAACATCTTTTGAAAAAATTGTGAAAGATCTCTGAAAGTTCTGTACAATCATAATTTTTCAAAAAATGTACAAAAGATTTATAACGCTTTAAAGAATAACAATTATTAAAAGTATGAATTATTAGAATTACGAAGGGGTGGAGAACGTAGTGAGAATTTGAAGTCTTCATCCCTAAAATGGAAATTTAAAAAAAAAACTTATGTTAAAGTGATTACACCCGAAAGAATTATTGATTTGATTCTGGTATTAATTTATAACCAATCGGTTTCCCACCCTTGGGTTAAGCCATCCAGTTTTCTCTTAAAAAGTGAAAGTACACGTTTGTGTATGCTAATATTTTAAATAGTTATAAAAAAAATTAAGTTTTATGTACCACGTAAATTTGGATGTGTAGAATATATTTAGAAAGGCAATTTTAAAATTTTAATGTAAAAACTTTGAGTTTTAGGATTGTCTTAAATCATTGGTGCTCAATTTGGGCGATAAAGCCCCTTTGTGGGCGCTGGAGGCCATCAGCGGGGTCGGTAGAAGGCCCACAGAAAATTGGGGGCGTTCGGGCACTCTAGGAAGGCAATAGCGGATTAAAAAAGGCAAAAATTATGTTTTCCTATTTCAAACTAAAATTAAATACCTACTACACTAGTATAAAAAATTAAAGGGACACCTATATTCTATGATAAAAAAGTATTCAAACTACTTTAACTTTGCAACCAAAGAGGCTTAGAGAGATGAATAAAAAAAAATATTAAAGCATGAATACTCTACTTTTTGACACTATATTTCAGATTTCAAAATTAAAAAAAAAAAAAAAAAAATCAGTGAGAAGAAAAGTTTTAAAAATTTGAAAGTTTTTCTTCGTGAAAATTATGGTCGATTGTTCAAGGATTTCTGATAGGATTCCCATCTTCGTATTAGTCTGAACGTGGGTTTAGTGTTGTAGCAACGTTGCTAACCAAAAAGAGAAATCGGCTGCATGTTACCGAACGCGGCGACTTACGGCTGTTTTTAAATAAATTCGAGTCTGATATTAACAAACTATCTGCACATCAGATTCATCCTTTACATTAATGTAAGTGTAATATTTCAGTTGAAAGCTTTTTTTTAATTATTGTATTGTTGTATTGAATATGCTATCACTATTGTTGTTATGTAAGTGTATAGATACAATTGTAATTTATTTGAAAGCAATTTTAATTAAAATATTTAGATATGCGTTTTAATTGCTCTCATTTAAAATGTAAGTTTCAACTCAGAAATAGGATATACCACGTTTAAAAACAATAATTGCAGTTATTATTTTTAACAGATGGTAAGTTTAAAAATTTTGGGGAGCGCTAGAAAATGTTTGATTCTCAATGTAGGCGGTGGGCAAAAACGTTTGAGAATCAATGTCTTAAATTTATATTAGATTTTAATCTGATAAATAAATACAGAATGAATTAATTTCCTTTTTTAGTTATTTTATCGCTGGTAAAATAATTAACGTAACTGATGTTATTGTTGAAAAACCTAATCATTTAGTTTGAAATTTTTATTATTACAAGATTTGTTACTAGATTTCAACGTATCCATATGTATCGTTGGATTGTCTGTATATATATATATATATTAAAATATATATAAGTATTAAATATATATAATAAATATTTTTAATACAAAAAATAAATATAATTTAAATAAAATTATAAGTTAAAGTACCGCGTTAAATAAATTGTTTATTTATTTATTTATTTATGATAATCTTGTTTATTTATTATTCGTTGTTTTATAATTTATAAGTATAAAATTGATGATAACGGAAATATTATCGGCAGAATAAATAGGTTATTTAGATCATAAATCATACAATGTATACATCCTTCTTCTCTATTTAAAGTATATGATAAAGGAGGAAGAAATTAAATGTATTCGGATATGAGAATCGTTGGCAAGGGTAACAGGTAAAGAGAGATGCATCGAAGCTATACTAAGAAGAGTTTTGTATGCAGTTGAGAAATAGCGTTCTACGGAGGATAAGCAAAAATAATAGACTCAGGAGATTGGGGTAAAGAGAAGGCGTTTTACGTGGGACGGGGTATCGGTCTCGGGATTGATCCCGAGCCAATTCCCCGAGGTACCATCCACAAATTTAAAACGCATTTTGCCGGATACATGAACGAAATAACGGAGGTCGAGCGAGCGAGTGAATAAGAGAGATAAATATAATGTCGGTTAGGAAATGGAGTCGGGGTACGAGGGGAACTGGTTGAATTAAAGGAATCGAACGTGGAGGCACGAAGCAGAGCGTAGCGGTCGAGTCTGAATCCGATAAACCAAATCTCTTGTTACATATTTAATTAGTCACGGGACCGGACAAATGCGACAACTGTTAGACAACAGAAGTATGTCCACTGTAACAGAAGAGAGTGGGGATACGGCGGACGGGAAAGAGGATCATCTAGAGAGCGAAGCGGACCGGCGATGCTAAACAGATGAGTAGAAGAAACAGAGATGGAAGAATAAGAAGTAGTAACGAAACGAAAGAAGTCTGTTTTTGTTTGATCCGATTGATAGCCGGGAATTTTTGGCTCTCCTACGGTCTGTTCGTCCATCCATCCTCTTGTCATATATTTCACTCGGACTTTTATCCTTTTGGTCTGTTTTAATCGTTCTCCCTACCTGTACCGGATCGTTTTTTACTATAGAATTCAGACCTTGATCTCTCACTGGCCATTCCGCGCGCGTACTCTCCGGTGACGCTTCCTTCGGTCGATCCACATAAATTATATTAAATTAACTCTTAATTTAAGATTCCGAGGCAACTACTCGTTAATGAAATGCCTCATAAGGCAACCTATAAATTAATGTCACATGACGACATGTCTCAGATGCAATCACATCAATAGAATTAAAATCTTCTCTTTTTACAGCTTGCTCTCGCTCAAGCTGAAAACTTAAAACAACAGTTCTTTCTTGTTTGTGCATTTAAAGTAGTAGATATAATAATAGTAATAATAAAACAAGAAATAAAATAAAATGTTATATTGATAAATTATTTTATAAATTTATAATGTGTTTTAATAAAAACCAGTTGGATGCCATTAAAAGTATGATGGCTTGATTTTTTCCTTATTATTGAATTAAAGCTGCTTTTATTATATAAAAAACGTTTTTAGTTATAAAAAAATTACTGAAATCAAAAAAAGAAACAAAATATTTACAGTTTCATTTGTTTTGTAAAATTTACGCTGAAAATACGTTTTTTTATAAATATTTAAATAATTATTAATTTTCTAAACGGGGTTGCATGTTTTCTTAATATTATTTTATTCGTGCGTACCAAATGTATAATAAAACATTTGTTGTTTGTTATTTGTGATATCGGAATGGTGCAAAGTTTACCTTATCGAATGAAGGTTGATAATTTATAATCAGGCCTGATGAATTAGTATACTTATTTGTGTCAGCTCCATAATACTTTCTCCTGACCAGAATTATGTTGTTGGGGTTTAATTAACAACATATTCTGGTCTGACGATCTACTGATGTAAAAACAATGTACACTTTCATTACTCATTAAACGAACAACGAATGCCGCTGTCTAAAGAACCGAAATCAACAAAGTTTTTGTTAAATATCGTATCAGTCAATCAATTTATGATGTACTAGTTTTCTTTCTTTCTTTTTGCTGTTTAGCCTCCGCTAATTACCTTTCAGATAATACTTCAGAAGTTGAATGAGGATGATATGTATGAGTGTAATTGAAGTGTAGTCTTATACAATCTCAGTTCGACCACTCCTGAGATGTGTGGTTAATTGAAACCCAACCATCAAAGAACACCGGTATCCACGATCTAGTATTCAAGTCCGTGTAAAAATAGCTGGCTTTACTAGGACTTGAACGCTAGAACTCTCGACTTCCAAATCAGCTGATTTGGGAAGACGCGTTCACCACTTGACCAACACGGTGGGTTGATGTACTAATCTAGCCAGATAGATCCCTACTGTGTTATTAACCTCATGTTTATAAAAATAATACTGATAAGTAACAATTAAAGACTATTTAATCGTAATTAATAGAAACTGTGCGTGTATTGTTTTCTCTTCAGTGCAACAGTTTGGTCAGCAAAGGACTCGAAACTTCCAGTGATCTGAAGTATGCGGGTTTCATAATAGTTGGGTCCCATCTTCAAAAATAGTAATTTTAGCTGATTACCTGTACTTCATACGAATAAAAAGGTATTTTGTTCGGTTCTTAGTTTTACCCGACATAAATCACGAGGGGGTTATCGTACTTCGTGGCTCATTTTTATTTATTTTTTGTTTTTTTTAATATTTTTTTAGTCAAGTAACCGGGAGCAGATGCAGCTAGTCGCGTTGCGTATACAGTAACAGTAGCTTGTGTGTTTGAGCCGACGTGGTGCCGTACACCTTCACACCTTTAAATGCACTTTTAAAAGTTCATTTTTTCCCGTTTGCCTCCCGGAACCAGACCTCCATGCTTAATTGTGGGTGTTGTTCCGAGAGGCAGGGGGGAAAAATGTACTTTTTACGATAACCAAAAGAGATATCGAAAAAGACAAAGGGACCCGTTTTTGTATAAAATTTATTTCAAATACTGCAAATGATTTCCGAATTTGATTTGACCAACGGTTGGCCTGTAGTGAAGTTAAATGTCGGCATGGAACAGTAATTAACTGAACCCCCCCAAGACTGAGTAGTGCCTGATGGTGGGGACAATTTTGGGAGGTTATGGATTAAAAAGAAAAAAAAAGAAAAAAGAACATTAACCGGTTGTTGGCGCAAGCAATATTACAACGGTTGATCATCTTGATGAAACGATGAAATATTTTGTGATGGCAATATTTCTGTGTTCTTTCCTGATATAAAAATATCTTCATGCAAAATTGCAGCGCAATCGGTTGACTAGTTTTTACCTGAAAGAGTAACAAATTCACAGGCACCATTAAGTTTTTATACATTTATACTGACCTGTTTAATTTAACGATAAAAATTTTGTTAAATATCGTTATAAAAATATGCTATATATATGATTAAGCATTAAGCATGCTACAGAAAATTTATAAATTACAGGATAAAACCGCAACTATTACTAATTTTTAGTTAAACGAGAGGTAGTTTCCAATTTTAATTTTATTAAGGCCGTATCAAAAAATAAATGTCAAAGAAGAATAAGTTTATTCATTCGGTGAAAACTTACTTATTGCTAATTTTACATACAATTGTATCTTTATTGCTCTACAGTGATATTAAGCATTTTGGTTATGCAATTTCCAAAATTTACTCATAAATCCTTAAAACTTCTAATGAGTAGAGATAACGAAATTTATTTATACATTATAATCTAGAATAAACATTCGTAATTTTGGAAACAACATTGCGTCATTACATCTCATATATTAATAATAATATTAATTAATGTTTATAAGGATTTATATTTTAAATTACGATTAATTATAACTAAATATAAAAATATTGCTTGTATGAATCACATTATTATCATGTGTAACTATATATTAATAAGTGACTGACTGCTTCTCGTTAATTTATGTAGTCGTACAACAACAATATAAAGGCGGTTGAAAATATAAAAAAACCTTTTACAATATACAAATTTTATTTAATCTTTTAAAAAAAAAATTTATTAATCTTTATTAATTTATTTGGTTTTCTGATGTTTTTGACCGACTTTTCAAAGAAATTACGGTTTTACTTTCGTTCGCATAGTGTGATTGGAACGGGGAGGTGAAATTAAATTTTCTTTACGTTTTAAGTAAAGAGGAATGCGAAAATACCATTCACTTAAAATGTAATTTCTTTATATGTGTATATATACAGAGTGTCCCATATAAAACGCAACCCATCAATCACTCATCCATGAAATTTCAAAAGTCAAGCTTTTACCCCCTACTCGTTACTGAAAGGGACTCGTCCAACATCTGAACATCGCGGCGACGCAATAAAACACTACCGATAGTAACAACAATGCAATCATAACGTTCATGTATTGCTAGAGACAAGATGGTGTTTTCGTTAGATGAACGTGTTTTCATCGTTGAGTCGTACTTCAGTACGAAATCAGCGGTTGCAGTGCAAGATTTGTTTCGCCATAAGTACCCAGATAAACCGGCTCCTAACAAAAATCAGTATTAAGGTTAGTTGCAAAATTTAGAGAGACTGGTTCTGTTAATAACAAGGATCTGCGTCAGTGTTGAATTCAGATACAGTCACTGAAATCAAAGACCGATTACTCGCCTCGCCAAATAATTCGATCAGACTTTTTTCTGCTGAAATTAATTTGTCCAAATCAACTGTTCATCGGGCGACCAAACAATTCCAATTACGAACATCGCATTCAGACGGTTCATCAACCGACAAAAGTCGGTTATCAAAGTCAAAGTTATCAAACTTGAGCCCGACAAAGAAAAACGGCTACAATATTGTCAGCGGTTCCATCGATTTCTGCGTGAGGGAATTAATGTTATGGATTCGTTATTTTTTACAGATGAAGCACGGTTTCATTTGGATGGCTACGTAAACAGCCAAAACAGTAGACAAAACGTAAACAGTAGTAGCCAAAACTACTTGATCAATTTCATTGAAGTTTAGATATACTGTAGTAGTGTATCTGCATTTCTGCATGTGAAAATTTTATAAAGATTGGTCGGGTCGTTTTTCAGTTACGCTCAATTTAAGGCCGAAACAGTATTAGACTGTATTAGTGTATTTTTCATACGCGCTTATGCATTTAGTCACACTGGTGGGTGAGTTTATACTTCATGCGTGTTTGTAGGTCTACTCGTTTATCGAATGTATGTAGTGCGTTGTACACTGGAAATCGGTGTGCTTTACTGCGAAATAGTGAGAGCGTCGGAAACGAAAAATCAGTCTTCTTATGTAAAAAAGCGCAAGAGTTTTTTTTTTATATTAAAGACATCCAATTTACGCTGTATCCAGGATTTGTTGTACTTTTTAACTTTCTGTTAAATAAAATAACGGAAGCCTATTTTATTTAGGGATAGTACTTAAGAATTAACATTCTGCTTACGTTTCAATGGTAATAATTAATATAGTTATAAAATAATGTATCCTTTTTTCACTATACCACATACTCAATTTCGGCTAAAATTAAAAGGATTTTTTTTTAATATTATAATATACATTACGAAAGAAAATTATTTTTCAAGTTTTATCTCATAAACCAATTGTTATAAAGAATTGAGTTGTATACAGTATTAAATTTTCTTATTTCAAGTAATTTATTAACGAGTTTCAATCTACTGTATATGTAGAAAATCTGTATGACAATATGAAGAATTACATGAAAAATTTTACCTCGTTTTTCAGTTGTTTTCCTTCTAGAGATTATTTTTATTTTTCATCATTTTTTTTAATACATGATTATTAAAATATTTTTATGAACAGAGCTATATTTATCGGGTCGTTACATATTAAAATTGCGATTTTTTAAAAAAATATTTTTTACTTTGTTACTATCTGTAATGCAGTATCCAGCTTTCATCCATATTTTCTATGCTTTACCTTCGGTATATATTGAAATTTGTTCTCATTCCTTTGAAAAATCATAATGATAAAACTAAATTCGTCAAAATATTTATTATAAATTGATGTGTAAAGATAATAATTACAATTTAAGATACTTAAAGTAATAGAAAAATTGAAACTAGAACAAAGGAGTATGTGTCACTCATTCTTTATAAATATAAATTTCTAGAGAAATCGGTTATAGCCTAGTATTGTCTGGAAAGTGGAAAGTGGTCACAAAATTAGCTCGTTAGAAACAATGAATCCAACCAAAAAAAAAAAAAAAAACTTAATAAACAGGGATTAAATAGTTCGAAATATTACTTTAGAAGTGGTAAAATAGAAATTTCAATGCTGAACAACGATAGCGGACCATATTTAAGTTTAAAATGCTTTGTAAAGTTTTAAAGTGCCTGTTTGAAGTTAAAAATTATTAAAAACCCTTTTTAAAAGTTTTCAGTCATGAAAAAATTTGAATATTATTCCTCCCTGAAAGAGTTTTTAATAGGTAGGGATATTTCTTTGACTGATTTAAGATCCATCCTCTTTATCTTTATTGAGATAAGTTTTATCTATTGCACCCATTAAAGAGGCGTGGACAAAGTCGCGATAGATGTCTGAATTTAAGATTTAAATGATTTAGATACATTTAAACTACATTTATGTTTCTATTGGGATTTTCCTAGACCGGTCGCAGTCATTTGTTTTAATCATAACTTGTTCTTACTTAAAATCCAGGTTAAAATTAGTTGTTCTATAGTGTTTCATAAGCACAAATCGGCTGTCAATTAATATTGTTTATTTTTTTAATTTCTTTTTTCTTCGTTTGTCTATTGGTGATGAATATTTAACAGCCGAATGGATATTTTGATACAGATGTAACATTTTCTGAAGTTGAATCGATTTGAATTAATCTTTTAGGAGAAAAATGTGTGTAAAAAAATAATTCGATTAAAATAGCTAGCAAACCAACCGTCTGTTAAAAAGGGTACAGTCATTTCAAGTGGAAAATATAGTTCAGTCATTTTATTTGTCTGAACAGACAAGTGAAATTTTCTTGATTTTCAAAAAAACAATATTTTTTCTTTCGTGACAAATACTATTGTGTAATCATATGGTTTTTTTTCATACAAATGTTACAAGTTCTTATTTTTTTTAAATATGTATAAAATTTTTCATCAATATAATGTTTGTTAATTCTTGTATGGTTAGTATTACGTAATAATTTTTATCTTCCGTTATAAAACGTTGAAAATTAACATTTATTTACCTTGTTGAAATGTTTAAGTTATGCTACATAACATCTTTTATTTTTTTATTTTAATTTAATCAATAAATCAATGAACTTTAATATTCTAATTTATACTACTTTCAACATTGTTATTGTTATCTACTCATTGTTATTATATATATATATATATATATATATATATATATATATAATGTGTGTGTGTGCGCGCGCACGTACTTTCAATAAGTTTCTTCATTGTAATTTTTTAATATTTATCAATTTATTAACGTTTTATTTTTGATTTATACTTCTTACTTTTTCTACCTAAAATGATAATTATTAAGGTATTTTTGGTAACCCTGTCCCATGAATAGAAAAATAATTAAAAATATTTTGACCGAAACAAAATTAAATAGAATAACAAATATACATACATATATGTCCTTAACCGAATAACAATTCTATTCCTAAGCATAACAGGAATCCGATAGAAAGGCTTACTATAGAAAGTGAGGAGTGAAGCAGTTTCTCATTTTTTTCTTCTCTGAGCCGGACATTTGACTGCATATCAATATGCAAAACCCATGAAATGCAACTAATGTTCAGCCATACACGTGACACCTTCATTCTAGTCACCACAGGTTGTATAATGAACACTATTACTCTCAGAGAAAGTAGTTCTTTCTAGTATCTCATGAGCTTTACATACGATCCTGACATAGAAAAGACTTGGACAAATGTGTAAAGTAATATTTCGCTTGAATTTTTAAGGTTGTCTCAACATACATGTAAGATTCCTTTACGTCCGTTCTCTGCAGACTATGGAATTTTTGATAATATTATGACAGTAGTATTAAAAAGTCTTATTTTATACATGACTAAGTAGTAATTGATTTTTATTAAAGAATGACTGAAATTATTGTTTTAGTTATTAACGATTGCTTTGCTAATTACAGAGATTTAAATAAAACGGAAAATTTAAACCAGTGGCATAAGGGGTTTTACAAAGCCCTTATTCTATCGTAATTTTAATAACTTCTTTATTAAACTCGATTATAAAGTTCTTGGTTTTGGGAATGGTATAAAGCAAAAAGAGCATTAATATCGTGTTTTCTGGGTTGTTATTAAAATATAAAGGACACGTTATAGTTGTATAGATGAATTATTTGTTGTATAATTTACAAATGAAAGTTATTTAGTTTTGTATTATATGTTTTAGAAAAACATATTATACAAAACTTATCTCAAACTCAACTTTTTATACATTAACAAACTATTATATTTTATAAATAGTAGTTTTATAGTAGTAGTGTTCCGTTATATTTAAAAAACTTAAATTGCCTCCTTGTTCCTGGCTCTAACGGCCTTATAGAATTTTTTTTAAAATCTTTTCCGTAGTTAGTTCTCTTTCATTAATCTGAACATGATCATAATTTGAAGATTTTTTTTTGTTCAGTGAACACAATTTATAGAAATAAAATAATCAAATAATTTTTTTCTTCAAAAATAAGAAAAATTAGGTTTTTTTCTATAGAAAAATTTATCAGTTATTTCTGATTTCGAAGCATTCTGTTAGAGTATATACGCATTATTAATCGTGTATTGGAAATTAATTTTATGTTGACTTTACTGAGGGTACCTCCCCTCCGATTCTGTTATCAAGTCAGAAACATACACATACATGTTGAGATCGTGAAAAGTCGGATGGAGATTAACCACTTTACACAAATTATCGTCCGCGGAGTGGAAGATAATCCACGGAGGAGGAGGGTGGGTGAATAGGTAGGGCATGTATACGCACATTGCATAACAATATAGGCTCGAGTAAATTCATCTGTTTGTTAAACGTAGATTAACCTTTTTACTTTTGGGACATCGATACAAAATTATTTTCTCCAATAAAATAGGCTCTCGGTAAAACAGGTGAGTTTTGATCGTAGTTAATAGATAATGTAGATATGCACTTCAATAGGGAAGGCAGCAGATAAAGAAGTAGGTTCAAAGATACTACACATACAACACATGGTAGGGTCGGAAACCCGCATTTCTTAAAGGTAGATGATTCATTACACACCACGAAGTAATCTTGCGTTACAAATACACGTATATACCACAGGCTTGCAGAGGCGGGTGAGTATTATCGTCCATAATTTACACTTATATGGGTAATGCAATAATACTTTTGCATATACAAGGTAGATTCGCGATGACTCGCTTCCCAATTAAACGTAGAAACATTTTTTCTGTTTTAGCTTCCGGAACCACCATAAGGTATTACTTCAGAGGATGAATGTGGATGATATGTATGAATGTAAATGAAGTGTAGTCTTGTACAATCTCAGATCGATCATTCCTGAGAATGTGTGGTCGATTGAAAACCAACCACAAAGAACACCGGTATCCACGGTCTAGTATTCAAATACGTATAAAAGTAACTGCGTTTACAAGGATTTGAACCTAAGTATTCTCGATTTCACTGTAGACTAACCCGATGGGTCAAACGTACAAAGTGTGGTGTAGCAGGACAGAATTGACGTTCCTCAAAATATTAATTTTTTTAATTAATAATTTTCTACAGGTCGTAATTAAAAACAGAAAATATGTTTTATTAATCATTAACTAATAAACAAGTAATAAATGTTCTGTTAAAAGTATATTTATTTTTATATTAAAAATAATTTTCTTTATTTATTTATTACTAGCAGACCCGGCATGCTTCGCTATTGCTAGATTTGAGTATATGTATAGATTAAATGAACACAATTGAAAGTTTCATAAAACATTAACGAAATGAACATTATGGAATTTCACAAAATTTCCCCTTTTTCTTTTCCCTTTCCGCATTTCCTTTTTCATCTTTACTGCATTCTCTTTCCCTCTTTCCTCCCACTTTCCATTTCATTCCCCCATTTCTATTTTTCTTATTTCTCTTTCCCCTTTCCCTTTTCCCGTTTTTCTTGTTTTCCCCTTTTTTCTCTTTCCCATTTTCCCCTTCTTCCCTTTTTACCTTCTTCTCTTTTACCTTTTCCGATTTTTCCCTTTCTTCCTTTTTCGCTGCGCATAAATCGGTCCAGTAGTTTTTTAGTCTATAACGGACTTACATATCGGAAACAATGAAATGGAATCGTAAGATATTTATTATAGCGTGTGTTGCAAAACAAGCATGTTTTTACCTGTCAGAGCTGTTACATCTTAGGTATATAAAAACTCGCGCATATTCGAATGCAACGTTGAGTCAAAGCAATCGGTGAAGAACTTTCGAAGATTTAGTTTTTGATTAAACGAACATTATTTACATTTTTATTAGATAGATTTTTATAAATTACTTTAACATAAAGTTTCGGCTTCTGGAAAGGGTAAAAAAATTCCAATAATTGTTACGTTAAAAACATTTATATATACATAAGTAAACCGAATTTGTTGTTTTTTTTAAAGCATCCTAAAACCTGAACTAATTGGCTCATAAAAATCCTGTGTCATTAAAGTTAGCAAATGATAATGTCTGAAGAATATTCTGGCTAATCTGTGTATTTAATTAATTTTTTTTACTTTTTTTGAGGATTCTTACTGGGGAGTATGAGAAATGATGACCCAAGAGCCCAAGCTGGCTGTAGCCTTTCAACAAAATTCATGTTACACTAACACACATACACAATCAAAATTATTTCCTTATTTCTATTCTATTATTTTTATATATTTTTTACAATCAATATATTTCCTATTCTTAGGAGAATTTGAGGGTAGAATGATTTTAAAAATAATAAGATAAGCATATCCGCATGTAATGAGCTTAATATTTAGAGGGATTACGTTTGAAAACTTATGAAAAAATTAACCCGAAAGAAACTATCTACCCCAATATGACTCGAAACGTTTACCAACAAATTGCCGCGTATACACTAGTCTCTTTGTCAAATTTCATCAAAATCAGTTTGACCAGTCAAACGTTATTAAGCTGCAAACACGCCAACATACGTATGTATGTATGTATGAGCATTACTCCTATATTTTTGTTTTTTTGTTTTTTGGGGTTCCTGGGTCATGAAATGTCGAGAAATAAAAAAATACTCCAAACCCCATTTTTTGACTGATTACCATACTTTCTTTCTTGTAGCATAGCTCTAGAGCTCTGATGTCAAGAAAGTAAAATAACTATTTTCAAAAACGTCTTGGATAATGTGTAAAGCAGCTTTGAATGGTGCTAGAACTTACCATAAATAAATAAATGAATATATATATTATTAAAAAATTATAAATAATTTAAAAAAATGTTTAGTATGTAATACATAGAAAATGGATTTTCTATGTATTTCACTACGATGTGATAACAGAAAATTTTTTCCAATTTTAAATCTGGTTTTCAATAATACAGGCTTTCTCTGGTAATTAAGTTTCTATTATGGAGTCGGAACTTGTAAAATCTTTTCATATTTGAACCGTTACGTTTTCCTATTTTGCTACCGTATCTTTCTCATTTTTCATGGGATATTTGCCCAGATTTTGCCAGGATTTATTGTACTTTCATACTTTCAAATTAACTTATAATTTTTTATTTTCATTTCACCGTCTGATTAAATTATGTAGTATTAAATTTTAGCTGTTGATGAATTATGGAAAAAGTCATTATAAGATATTATATTTAATCGAAAACCAGGCGTAATTAATTTTATTTTTTAATAGTAAAAGATTTATTTCGGTAATTATAGAAATTTTTATGGAATAAATTAGATTTTAGAATCTATTTTTTTTTTTAAATGTCTATTTGTTCAGTTCAGTTTATCCTTGTTTTCTATCGATTTGAAATATGTGGTAAATTCTTTTACATGTGTGATATTATATTTAGAACTAAAATGTAGAAGTAGGTAAAACTTCAAAGAAACATATGAAGATAAAATATTCGGCATGAAGTAGCAAGAAGAGGTTGTTAGGCGATCGAGAGCATAACAAGCCTTTGAGCATCAAGCTGACAGGAGCCGCCCGAGGCGTCTCTGATTTGTGCACGCATTTGTTTCGCTGCAATTTATTTTCACAAAGGAATCCGTTTTATGCAAACGTGCAGTAGCAGAGGAGGAATGTAGGCCTACCGCCCAAGGTGGAAAGGACGAGTCTTTTTACTTTCAGGCTGTTAAATTTACCGATTGCACACAAGAAAACATGTTATGTACATATAATAATGCAGTATAACATATATCAGATAAGTAATATTATTATTGCTATGTTTTTAATTCCTCAAAAGGGAAATGAATTTTGAATACTTAAAAAAATAAAAAGCGCTTTTGGCTTTTACCTCATATGAATGAGATTTGACTTTTAAATTAAGCATTTTTAAATATTTAAATATAAATTAATTTAACAGCGATAAGATAAAGTGCTTTTAATTAATTTAATATTTCTTCCGTAACACTGTGACCTGAAATCACTCCAGTAGTATTTTGGAACTTTTTGGTTAGAGGTTGATTATCATTACTCTGTAACTACCATCGCTGTGTTTAATAACGTAGAAAAAATTGTAAATTTGTATTCTTTTTTTAAGTTGTGATAAACACAACATAATTTTTGTTAACGAAATGAGATAAAAGATTTCGGTTTAACTAAATTAAAAATCCCTCATATTGTATTCGAAAGCTTATAAAATATTTACCATTTTAATCTCTCTATTATCTGAGGATTATTGGGAGTAGAGGAAGTGATACATTTATGTAAATACATGGCTACATTTGCAAACAAACGTAATTGCCGCTGCCATAAACAAAGAATAGAGTTTATTCTTTGATTACCAAACAAGAATCACATAGATAAAAATATGATTGGATGAGAAGTAGAAAAAAATGAAGAGAGGTGGAATTATTAAATCCAAAAACTTGGGGAGTGGGGATGACTTGCCGTTTAAACTTTAAAAATGTTCGCTATTATAATTGATGGCTGCATACTAGACATTTATTTGTTATAAACTTTAATTCTTTATTTCCAGCCTACATGTTATTACAAGTATTTTATCATACAAACATTCACTGGTTAATGAAAAATTTCACTGACTTCACTAAACATTTTATTTAACTTGTCTGATTTCCGTACGAGTGTATTAAAATTGTTTTTATAATATTATTAACTGTTCATAATAATTTCTGCGAATAAGTAAACGTACGAGGTGTGTGAGAAAAGTAATGAAAGTGACTTTTTACAAACCAACATTTTTATTTATTTCTAACAACAATATTATCCCCTTCAAAGTAGTTCCCTTGGGCAGCTATACACCGGCGGAGTCGTTGTTCCCATTCCTGGTAGTAACGCTGGAAGGCTTCAACTGGTGGGGCTTTTAACTGGTCGGTCACAGTCTTTTGAATGTTCTTCAGAGTTCCAAAATGATATCCTTTTAAGCCTCCTCTATGAATCATGAGACCTTGCCGTTGGTGAGGGGGCTTGTGTGCTCAGGGATACAGAGTAGCTGGACCGAAGGTGCAACCATATCGGAGAGGTATCTGTTGAGAGCCAGACTAAGGAATGATTCCTGAAAGAGGGCAGCAGCTCTTTCAGTAGTTGTTAGGGGCGTGAGTCACAATGACTTAAACGGCCATATCAACATCACTCAGTCCTCTGAGTACTGCGCAGCTGAAAGCAATGGAAAACTACAGGTGTTTTTTTTTCCAAGAAAATGTGGCTCTGCATTTTCAAAAGCAATAATGGAGGCGCCTTCCTTGGTAAAATATTCCGGAGGTAAAATAGTCCCCCGTTCGGATCTCCGGGTGGGGACTACTAAGGAAGGGGTCACCAGAAAAGTAAAAAATAACATTCTACGAGTCGGAGCGTGGAATGTTAGAAGCTTAAAAAAGGTTGGTAGGCTAGAGAATTTAAAAAGGGAAATGGATAGAGTAAACGTGGATATAGTAGGAATTAGTGAGGTTCGGTGGGAAGAGGAAGGCGACTTTTGGTCGGGTGACTTTAGAGTAATTAACTCAGCGTCAAATAATGGGCAGGCAGGAGTAGGTTCGTGATGAACAAGAAAATAGGGAGGAGAGTGGAGTATTTCAAGACGCATAGCGATAGAGTCATTGTAATAAGGATAAATTCAAAACCTAAACCGACAACGATTGTTAACGTCTATATGCCTACAAGCGCCCATGATGATGATGAGATAGAATGTGTATACGAAGAGATTGATGAAGCAATTAAACACGTAAAAGGAGATGAAAATTTAATAATAGTTGGAGATTGGAATGCAAGCATTGGAAAAGGCAAGGAAGGAAATATAGTGGGTGAATACGGGCTGGGCAAAAGGAATGAAAGAGGGGACCGACTTATAGAGTTTTGCACGAAGTATAATTTAGTAATTGCCAACACTCAATTTAAAAATCATAATAGAAGAATATACACTTGGAAAAAGCCAGGCGATACTGCAAGGTATCAGATAGATTATGTCATGGTTAAGCAAAGATTTAGAAATCAACTCGTGGACTGCAAAACTTACCCTGGAGCAGACATTGATAGCGACCATAATTTGGTGATAATGAAATGTAGATTGGGGTTTAAAAACCTGAAGAAAAGGTGTCAGATGAATCGGTGGAATTTAGAGAAGCTTGAAGAAGAGGAGGTAAAGAAGATTTTTGAGGAGGACATCGCAAGAGGTCTGAGTAAAAAAGATAAGGTAGAAAATGTAGAAGAAGAATGGGAGAATGTTAAAAAGGAAATTCTTAAATCAGCAGAAGCAAACTTAGGCGGAATAAAGAGAACTGGTAGAAAACCTTGGGTTTCAGACGATATATTGCAGCTGATGGATGAACGTAGAAAATATAAGAATGCTAGTGATGAAGAAAGTAAAAGGAACTATCGGCAATTAAGAAATGCTATAAACAGAAAGTGTAAACTGGCGAAAGAAGAGTGGATTAAAGAAAAGTGTTCAGAAGTGGAAAGAGAAATGAACATTGGTAAAATAGACGGAGCATACAGGAAAGTTAAGGAAAATTATGGGGTACATAAATTAAAATCTAATAATGTGTTAAACAAAGATGGTACACCTATATATAATACGAAAGGTAAAGTCGATAGATGGGTGGAATATATTGAAGAGTTATACGGAGGAAATGAATTAGAAAATGGTTTTATAGAGGAAGAAGAGGAAGTTGAGGAGGATGAAATGGGAGAAACAATACTGAGATCTGAATTTAAGAGAGCATTAAAAGATTTAAATGGCAGAAAGGCTCCTGGAATAGACGGAATACCTGTAGAATTACTGCGCAGTGCAGGGGAGGAGGCGATTGATAGATTATACAAACTGGTGTGTAATATTTATGAAAAAGGGGAATTTCCGTCAGACTTCAATAAAAGTGTTATAGTAATGATACCAAAGAAATCAGGGGCAGATAAAGGTGAAGAATACAGAACAATTAGTTTAACTAGTCATGCATCAAAAATCTTAACTAGAATTCTATACAGAAGAATTGAGAGGAGAGTGGAGGAAGTGTTAGGAGAAGACCAATTTGGTTTCAGGAAAAGTATAGGGACAAGGGAAGCAATTTTAGGCCTCAGATTAATAGTAGAAGGAAGATTAAAGAAAAACAAACCAACATACTTGGCGTTTATAGACCTAGAAAAGGCATTCGATAACGTAGACTGGAATAAAATGTTCAGCATTTTAAAAAAATTAGGGTTCAAATACAGAGATAGAAGAACAATTGCTAACATGTACAGGAACCAAACAGCAACAGTAGCAATTGAAGAACATAAGAAAGAAGCCATAATAAGAAAGGGAGTCCGACAAGGATGTTCCCTATCTCCGTTACTTTTTAATATTTACATGGAACTAGCAGTTAATGATGTTAAAGAACAATTTAGATTCGGAGTAACAGTACAAGGTGAAAAGATAAAGATGCTACGATTTGCTGATGATATAGTAATTCTAGCTGAGAATAAAAAGGATTTAGAAGAAACAATGAACGGCATAGATGAAGTCCTACGCAAGAACTATCGCATGAAAATAAACAAGAACAAAACAAAAGTAATGAAATGTAGTAGAAATAACAAAGATGGACCACTGAATGTGAAAATAGGAGGAGAAAAGATTATGGAGGTAGAAGAATTTTGTTATTTGGGAAGTAGAATTACTAAAGATGGACGAAGCAGGAGCGATATAAAATGCCGAATAGCACAAGCTAAACGAGCCTTCAGTAAGAAATATAAGTTGTTTACATCAAAAATTAATTTAAATGTCAGGAAAAGATTTTTGAAAGTGTATGTTTGGAGTGTCGCTTTATATGGAAGTGAAACTTGGACAATCGGAGTATCTGAGAAGAAAAGGTTAGAAGCTTTTGAAATGTGGTGCTATAGGAGAATGTTAAAAATCAGATGGGTGGATAAAGTGACAAATGAGGAGGTATTGCGGCAAATAGATGAAGAAAGAAGCATTTGGAAAAATATAGTTAAAAGAAGAGACAGACTTATAGGCCACATACTAAGGCATCCTGGAATAGTCGCTTTAATTTTGGAAGGACAGGTAGAAGGGAAAAATTGTGTAGGCAGGCCACGTTTGGAATATGTAAAACAAATTGTTAGGGATGTAGGATGTAGAGGGTATACTGAAATGAAACGACTAGCACTAGATAGGGAATCTTGGAGAGCTGCATCAAACCAGTCAAATGACTGAAGACAAAAAAAAAAAAAAAAAATCCTTTTAAGACATGTTTCAATTTCGGGAAAAGGAAAAAGTCACAAGGCCTCAAATCAGGTGAATAGGGAGGTTGAGGAACCGTAGGAATGCGTTTTGAGGTCAAACATTTCGTGATGGAAATGGCCGTGTGACACGGGGCATTGTCATGATGAAGCATTCACTTGTCTGCAACGTCTGGTCTCACGCGAATCACTCTTTTCCTGAGTCTTTCAAGAACACCTTTGTAAAACACTTGGTTGAAAGTTTGTCCTGGAGTAGCAAATTTTTAACACGATACCCCTACTGTCAAAAAAGCAAATCACCATGGTTTTGATCTTTGATTTCCTCATTCGACATTTTTTCGGTCGAGGAGATGACGGAGTGTGCCACTCTTCGCTTTGCCGCTTTGTTTCAGGATCGTACTCAAATATCCAGGATTCATCACCTGTGATCACACGATTGAAGAATTCTTGGTCATTTTCAATCCTCTCATTAAGATCAATGCACACGTTTCTTCGATTGTCCTTCTGTTCCGTTGTGAGGTTTTTTGGTACCAATTTCGCACAAACCTTTCGCATGTCCAAATCGTCTGTCAAAATTTGATGTACGGTGAAAGTGTTTAAATTTAACCGTTCACTCATCATCCTTATTGTTAAACGGCGGTCTGATCTCACAAGAACCCTCACACGCTCAACGTTTTCGTCCGATTTTGAAGATTAAAGTCTCCCTTGCGAGGTCGATCTTCAACGTGTTCTCGGCCTTCCAAAAATGATTTGTGCCAGCGGAAAACTTGTGCGCTTGATAAGCAATGTTCCTCATAGGCCTGTTTCAACTTTTCAAAGATCACACTTTGCGGATTCCCCAAGTTTAACACAAAACGTGATTACACAACGTTGCTCTAAATTCCGATGCTCCATTTTCGTAACACACAACTTCACTGATGGCACTGTCAAAAATAATGTGTTGGCTGAACGAAGTTGAACCTCGTACTGAGCATGTGGAAGGGATGATCAGACCGGTAGACACAGTGTTGCCAGATCGCTCATCATGATGTTACCAATCTCATTATTTTTCTCACACACCTCTTATAATACCTTTCATCGTCGTAGGTAAAGCGTTTGATAATGGAACTGAAACGTTATTTTTAAAATCTATTATAAAAACATTAAAATAGGTTATTGACATCGAAGAATAATTTTATAGCTCTATAAAAATCAGAAAGTCATTGTTGGCCGGGATGGGTTATAGTCAAAGATAACAGATAGAAGTTAGGCAAGCGTGTGAACTGTCCAACCGGTTGTTTAACATACTCATATATTACGTCTGACAGAATTTTTGAAACGTTCAGAAACGTAATAAGGATAATCATTGAACTTTACGATTAGATCGGCAGATAACATCGCATCGGTAAAAAAAAATAAGGAAGTACTTATGTCATAAATAGACATGATTTTAAAGTTAAATTCCGATATGAAAATAATTAAAAAAGAAAAGAAAATTTATGAAGTGTACTTCGAGATGGAAATTAGAACAGTGATTCCCAAACTGTGCGCCGCGTCCTCTTCACAGGGGCGCCGCGAAATATTGTAAAAGCTTCATAATTAATTGAACCAAGACATTTATAATTATTAATTTAATGTTAATAAAGTAAAAAAATAATGAAGATACACGAGTTTTATTTATTTTTATTTTTTACTTACGAGTAGTCATACTTTTACTTAGGGAAAAATCTTAATTGAAAAAGGGCGCCGCGACTTGGAAAAGTTTCGGAACCACTGAACTAGAAGACTGATTTATGGCTTGAGAATGAAAAGCTATTGCAGGTCAATACATTTAAATATTTAAGTAAGGGAGTTATATAATATCAGATGGCAGATGCACATCTGACATTAAACAGAAAACAAAACCTAAGGGTACATGTAATAAAAAACGATTTGGTGGTATCAAGGAATGCGCTTTGAATACTAGAAAACGTTTTAGTAAAAGTTTAATCTGGAGTATTTGTTCTTATACATCAGAGAATTGGATCTTGAGGAATTCTAAAAAGAAAGGACCTGAAGTTTTCAAGGTGTGCCGAATACAGTTTCATGGATGGAGGGAGTGAATAATAAAGAGGTAATTTTGAGAATAGATGAAAAGAAATCATTCCTGCAAAAAACAATCAGAAGGTAAAACGATATGATTGCCCGTCTCTTAAGACATTTAAACCGGTTACAACGTTATTTGAGTGTAGAATCGAAGGACCCATGGGGAAAGACCACAACAGGAATATATGGATGAATTCAAAGACGTAAGAAAATACGAGACTGTAAAGAGCATAGGTATACAATAAGAAAAACTGTAAGACCAACCACGCGTGGATTAAGGAGAAAAGAAAATCCAATAAAGGAAGCTATTTTTGAGAATATCGAAGACGTGTAGCACCTGTTCAGTACACGTGTATTTTTTTTTTTTTTTTTTTGTATGTAAGCTTGTTTTTGCATTTTCGTTTTCAATAAATATATTACGAGTACATTGTCATGTCATAAAATAATAACTTATTTGATTAGAAGGTTATAATGAAGATAGTTCATGTAACTCGAAAATATAGTCTTATAAAACTTATAATATTAGAAAACAGTTCGGTTCTTTTTCGCGAGATACGTATTCACGTTGGAGTTTATGTAACGTATTCAGTGATTAACTTTTAATATATTGAATTGGTATCTTTTATTTGTAAATAATTTTAAAATATATAAAATAGTTTTTTAGTACTTTTTCTATTTCGTTAAATTTAGTTGTTAAATCTTCATTTGGTTTTTTAAATAATAAATTTCAGTTTAGTTTTATTTGCTGTAAAATTATTTTTTTATGTCAATTATTTTTTAATTAAATCTGTTAATTAATTAAAGTAGTATTTTAACATATTTACCGTCAATTATTATAATTACTTTTTTTACTTACTTGTATTGTGATCACGAAACACTTCGGTTTTCAACAGAAATATTATCCATTTTGACCATCCCTGAATTTATTTTGACTAGTTTCGGTGTGACGTCTGTACATACGTATGTATCTCGCATAACTCGAAAACAATTAGCCGTAGGATGTTGAAATTTTGGATTTAGAACTGTTGTAACATCTAGTTATGCAACTCCCCTTTTGATTGCAATCGACTGAACCAAAAGTGTCCAAAAAAAGTCTAAAATCTAAGAAAAATTGGATTTTGGGGTTTTCTTAACTATAGTAATAAGCCCTCACTGAGAGCTTTTCAACGGTATATCATAAGTGGTACTTATTTTCATTGGTACCAGAGTTATAGGCAAATAACATTTTAATTAATGAAATATTTGCATCTTAAAAGGTAATATTTGCACAACGGTTCGAATCAGACTTCATATCCTTTTTTTTAATTTAAATATATTGATTTTTGTTAATAATAATTATTAACCTCTCATTGTTTAAAGTAAATTACCATAAATAATATTTCAATAACAATAAAAAATATCCGAAATTATTAATGAAATAAAATTTTATGTTCTTTTCATTTAAAAAAAATGTGTATATGTAATTTAATAGGCGTGCAAGGAAGTCATGTGGTGGCCACATCAGATTTTTTTTTTGCTATAGTCAAGGTTAATATAATAAACGACATACTAGTAATTAAAAAATAACAAGTTTTAGTTATTTTATTACTCAAATGGTGCTAAAATTTATATCGTGGTGATTTGTTCTTAAATATTAGTATTAGATTTTTTATTAAGTTTAAAAAAAAATTAATTTAGTAACATTTTTGTCATTTATAGGACTATGGTTTTACATAACCATTAAAGACTGCATTAGTTAAAGTAGAATCCATGTTGAATCAATTTAAATTCAAGAGATTAAACTTAGAAATTATAAACAATATGTATTATTATCGAATTTCCCTCACATTTTATTATAAAAAAAATTATATTAATTTCTTTCTGTCTTTTACTGTTAATGTCCCTGCGAATTAAAGTAAGATTAATCTGTACATATAATAAATTGATAACTAGGATCGTCCCTGTGCGCGCATCACGCGAAAATTACTTGACAGATTTTAATAAAACTTTGCAGATTTATACGTTAGAGGTTTGATCAGTATCTCCAATTAGAATTATATTGCTTCATTATTCTGTTACCATGGTAACAGAATAATGAAGTAAAAAATGTTACTTTACCGTCCAGATAGCGCTACAGCAGAGGTATAGCTCTAGAAGGGAAGTATTATAATCTGTCCAATTTAGGCATATGTGGTTTTTTTTCTATAATGAAAATCTTTAAATTATTTAATATTTTATTAGTTTATTAGTATTATTGTTTTGTTATTTGCTTACATAAGTACATTTTGCAAACTTTTATGGGTTTTGATTATTTTCTCTGTCGGTATTGGATTGTCTAAAGTTAAAAAAATATGCCTTCCTTATTATTCAAAGTCTGCTTAATGAATTAAAGTCTCGGTTATCTGAAACAGGTGAATTGTGCGATTCTCGATTACCTGCTTACCGAGAGCGCTACGTCCAGACTCGAGCTGTAGCTTCGTTTACAGCAGGAGCATATCAGAGATCAAAGCTTCTACCCAGGGAAATGTTGGAGGAAAGAGAACTTTTCATGCTTTAATTTTTATTTATCAGTATTATTCTCACAACCATGAAGATAACGAATACAGCGGGAATCCTGGTGGAAGAGCCCTCCTCACTATACAGATATATTGACCAACTAGTATCCAATAATTTTAGATTGTTTAGTTGGTATATCGTGAATGCATAGCAATGTTTCTTTGTAATTAAGGAATTTTTTTTAAAAATCAATTTCAAATCATTCAGTAATATTTCTGATTGCTGATGTAACATAGAAACATAATGTGTTTGTTTTGTCATTGAAATAGTTTTTATTAAAGGTAGAGTGACTTCAAAATAATCTTTTACATTTTCTTCTATGAGCTGTAATATAATTTTGTCATTTTGTTTTTATATGTTGTTTACTTTAGTATGAATCTGAGATTTGATTTAACTATCATTCCAGTTTCTTTAATGTTTGTTTCTTTTGTTATTCTTTTTGTTTTGCACAGCTAATCTTTGTTTCTTTTGTTATTCTTTTATTTAGTTTATTCTTTTTGTTTTATACAGCTTAAAGAAGTCAAGAGATTTTTTTAAAAGTAATACTCAGAATAAGGCCATGTTAATTTTAGACTATATAACTAAACAGAAACTTTTTTTTCTACATGAAATCTTTGTGTAGAAAGTTTGCTGTAAGTGTGTACTTGTTAAATCATAGATACTAAGATCCTATTACAATTAAAAACATCATTATATATTTTTTATTTGTTACTTTCCCTAAACGGAGCTTGGTGATTCATGATTTTAATGATACCTACGCTATGTCACACTTAATTATGAACATTTCTACCTCAGTTTCTAAAAATTGCGTATTGAGTTAGTTATAAAGTCAAGACAAATAAATTAGTTGCACGGATCAATCTTCATTTAACTACGGTAAGTTTAAGGACCGATTATCGAATGTGAGCGTGTGTGTGTAATTTTCATTTATATAACAAAACTGATTATTCTGTCAACTGGTGTTTGCTGCAATATATTTACATTATCCATTTATGTTCTTCAATTCCTGATCTAAGTGCACAAGTTGAAAATGCTTCCTATTAGTGTATTTTAAATTTATTATATATTAATCTTCGTAGAGTTTTCATACTTTATATAATTCGTTCTCAAAGTGGGCGATAACGCACTCGTGTAGGCGCTGGAAGCTTTCAGGGCTGGGCGGTAGAAGGCCCACGGAAAATTAGGAGCGTTCAGACTGTCTAGAAAGGCAATGGCTGATTAAAAAAAGACAAAAATTATGTTTTCTTGATATTTCAAACTAAAATTAAATAACTATTACACTAGTGCAAAAAATTAAACGGACACCTATATTATTTTATGATAAAAAATCATTGTATTCAAACTACTTTAACTTTGTAACCAGGAGGCTTAGGGAGGAATAAAAAAATAAAGCTTGATTATTCTGCTTTTTGACAGTATACTTAAAATTTTAAAAATCATCAAATTAAAAAATAATCAGTGAGAAATTTCTCTTATTTAAAATGTAAGTTTCAACTCAGAAATAGGATATGCCATATTTAAAAACAATAATTGCAATTGCTGTTTCTAAGAGCACATCATAAAAACAGCAATTGCAATTATTATTTTTAACAGATGGTAACTTTAAATTTTTTGGGGACGTTAGAAAATCTTTGATTCTCAATGTGGGGACGGTAGGCGAAAAAGTTTGAGAATCAATGTTTTAAACGATAATAAAGGTTTTTTGGTCTATTCATTCATTGCACCTTTATTTATGTGATATTTTCCCTGGTTTTTAGTTCTTATCTATTATGACATGTAGATCTGTCGAAATTTAAAAAAAAATTTTTTGCTGTAAGTGGGACGAACAGCTGTTCAAAAATAAAAGCAATTTCCGTAACATATTCGTTTTAAATTTAATTTTCATTAATTTTTTCCTTTTTCAAATCTAAATGAGCAGATAAATTAGTCATTTTTTTTTTTTTTTTAATTAAAAAGGATCCAAGCCCCCCTCAGTGAAAAAAACGTAAAAATTAAAAAAAAAATCTTATTTTTAACGAAGTGGTGAAATGGATTTGGAAGTAACAACTAATGAAAATTTTTTTTCGCTAGTGAGATACCAAAAAAAGTTAATTTTAGTTAACATACCATCCTTATCCTTTGTAAAGTGATTATACAGTAAATGCTGGAGTCCATTCCATACATGTTTGAAATAGATGTAAACAAAAAAAACTCTCTGTTTTGTTATTGGCGGGGTAAGCCTTTGAATACTAGATCGCGGATTCATTGGTGGTTAGGTTTAAATTAACCACATATTTCAGGAATGGTCGACCTGAGACGATTCATACATATCACCTTCATTCATTCTCGTAAGTAATACCTTACGGTTGTTCCGGAGGCTAATAGAAAAAGGAAAAAATCTTTGAGGTTATTGAACATTATTAGCGCTGCACATTTCAGTATTATTAAAGATTTTTTCTTTTTCGTTATTTTTACAAGTAGTTTACCTCTCCCTTTACACTCACACGCGCGCGCGCGTTTGTGTCTATACAGTGAACAATTCCATCCTTAGCGAAACAGAATAGCCAGGCAACTGAAGATGTCGGAAAAATGTATGCAGTAGTGCTTCAGAATTGTTTAAAGGGATTTTTTTTTATGCAGATTGTATTGGTTATTTAATTTTAAAAGTATAATTACAGAAGTATTATTCAAAAAAAAAATATATTGGAATGAAATATATTACTTATCGAAATAAAATGAAAGAAAACCATTTTTTTCTCTATTTTATTCGCTAGAGTAAAACTTCATTATTATTTATTTTTTAATTATTATTTAATTTCTCAAACATGGTACCGCTGATATCTTTAATGAATAAATTAACAATTTATATAATCCACCTTACCAGCACGTTGATATGTACTCTAGATCTTTCGGCTTACTTGGAAGCTATTTTCAGGAGTTAAAATTAATACATTTAAAGCCAGAAGTTAAAAAAATCATAGTTAATATTTAAAAACATTCATCACTGTCCCGGCAGTCATAAGGACCGGGGCAGTCGTAATTTTTTTAAATTTTAACTATGATTTTTTAAACTGTTGACTTGAAATTAATTAATTTTAACTCCTGATGATGGCTTCCGAGTAAACCGAAAGAGTATACATCAACGTGCTGTAAGGTGGATTATTTGTTAATTTATTAATTATTATTTATTTTTAAATAGAACGAATTTAAAATAGAAAAGTATTAAGAATACAGTTCTTATAATTTATTTATTTTTATCTATAAATAAATTGTCTTGATATTCAATTATTGTGGTTGTGAATCTTGAGGAAGTAACAATTGTATCCCTTATACGTTATCGTATAAAATTTTTAAAATGCTTCAGTTAATTGTCGATTCGATATTCGTAGTCCAATTGGCAATTGTTAGAAAAATAACAAATCATTTATTACTTATCTACATGTCGGTATGAGAAGATATAACTAATCGAACGTCATTGTTACCGTATGCAGCTAGCTGATGTTGAAATTTACTTTTTAACCACCGTATAAATTTGTTTTGTACACCTTCATATTGACAACCGTGTACATTCTAACTCAGTTGCATATGACAGAATCGTAATCGAGGTGAGATTTGTATAGGAGCGTACTAGTGTTTATATATTTAAAATCTTTCGCAAACTACTTAACAAGCACAAGATTACGTTTCGTTTTAGCGCAATAGATTCAACATGACTACCGAAGTAAATTATACTTATAATATTAAATTATTTATTTATAACTTGGTTATCGTTATTATTCTTATCGCTGCTCCATGTTCATAACAATAGTTGTAACGGGGGAAAGACGATAATATATCTGTCGAATTTACAAATAACCTTGCGTTACAGCGTTTGTTTAAGTAGGTCTACGAACGTAAATGAAATGGATTATAATATTTTAGTTGCCCTGATTAACATTTGTGCTTAAAACCTTTTTCACGCTGTTTTAATAAATACATCGCTATAAGTACGAAGAATAGTGAAGTCAAACTTAAACATTATGTACGGACTAAGTTTATTTATTTGAAACCGAACTGAATTGCTTATTTTAGTTTCTCTAATTTTTTTGGTTTCGTGTCTTTCATAATAATCGAGATAAAACACATCTTCCATTAGTATTTCTATTGAATTATTGCATCACAGCACAATATGGTAGAAGATGAAAAACGTATGGAAGTACTAATTTTCAAAATTATTGAAATACATCTATAAATTGAATTGGTTGACCGTTTGTTAAATTAGTCTACAATTTACTCTTGTGATAATTTGGACGGTAAAAATGAAGGGTTAATATGTTGCACTATGAAAAACTAATAACAATTTAAAAAAAAAAAAAAGATATTCCGGGTTTTGGCTTTGAGTATCCATGATTTTTGGAGTACTTTGTAAATCCTAAATTATTTCAAATTTATTCTTCATGTTATACTTAAAGTTGTCTATACAGGATGATTTAAGGCTAACAAATACATTGAAATCAGCACAATAGGCTGTGTTAGTTCCAGTTTTGTATAAAACATAATGTCTTGAGTAAAAAAAAGAGATTCTCAAGATCGTACAGACAAATGTTTATTAACATTTAACTCATAATATTAAAATACATTAGTACAGTGATGACCCACTTTAAAATAATAAGAAAATTTCAAATTACCGGATAATCAATCTGTAATCTGTACTTTAACTGATAGGTTACTAACAGTATGATTTATTCATAATATTGGAGTACGGTTTAGAATTTGGTTATTACATGGTGTGACAAATGTTACCATCGCTTTTCTTCAATGATTGATAATTTTTTGTCCTTCTTCCTTTTAATTTTATTTTGTGTTTCCTCTCTGTTTCTTTCATTCTTTTTGTTGATTATTTTTTTTTTTTGTATTTATGTCTGATTGTAGTAACTACAATCAGTGACTGTCTGATATGAAATTAAAGAAATGTTTACTTTGGTTACTAAAATTTACATAAAATTATTTGTTAAGGTAAAAGAAAGTAAAGATTTCGCTAGTTTTTTTTTAACCATGTTGTATTAATCTTGATTTTACTATTATGATTTACATGTAAAAAAATGGAACTGTATATGATGGACAGTGTTTTGTTGCACGGTTGGGACGAATGTAGGTTTGTCCAATTTTGATAAGTTTATTTTTACGTCTAACACATAAAAAAGGGATACAAAATATTCCTGAACGTATTCCCCGAACTTCAGGTACTAATTCAGGACACCAAAATGAGAAAAAAAGTACATATCGACAATAGTAGTAACTAGATTATTTTGCTTTGTTTTTCGTTCTGGACGCTATTTTGTGATTTTCAACAAAAAAAAATTATTTCTCAGGAAATGGTAAATTTACTTTAATTAAATTTTGAAAATATAAGACTGTAGTGTCTTGTTCTAAAAAATACAAAAATTTAAACGTCACCTTTAAAAATTTTAAATTGGCGGCCATATTAATTTTTTCATCTTCAATATCTTTGTAATTATTTATTTGAATTTTTACTTTTACAAAATTTATTAACATTTTATTTTGAACAAAGTGATTACATTATTTGTAAAAATCCATTTACAAACAATCCAGTTATTCCAGACAATTAACCTGGCAGTACGCTTGCCCACCGGAATGCAGTTTGATAATTTTTATTACATTTAGTGGAGGAAAAAAGAACAGGTAAAACATTTTCCTATATATTGTTTCCTATATATTTATAATAACTGTTTATAAAATAGGATGGTGCATGGGTTTTTTGTTTGTTTTTTTTTTTGTATGTGCTCAGATTTTTATTTTAGCTACTATTAGCGCAGTGAGAGCGGACCACTTGATGCGCCGGGAGGATGAGCAGCTGCGCACAGAACACGAACGATTCGTTTGTTCGAAAGATGCATGTTTCTCGAACGTTTTATACTTTTTTATACGAACGATTTATCTAAAATTATATTTGTGTTTTGGGGATAAAAAAGGAAAACAATGTATTAATAAATCACAATTCAAGAAACAGCTAAAAATATTTAGGATTTTGAAGCTTTTCGTTTTGAAAAAGTTTTTGTTGTTAGTACGCTAAATTCAATAACGTTATTTAGTTAATGTTGGCAAAAACGGATCATATGTAATGAAACGTTAACCATGTAACATTTTCGCGCCTTTTTTTCTAGTATACGCTGAATAATACATTTCAGCAGGTTTTATTCTCCCACTCGTACATATATGTTGTCTGAAATATAAACTTATAGGATGATGTAAAATCCCTTAATTTTACAATCCCACTGCTAAAATTAGTTTATATATTTTATAAAATGAATAATATAAAGTACAAACATATAATTTAATCTTTAGTGATTTATGTGGTAGGAAGTTTGCTTTCAATTGAAGTAATAGGCATACTATAAACTTGTATAAAAAGTGGTGCGTATGTATCCATTCGACATAAATATCAAAATTCAACCTTTAATTCTTTCTATAATCCCATTCAAGAAAAATTCTTAAACTCAACCCAATCGATTTTCTCAACGTAATACACTTTTGGTCCAACATTTCCATTTTTGTACTAAATCGTCTTGTTTAATGTAAATTTGTAGCTCATCTGTATTTCCGAAGTATTATTCGATCGTGAACAGTAAATGCTATTGTATGTTTTCTTTTCAGCAAATTACGGGTACATGTTAAAGTTCGTGACGTCACACCTTTTTAACTTATTCCAGATCATGATACAAAAGAAATTAGTAATAATTTTTTTATAATTTTTTTTTTATTTTTTATCTCTGTATAGTGCTAATTGCATTACTTACATGTTAAGAAATAATAGAATAAGATGTTATTAAACGATTTAAATGTATTAATTTAATTTTTTCCATCGATTTACAATATTGGAGTAGGTAGGTTAGATAGGGAATAGAGCGTCTTTTTAAATAATAGCAAAACAAATTTCCGATCGCTTTTACAATATTAATGTAACGTTATAATGCGAAGGGTATGAAAATTTTATCTTATAGACAGACTTCTGTGATGTTGTAAATCCGTGAAGTGTAAATCGACGAATTATTGAGTTGTGTAAACTGCATTTTAGTGTCATAGTCTGATATTAACATAAATAAATTATGTTCTAATGTGAGTATCTATGTATCTGCGAAGACGTAAATAACAGGCTAAAATGTCAAGAAATGAATGCACATAGATTTTTTAATGATTAACGCATTAAAAAAATTCTGTATCCTTATTTTGTTATTGTAGTAACAAATTAAAGCATTTTATCTTACTGCCATTGTGATGAAGGCAATTTACATTCTTGTAATATCTTATATAAATATTAATAAAAATAAAACTTCGTCAAAAGGTTGAACTAGTCAAATGTTAGAAAGATTAATTTATTATTGTTAGAAAGATTAGTCAGTCATTTAGTAGTTATTAATAGGAAAGATTTTTTTTAATCTGCTTTGTAAATTTTTTTAACAGTATTAATTTTTATTTTTATTAACTGGAAAGCACAAGAATAACATTTTTATTTTTCTCCAATCCTATTTTAGATATAAATCCCAAAATGAACTGATATTTTAAATTGGCTGCCATTCTTTTATGGTGAAATCGCAATAGAGATTTTTATAAGCTGACCTCAAAAAAAAAAAATTCGATATAACATTGCTGACATTTCCCAGTAATTATGTCCACATGTTTTGGAAAATTTTGTCAAAAGAGTGAACATTTGCAGCAAAAGCCGAGGCGCACATTTGTCAGATGTTCTGTATTACACATAACCTCCATGTCATTAGTTGCTAAGAAAGAAAAATATATCAGTTATCAAATAAAAAATGTGTTTTATTAAAAAATTAAAATGTCAGCTCAGTTTGGGACAGCCTTTATCTCAATCTCTTAATATTTATTTTCTCTTCTCTCGATTAAAACAAAATTAATTTACGTAGTGTTCCAGGAAGGGCAGCTTTTCAGGGAATGATTCTATAGCTACAAATAAAAAATAAAATAATTCATTAACATTGGTTTCGAAATGCTTTGTTTTCAAGTTACGACTGTTGAAAGATTTCACCTTAATTTTTGTTTCGTTATATGATGCAGTACGAAAGATTTTTGAACACTAATACGGAAAAAAAAAGTTTTTTGACCCGAAAATAATTTTAAAAAATTAGATTAAAGACGGAACTATAATATTTTTTGAGAAAAGTCTCGTAAAATTTAAAAATGTCAAGTTCATCACAGTTTTGTAGGTTTTCCTGTTTAGCCTCCGGGAATTACGATCAGGTCTTAAGAGGATGAATGAGGATGATATGTATAAGTGAAGTGTCTCAGATCGACCATTTCAGAGATGTGTGGTTGATTGAAACCCAACCACCAAAGAACACCGGTATCCACGTTGGACGTTGGAACTCTCGACTTCAAAATCAGTTGATTTGTGAAAACGCGTTCACCATTAGACCATTAGGTGGGTTCTCAATTTAAGGTCGATAACATAACCCGCAATTTGATTTTTGGTTAACTTCGTATATTTTTCATACGCGCTTATGCAGTTGTCACACTGGTGTATGAATTTGTGATTGATGCTTGTGTGTAACGTCTACATACAAGTAGGCAAATTACACACAAATTAAAATATTTTTAATTATTTAATCAAATTACAGTTACAGTAATTTAATTTTCTTATAAACAAAAAATATATTTTAATATTAATAAGAAAAAAATTATACCTCTTTTAGTTTATCATTTAATTTGTGCTTAGTATATTACTCGCGCAAGAAATATACAAAATGATTATATAAAAAACATTATGCAAAATAAAATAACGAAAAGTCGGTCTTCTTGCACAAAACTGAGGAAGAATTTGTTTTAATTATCCACGTAAAAGCGGATATATATTTTGCTAGATCTGATAGAAATATAAAAAGATTATACTATTGTCTTAATAATTTTTTATGGTTTCCGGTCTTAACAAAATGTTTAAAACGCTTTTCTTTGGCGGTCCCCATCAAGGAATACAAAAACAGTGTTTGTGTTTATCCATACAGAAATAATATGTATTGCTACAGATGACAAAACAAAAAACATTTCTATATTTTAAGGTTAGTAAATCAACTTCTAATTAATTATATATATGTTATTGTGATTCTTTTCTTTTTAATTGAAGTTTAATGGAAGAATTTTAATAAATGCAATTTAACCGGTCAAACTACGGTCTTGAAAAAAAGGCTAAATCATTTCTTTCCTTATTAAGAAATCCATATTATATAATACTACTTGTAAAGGTTAGAAAATTTTATATTTCTCTAATTTTTTATAATAAATCTACTTTTTTGTAGAATCCTCTTTAAATTACTTAAGCATAAAATTATGGCTTTCCTCTAAATAATTTCTGATATGTACTTGAATTAACAGATATTGATAAAAAACATCTTTGCAAAAAATATTTGGATTTAAAATAATCCCAACTATTTATTTTTTTAACATAACATTAACATGTTATATTATTTTTTTCTGTTTTTAAGTAGTTAAAAAAATGAAAATTTTCTGTCGATACTTTTTGCGAATAATTTTGGTAGTATAATATATATATATATGTCTTTTACCCATGACGGTACGGAGACGGTATATGCGTTTAGAGTAAGAGGTTGTGTCTGTGTGTGTGTGTTACCATTTTCCTCAAAAACTACTGCACCGATTTTTATGCGGTTTTTTGCATTACATACGTATCACCTAAGTGCAGATCCTTAGATTAGTTTTACGATTATAAGCTACCAGGAGGCGCTGCAGTAGATGAGTAGATGTGTTTCTTCAAAACGGCTTTTGAATGTTTCTAAGTTTTTTTAATTCCAGCCTTGCTGCATTATTGTTTGGATTATTAAATAATTTGCGCTGGTCAATATACTAAACTTTTATCATCATCATTATCAACCTATGAACGTCCCACCGTTGGGCAAAGGCCTACTAATCTTTAAAAAGTAATAAACAAAGAATAAAATTAAATTTTTAAAATTCCACGACAAAAAAAAAAACTTAAAAAACGTGAAATAATTAAATAAGTGTATTTTTACTTTAGAATCCTCTGTTGCATTGTGATATTGTTTTTAATACAGTAAAATTTAAGATTTTGATTATCCGTCATGCGTGACTTTGAAGATAAATAAAGCTTATCTATGCACCAAGCTGGTATAGCCGAACGTTTTAGGCGCCACTCAACAGCGTGCAGTAACGAAGCGGTTCGAAACCTTGCCAGTTGTTTTTTTTATATCCAGCCCAGGGGCGAGGAGGAAAAAACAAAAAAACTTATCTATGTAGTCTACCGGTCACGCACGACGGTCAATCAAAATCTTAAATTTTATTGTCTTAAAAACAATATTACAATGTCACAGACAGTTATTTAATTATTTCGCTTTTTAAGGTTTTTTTGTCGTGGGTTTTTGAAAAGTTTTAATTTTATTTTTTATTACTAAGTAGTTAATATGTTTTTAAATTAACTATACTCTTGACCCATTGTATTATTTATTTTTATATCATTAATTTAGGAAATCCTCAAATATTAGAAAAAAATATATATATATATTGCAATAAAAATACGCTTTGTTTTTTTATTCGTCGTTAAGTATAAAAAGCCGGCCTCCATGGCGCGACTGGTAGCGTCTCGGCCTTTCGTCTGGAGGTCCCGGGTTTGAATCCCGGTCAGGCATAGCATTTTCACACACGCTACAATCAAAAAATTTTATCTATTTTTTTCTGTTATTTAAAAATTAACTTTGAAGTTAGTTAAAAATCGTCTAATTTTGATTCAAATGTTACATACCAAAAGGTTTGCACAAAATCTATGCACGATTTCTACCTCATACATAATAATATTTTTTTACACCTTCCCTACTTATTAATAAATTTACGATCCTTAAAACAAATTATATGTAGGGGATTAGCAGTTGTGCTCCCATTTCAATTTGCGCGCCCTCACATCATTACTTATTTTGTTAATGGTTGTTTAATATTATAAAAAAATATATATATTGTGTATTACAGTTCTGCTGACTTTTTAAACGACTACTATAACTATATTTTTATTTTTTTTTTTACTGCATTACGCATTAAATTAGAGATATAAAAAAATGTAATTATTGAAATTATGTAATTATCACTGGAAAAATCCCTTACGGCGCGCTGGAAGGCGGAGATAGATTTCACCGGTGTTAAATAGGGGATAAAAAAGATTTCCACCTTAAAATTAAGAAAAACTTCAAATTTACTGAATACGACAATGGTTACATATGAAAAAAGTTTCGCATGTTTAACGTATGACAAACCACATTTTCTAACAATTCCAGCAACATTTTGACAATCCCTTGCCGTAATAGTTGGTCATATCAACAATTATTTCAGAAAAAAGTTTTAGGTAATGCTTTGCGGACTAACGAACATTTTAAACCGATTCGATACTGTGCCTATTAAGGGAGGTATGATTTTTTTGTCTTCGAAACCCCATTTCTTCTACCCCGTGAGCCGATGGTTGGTGATATCAAAAAACTTTACTTAAATAAGTTTTAGGTCCTTATCCAAGGAATACTAGGAACTTTAAACGAATTCGTTATTTTATGTAATAAGAAAGTTATATTGATATTTTGTTTTTTCGAAAAAGCCTCCCCATTGCCTCCCCTATGGTCCAATTATGCCCATTAACGAACTCGACCGAGATGTTGCGACAAGTAATTTTTAAAGAACAATTTGAAAGTGATTAGCGCAAAATTAAGGCAGTTATCTTGCACACAAGAAAGTGAAATATATATATATATATATATATATATTTTTTTTTTCTTCAGTCATTTGACTGGTTTGATGCAGCTCTCCAAGATTCCCTATCTAGTGCTAGTCGTTTCATTTCAGTATACCCTCTACATCCTACATCCCCAACAATTTGTTTTACATACTCCAAACGTGGCCTGCCTACACAATTTTTCCCTTCTACCTGTCCTTCCAATATTAAAGCGACTATTCCAGGATGCCTTAGTATGTGGCCTATAAGTCTGTCTCTTCTTTTAACTATATTTTTCCAAATGCTTCTTTCTTCATCTATTTGCCGCAATACCTCTTCATTTGTCACTTTATCCACCCATCTGATTTTTAACATTCTCCTATAGCACCACATTTCAAAAGCTTCTAATCTTTTCTTCTCAGATACTACGATTGTCCAAGTTTCACTTCCATATAAAGCGACACTCCAAACATACACTTTCAAAAATCTTTTCCTGACATTTAAATTAATTTTTGGTGTAAACAAATTATATTTCTTACTGAAGGCTCGTTTAGCTTGTGCTATTCGGCATTTTATATCGCTCCTGCTTCGTCCATCTTTAGTAATTTTACTTCCCAAATAACAAAATTCTTCTTATTATTTATATTCTTAAATATATATATATAAATGTATATATAAACTTTTGAACTGATGATGGTTTTGGGGTCTGGTGGAAGGGAAACGCGAAGATATGTCGAAATTTTCCGGAAGTCGAATCATGGTGCCCATTACAATAGGTAACCTTCTTATGAAAATCTTAAATCTTAAATCTTCTTAAAATTTAAATTTTTAAGTTAAAATGATTTGTTAAAAGATGTTTGAATTTTGATTTTTTTTAAATTTAAGTCTGTGCGGTGTCACAGTATTCAAATCTCTAAGAATTAAACTATAAACAAATAAGCAAGTAATATTACCCTTATTTCTAATTATATATATATATATATATTTTTTTTTTAATTCTTTGTTGCAGAAGAAGAAATTTTAAGGTTTTCTTTGAAGTATAATAAAAAATACAGAATCATTCTCAAAAATTCTTCTTTTACAGAACGTATAATTTAAAAAAAATATCACATTTTTATCCATGTTAATCTATTAAAATCTGAATTATTAAAATGTTATTTGGAAAGTTATAATCGTAATGTATTGTTAAATGTATATTGGATTATTTTTTAACCATTATAATAATTTTAAAAAAATAAAATTTTTATGATTGTATTGCTTTTTTAATGTTTATATGGGATCTGTATAAATAACACTACGAAAAAGGAAGTATTTTGAACTATTTTCTTTGTAGGCTGTATTGTGATTTTGATACAAATACGTACGTAAATTTTTGTTGTTGAAACTACAGATTAGGTGTTATGTTGAAGTCTGTTGGGATACTGTTAACCAAATGATTTATGCCAAAGTAGAAGGCTTACCTTATAGATGAGTTTGTCAGTATTGAGGACGGTAATTGATGGATGTGGTCCCTTGGCTCTTGTAAGGTAATTTACCTGAGGGCTTCGTTTTGACTATGTAACATTGGTTTCCTTTTTATTATTTTAATAATTTAAATCATAATTTTTTTTTTGTTTTGTCTGTTTTTTCTTATTATTAAAAAAGTAATAATAAATTTTTTGCTATATAAATTAGTTTTATTGTTGAATAATTTATTCTAATATTTATTTTAATTTCTAATAATTTTCGGAAATATTAGCTTAAAGATTGTTTATTTTTACGATAAAATTTATTTCTTATATTTATGAAATTTTAATTTTTTTAATTTAATGTTTAACCAGATTAAACTGAATGCCCCTTCTTTTTCATGAAATTTTACGACCAATGTTATCCGTATTTACCATTTATAAGAAAATTAAAAAAAGTCTTTAAAACGGGTGAATTTTCTCAATATTTTTAATTTAAAAAAAAATAGATTAATTAAAAATGAGAGTTTGTTCATATTTGTTTGGAACTGTGTAAACAAACACTTACTATGTGATTGTTGACTACATCCTAGAGTTCAGTGAAAATGCTTAATGCAGCACATCTCAATCTGTAGACAATATGTGTATATATATATATATAGAACGTTTTTTTTTGGGTGAGAAGTTTGCTAACTTCTCACCCTGTAATAGTTGCTGTAATAGTTGATAGGAGATTATAATCTCCTATCAGATTACAATTCTGTAGGATGGTGACCACAGTATTAGATTTTGTTACTACCTGGAAAGAAATTCTTAACCAAAGTTATAAAAAATTTTTTGTACAATAATTGTTTCAAAGTTTTGGAAAAAGAATACATTTAGTTTTATCTACATTTATTTATTATCTTTATTATACTTTTTTTTCCCAAATTGCAGTCGAAGCGAATAGATGGCAAAAATGTATTTTCCGTCAGTAAAAGACGGCCCACCGGTGGATATTTTAGCGAAGAAATAGTATATCGAATTCAAAGCTAACATATTTATAAAACATTTCTTAGCAATTAAAATCTTAGAGGTAACTTTAATTATAAGTACAATACGTGAGCTGAAAGTTTGTCCCTCGCTAACTGCTTTGTCTAGTGTACTACCATTGCATTATACTAGTATGTTGTATTTTATACACAAATTTACATTTTATATACAAATGTTTTACGTTATTAGTAATCGGATTATGTCATCTAGTTAGATAGTACAACAAAACCCGCTCACCCGTCCCGCCTAAACCACCGGTTGACAAAAACTGGGGCAACCTTCATTTCATTTTAGTGAGTGTATTAGTTGCTAGTACTCTCTACAAAAATTTACATCACCCTTTTACCTTCGAGAATCATCACGCTATAAAATTTACTATTAATTATTCAATCTCGTCTCTAGCTGTTCGTCTAATTATACATCTGAGAAAAATAATGGTTAAATTTATACTTAAATTTTAAACAAAGTTTAATAAAAATATTGATAAAAAAATTATTCATATCGCCTCGATAGTGGTTTTTGATCGAGCAAATATCGATACACATGTACGAACACGACATGTGATACACATGATCGATACGACTAATTATACTCATGGACATTCCAATTTATCTGTAAAGCTTATGAAAAGTTTTAAATAGGCTGGCTTTTATCGATGAAAAAGTTGGGAAATATTTTGAGATATTTGGAAATATTGATGAGATATTTTTATTTCCATGGAGATTGTCGGTATTCAGATTATTTCCTTATATTTTTTTCATTGAGGGCCACCTCAGTTTTAGGAACACCAGGTTACAGCAAGGATTGCTCAAGAGCAATCTGTGAAGCATCAAGGATTGAAGCAAGGATTCAATCATTGAAGCAACGACAAGTCGTTGCTTCAATAACGTTTCTGTTTCAATTATTGTTCTTCCTTTCTAACATTCTTCTTGATTGTATAAATTATGTGGCAATCGATCTCAAATTTAAAAAGGGAAATTAATTGGCTATATCCTCAGCGATCATTTTATCCAGATTGATTAAATTGTTTAAATTCAATTAACGCTCCGTGGTGTAGTAATTGCATCCTAGACTTTCATTTCGATCCTCTGGGTTGGTGTAATGGTGAACGCATCTTCGCAAATCAGCTGATTTCGAAGTCGAGAGTTCCAACCTTCAAATCCTAGTAAAGGTAGTTACTTTTATACGGATTTGAATACTAGATCGCGGATACCAATGTTCTTTGGTGGTTGGGTTTCAATTAACCACTCATCACAGAAATGGTCGATCTGAGACCCTTTATTTACACTCATACACACACACTCATACCCATATTAACGATATTTGTATTTCCATGGAGATTGTCGGTGTTAAGATTAGTTCCTTATATTTTTTCCATTGAGAGCCATCTCAGTTTTGGGAACACCAGGTTACCTCAAGGATTGTTCTTGCATCAATAATGTTTCTGTTTCAATTATTGTTCTTTCTTTCTAACATACATCTTCTGAAGTAATACCTGACGGTGACTCCAGGAAGCTAAACAAGAAAAAAAAATACTTGTATACTTTCATCCGGAAGGTCCCGAGTTCGAATGACGGTCAGGCATAGTATTTTTCATACACTATAATATTTTTAATCTATATTCCCGCGTATAAGCTTTGAACTTACGTGGAGAATTAAAGATTTAAAACAATGCACGTCTGTTATTTGAGTTTTAGTAAATTTTTACATTTATTTCTTTTATCAGTTCGAATTTTGACAGTCAGCTGGAATTTTCTTTGCGCGAGTGTGTTTGTTGTCTTCTTAGTGTTGGTAAGGTTTTTGATCTTGATTGAAATTTTTTATGCATTTTTTTATTTAAAAATTATACCTGTTTCGAATAAAGAGCTTGTTTTAGGATTTAATTAGTAGCGACCGTGACAGAATAGGATGACCTTATTTTCGGTCATTAATTGGACTTAAATAATAATTGAAAAAACTTTCTGTCCGAGTTTAGAAGAGCGTAAAGTTAAATTTATTAAAAGAATTCTGTTTGAATTGTAACAATTTTTTTATCCTCATAGATATTTAAATGGCTTTAGTGCGATACGTTAACAATGATTTAAACTTGTGGAATCTAAGTCATTGATTTAAATTCACATAAATCGGTTCTGTTATTATCAAGATTTGAATTTAAAATTTATCCTTAATTTATTGGTCGTTTGTTAATAATAAATACGTTATTATGTGAATTGGAGTCCAGTAATTTTTAAAAGGATAATTATTTTAATTTATCGACCTATTATGATGAATTGGCTTATTAGATTCTCATTACTAAAAGAGCATTTTTCAGAAAGTTGTAAGCTATTTGTTGTGGTTTTTTTTTAGTTGCGCCGGTTGCTATTTTATGATGTTTGCTACATAATTGGTAGGATTCACCATTACTTGATGGTCGGGTTAAGTTATACTTAGTATTACAAAACTGCTTCGGTTAGACGTCGGTCGATAGGTAGCGATTAGGTTGGAGTATATATTCGAGTTCACTACCGTTGAAGGAGTGAAATAATCATAAATTAGAAGGTATGAAAAGCTGCGCTTACAAGTACAATCCTGTGCCGTAAACGCGTTTTATGGGCAATTCAAAGTCAGGCGAGATGCGGAACGCGGTTTCCCGCGAAGGCGCGAATTACCAACGCTATTCTGGCAGAACAATAGAATACTACCTACCGGTTTTTGTATAACTCTTTTTTTCTTACCGCGGTCCTTTTTTTAATGTTTAATCTGTATTTCGTATTTAATTAGGTTTCCAGTAGAATGGAATTCAATTTTTTGCTTGGTAGTTCATCAATATTTTTCACGTCAACATTCCTAACATTTCGCATGCCATCCATTTTAAAATCTCGTCTTTGTTAATTATATTTACCTGTTTGAATTTAAGTAATACATCAGATTTTAATGATTTTGAACCTTTTTAAATTATTTGACATAATAAGAAAAGTGAGAATTAACGAGTAATTATTACATTTTAATTTACCAGTTAATTATCTCCTTATCAAGAAATTAATTAAATTGTATTTTGATTTCTCTTTTATACTTTTAACCAAAGAAAGAATTTTATAACTTTTTATAACTTATAACTTAATAAAATTTCTAAGTCGATTACAGAAATAAGTTTTATTTTTTATATTTTATATGTTCAACCCGAGCATACAATATTATTAGTATACTAAACTTTTGTGCCTGCCCTGTTATAATTTTAGTACATAGAAATATAATTAAATATAAAACTGAGGAAACTCATTAAAAATGGGCCGTGTAGAGACGTATGTGTAATATTACTAATAAATAACGATAAATCAAAATTTTTTTTTTTAGTTGTGAATGTTTTCTTGAACAAATAGTTGTTCTGTTTGTATAGAGAACATTGTATTTGAGAATATGCAAAATTTTTTATACGGTTTTAAATGTGAACTTGCTGCTCACATCCAGCACGGTATCAAACCCCCTATTTTCCCGCAAATATTATCTATTTTCAACAAAAAGTATAATTATTTAATTTATAATCAATTTATTGTTTTATTTGTTACTTTTTAATCGTCTCTATTTATGATAAATTACATATAAAACTTTATTTTCTCTGTTTAATCTACATGTTAACAGTTGGATATAAGCGTTTAGATTACCTGGCTAAATTTAAAAAATTGCCGGCCTCCGTGGCCTGAGTTCTCCGTCTTTCATCAGGAGGTCCCGGGTTCGAATCCCGGTCAAGCATGGCATTTTCATACACGCTATAAATCATTCATCTCATCCTCTGAAGCAATACCTAACGATGATCCTGAAGATTAAACAAACACAAAAACAACTTAAAAAATTGGATTTCTATCCTCATTAATATTACAAAAAAACCTGTCTAAAGAGCAGACATTTTTAAAGTTATTTGTAAAGCCATTAACTTCATTGTAAGATTCATTCCTCAAACTAAAATGGCATAATACTAGAATAAACAACCACTTGGCTCATTGTAAATAGAGAAGATCGCAGAAATCGGCTGTAGTCAAAAATTACCGGGAAACTTTATCTACAACGATGAAAACATATGTATAACAGTGCGGGACCAGTTTCTAATAACCTCTACTTACGTTTTTGTTTTATTAACAATCTTTTTATGAAAATTTATTATCACTTGAAAATTATACCCTTCCCTTAAATTTTATTCGTTAGAGGAGATATATAATCCGTTGGTTAAATACAACGAAACACCAAATACAATTTGGTTCATGCAGTTTTTATTTTTTTAAATTAGCTTATATACCCGGAGTTGCCCAGGGCTCATAATTTCTTCATAGGTCCGTGTATTTCTTTTTCACAAAAATTTTCACTAACTTCCACAACAAACATAAATCTTCTTTGCATAAAAATGTTGTATCTCCTTATATAATGTTCTATATTGTTCCGAAATTCGGTAATCTTCAAAAATATTCGAGAATGATGTAGAATTCTTTAAAATATTCTAGAACTTTTAGGAAGTTTTAAAAATTTCCAAAATGAAGTAGCGATCGAAAATATTCTAGAATATTCCCAAATGTTTTAGAATTTTAACCTTTTATTATGTTTTAAGGTTCTCAATCCTCACCCCTCCCGAGGTGGTTTCGGTAGGGATGTCTAACACCCACAGTATTTTTGCTCGGTTAGTAAGGAATAATCGTCCCAAGTTTAGTTAAAATCGGTTCTGTAATTTAGGAGGAGATGTGGAATAAACATACAAACATACTTTTACACACGTATATTGACTTATATTTATTTTATGATAAATTTTATCTTACCAAACCTATAAGTAACATGCATTAAATCGTGGAAAACAATCTGTGTGCTGTTTTCATAAGCTGTCTGATATGTCTTTTTATCTTGACCTTAAGTTTTCTATTGGGATTGCCTAAATCGATACTTCTCTCATTTTGTTATATGTAAACTGTTGTGTATATACTCGTGCATATATATATATATATATATATATATATATATATATATAGAGAGAGAGAGAGAGAGAGAGAGAGAAAGCAATAATTATATCAGTAATAAAAAAAATTACCCTTACTACTTTTTGTTTTGTGCTATATGAGCGCTTTCGTAGCTATAACTACTTCATCAGATATTAAAATTTTTTGCCAAAATATTAAAACAGAACAGAAGGTTCATTCGTCTTCTAAGGCAGTTAATGAAAAATTATTGATAACAATTCATATTGTTATTATTATTGGATAATCTGTTATGATAAAAGAAATCTATTATATCTAAAAATCTATTACGTCATAAGTCTATTATGATGAAATAAATTTTATCATTTGTTTAAGCCATACACAATTCATTATTATTTTTCATTATTATTCATTTATTTATTTTTTTTTTACTGTTTCCTCATTATTTACTGATGTTTAGTGATAATTAGAATGGCTGATTAGATTTAGATTTAACTTTTATTTTCAGCGCCAACTTATTTTTCAATGTATTTCATATTAATTTAATCGCGACATTTAATCCGAATTGGAACAACAAATTTGATTTACTTTGAATCGTATTGTATTCGGTAATATCATTGATGTATACAAGGTAGAAGCCTACTCTTCCCAGAAGTATCTTTTTTCTGTTATAGACATTGAATTGTGTTTGTAGACCAAACCAGTTGTCTCCAAGGATTTAGCTACTTCGTATTCTTTAAAATTGCTGTTTTAATTATTAATTTAAACTAATATAGTTAGGGTTTATTTTGTGAACTGAATTCTTTTTTTTATCGATGTCTTATTTATTAGCTATTACCTTTTAATTTAATTTATGGCTTGTGTATTATAAGCATAAAATGATGTCAGTTTTCCTCTTTTTTTAATATCTATTCTTCAAACGGAGATTGAATCTGTAAGATCCTTGTGTATTTATGTCACATTTCAGATTCTAAAAAAATAAAAATATCTTATATGGAATTTACAGTATTAAAAAAAAGAATTTGTTTCAAACTAGCTTATATTTTATTCTGGTTTGTTTTTCCTTAAATAAAATAAAATTGTCTAAAATATTTGTAGAACATTTCTTGAATTAGTTCGTTATTTTTATTTTTTTAAATTAAAAATAATTATTTTTAATGAAGCATCTTGAGCACAAAAACAGTCAATATATGACAAGGAATTATTTTTGATATTAATTTTTAAGATATAGGCGTTCCCTTATTTCAACGTTATAACTTTAGACATAATTGTAGTGTGTTTATTAATTAGACTTAATTTTGCATGTTTCATTAATATAATTTCAGTCGTTCGTATATAATTCTTCGACAAACGAACTTGAGATTATCAACTCATTTTTCCTACTTTGAAACACAAATATACAATATCTTAAGAAAGTATATTCTGAATAGTATACTAGCCAAATCGTTCAAGTTTATTTATATTAGATGTACATTATGTGGTTTGCCCTCCATTTACCACTGTTTTAACTTCCATTTTACTTTCCCTTCTAGATAGCGCTATTGCAGAGATGTAGGTGTAGAAGGGAAAGTATTGTAATAGATTCAGTTTAGGCATATGCGGTTTTTTTCCAAATATTGATGTTTTGATACCTATGTTTTTATTATTCTCATTTTTATTTATTAAATTTTTTTCAGTTTTAAATTAATTATGAAACACTTTACTTGTGAAGATTTGTTTATGTCTATGAAGAAAATTTTGGATTGTGCTTTTTAAACACTTTTGAAAATGAATTCTTAATTTATCTTGTACTGTTTGTTAGTTCAAATTTACCTTTAAGAACTATATATACATTATATTATAGAAGTTTCGTGATGAATATTTTAATTAATTTATTATATATTAATATTTTTATTAACATTTTTTTGTGTGTTTCTTAATACGATCATTTATTCCTCGTATTTGTTATGATAATTATGCATATGTAATTGACGTGAAGTGGGATTAGTGATATATTTTTGTTCTATCATCTGATGAGCAAGTTAAGTGAAATATATGAGCTGGAACAAAAGAATACAATATTGTTATTTATAGTGTGAGATCATGGTTATTACTTAACGATTGTCGTTCTACATCGAACTGATAATAAATATTAAAATGTTAAATTATAATCAAGATAAATAATTGTATTATTTAAAGAGTTAAAAGTAATATACTTTATATAAGTGTAGAGAGATTACCTTTATGCGTTGGCGGTCGTGGGCGACTGATTTGAGTGATGATAGTTTTTAAACGAGTCGATATTTCTACACAAGTATACTTCATGTTAGGCAGTTATAAAATCAGGTATTTATGTACATTCACTACTTTACTTCCTGGTTTATATATATATATATATATATATATAAATAGGTTTATTTATATTAATATCACCACATGATTTACATTAATAGATATCAACATGGAATTCCTAATTACTATTTAAACATTAAATACTCTATCAGATATAAATTGAATTTGTATTATTTAAGAGAACAGACAAGCCATTCATTTCTTAAAGAAATCAGATAGGTAGGTTAGCGTCTAACTTACAGTTCTTAATACTTAAATTGGCTATAAACTGTTAACCGGTTAAGAAGGTACAATTATAGAAAATAGATGATACAAAATAAGTTTAACAACTTCCGATACAACAAGTTTTTTAATAAAATTACATATACGATTTCTAATTCATTCCATTTGTCTAAAAGCATCAGTCGAGTTTATAATCAAAATAGTGGAAATGTAAGGATTTTTTCGTAACACATAATTTAAAGACTCATTATTACCTTAGATAATGATTCGTTAAGTCTTTCGTTGTACTTTCTTCTATAATATGACTCATTTCATATTAGTCGAAATGTAAGAGCTTCTTTTTATTGGAATTCATAGAATTATGTCATAAACGTTCAACGTATTATTTACTTGATGAAGGTACTTTATGTTTGTTTTAAGCATCTTTTTTTATACTGAAATAACTTCATTTGCAAGTTATGTATTTATCTTCCAGCATTTTTTATTAAAAGCTTCTTATTGCATTCTTAATCAGTTTAGTTTAAGTAGATGTACTATTTCATTGAAAAATCTAATAAGATAGGTCCCAGAACAGTATCTGCAGTAATTTTGTTGAAATATGGGGTGAAAAGCCAATAAATTGGAATAAAAATCCATTTTTCTATGCTTGATGTACAATGACTTTGCTGAATTGGTAATTAACACGTAAAACTTTTTAAAAAAAATTTAGAGAAATTAATTCTGAACAGATTGGTGTAAAATAAGTTGAATGCAACAATGAAAACTAATGCAATTCTAATTTTATTTAGAAACAGTACTAGACCAAAATGCATTATACGTGCCAGTTCATAATAAATGTTCAAAAATGAGCCCGCCATTTACAGCACATTTGTTGGCAGATTTTGTACTGCTTTTGTTGCTCTTTTTAGTTCTTCAGGGCTGCCGTTAAAGTGCTCAGCTGCATCCATAATGCGGACATTTAATTCCTCACGAGAATCTATTTTTTTTTTTTAATACAACATTTTCCATTCATCCCCAGATGCAAAAATTTAAAGGTGTTAGATAAAGAGATCTTGGTGGTCAAGAATGTGGTCCTCCACGACCGATTCATTTCTCAGAAAAAAGATTATTTAAGGGAGTGGAAATGACACAAGAGAAAAGGTTAGGCGCGTCAATCATGCTTGAAATATACTTTACGTCTCGGCGCTAGAGGAATATCTTCAAGCAGCTCCAGCAATTCTTCTTAAAAAAGTGCAAGTAGACCTCAGCATTTAAGCGGTCGGATAATATGAACGATCCAAACAACTGATTCTGAAGAAGGCCTCACCGTACATTAACACTACGGTGTTGAAAATTGCATTCCACCGTTTTACGAAGATTTACCCATGTACGCTGATTGCGTAATTTGTTGACACCAACTCGAGTGAAATTTACCTCGTCGGTAAACAAAACATACTTGCAGATTTGTCGATTTGTATTCCACCAGTTGCAGAATTCCAAACGAATCAGCCGTCTTCTGGGTGTAGATTTTGAATTGGCTGCTTCTGATAAAAATAAAACGTTTTTTTGTTTAATTGTCATCTAGACTATCAATCCGCTTATAAAGACGTCGTATACTGACGCCTGGACTGCACTGAACTGCATGGATAATAATTCCATTAATAAGAGCCACGTGTTGGGACAGATCATTCGTAGCTGGTACGATTAGTTGGTAGCGAACCTGTTTCCCAAAGTTTGCGAAATGTCGCGCGTTTTGGGTTCTGGAATCCTGCGATTCGGAAAAAAGTATTTTATATTCTACTTCAGCAGTTGTATCATTACCATTACACACATCAAAATGAATACTTTATCAGCGTATTCCTCTGTTGTAAATAAGTACGGCATTACTTCAATGGCAAACCGATCACGTTCATACTAAAATTCTGAGAAAACCTTCGCTAACGACAGCACAGTTTACAGTACCCGATATACATAAGGTACTTTAGAGAATGATTTAGAACTAACTATGACGCATAGTTGATCAGCTGTTGTTTTATTTTCAACTTTGAAATAATATTTTTCGAATAATTTATTGTATTTCTGTCATTGATAAAAAAATTACTAGCTATGCAATTCTTATTTATTTTACAATTGTTAACAAATTCCATATTTTTTATTAATTTTTAACAGTAAATTATGTTTTTACAAATTTTTCGCATCACCAAAAAAGAATTTGGTCTTTGTTTACATAAATAAGTACGAGTACTTTTCTGATAAATGTATTAATGTACTGTTTCTAAATAGAATTGGAATTTTTCTAACTTTATTTTATTCGATTTATCTTACATGATGTTATGAAAATGCTGAGAAAACTTCGTGGTACACTGGTATTATAAACAATCATACATATTATATAATATTTTATTTTAGTTGAATTTTATAAGAAATCTGGATGCACTCATCATATTCTTATTTTTTATAAGTCGTTTAAAATGTACGTTTACAATAATTTTTGAATAATAGGACGTATACAATAATTTATTAACCAATTAAAAAGTTGTTGTTTTTTTTTTTTTATTATTATTGAGGTAAATTCATGACAGTTATAATTATTGTGTATTGCCTCTGCTGTAAGTTCAGATGTGTTGTGCTGTCTGTCTTCTTTAATATTATACGCAGAAAAAAATTAAAAATAAATAATTGAAAAATAAAATAAATATAAGATATTCTGTCTGCAATTAATTGTTGGTTTTTTATTCCAATGAATTTCTTCCTTGAAATTAATAAGAAAAAAGACAACTGGTAAAAACCGTTTTTGATAAAGTCAAGGAGGGCAACTTTTAAACTGTTTAAAATGTCTTGACTGAATGGACATCTTTTTATAATAAATAAGTAAATATACTCGTGTAATTATATATATATAATAATTGTGTGTGAGCGTGTGTAATAGTACAGTATAGTACAGATTCATCTACTGGAATGAATTTAATTTATTAAATACCATTTTTTTTAAATTTATTAATACCATTTTTTTTTGTACGTCTGTTTGTTAATCGTAATTAATATTCACATATTTATACATATATTTATTCAAGGTCAAATTATTACTAAGACGACAAAACATTTAAAGTGGCAGAGTTTTAATATATTTGTTTTCTTTTAAAACTTAACTATTTAATCTTAATGTTAAAAATAATATTAATTAATTTCACCTTCAAAGATTAAATCATAAATATTCATGATACAGCTTAGCCTTATATATTTATATGAAAAAGGATGTTATTTTATGCGTGATTAATAATTATTTTTAATTGCTATTCCAGTATTTATACATAATATATATGTGTGTGTGTGTTTTTTTGTGAGAGTGTGTATGTGTGTTATTCGGTATTACTATATAATTTATTTTATTGATTAAATCTTTATGTTAATAGTCGTGTAATATACGTGTTATTTAAAAACAGGTTTTTTTCTAATTCATTGTACAATTTACGTCTTGAATATGCGAGTGTTTGTGTGTGTTGTAATTAATGAACTGTTGATCCATAGTTCTAAGTAAAATTACGTAAATGTTGCGAATTAGTGTAATTATAAGCAGTATTTTTTTCACTTCTGTTGACTTATTGCGAAAAAATTAACATAACATTTTTACTACAAATTACCAAAAACTTTTTTTTAATTGTCTTATTAAAATATGTCTTTATTTATTATTATTTTTTTTTTTTGGTTGGAATATCAATAAAAAAAAAAAATTAACACAAAATTGGCTAAAATTAATTTTTCTTCTGTATTCATTTTGCGACATTTATTTTTCTGTTAAAAGTTAATTTATTTATTACATTTAATTAATTTTTCTTCTGTATTCATTTTGCGACATTTATTTTCCTATTTTGTACGTTGAAATGTGTTCAATTAGTGAACAAAAAGCAGCAGCCCCTCCCCCACGGACCAATGAAATGAGGATATGTATGACATGTAAATTAGGTGTAGTCTTGTACAGACTCAACCCGACCATTTCTGAGATGTGTGGTTAATTGAACCCCAGCCATTGTACATCGGTATCCACTGTATAGTATTCAAATCCTTATTAAAGTACTAGATTTTAATAGGATTTAAACCTAAGAACTTTCGATTTCGAAAATTCGCTGTTAAATATTTATATGATTTGCGGCGACGAGTTAACCACTAGACCAACCCGATGGACTATTATATTTTGTAATGTATAGGAAAATTTTGTTTTTGCAGTTTTTACAAATAATAATATACCTAAGATAATTATTTATTGAATTATTATTCGGTTCATTTTTTTTTTATTTGTATTGAAAATAATGATCAATGAATGACGCATTTACTTGGTGAAAATCCAGCATCAAAAGTTGAAAAATTAAAACAATAAATATTTTTTTTTTTGATTTTCAGAAATTTTATTAAAATATTAATATTAACTTCGTGAAAATCAAAAAAAAAAGTTTTCATTTTTCAGGTTTTGAGAATAATGGTTTATAGGTAAACAATTAAGATTTTTTATGCTTCAGTGTTAGTGAAAAAGTAAGATTGCTGCTGTCTAGCTTGAAGAATTCCGTGTGAAATTTCATAATTTTCCACTATCTAGTCGTCAACATCAGAAAATTTGAACTTAACTTTGGTGCTTTTGGAGATGATTCACAATCTGATTATCCTAGATTTAGTTGTACTTTAGTAAATAAAAAACGTATTGCGGAAACATTAGTAAAGCGTTTTCAAACATCAATTCGAAAGCCTCTCCTTAGGTTGAAATACCCAAAACAAGTTTACGAAAACTTCTAAAGATATTGAAACGTATTAAAATAATAACAGCCAAGATTACTTTATGTATTTTGTTAAGATAATTTTGACAGAAGGATAAAATTTCGTTAGAAAATTTATTATTTCTCGCTAAGCAGATCCTCATTTATCTTGCACTCTTATGGGGTCTGTTAAAGTCGTTTCAAATTTAATGGCCTAGTAAACTGTCATAATTGTGTTCATTATTTTGATAATTATGGGGGAAAGAAAATAATATTGTTGGGGATTTGGAGCATTATCATAAAAAATCTAATGTTGACATCACATGACCTTGTACGCCTATTAAATTACATATACACATTTTTTCGGCACTTCATTTAAACTTATTTCATTTGAAAGTGAGATACGAAAATTATAATTTTCAATTAATATTAAATAATCAGATGTTTCATCAAATCTGTTACATATACAAATATGCAATAATGCCTGTTAAATTACATATACACATTTTTAAAAGTACATAACATTTTATTTCACTAATAATCTTTTTTTCCTTTTTTTTGTTATGGAATTATTCATCGTAAATTTTTTTTACAATCAGAGGTTAATAATTATGAATAAATCAATATATTTAAATAACAAAAAGGAGATGAAGTTTGATTCGAACCGATGTGTCTTCCCCTTCTAAGATCCAAATATTTCATTAATAAAAATTTTATTTGGCTATATCTCATATAGGAACCAATAAAAATAAGTACCACTTATGATATATCGTTGAAAAGCTCCCAATGAGGGCTTATTACTGCAGTTAAGAAACCAAAATCCAATTTCCTTGGGTTTTAGGTTTTTTGGACACTGTTGGTTCAGTCGATTGTAATCAAAAGGAGAGGTGCGCAACTAGATGTTACAATAGTCCTAAATCCAAAATTTTAACATCCTATGGCTAATCGTTTTTGTGTTATACGAGATATTTACGTACAGACGTCACGCCAAAACTAGTAAAAATGAATTCAGGGATGGTCAAAATAAAATTTTCGTTGAAATCTGAAAACCGAAATTTGTCCGATCACAATACTTGCTTTGCTTCGAACAAGGAAGTAAAACGGGAGTATAGAGACCGCATTTGTTTTCCTGAAATGTAACAGGTGATTCATATCTTCTAGGTGTTTTTATTCCCGAACTATTATACAACCTTGTCTTTGACGTTGGCCGTCCCTATGTGTGGTAGCATGATTTGGAAACTCATTTTGCTTTTCGACTTCGAGATTACCTCGATCAAATTTTTGTTGAATGGATAGTATTCCGAAGAAAAATTGAATGACTACCACCTCATTCATGTGGCTTAACACTTGGCGATTTTTTCTCTATTGAGAGTCGTCTAACATGTGGTATTTTTTTAATCTCCTTGACCTGAGCAGCTTTATGCTTACGAGAAATTAAAATTCCTCTGATTCTACAAATAGGGACTGAATTCTGTAAAAAAAAGTGTTATTCAATGTTGAATGCTGCCCCGAATGTATCAGGTAAAGATCCACACTTTGAATGCTTTCTCTGATGTGTAAAAACTTGCAATTACAAAAATCGTTGTAATTTTTTTTATTCACTGTGTTTTTATTTGTAATTGTGGAAGTAACTTTTAACTTACTCATTATAGAAAAAAGAAAGAATACTGGTCAGCGACCGGAGGATGTCCTAACTGTCTGATTTCCTTAAATTGACCAACTTAATATTTTGCGTTATGGCTTAAGGAATTTTTATTCTAGATAGGTAGTTTAAAAAATGTACATTATTTTTTATAAAGCGAATACCTTGAAAAAATCTTATTGTTTTAGGTAGATATCATAAGAAAGCTACCTATTGTAATGGGTATCATGATTCGACTTGCGGAAAATTTCGACACTTTTCGTGCTTCACATTCCCCAGACACCAAAACCACCGTTAGTTGAAAAGTTTATATACACATTTATATATATATTTAATTTTCTTGTAGACACGATAACTGCCGTAATTTTGCGCCAATCACTTTCAAACTGATTTATAAAGTACAACTATCAAAACTCTCAGTCGATTTCGTTAATGGACATAATCGGACCATGGGGTTAGAAATGTGTGGGTTTTTCGAAAAAAAATTACTCTAACTTTCTTATTAAGTAACTATCGAATTCATTTCAAGTTCCTAGTATTCGTTGGATAAAGGCCTAACTAAAACTTACTTAAGTAAAGGTTTTGATATCACCAACCATTGGTCCAGGGGATGGAAAAAATGGGGTTTCTAAGATAAAAAACTCATACCTTCCGTAATAGGCACAGTTTCGTGATCGGTTTAAAGTGTTCGTTAGTCCTCTAATCATTACCTAAAACATTTTTCTTCAACAATTTTTGATATGACTAATCCTTACTGCAAGGGATGACCAAAATATTGCTGGAATTGTAAGAAGATGGGGCTTGTCGTATGCTAAACATTTGAAACTTTTTCACTTGTAACCATTATCGTATTTGGTAAATTTGAAGTTTTTCTTAACTTTAAGGTGGAAATCTTTTTTTATCCCCTACTTAGCACCGGTGAAATCTACCTCCGCCTCTGGCGTGCCAAAAGGGATTTTTTTGTTGTTGTTTTTTATAATTCAATAAAAAAAAGGTATACTTCTTAACAACGGAATATAACGCCTAGCTTTAGAATCGAATATTGCATCATTGTAAAGAATAAACAATTAATTTTGAGAAGCCTTACAAATAACATATTTTAATTCTGCGTTGTTTTTTTTTTTTTTTGTATAGAATTTATTTAAGTTCAGAGCACTTGAAATTCATTTCGTAACTTTAAATATATGTATGAAATGATAAATATTAGAGTTTGTTTTTAATACTATGTAACACATGCAATTTGTAATATTGAAAATTACATTTCGGAGGAGCATTATAGATTTTTTTTTTTTTAGATTATCAGACCAAGTTTCATGCGTCCAATTGTGAGACAAGTAAAATAATTCAGATGCCATCACCTTTGTAATAGTAAAAGAATAAATAATCTGATAGATTAATTTATGAACGACGTCGCGAATTGGCATTTTAAGCATATGTACTAAATCCTGTTGAATTTTTCTTTTGCCTTTTATTTGTATTTAAATAAGTAAAGTACATTTATTTTATCATTGTAAAGTTATTAAAAATACAAATATAAGAATTGTCATTAATTAAGAAATTAAGTAATACATAATATTAATAAACTATAATTAAAAAAAAAAAAAACTATATTAGTCGTGGTATATCGTTACCGATAAATTTATTTAAATAATAGGTAAAAATCGGTCATTTTTATCTTAAATTTGTGTAATTATAATAAATATCATTTGCTCATCAGTGGTTGGCCATTTTATCTTACCACTACACGTTAACTACTATTACAACACATAATTATTTAAACATGAGTAGGCTGTATGAACCAACCAAGAGTCGTAAATCGGCATTTATTTCCAAGCCGTATGCCACAACAAAGTATCACGTTTAAACGCATTGTATAAAAGCTGAGTCCTTAAGAGAATTGTATGAGTAGAGTTCGGTGTTCACTTTTTCATAAACCGGCTTTTTTCTTGAAGTTGATGTAATTTCACTTATAATGTACTTATAATATTTACTTATTAAAATTATTATTTTGATTTCTTTTCGTTATATTTTAGTTATTTTTTTTATTTCCGACTTCTCATTACAATCTTCAAATATTAAAAAAATATATATATATCAATTTTCATGATAACATGAATATTTTATTATTTATTTTACAAAATTAATTTATGTGATTTACGTTATACAGTACATTTGGGAAGTTGCTGTGCACTGAAATTATAGAAGTGTAATGACGAAACTTTCTTAATTATTATTTTGTATTTTTATTTCATCATTTTAGAGAAACTGATGTTATAATAACTGGAATAGTTTATTGAAGGTATCAAAATAACCTCCAATATCAGTACAACACTGCACATATTTCAATTTATTTTCAAACACTTTAATCAGCTGATGTACTGGAATGTTTCGTATGTACGCCGTTATTGCGGTTTTTAGTTCGTCAGTCGTACGTTTGCGATACACTGCTTATTTCGCTGCCCCCCGTTGAAAATAATCTGGGGAAGTCAGATCGGGCGATCGTGCGGGCTAAAAACCCCTCGAAATATTTTGTTCACCGAAGACCTGTTAAAAAAGTCATTGAGATGTTAGCTGTGTGCGCTGTGGCGCCATCTTGTTGGAACCAAACGTGATTGATTTCCTCTTCTGTGAAATGACTATTGAAGTTTGTTAAATCAGCACAATAACGATCATTACTAACTGTATTTTCAAAAAAGATTGGACCCATAATGTGTTTTCTACTTACATCGACCCGGAGTCAAATTTTCGCTTCGTGAAAAGATTGTTCTTGCAATTCATGAGGGTTAGTTTTCGACCACAGTCGTGTATTTTCTGAATTAGTATACCCTCCCAGATAAAACTACGCTTCTACTGTAAAAAAAGTAAAGGAATAGCTACGGAATTTTAGTCAATCAAACGTTTAAACCGTTGAGAGTAATTTAATCTTTTGACACGCCCTATAGGTTTTTCCTTGGATAACACATTTCTATGCAGGGGAAAAGTTTTAGTTCTTTTCTTACAGCTTTATGTGCGGTAGCAAGTCTGATATTTTACGCGTTAATTTTAATGTACTTTTGGCCATAGCATCCGAAATATCAAGCAGCTTCTATTCGTTTAGTTTAGGTGGTCTTCCACTTCGATCAACGTCTTCAACAGAGCCTGTTGCTCGAGATTTTTCGATATGAGTTTGAACTGTATTGCGGTGAGGAACAGGAGTATTTGAAAGTTTTTCAGAAAATTTGTGCTTCACTAAATCAGTATACTTGTCACCTTCACGAAAGACGTGTTCAGCGAGAAAAATTCGTTCCTCTGCCGAAAAAACCGTTACGTTTAACGCAGCTATTGATTTTGGTAAACGAAATGAAGCACGTTCAATCACAATTCAACAACTTACGTCTTGGTTTATTACTTCATCCAACGAATCCACAAGGCAACCAACCTAATCTCTGAAGAACAGAATTCACCACGTGATTCTAAAGCATAGTGCACAGCAACTTTCCGAACGCGCTCTGTATTTCAGTATTTTTACTTCAGTGAAAATACAGTTTTCCATCAGACAATTTTTTATTCAAATATCATTTTATTCATTGTTTATTTTATTACAGTCATACGTTATGTAACAAAGATCATTCCTATAAGCCATATAACAACTTATGTGTCACTAATTTTTTAATAATAATATATATATATATATTTTTTTTTTGTTAAATTTAATTTAAAATAATAATTGTAAGTGATTGGAAATTTTCACAATTATTGTTCGGAAGTCAACAAGTTCATGAGGGAAAAAGAGATTGCATCGTAATTGTGCTATTTAAACATTTTTATACCTTAAATTTCTCCTTTTCATTTCTTAGAATTATTTATTTTTCCATTTTCGATTTGAAATAATTAAATTTCATAGGTGTCATTCATTATTTTAAAAAAACGTTTGTATTCCACATTTCTGAAATAATCGGTAAGATGTACGGTAACTTGTATTAAATACCGGAGAACAAAGTATATTGAGCTCGCGTGCATGTGCTGTGTGTGTTTCTGTTTAATTTAACGTATAAAAAATGAACGAGTGAAGAAGTTAAGCGAATCCAGTTAAAATATAACGAACTAGAGCTGTTTACGATGTTTACACAGTTGCCCCCGGGACAGTGTGCGTTACTGATTCCTCGCTCTTCTTTTATAGTACGATAGATGCAATGTAAAGAGTAAAGCTTGAAGCTGTGAAGCATTGAACCAGCTTTTTACTAAACTGAAGGTGTTCTCAGTGAGCAGTATAATGCTGCCTACGGGTCCGCTAAAGTAATTTTCTACCTCGCACCGTGCTTTTCATTGCCATAAGAACACACCTCTCGCTTAAAACTTGATGCGTCTGTAGATTCCGATATCGACTCAATTAGAAGTGATATTTTCCTTTTTTTACTTTCTTACAAAATTGCTGGAGTATAGTGTGCGGTAAAAAAATAGTCTTTAGTGAATTATCTGATAAATATACTTATTTTTAGACTATTTTTAAATTTGATTGTGTTTTAATTTATTTTTATTTTCTATAAAAATTTACTTCATTTTTCCAGTTAAATTTCCAGGTCACTTATTTATAAGTATATGATAAAGTACAGTTACTTTTTTCAGTTCTGCGTAATTGCATTTCTCTTGTTATTCGTAAAATATAAATCAGATCAAATATTCTTATTCTGAAACAAAAAAGTCTTATTTGATTTATCGGCTAATACTTTACGATATATGATTCTAATTTTCCATTCCTATATATGATTAAAACATATCGTCAATCATCAGTCACAAATCTTTATGTATACTTGTATCCCGTCCTTCCTGTTTAAACAACAGGAAAATTCATATGATGATGCTTTTCTTTTTCTTTTTTTTTTTTTTTTTTTTGTTTAACCTCCGGATCCACCGTAAGGTATTGTTTCAGAGGATAAGATGAATGATTTTGTAGCGTGTGTGAAAATGCCATGTCTGACCGGAATTCGTACCCGGGACCTCCGGATGAAAGGCCGAGACGCTAACACTTACGCCACGAAGGCCGGCACATGATGATGCCTCTCTTTTTCCGGTTTAGCCTCCCGTAGTAATTACCGTTCAGATAATACTTCAGAGGATGATATGTATGAGTGTAAATGAAGTGCAGTCTTGTACAGTCTCAGTTCGATTCGACCATTCCTGAGATGTGTGGTTATTTGAAACCCAACCACCAAAGAACACCGATATTCACGATCTAGTATTCAAATCCGTGTAAAAATAACTGACTGACATGATGATGCCTAATCGTGATTAAAGTCATCTTCTATTAATACATGTTTGCTTTAACTATTTCATCCAGTTTTTTAGTCATTTTCTTTCAGTTTTCACATATTTCTCCTGTGTATTTAATCTATTTAGGGCTTTCGAATATTCTAATAATTTCCTTTCACTGTTACTGTTAGAATTTATTATAGCCTAGTATAAAATTCTATCTATAATACATGTTTAATGGATTTTTTCCAGTTGTATAAAAAGTTTTCAATGCTTGTGATATTAATGATAATGTTATATGGTAATAATAAATAATAGTGCTAAAAACGTCTTAAGCATTACGAATTGCTAAAAAAAAAACTTAAGACCTTTTGTCTTAATCCTATATTTATAGGATCACGGGTATCATGATTATTTGGCGTGATTTTTTGCAAGATGATGGATTCTGTAGGATACGCTACAGAATTTCCACGTACAAAGAACATGGAAATTCTGTAGTAGTAGTAGTAGTAGTATTTCTGTAGTAGTAGGTGTTAAGTTCTGAAACATTACCAACACCGCGAATTTGCAATGAACCGCACAATTATGTGTCTTAAGTAGAATCTTACGTATATGTTGCTCTCTAGAAATATTTAACCTTCCGCTTTTGTCCTAGCGATAGTAAAAACATCTTACGATCTATCTGTATTTCAGGGTCCCTGATGATTTTATCGAATTCGTTCCTGCCTATACGGTCAACATTTAATTAAAAATATATATGTATATATATATATATATATATATATATATATAATTTTTTTTATGTATTATTGTAATAAATATAAAACTCCAATGTATAGTCTTATAAAAATATATGATAAATAATTAAAAATCTGATGTGGGCGCCGTATTATTTCATTAATAACTTCTGATATTTTTCAAACACACACACACTTCCACATATATATATTTTTTTATTACTATTTAATTATTATTTATTGTAACATTTTTTTTACAATCAGAGATAAATAATTATTAATAAATCAATATATTTAAATAAAAAAAAGGAGATGAAGTTTGATTCGAACCGATGTGCCTTCCCCTTCTAAGATCCAAATATTTCATTAATTAAAATTCCATTTGGCTATAACTCTGGAACCAATGAAAATAAGTACCACTTATGATATATCATTGAAATGCTCACAATGATGGCTTATTACTGCAGTTAAAAAAAAGGCCAAAATCAAATTTTTTTTTGGATACGTTTGGTTCGGTCGATTGCAATCAAAAGAAAGATGCATAACTAGATATTACAACAGTCCTAAATTCAAAATTTCAACATTATACGACTAATCGTTTTTGAGTTATGCGAGACACATACGTACAGACTTTACGTCGAAACTGGTCAAAATGGATATTTCCGTTGAAATCTGAAAACCGAAATTTTTTGTTACTTTAATACGTCCTTTTTACTTTGTACAAAGAAATAAAAATATGCAACGTATATTTTTGAATTTATTTTATTTATGTATACCAGGTTACAAGGTTACAGAGTAGCAGCACAGTGACATGATGTCAACAGTACTCTGCAGAGATGCCAATGCATCTGTGCGCAGTCTGGCTTGTAATTATAAACGTACCGGTAAATGTGTAGTCTAAAACAGACTCAGGCGGACCATTCCTAAGATGTAGTGAAATATATCTTATAATATTTTTGACTAAACAATTTTATAAATTGAGTATATTCCATGTTAAAGTTACTAAATAAATGAAGATTACAACTATTGAAACGGTAATTTAATTAAATTATATATTTTAATATTATTTCATTTCCGTACATTTAATAAAGGCGTATTTAATTCACTGTTTGTTTTCGTGGGGAGTGGGGTGTCATCATTGGTTGCCCCTCTCTCATAAGTGATATTTTAACATATTATTTACTTGTGGTTTCGTTAGGAGAAACCAAAATTACAATAGGTTTTTTTTAGGTTTTTTAGGTTTTTTTTACAGCAAAAATTAATTGCGGTGTTGTCTGTTACAAAATTTAAAAATGAAAAATCGGATATAGCCAATTAAATTTGAATATCCTACCGTAATTGTTTAGACACAGTATCAACTAATACGGATTAAGATACGGAACAGCTGTGTAGACAAACATTTAATAACACGTTGAAACAGTATGCAATTTAGCGACACACGTTATCAAGATATTAAGTATTGAACCGACATAACAGATAAAAAACCCATTATATTTTTTACTACGTATTAAAGTGTTATCATATCAGTCTGTAAACTGGTCCCGCCAACCACGTTGCGATTAAAAGGATAAAAACTTCGAACGGATTATCTGAAAAAAATTCACATTTTTGGAAATTCATTTATTTCTATATCATTATTTACGTTGTTATTTTTATTTTTACAGAAGTCTAACTATATCATACATATAATTGAATTTTAATTTTTTTACTTCATTTGAATTATATCTGTTTTGTATATAAATAAACATATCTTAATGTTTTTGAGATTTTCCTAATGGAATTTTGAAAAAAAGATCTGTTAATCAAAGAAATAGTACTAATGGTTTTATTTATTTTTTTTACTATAACAGATCGTTGCAATAATTGCTGATTTAACTATTGAAATCTTAACATAATTTTTAATTTGTATGATCTTGACATATTTCTTATCATGACCTATATAATATCACATAATTATTTTAAAGTAATTATAAATACATTTTGATAACGCAAATAATTACGTTTTAATTATATAAATAATGTGATTAGGATAAAAACAAATAAATTTAAAAAGTAAATAAAAAAACGACCGGATTATAACATTGGAAGCCCCTTATTTAACAAAATGTTTATTCGCATGTGCACAAAAGCAGACTACATCGGGCGACTTCAATAGTCGTTCTTTAAACATTTAAAAAAACTGATTTCCACATAATGTTACCGTAATGGAAAACACCACAGACTCACGAGATCACACACGCTTTGCTTTTTAAACCTATATCTACATTTACACATTTATAGCGATACAACAATAAACACATACACTCGCGCGCACACACAAACTCAGTTGCATAAAGAGAATTGCTCAAACACCGACAATCGGCAATCTATAGTCGGTTTCATTCGATGTTAAGTTCCTCATACACAATAAAATCTTTTAATTAGAATGTACACTGTAGATAAAACCAGTTTTCAAGGATGTTTTTTGTTACATCTGATGACTAAGCGGCATTTTTGTGTAGCCAGAGGCAGTCAGCCAGATGAAATGTATAATTAATTAAAATAATTATTAGTAACTATTTAACCGCTGTCTTGAACTTTGTAAAAAAAAATATATATTTTAAGAAATAGCTGTCAATCATTCTATGTATATATTTTTAAATTATTTTCATTTATTTTTTTTTTGTCTTATATAATTTATATAATACTGCATATAGATTTGTTATACTGGATATATATAATGTTAATAAATTTATTTCTGTATAGTTATTAATTCCTTTGGTTTTTTTTCTTTGACTTATTTTAGTAGTAAGTAATTAAATTGGATTAACTCGTAACTTATAATTATGTATTCTATTTAGATCAATTAATAAATCCATTTTTTTAAACAAAACTTTATTTTATTAAAAATGGACATTAAGATTTAATAGATAGATTATTATTTGTTATCGCACATAAATGTATCTATATATTTTTTTAATAATATACATTGGAATAGTAAAACATCCTAAGTCAAAATTAAAAATAGCTGTTAAAGTGGAATTCTGGAGTTTATTATTCGAAATATTTAAGTCATAATTAGTTGAAGTACTGAATATTATTTAATATATAAATAAATTAAATAATTAATAATTTAATTTCTCATATAAAAAAATTAATTTTAACCTATAAAAACAATTCAGCACAATTTCAAAAAAAATTTACATATATATATATATATATATAAACGGAAATATTAACTATAAAATTAATGCTAATCTCCGTATAGTAGTCGTAGCATTTCAGCCTTTCATCCGGAGGTCCCGAATTCAAATCCCGCTCAGACATGACATTTTTTCATACGCTTCAAAATTCTCATTTAAATATTATCAGATATAATTTTCGAGCTTATGTGGTGTATTAATCCTTAAAAAAAAAAAAATATTTTTAAAAAAATTATAAAATTGCAAATTTTGCAATTTCTGTTTTGTGTAATCTTCTTTCTTGTTATTAATAACTTTTCGAAAATGTTCTTAAAACAGTATTACAAGATGGAATAGAAATCTTTTATGGTAATAATTTAATTTCATCCTCCCAATAAAATTCTGAATCATTACTTCTTGGATGAGCACCATATCCTGGACTTGATCCCTAAATAAATACGCGTTAAAAAAAAATGTAATGTTTCATTTTGGTAAGTTTTTTAATCGTTCAGTTCTTGTTCTGTTCGCCTTACTGGGAAGTAGATATTAAAATGGCAGGGTCACTTTTTTATAAATTAAAATTTATATATGGTTAAAATTGTAAGTTGTACTCTTGATAAAATTGCCGAAGTAATATTTACATCCAGAATCGAGTATTTAAGAAAAATTGCCTTTTTATAATGCCAAAAAAAAAACCTTTCGGTACGCCGAAAGGCGGAGGTAGATTTCACCGGTGCTAATTAGGGGATAAAAAATATTTCCGCCTTAAAGTAAAAAAAAGATTCTTATTTATTCTATACGACAATGTTTGCATGCGAAAACAGTTTCACATGTTTAGCATACGTTAAGCCCCATCTTCTTCTTACATACAATTCCAGCAACATTTTGGTATCCCTTGCCGTAAGGGTTGGTCGTATCAAAAATTGTTTCAGACAAATGTTTTAGGTAACGTTTAGAGGATTAACGACCTGTTTAAATCGATTCGATACTGTGCCTATTAAGGAAAATATGATTTTTTTTCTTCGAAACCATATTTTCCAGTCCCTGGGCCAAGGGTTGGTGATATCAAAACACTTTACATAAGATAATATATAATAATATATATAATATATAATAATAATAAGATAAGCTTTAGGCCATTACCCGAAGAATAGTAGAACTGTAAACGAATTCGATATTTTACTTAATAGGAAAGTTATAGCGATATTTTGTGTTTTCGAAAAAGCCCTCCCATTTTGCCCATTAACGAACTCGACCGAGATTTTGCGTTATATTTTTCGTATCTATCTGAAAGTGACTGGCACAAAATTACGGTGTTATCGAATCCACAAGAAAGTGAATTTTATATATATACAAACTTTTGAAGTGACGGTGGTTTTGGGGTCTGGGGGATATGAAACGCGAAGATATAGAAGGCTTTTTTAATTTGTTACTTTCCAGAATTTTTCTTACCATTAAACGTGTAGGAAAGGTTTTAGATTTGTTATGGAATGGTTGTTACAACACGTTTAAATTATTAATTGAAATTTGTTATGACATAATAAATGAGCAAGGTATTCTCTCGAATGTGTTTAAGTCAGACAAGATAATGATAATCATTGATGATAATGATAGGAAACATTCAATTTTTATCACGTAAACAAAGTTGTTTACTGCTTTAAAAAGCGAACGTCATTCCGAGATACTAATTGGTAACTACGCTTCCAAATTTCTGAGTCGTTCTAAATGAAATGAATTCCTTATTTTAGAATAAATAAAGATAATTAGAATGTTTATTATGGAAGAAGATAAAAATACGAAAACATGCAAATTCAGATGATGGAATTTCCATATAATTTTTTTCTTTCCAATTGAGACCGTTCACCATTTTTTTATTTCAAAACAGCTTGTATTGTGTGTCTTTTGTAGAATCAGGAAGAAGAGTTTCATACGTTTTTTATGAAGATCAAATCAGCTATATTTAACATGATACAAAATTGTGGATATAAAAATGTCTTAATTTTTCATCCATAATCTTTTAAAAATAAATATATTGTTTAAACAGAGAAATTAATTAGATTTACATATGTAAATAAATTCGTCACCAGTACTCTTCAAGTAACTTATACTTTTATTACAAATTGTAATATCATACAAAACAAAGAATGTCTGAAAATAAAGTGTTACATACTTGATTCTCCATTAATTATCCTGTTTTCCGATAATAACTTTCATTACAAAGGAATCATTTTGTTATTAAAATTAATTTATTTTACGTCATTAAGAATATATTTAATGATGATAGTACTTTATTTTATATATAGTAATGTAACTGACGCATGCGCGGTATGCTGTGGGATGGGCTGGCAGTAGTGGCGCAGTGCCGCCAGGCAGCGTGGCGCTGCAGAAGCACGCGGCTCTAATCCGCCCGTGACAGCCGAGTTTCCTTGCCATTCTCCACACTATACAAGTACCCTTACCGCCGCAGCTAACAACTGTTGGTGCAGTTACCCGGCGAGATAATTTCTGCTCTTCAATTTCTATCTTCCTTCATACATCAACAATCTCTTTTCTTTTCTTTCTGCTTTAAAACATCATCTTTATTATGTCATATTTATTTCTTATTTAAGATTGAAGTTTATATTGTCTCATTTAATTTATAATATACTGACGCTGTATTAAATTTTAATGACGCTGATTTTTTACTGCCGGTCTTGATATTATTTTAATTGTTTTTTTATATATTTTATTTAAATGTATTATTTCTATATTTGTTATACTTTCTTACAGTGGGAGTTTTAGACTAATTTTTGGAAGCTTGAAATTTTAGCTTTTACGTACCTTTTTATAAGAATGAAACATTAAATTTATACATTGAAAATATATTCTGTTTGACAGTAACTATAAATTCGATCTTAATTAAAATATTATAAACAAATATTTTTTACTTTCCCGTCTAGATAGCGCTATAGAAGAGCTACGGCTCTAGAAGGGAAAGTATTTTCCCTTCTTTCAACGGATCTTGATTTTTTGACACCTTAGGAACCCAAAAAACCGGATGGAAATTTTCCGGATGTTAAAGTTCGAATGTACGTGTATGTGTTCGGTGTTGGCCTCTAAATTTCCAGAATTACTGGACCAATTTATTTCAAACTTGGTCAAATTACTTCTTTATGTGGAGCATTGATGCCATTAAATTTTCAATTTAAAAGGTCTAGGAAGCGAGGCTGTAGAGCAAGGTCACCTTCAGTATCTCGTGATACTGCCTAATTAAAGTCATATTTTTCTCAGACACACTTGTTAATCAAAAAATAACAATTTTAGCAAATAAATTGTTTTTCTGAAAAATCACACCCCTACCCCAAAAAATGCTGTTTAGTTGTCTGCTTTGTTATGACGTCACATGAGCGTTACAATTAGATAAATGAATAATATTTAAAGTGTAAAAAAGAAACTCTGTCTGGCTGGGTCTCAAACTCGATCGCCTGGTTGACTCGAAACTTGGTGCGTTAAGCCTCGTGGCTACACTAGCTGTGTGATCGTACAAGCGAAATTTGTTGTATGTAAGTTGTGATATTACATTTGTTCAGTTAGTGCCGACCGTCGCCGCTAGTAGCACCACACCCGCGAGAATTAAATACGCGCGCGCTTTAGTTAGAATCATCGAATTAAGTAAACGAAAGAACATTATATTTAAATAAAATGATAAATATTTTAAATTAATTTGTGTGTGTAAGCTGTGGATATAACCCAAAGTTACAGAAATAACCCAAAGTTACAGAAATAACCCAAAGTTACAGGACTTTCCCGGAATTCGACTTTAGCCGCGTGACGGCTAAAACTGACTTTCGGGAAATTTGTACATCTCTGTTGTCGGTTTTTTTTTAATAAAATAAGTATGGATAAGTACATATATCGCATAAATTGGAATAACAATAAAATAAATTGTATAGATTAATTTTTAATTACAAACTTATGGGGAAATTTAAAAATATGAATGGTAGTACAATTAAAAGCGTAAAGGCAAATATTTTTGGGAAACAGGACTACTGTGTACAGTTTTGTTGTAAACTTACATTTTTACTGTATGCATAACAGTCTAGATTACAGAACTGTAAAAATTTTGCAATGATATAATGTAACGTTATTTGTAACTGGGTGTTTTTGCAATTATTTGTAATTGTTTTTTATGAATAACTTTTATTTTTTCATGAAACACCGTAAGGTATTACTTCAGAGGATGATGAGGATGATGCGTATGGGTGTAAGTGAAGTGTAGTCTTGTACAGTTTCAGATCGACCGTTTCTGAGGTATGCGGGGTAATTGAAACCTAACCACCAATGAACACCGGTATTTACGATCTAGTATTCAAATCCGTATAAAAGTACGCTTTTACAAGGATGCGCCCTTTATTAGGATTTGAACCTCAGAACTTTCGACTTAAATCAGCTGATTTCCGATGACGAGTTCATCACTAGACTAACCCGGTGGGTTATATCTTTCATCTTGGTAAAAAGTTACATTTTATTTTTATACTCATATATGTAAAATCAATTTCTTATTTAAGATTTATGTTTTATATATCGCACGAAACGTGTTATTATTTTGATGTAACTTTAATGTTAATATTATTTTGATTTGTCAACTGTTTTCTTCAAATCCGTTGAGAAAAAAATATATATATATTTACAGCTTATAGTGAATAAAAAATTAATAATTTATATTGGCAATATTTATATTGAAAAAAAATACTTATTAAAAAAAATCTTCTTTTTTCCGTTTAATGTATTAAATTAAATGTATTCACTGTATTAAAATTCCATGTTTTAAATAAACTGTTTTCTGGCGCATTTTTCTAAATTTAACTTCTTAACAAATTTTTGTAAATTAATTGAGAATTAAAAAACATTTATAAAGAAAATTTATTGTTCTAACGAATTTGGTACGTATTTATCCGATAACTTATAAGAGAAAAATGAATTGGTATAAGCGTAGTTTTAGAGGATTAAGAATACTTAGCTTTCCGTGTATTTGTGATCTTAAATAAACATTCGTATTTCAGCAGCTCCTTATGATATTTTATTGCCCGTGTTTAAAATTATCTCTTTCTAAATAACTATAAAAATTGTATAATTTTCCCAAAAAAAAAGAAAAAAGTTGACTATTTTAAAGTTTAAATTGTTATTTACTAAATTAGAAAATAAGAAAGCGATCGACTGTTTAAGAGACTAGGGAAATCTAAGACTAGATCCCCATTTCGATTGCTAAACTATCTTCATTTGTTCGTAGTAAAAGATTATCAATCCAAGAGTGTCGGACTCGTGCGAATAAAACACTGCAACGTGTCGTCCATTGGATGAAGGAGAGGAACTGGAAGTGTCGGCTCGCAAGACAATTATAATCCCGATGGCAGGGGGAGAGACAGATCCCTCAATTTTCGGTTGAGCTTGAAGTCACGGAGGTGGCCTTATAGAGTAAACCCAAATACCTTGGTATTTGGCTGAGCTCTGTGAGAGTTTCCTCGACCCATATGGAGGAATTAGTCAGGAAGGCCGAACGGGTGACCTCGGCGATTTGCAGGCTTATTGCAAACGTCAGACGGCCCAAAGTCTCCAAGCATTGGGTTATTGCTGTCACAGTCATTTCAACGATGTTGTATGCAACCCCGGTATGATCAGAGACGCTTGGGGTTGCTAGAAACCGAATGAGGCTTGAGAGGATATGCAGACGGCTAGTGATCCGAGTGGCGCAGGCGTACTAAACTATCTCGCTTGAGGCAGTGCTGGTGATAGCCGGGATGCCTCCGGTGAATTTGCTTTTAGAGGAAAGGCGAGATGGGTATCAGGGATTGGAGAGAGCTGTGGTTAGGACTGACCTGTTAGATCCTTGGAAGATTAGGTGGAATGATGCGTCGACTGGTCGCTGAACGTATAAGTTAATCCCATTTATTAGAACGTGATGTGATAGGAGACATGGGAAGACGGACTTTTGGACGGTCCAATGGTTATCGGGCTATGGACCGTTGAATAAGTACCTGTACGCCAGGAACGACGCACGACCCCAGGATTGATATTGTGGTCTTTCGGATGACGCCGAACACACTTTCTTGGAGTGCTCGAGGTGGGTGGCGATGCGGCCAGTTAGTGGAAAAATCTGCCCAGAGGAAGTAATGGAAAGGATGCTTAATTCTGATGACGAATGGAACAGGTGTAGATGGATTCGGGAAGTTCTTTCTACCAAGATGAACGAGGAAGAGCATTAGAAGGTAGTGTACTGATGGTGGTGGTCCAGCTCCCGGGGATGGGCAGCGGGGATTCAACCGGATCTTCCCTGCTGGGTGTCCTCGGGGAACGCCTGAAGCTGTGGCTCAAAGGCAACACAGGTGTGCCCGTTGACATGCGTGATAGTGATTAAAACTTTATTAAGTGGTTCCGTCACTACGTCGTTGGGAGGGAGTAGGTTTTTAGTGGGTCCCACCATATATGCGGTGAACCCCATACACCCAATATGTACAGGCTACTGGGCCTTTGGTTGAGTCAAATTTTCCCACTTCGGACGTAAAACAAAAAAACAAAGATTATCAAGAAATAATAATAAATTATCAGGTCTTATGAACACAAATATTTTATTCTTTGAAGTTAAAAAATTTTTTAATAAAAATGAAAATGGTGTAGGGAACTTAAACAAAAACGTTTAACGTAGCTTAAAAGTCTAAATGTATGAAACCAACAATTCCGATTGGTCACCGAAATTGTTGGTATTTCATAAACAAAAGATTGGACATCTTTTGTTTATGAAATCAATACTTTGAAAAATGTTTTTTTATTTTTAATCACGTTTCCTAAAATCGTAATTATTTTATTGTGTACAGAATAAGACATGATTTGTTTAAATACGATTTAAACTGACTGGTTTACAGAAGAAATTGTTTAAGCAAATTAATGCTAGTTTCAAAATTGGAAAATAATTGAGTCATTCGCTTTACAGGAAAAATATTGCGTTTGCTATTTGTAAAAATATCATTTCATTTATTTTTTTAGTAATTTTTGATTATTTAACTACAAAAAATATCTTAAGATATTTAACTTTCATAATTAAAAAAGAAATTGATAAGATTTTCCTGTTCGAATGGTCTCGGATTTATATTAATTTATTCATTATAATATTGTTTAGTTATTTAAATTTTTTTTTTCTTTTACCAAGCTAGTTTCGTATTTATAATTAAGATTGTTCCTAGATATCTGGAAATAAAAAACAGTAATTAATGATAAAATTTGTATAAACCGTTATTGATTCTTACTGGAGGTAATACAAAGATTTAAAAATACAGGCTTGTACATAGCTCATAATTTAAAGATTTAAAGTACATAGTTTGTAAATTAAAGATTTAAAAAAAATCTCTTGTACATTATATTTAATATATAATATTAAACAAAAGAAGAAAAAGTAGAACCTATGTATCAATGTTTAGAAGTAGAACCTAATCAATGTTTAGATTAGGAAAAACTTGTATATAAAATCTGATGCCTTTTATGTATTATAATTACTATTATTTTCATATTTTAACGATTTATATTCCAAATTATGTTTGTAATATTCAGTGTAATGTAAAAAAGGAACGTTAAAAAGTCTGTTAACAATTATAAATGTGTAATTTCTTTTATTTTGGCCAAGATAGTCACTTTTTACTTACGGTCAAATTACATAAATTGTCGTATTAATAAGTTGTGCCGTAGATATATACTGTTCCTGAATTATTTTAAATTTGATCGATTATACCTTGTTTATATTGATCATGTTGATGTATAAAAATCAACAAGAAACGGCAGTCTTTTTTTTTTTTTTTAAATAAAAGGGGAAAAAGTTGTTCCACTGCTTTTAAGTTTGTTTTATTAGGTTTTATAACACTAGTATAGCAATTAAAGAAATCGAAAATGTTATCGCAGAATTAAGATACATATGTTTTAAAAAATATATAAATTATAAATTTGGTTAAATTATATACATATATATTACTTATATTTATAAATTCTGTTCATAAGATTTAGATGCCATTTTATGAACAAGTTTTCTGTGATATTTCACTCATGACGTCATCTCAACTAATTGGTAATTAATAGTACGGCGCTAATTCGGCCTCGAGGTGTCAATTAATCATACCTAGTACACATATGCATTTATACATAAATACACATTCACATATCTACAAGTTTTATATATACATATGCGGGTGTGTGTGTGTGTGTGTGTGTGTATATAATATATATTAATACTCAAACACCACACAAACGCTCAGCTACAGCTGCTGGATCCAGCACAAATATCATGAGCTCAGGGTCACCTCTGTAATTAAAATAATTACCGCGCTCCGTTTGTGTAGATTTATCAATTTCTTGATTCATTAATTCCCGTCCGTGATAATAAAGTTACACCTTCTACAAGTTATATAAATAATTAATAGTATAGCGTAATGTGTAATTATATAGGTAACATAGAGTTAGTCGACTAGTTGGCTTGTATGTATATATAGTTGTATATATATATATATAAAATATATAGTAGTTGTATAATTGTATTTTTCTCATGGTTTTATCGGTACGTAGTCTAAGGTGGATGGTTATATATACTAATGGGTTGAGTTAGTGGTTCAGGTTTAATTATTCAACTGCCCTTTCGAACTCATGAAAGATTATATTATTATTATGATTATTATTATTACTTCTACTATTGTTGTTAACACAAACTTTGTCGCAAACGTATAATTTTAGTTATTAAGATGTAAAACTGTGTTTAATTATGTTAAACAAAAGTTAAAATCTCCCTTAAGGTTTTTAAAAAAAAAAAATTCCTTGATTTGCCAAGGAGCAGTTGTTTAATCTAATTCGTATCTTGCTACACAGTACTATTTCCATATTTTATATATATATATATATCTTTTTGTATCCTTCACGAAGTTGCGGCTCCGCCATGTCTGTAATGAAAGAAGAAACCAGTGTTATCTGATGAGCAACGGTGTTGTGTTGTGTTGTTGAAATGCTCCTTGTTATCTCTTGTCAGTCTACTTTACCCTTTCCATTGGCTTTGTAGTATTCTATACTTCCACTTCTTGTCGACCCTTGTTTGTTTCAAGATCCTATTTTCTGTAAAGTTACAATAGTAATACTCATCAAAACATGTGTAATCTACATTTTATATTGCTATCGAATTTTATATCAATAATAATAATTATTAAATTAACGTAAATTTTCTTTTTTAACAAAATTTTTTATAAATTTTGTTTTTTTATGATATTAAATCTGAATATGTCGCGCTTCGTATAGTATACGCATATAAATAATATTTCCATAGCATAACACTTTTATTTTTTCCAAATACAATTTTTTTTTTACTTCTACTTACTAATTTTCATTTCATTCCAAATACCCAACATTTAGTTTGTTTTATTCTTCATAAAGTAAAACACAACAGACGAAGCCAGTGATTCTAATTCGTTTGCCATTTATTTATTCAGTCTGAATTGAAATGATTATCGAATTTAATTGGTTAACATTATCTAGATCTGTATCTATGTTCGATTATGTTATGATCAGCATTAATAATGTTACCCGAATAGAAAAAATTGACTTGGAACCCTAGTGGAATTTCTTTCACTTCTTACCCTCAAATTATTCTTGTTCTTTAACAATCTGGTGTTGTTGAACATGAGTAGGACTTGAAGTTCAATTGGTACTTTCCTGGAATCCATTTTATTAGTAGCAGTAAACTTTGTTAGATTCTTTTTATACTACGTACATACAAGTATATCAACGAATTGCTGCTGCAAATAAGCCGTGAATAATTGATAAACTTGTGATATCAACTGTAAGTCAAATACATTTACTTCAAATTTTTCCCGGAAATTTTTTAATTCCGTGTTTTCTCCCTGGATAATGTTATCCAGTTAAGTTTTTCATTATATTCCTCATTACGTGTTGCAACACTTTGTTGTTTCACTTTCTTTGTTTTTCTAATAGTTTTCTTTGCCGTTTCTCTTTCATTTTCCTTTATTCTGTCGTTAGACGACTAATAGTAATTACTCGCTGCTCTTTGTCTGCTAGACGTTCTGATTTGCATAATTATTTATATTTTTTAATGTAGAACGCAAATTCCAATGGCTTTTGGAATTACTTTCTTTTTTAAATAAATTTTTAACTCATTTTATTTTAACGTATATTTTCTCAAGTATCACTATAACTTAAAACTAATTAATTAATTAAAACTAATTATTATAACTTAGTCTAATTTGAAAATACTCCAAAGATTTGTTTACCTTAATCATTTACATATTTGTTTGTTTTAATATATAGGTATATATATATATATATATATATATACAAATGTATATGTTCGTTTATTCAAAATTTTAAATCTTCGAAAGTTTTTTTCAGATTACTTTGAAATTTTTACTCAACGTTGCATTCGAATACGCGCGTGTTTTTATATTACCACTATTTATATACCTAAGATGTCACACTTGTGACAGGTAAAAACATGCTTTTTTTGAAAAACAGCATTATCTGTTGACCGTAAAGCAACACACACTATACTAAATATTTTACGATTCCATTTCAGAATTTCCGATATGTGTGTCCGCTATAGACTAAAAAAATTTGGACCGATTTACGCGCGGAGAAAAAGGGAGAAAGGGAAAAATCGGAAAAGAAAAGAGGGAAAAGTTGGAAAAGGTAAAAGGGAAGAAGAGGAAAATGGAAAAAAGAAAAAAGGGTAAACGGGAAAAAGGAAATAAAAAGGAGAAAGAAGAAAAAAGAAAAGGGGTGAAAAGGAAAAGAGAAATGGGAGATTGAAAGGGAAAGGGGAAGAACGGGAAAATGGGGGAAAGGGAAGGGAGACATGGAAAGAGAATATGGTAAAAATGAAAATGGGAAAAGTGAAAAAAGGAAAAGGGGAAAGGGAAAAGGGAGAAAGCTTAAAATGGAAAGGTCAAATTTTGTGAAGTTCCGTAATGTTCATTTTGTTAATGTTTTATCAAACTTTCAATTGTGTTAATTTAATACATACACTCAAATCTAGCAATAGCGAAGCATTGCCGTGTCTGCTAGTATATATATTTTTTTATACAGGTGATTCTGAATTGCTCAGAAATCTCTCAGGAGATGATTTTATAGCCAAAAATAAGAAAAAATGTAGGCATAAACATAGATCAGAAAACGGATGGATCGTTTTTGAGTTTCGGCTCGCGAAACATTTAGTCCTGCTTTCTGCTCCCTCTGTGAAATTAAATCGTACTGAAATTCTTGGGGTAAAATTAAGGAGTAAATTTGGTGCTTCCTGATAGTTTTTGATCTAAGAAACTGAATAAAAGTGGTCCCAAACTTCTATCTCACTTAGGTTTAAAAAAAAAAAAATGGGGAAAAACCCGAAAACGTTTTGTCGGAAAATAGACTTTTTTAGATTCGGATAAAATAACTTTGTTAATTTACCAATAAATAAAGATCAATTTCTAGTTAACTTTTTAGAGTTTAATGTTGAGAAAATTGATGTAAATAATGTCTATTATAATTAAACACAAATTTGAGAAGTTTCTGTACTACCACCCTCTGAATAGTGTAGAACATACTTGCAACATTACAAAACATTTGGTCGAATAGTTTCAGAAGAGTTTACGAACAAAGTTTTATACAAAGTTAGTATAAGAAACAAGGTTGTACCGGATTTTATCAGTCTTCACACAATAAAACCGAAATTAGAAAAAAATATTATTAAAAATTATTTTTTTAAGTTAGTGACTAATTAATTAAAGGTCGGTAAAGTGTTTGTAATTTGGTGCCAATTTATAAAAGTAAAAATTTAATAATAATAAAATAAGATTACATTTTTGTTTTGTTTCTGTTTTATTCAATTTTAAATCTATTAAAAAAGTTATGCTTTTATAAGAAAAAACTTATTTTTTTTTAAATTTAAAAAAAAGAAATGAGAAACTTGCATCTTATTAACTATAATGGAAGGAATTATTAAATAAAAAAATAAAAAAAACATTGTAAAGAGACTGCTACCAATCGTGAGCTAAGACTACTTGGAATATCGTAATTTATTTTAAGTTTTTCATAAAATGTTCATGACAAATTACTTTGAAACAAAAATTACATTGCATTTTATTATTATGATCGTGTTAGTACTTTTCCCGAAAAACCAATTCTTCTAATGGTATTGATAAAAGGATAAAACGTAAATTGAAGTCGTTTATAAAGGTAACCACTAGTTGTCCTTTAAAAAGTTTACATATATGGTATATACCTTAAAACACGGGATTTTTTATACCTTAATACACGTAATTTACAACTATTGTAGTTCAAATTTACTTACCTTTCTTTGTTTCCTTTCGAAGAATTGAACATTTTTAAAATTTTATTTGAAGTTATGTTTTAATTTTTATAAGAAATATAAATTTACGTTTACACTACTACCCACAAAGGAGTGTAAAGTATTTAGGATGTTTGTTTGTTCCTACGTAGCAGCTCAACGACTGAACCGATGTAGATGTATGACGCCGCGTTGGAATCCTTACGTTACCGGGAGGGTCATAGGCTATATAAATATGTACTAGTGAAGATTTACCGGTTGAAACACAAACTGTAATGATTTGAAAAACTAATGAATTGTAAATTCTTTCTTTTTTCTGCTTAGCATTTGGAACCGCTGTAAGATATTACTTCAGAGGATGATATGTAAATGAAATGTAGTCTTGTATAGTCTCTGGTTGACCATTCCTGAGATGTGTTGTTAATTGAAACCCAACCACCAAAGGACACCGACATCCAGTATACTAGTGGATCTAGTATTCAAATCTGTACAAAAGTAACTCCCTTTACTAGGATTTGAACCTAAGAACGCTGGACTTTGAAATCAGCTGATTGCTATGACGAGTTAACCACTAGACGAGCCTAGTGGGCTTAATGAACTATAAACTGTGAGCCTCTATCACTGTGTGAGCTGGGTTTGAACCGAATGATTCAAATCAACCGAATGAATAATATTAAAAAAAATTATCGAATTACGGTTACGTTAAATAAAATAGAATAATATTTAATAAATTAAAAAATGTTTCTTAAAAATAATGAGTTTCCCATGGAGGACTGCGTGTAAGGCTAGAGTGTTGAAGTGATGCGAGCCCCTCGTGCGAGGGTAGACCAATAATCACCATCAACTGGTAAAAGACAGGGTGCCCCTGGGGCGCTGTTTTGGGCCTGTGCAACAGGGTGCTCTTATAATATCTCTGCAGACAATAATTAAAACATTTGTTAGTAGATTAAAGGCTAATTTTTGCATGCATAAAGTACACGCTTGATCTTAAAGATCATATTATCCGGAAATGTTGTTATGTCTTCGCAACCAATCTTCCGATTTTCAAAATTCAAACTGGATATTTGCTAGTATAATACAAAGTCAGGATGGAACCAAACCAGAACAAAAAGAGCAATGTTTTTTCGGCAGTCCTGCTGTTTAATTTTTAATATTTATCTCTCGTTTCATTTTTTAATAATCATTATGGAAAAGTTGAAGAACATTATGTTAAGAGGAATTTCATAACGTGTTTTCCATCAAAAATAGTTACAATGCAAATTGAAATTTGTATTTGGTTTTGTTTCTATATAATATTGCTACCATTGTTAGTTAATTTTAATAATTTTTTTTTTTAGTTTTTCCTTATAGGTTTCCTCTTATAAAGAAGTTTGTTTTCTCCGCATATATTTTAAATCTTTATTACTAAATATACCCTGAAAATAGCTTTGAATTTTTAAGTAATTTGAAATTCTTCACTGTTGTTATTCAGTGAAAAACTGTATAATTTATCAATTCTTTATATATATACTTTTTTTTTAAATGTTGGGTTGAATATTTATGTGAATCTATTATTCTCGTGTTATAACTTAGCTTTTACTTATTATGCTTCCTATACATTCATGGATACGCTGCTCGGGAGACATTCTGTTCCCGCTCAGTTCAACGCTAACAGATGTCGCCTAATGGGCCATTGATTTACGAGTCCCTCCTATACTAATGCTTATTGTGTTTCGTTGTTGATATGTGTTTTTTAACTACCGGCTAAGAACTATAGAAGGAAACTTAAACATTCCTTTGATGTATTATTTCTTTCTGTTAAAACTTGGGATTATACTCCCCTTCTTACCTATAAAACCGAACTTAAGCTTCTTCTATAATAATTTATTATACTTAATATAACGTTTAATTTTTAAATAGTATTATTATTTTTTTAAATAACGAGATTAAATTTTTTTACATCAAAGAATTTTAATTTATAATATCAGTTATTACACTTATTATTCTGTTAGTGGAGAGGAAACCAGACAAGTGTCGCGTACAAGATTCAACGAATCGCAAGAAAGGTTTTACAAATGTATAAGTAAGTTTGCTATAAATAATGTGCTATAAGAAAAGATTTAAGTTAAAAGAGATTAAAAAAAGGTGTGATTGCTTTTACAACCAAATTCATGTATGTAACAAAAAATTTTAATTACTTGATGGAAAAACAGATATTTTATAAATCGTTAAAAAAAATTGTAAACATGATTCAATAATTACTGTAAATAGTTAATAACCTTTTTTACGAAATTGTGCTGAAACCTAAAAGGATAGACAAATAGACCTATCTTCCAGAAAATTACATAATAATTTTTATTTTTTTATTTTGAATAATTTTTTCGAAAGATGAACCTTTCATTATTAGAAAAAGAAAAAACCATTAAATTAAATTGTTAATGATTTTTTTTTAGTGGATTAAGACATAAATTAGTATGTAACATACAGTTTGGGTGAAACTGAATAGTGCATAAAGTTTTGAACTATTGAAATTAAAAAAAAAATTAAAATGCTTAACTTGCGTTTAATGTAATTTAAAGAAAACGTTGTTTATGTAAAAAAAATTAAAAAAAAACGCCTTAAAACAAGTTGTATTGGATATAACAAAATAATGACGTATACAATTTATCGAAATTTATCCATAATTCCGATGATCTGAAAATTCGGATTTCCCGGAAAATCGTTGACATAAATTAAGTATGTTAGAGATTTAATGTACAGAGAAACCTTTTTATTAACGTAAGTACATGATTTTATTGAGCAAAAATTACAAGTAATGCTATAAGTATTTAAATCTTTAATATTCAAAAAATATTATAATTGTGAAAATAATTGGAAGTTATTATTTTTAAAGAGTTATAGATTGAAATGATTGAAAATTGGATTTAAAATATGCCAGTAAATCACTGATAAACAGGAAAAATGTCAACGGTAAGGTTTATTGATCACGGAATTAAAATACTCTCCAAATATGAAAGAAAATCCAGTTAGGTATGATAGTCAATGCAATTACCTGATTATAAACTTATGAATAATACTCTTATTTATTTCATATAAAATAAATAATGAAATAATTACTTCATTTTCGTGAAACTGAAATTCGTACTGCAGAATCTTTTATAAACTGTAAAATGTTCGCACATTCTTTTGATAGATTTACTTATTCAGCAGTTTAATTCAGTGTAGTTAAGTGTTGGAGAAATCTTCTACTATTTTGTTTAAGACTGGTCCCACCACTCCACCTTGCTTGTACATATATATATATATATATATATATAAACTTTCTCATGTCGGCATAACTACATATTCGTACATATTTCTACTTAAACTATATATTACAACGAACTGTGAATTATTATTACTAGATACATTTTTCTTCCTCTTCGTATGTATTAATACCAAAGGATAACAATTAAATTATTTTTCTAAAAATCTACTAGGGAGCAACTTCGGATTCATCAGTACTTGGGAAAAAAAGATCTCCCGGTGAGAACTTCATTAACCACATGAAAAGAACTTATTGATACTAACGGAGAACGGAAGAAAATTATAGGTACAAACCTAAAACGTTTGTATTCTTTTGATCACTACAGCCTTAAAGAGGATCGTTTAAAAACAATTTTATTTTTTTAGCGTTATTTTTTGCCCTTCCTAGCGTTGTCACTCTAACATAAATAGTTTATGCGTTTAGGGGTATCTCCATATACCCCGAAACTACTTTTAGCGCTTCCAACTGCTACTCGCTTCAGTGTGCTAAATCAGCATCGGTGGATAGAAGCCAATCAGATGACTGTCATGTGTTATCAGTTTTAGAAGTCTAAAAGCCGAGTTCCAGTAAAGCCCGTCAAATCTTGTTATTTAACCGGTTTTTTTTGGTGGAATCTTAAATTTGCGAGAACTTTTCATCACCTTTGAAAGAGGATAGATTTATAAGAAATAGAATTATTTTATCAATTTTATTTCAGTTAATATTGATTACGTTTTACTTTTATTTTACAACTATATATTGATACTATTATTTTCATTTTGAATTAATACTATTAGGCGATTATTTATATCCTTTATAAAAAAATGCTTGGTACATAATTATTTTTAATGTTATTATTATTATTCTTTTAAATAAAAACGTTAAAGTATACAATGCAGTATTCCATTATGTGTTTAAAACATAAATAGTATAGTTACTGTACTTGTTTGTCAGGTCTATTTAAAAACTTTCAGAAAAATTTAGGTAAAAAAACTAATATTCAGATCGTAAACAAGTCAGATGATAGATGAAATCAGTTGAAAATAAAAAAATTCAGAATCAATCATTGATGTACACAATAAATTAAGGATTTATTGCACGTAAATTTAACTCAAGACTTTTTATTAGTAAAATCCACTAACTTAGGTCTTTATTTTTTCACAAAACGAAGGAATGTTAAAATGTTAGAAAAGGATACAGATTGAGAAAAAGTCTAAGAAGTGTGTGTAAGTGAGAGAGAGTGTGAGTGAGTGAGGATGAGGAAGTAAGAATTTCACGTCGGGTAATTCAGATAAAGCATAAATATAAGTGATACTAGTCGACAAGGCGAAGTGCATATCGGAGAGTTTACGAACTACTGCTGCGTACAGTCACGTTCCAGTGGTACTGGTAAAGTAATTGCGACTTCTGCCGTGAGATTAGGTTGCTTTGTTAAACATTATTGTCTGTGTGTATGGACGCAGAGGCGTATCAGAATAGTGTTACATAACATTATATAATATATTACGATTTATTTACATTAATTTCATATTAATGAATTAATTGATGTCATTTTAATTTCATTGTTTAATAATAAACTATCAGTTATTCTTGTACTTAATTATTTTATATAAATAATTAATTTATTTTTTTCCCTGTTATTTTGTAATAAGGAAATTGTTTTCTTAGTAAGTGTACTTTAAAACACAAGCATGAAGAAAATATATCGCGCTAAAAAAAAATTTATAACTAAATAAAATATACATTTCTTACATCAGTTATTTTGGTTTAAGTCAGTGATCCCCAAAATGTGCGCCGCGACGCCCTGGGGACGGCCTCTTCACAGGGGCGCTGCGAAATATTGTAAAAGCTTGATAATTAGTTAATATATATTAACTTAATGTTAATATAAAATTTTTTATATGTTAAAAAATAATGAAGATACACGAGTTTTATTTATTTTTATTTATTAATGCACTTACGAGTAGTCATACTTTTGCTTAGGTTAGGGCGTCATGGAAAAATTTTAATTGAAAAAGGGCGCCGCGACTTGGAAAAGTTTGGGAACCACTGGGTTAAGTAATCATATTATGATGAACAAAGACGCATGAGTCATAGAATTACGGGTTAAAGGTTTTAAATAGGCGTGTAGTTATAAGTATTACGTAATTTGTATACGTGTTATATTAAAAATAAAACAAATATTCTCTGTTCTTTGCTTTGGAAATTGCAACAGTTGTTACTTAAAGTAATCGGGTTATGATGTCAAGTGAGCACTGAAAACCTCTTCGCAGTCAAGCGCGTAGTCTCGCGATTAACGTTGTTAAGTTCATAGATAAAGAAAAAAATTGATTATTGGTGCCTGTTGAGAAAGCGATAGAACGTGCTTGTAGAATGCTAAACTTAAGCTGGTCTACAGCAATTAACATCAGGAAAGTCGGATTCGAAATAGAGGCTAGTGCTTCTCAAATTCAAACGCCAAAGAAACAAAAATTTAGGAATTTCTTTTTTAGGAATTTTAGGAAATTTTTTAAATTTAAAGAGGAATTTCTTAAATATTTTGAATTCTATAAGGAGAAACTTACTGTACAAAAATTACACAATTTTTTTGTGAGGAACTGAATTTTAACGCCAGTAGGGAAACACTAAGGAAAATTATAAAATCTATGGGTTTCCAATTCAGGAAGTGTAAAAACAATACAGTAATTTTGTGTGAACCAGATGATGTAATCGCAAACGTGCATTTATTCTTAGGTATATGAGAAAAAATGCAACTTCTGATTCAAAGAGTCCGATCGTATACTTAATTGAAACATGAATGTACACACATTATACGGCAAAAAAGTGCTAGCAAAGTGACGACGTACCAGTTTTTGTTAGTAGTGCCGGTGACCGTAAATTGTGGTTAATGCGGTGGGAACATGGGATTCATAGATTGTGCTTTTTTACTGTACGATTCCAAGAACAAAATAGAAGATTATCGTAAAGAGATATCAGCAATGAAAATTTTTTGAAGTACGTTGAAAAGCAAGTTATCCCAGGACTACCGAAAAATTGTGTTTTAGTCATAGATAACGCACCTTACCGTAATAAACAAAATTAAACCTCCGTCATCCAGTTCATCGAAAAAATATATTCAAGAATAACTCCAAAATTTTTAATTAACTACAACCAGATTTAACAAAAAAATAACTTGTAAAAATGTTCAAATTGCATCGCCCAGAACCACAATATGAATAGGAAAAAATACTAATTAACAAAGGAATTACGGAGTTTAGATTCCCACCTTACCACCCGAATTTTAACCCGAATAAATTTATTTGAAATCTAGTTAAAAAAACATTCGAGACCGCAATTTGTCCCACATGTCATTAACAGAACTGAGAGCCTGTTCAAGAGAAATTACATTAGATGCAATTTCATCAATTACTATAGAATACTGGAAAAGATCATTGTCGAAAGTTCAGGAGGTAATGGATTCGTACTGGAAAACAAATGCTTTAATGGAAGATGCCACTGAAAGCATAATTATAAATATAGGGAATGATGCTGAGACATCAGGTAGTGAAGACGAATTGGAAATTAATTCAGGTGGAAGTGAAACCGTCAAGCTCAGAAATCGAGGGTTGTTAGCCTATTACAGAAGATAGTTGTACGGATACTGCAGACAAAAATGGTTAAGGATAGTATTAAGGAATGATTAAAGAATGAATGATTAAGGAATGATTAAGATAGTATTAATCGTTTAATTATTTAGTAAATTAATATAAAAATATTATTTTATTTTATATTCCGCAACTGTATCCAACTTGTTGCGATTTGCTTATATTTCCAAATTATTGCTATCATCTTTGAATATAATGCTGTGGACTATGATGTCATTTTAGTGAAAACGTTTACTTAATTAAATTATTGTAATTAATTGCAGGTTAAATTTATATCAATTATGAATAGAGTAACGTAAATTAATATTTTTAATTGTGTTATTACGGTAATCAGAAACAAATTCCAGGTCCCAGAAAATACAGTAACCTATTTTAAACGGACAAAATTACTTGTATATAACGGATTTACAGGCATGTCATTTTGTTCAGTTGGACTTAGCCCAGACTTTACTGTTGTGTGATATCTCTATCTAATCTTGCTGTCCTCTACGAATATGAACTTTGCCTAGTCGACTTGTAGTGTAGATTTAGAAATACAATTGCAACATCTCGACGGTGGGATATTGATGTACAGGATACCAATGATTGATTCTTTGAAGAAAATAGTCGCCAACAGACAGAGATCTGTAACCTTCTACAGAACTTTGTTTCTTTCTTAAGTTTTAATGGCTTGTCACCGAATATTTCTGAATAACACTGTTTTTGTGTCATTACAATATTGTTTAACCGTACTACTGATAAATAAAAATACGTTTTGAAAATTAATATTTTCTGAAATCTTGCAAAGATATTCTTGGTAACCATATTTTTAATTAATTAATTTTTTTTTCGTAAAGATATTCAGATAATCCAGAGATCCATACGATACGAATTCAGATAAATGGAATTTTGATGAACAAATTATTTATGAAATTAATACAAAAATATAACTTAAATTCCGATTACTAATAATTTAACACATACATAACAAACATGTTTTTTTTATGTATCCCGATTAGCCGGAGCATTAATAGTTACATAATTTTTAACACTACTACGAAATAGCTCACTCTCTTTCAAGTCACTTTGTTGGGGAAATCAGCAATCTTGAAAGTCATATATTACTTAAATCAAACAGTCGTTACATTTGGTATTTTTTACTGCATCTGGCATCTGGTAAAAACATTTATTTATTCACGTTGGTATGCTGAAATCCAGTTACAGTTTTGGATATATTTTGTGTTAATGATTATAACGGAATAATTTTTTGTAACACGATGTGAAAATATGAACTCTAACTGGGTTTTGAATCCAGAATCTTTTTGATTGGCAAAGATACTGAGTGGTGTTATAAAATTCTTCTTACCATTTCATAAAATATTGTAATTTTAAATTAATCTCGATTGTAAAGACCTGCGTGAAGGAGAATTCTCTTCATTACAAACTATAGCATGCATCACTAAAGAAAAATTTTGTCTTCAAAGCCTACGTAACTGGCGTTCACTAAACTTTATTTGTATACTAAATTGAACGTTTATAAGGTTGAATTACACATCTTACGATGCATTTGATGAAAATAAATTCTGTACTGTTGTCAAATCTATTTCTGTATTTTTTTAATATTTTCAGTTATAATTTTTGAAAATATATAAAAAAAAGTGGGGGAAATGAAAACTTTTACACTAATTTATAATTAATTAAAAATCAAATAATCGGGTGATCATAACACGAAAACAATTTTTCGCCCTTTAATGTAATATTAAGTAATATTTAATGTAAGTGTAATATTAATGTAATCGAAAATATTTTATTCATATTTTAAAAATTATTTTTATAGTTCGTTTTTGATATTTGACAGGATTTGTATAAAATTTGTGTTTGATTATATCTTTCAAATGGTAGAAATATTCAAACAAGTTAACTATAATTATTCCTTCCGATTTATTATGTTTTTAGTTTTAAGAATTTTAAAATTATTATGTTCAATTTTATTCAACCGTCACAGCGCTAGGTTATAGCTATTGTATGAGAAACATATTTCTAAAAATGTATTTTCTAAAACTTTTCGTCTGTAAAAACGTTTTCAATTTATACTTAATTTGCTGACTTTTAAACAGAATTGTTCAGCCAATTAGGAAATAGTTTATTTTTAAGAAAGTGTAAGGCATACTTTTTACAGCTGTTCAACCTCACATAAATTTTCATGTTTTACAAATCGCGTACCAAATTCATTTTACTGGTGGATCGTATGGACGAATTTAACATTGTAAAGTTTTCTACGTACACAAATGAATATAGCAGCATAGATTTTGGCTCATCCTTTAATAAAAATATCTGATGTGGACACTACATGACTTACTTGTACGCCTATTAAATTAAATATACACTTTTTTTTACGATCAGAGGCTAATAATTATTAATAAATCAATACATGTATTTTTAAAAAAAAGAAAAGGAAATGTAGTCTGATTCCAATGTGCCTTCCCCTTGTACGATCCAAACATTTCATTAATTAAAATTTTATTTGGCTATAACTTTGTAATCAATGAAAATAACTACCACTTACGACATCGTTGCAAATCTCTCAATGAGGGCTGACTGCCCTTAAGTTACTGCAGTTAAGAAAAAGTCCAAAATCCAAATTTTCTTGGATTTTGGGCTTTTGTGGACACTTTTGGTCCAGTCGATTGCAATCAAAAGGGGAGGTGTACAACTAGATGTTACAACAGTCCTAAATCCAAAATTTCAACATCCTACGGCTAATCGTTTTTGAGTTATGCAAGATACACACGCACATACGTACGTACGTACAGATATCATGCCGAAACTAGAATGGATATTTCCGTTGAAATCTGAAAAACCGAAATTTTTCGCAATCAGAATACTTCCTTTACTTCATACAAGGAAGTAAAAAATGGAATTGACATCAAGACCATGTAATGCGTAGCACGCATAAAAAATTATAAGAATCCCACTGTCCCTACCGATGTTATATATTATTATATTTAATGTTTATTGGGTCTGAAAGGTTTCAAACGAGATATCTCGATTTTTGATGATTGTATTAACGTTGCTACATATCTTGTGTAGAAACACATGACCTGCCATACAGAAGATAATTTATCGTGACGCATATATATATATATATATATATATATAATATATCAGGATGCCCACTTTGCCTATCTACCCGCCGGGTGGCGAAAAATTTTTTTTTTTGTCAATTCTCAGGCCGACTTTTTGTGTCTAAAAACTCTTTTTCAAGATCATGGTATCACCGCGAGGAGCAGGTGCGTCGATTGCAACAAAATTTATTTCAATTGGATTAATAGAAAAAAACGTAAAATAAACAAACACAAACATAAAATGTACTGGTCGAGTTCATAAACCCACCGGATTGGTCTAGTGGTGAACTTGTCACCGCAAATCAGCTGATTTCGAAGTCGAGAGTCCTGAGGTTCAAATCCTAGTAAAGACATTTACTTTTATACGGATTTGAATACTATATCATGGATACCGGTGTTCTTTGTTTGCTGGGTTTCAATTAACTACACATCTCAGGAATGGTCGACCTGAGACTGTACAAGGCTTTATTTACATTGTTACGTAACATTCTTATTCATCCTCTGAAGTAATACCTGACGGTGATTCCGAAGACTAAACAGAAAAAAAGAGTCGAGTACATAACCTCCCTTTTTGAAGTGGTTTAAATACAAACCTTTTCTTTATTTTTGACATTTACATTATAAATGGCGTTTAATCTTTTTAAAAAAAGAAGACACATTTGTTTAGCTGTTATGTAGTAAAGAATTTTTAGAAATATTTCCTTTCTGGTTTTGTCCTGGTTTACTGTTCATTAATGTTGAGTTCAATTATTTCTCTTTAGTACTTGAATTTTTCGGTTTTGTTAATTTCCCCGTTTGCTGTTATCAGTTTTTGTGAGCTAATTTGATGTTCGTCATGAATTCTGTTTTTTCGAAAGAAATCTGCAGTAATGTCTTTTCTGCTTATCTCTTTTGGTAAATTTAATGGTTCGTTGCGTGACTGTTGAATTTGATACGATATCCAGATCATTTGGGAACGCTAGACATTCTGTTTATTATTAAATAGTTTTTCTTATATATCAGTCTGATTTTTTCGCTAATTTTGTGTTCTTCCATTTTTTTTTTAATTCTCTAATAACTTTTTATTATTTTATTTTTATATTAAGAACTCATTTTTAACAGTCAAAATTATATAGTACAAAAAAACGGTAAACCCGTTTCTTAATTTAATTTTTTTCTGAGCTCTATTACTTCTATAAACAATTTTGCAAAATATGTTGCTTGATCATGATCGATAAAGTATGTAATTAAATTTAATACGTCCGTCTTTTAACACTTCATTTTTTATTTTTTATTTATTTTTTTTATTTTTTATTTTTATTTCACCCTACCACCGGGCCAGATCCACAACAAAACAAAGCACAGTCATCCAGAGGATTGTATACTCGAACGGACCTCCTTGTCCGACAGCCCATAAGTCTAGTCCGATAGGTCAGCCCGCCGGTTACATCTTTACATTGCCTGCCACTAACCCCTAGGGTGGGTTATCCAAGCCCGACTATTTCGTTTCTGAACTCCTCCCGAGAAGCCGGGACTCGATATTGACGCCAGTACCTCTAATGAGAGCACCCTGTGTAGGTCACTCACACCGGGTCTTGGTCTTTTTCGCGAAGGGATGAGGGAGTACCAGTGCCTCATCACTGCCGCCAATCCGTGTAAGCATAGACAAACGGCAGCTCCGCAGATGGTTGTCCCTCAACCACTCCTCCCAATCCTCCTGGCTTTGTGCTGGAGTATCTGTGCCACAAAGTCAGTTACCGCACGAAACCTCTCTGCCCCTGATAACATACAGTCTATGATTGTGTCAACTGTAAGAAGCCCAGTCACCAACTCACAGCAGCGACGTTCAGCAGCCCACGTCCGGCAGTCGAACACGACGTGTTCCGTTTAATACTTGCCAACTGCATATTCCACATAATTTATTTTTTTTGGAATTACAGAGCTCGGAAATCGCATTAAATAAAGGGTGTTTTTCAGCGTTATTTTTAATGTAAATGACTAATTCTTGCTATTAAAATGAGTTATTTTCTAAATAATGTAAAATATAACCAAACAGAAGAAAATTTTTTTTAACGTGTATCATTTTTGTAAGCCAATTACGAAGTAATAGTAGATAAAACTCCTGTATCTTCTCTCGATTGCCAGTTAATTGTTGAAACAAGTCAAATTTTCGTACTAACAAAGGTAATTTATAAATTAATTACCAATTTTTTTTCCGATTGAATATTCGAGGAGCATGACTTTTGGATCACTGATATTTGAAGGGCTCTATTAATTTTATTTTACAATATTACAATTATTCACTGTAAGCGAAATTGAGATTGGTGGATCCTAACAAAATTTATTATTTCTTTTACGAATAAATGTATACAATGTACAATAGCCATTTTAATTTTAATACTAATAAATTTCTTGTTCTTTCATAATTATTTGATATTAGGTGGAATTTTATTCTAACATTATATCATTATAATTAATCATAGTATTTTTTATTTATTGTTATTTGTTTACTTGTTAGAAATTATTAATTTAGCTTCGTTCAATTTTAACTATTTTTAGATTAAATAAAAATTAAAATAGCTGTAGGATATTTATTCGTAAAAAAATTAACTGCGTATGTATTTACCTTTCCACGTATAATAAAGTTATTTTTTCGCCTACTTTATAATTTTAGAATAGATAATTGTGTAATCTTATAATCACTTTAGACTACACTAAGGATAATTTCAAAACTTTAATGGTAATTTTGTTAATAATAATATTAATAATAATCTATGAATATATGTATATATCTGTATTATATATATTATAATTGTATAATTATAGTGTATTCTAATTACATTAACTTAACTTTGTAATAATGATTTTTTCATCCTTGAATGAATGTACGTTTTTAAATGTTATATGATATATACGAAACGCAAGATCAAATAACCTTTAAAAGCATTAATTTTTTAATTTTTATTTCTGAATGTTTAATCGACAAAGAAATTAAACTTATACCTAAATAGTAATATTTATCCAGATTTTAATCTAAACGTGACGTGAAGTAATGTTGTGCTTATTAATTTTATTTGTCAAATATTAAATTCAGGTGTAAAACTAATATGTATATATATGTGTGTAATTTGTTTTTACAGTGGTATAAATGTAATCATGAAGAATTACGGCCAGATTTAAGTAGTAAATTCCTTCAAATGGAGTACGATAATGAAACACGAAATTTTCTGGAAGAGTGCGAAAGAAAATCCGATCATGTCATTCTACAAATTTGGTATACCCTTATTAAATCAATTCTAAGTTGGTTTCTTTCCCACACGAATATTAATGGGTAAGTTATTTTATTTTTGTTGATTTTAATTAATATTTTTTATTTTAATTTTTGTTAGTGCTGTGGATGATTTTTTTTGCATTCGTGCTTCCTAATTATCACGCATGCGTAGTCTTGACTTGTTTCTTGTCCAAAATTAACTTTAACTTTTCCCTCCTTTCCTCACTCCATCCACTGGATTTTCTTTTCTGTTTGGAAATTTAGATTCATCCACTAGTTTTATGAAATCTTCTAATGAAAATGTTTTGTTTTGAAGTAATTAATCATGTTAAATAATTTCTTTGAACAAATTTATTTTTATTTTTCAAAAAAATCTAAATATTTTTTATCCCCTGAACGAAATGAAGGAATGAATTCTTGCGCAGTTCTGCGTAAGAAGACTGACTTTTGGTTATTTTATTTCGTTTGGAAACGTATCAGGTCATTTTAATCTAAAGATTTACAAAAAATTAGAAAACTAAAGAGATATATAGTTTTTTTTAATATTAAAATGTATTTTCTATTTAAAACAAAATTAAATTAATATTATTATCGCAATTTAATGAAATAATTGAATATATATATATATATGTATATGTATTTTCTTATATAAAATAAATACGATATTTAAAACTATTAATTCAAATATTATGTTTAAAATTTTGTTTTAGTAATTTAACAATCTTGTTCTACTTACTATTTATTGATAATACTTAAAACATTTATAAAAAGAAAAATCAAAGTTCAAACTTTGACCGCGCTTCTAACCTGTCTGGAACAAATATTTTCGTTTACGGCAATATCTTGAATAAAAAAAGGATTTACCGTTTCCGGTTTGTTTTAAAAAATAAATAATAAAACATGCTTGAAAGTAAATTAATTGCATTTATCTGTAATTATGCTGTCGCTTCAGGATGCAAGACAATGGTGATTAAATTGTTTTTTTTATTTTTGATTTTGCTCTTAAATCGGATTATTATCATTTGTATTTAACCTGTTTTCAATTTTTTTTCCCATTTTTGTTTAATGAAAAGTTTAATAAAGTTATTTTCATATAATTTATTCATCCACACAACCAGAGGGCAGTAAAACATATATATATAACATATAACGAAGATAGATAAGTATTTTGATTAGAGATAATATTTTAACATGTATTACACGTCTGCTTAACAGCAGCTTTACCAGTTTCTGTACAGTTTGTTTTAAATGAATGGGTATTAAATTCAAGAAAGGATTATAGTATTATAAAAAAATTAGAATAAAAAATCTTACATCAGTTGGGTCATATTGAATCCGTTTAAAAAAACTAACGTATATTTTGTTAACGAATCAGTGGTTTCAGTGCGATGTCCTTTAAAGACGAAGCCTACTTATTGAGATATGTGTGTCTACTAACAAGTATGATTTTAAAAAATTAAATAAAAATAAGAAAAAAGTCCAATTTTTTATATTTAATTTTGCCACATACTTAAAAATATTTATATTAGAAAGTGTGGCAAGGTTAAAAAACAGTGTGATTATTAAATCATTGTCTGGTAGTGATTGGCGGTGTGGGTTTCATAAATATGATTGTTCAATAATTTGAGAGATAGATGATGACTGTAGAACAGTTGTAATTTTTTCAATGACAATGAAACAAAAGCTGCTCTTAGGCATAATCCCGGCTACATTTTGCCACTCTTCCTATCACTCTGTGATCTTTCTTATTCCAGTAGTATAGAATTATTCCCCTCGGTGTTGAGCCATCCTTGTGCCGCATTCCTGACTTGCTCGAACGCGGTATCACGTAAAAACTCTTTGAGAGGACTAAACAAACTAAAGATCTGATCGTGTGAGATCGGGACTGTAAGGTGGATATTGTAACACCAGCCACCATAATCTTTGAATAACTGTCTTTTAAGAGGTATAAAGAGACGGGCTTACCACGCAGAAGAATTCGCATTTCAAGAAATGACAAGGTTTTTTTTATATTATAGTTTTCAGTTTATTTTCTAGTATGTTATAGCATTACTCACTGTATTTTATCTTCAAAAAAAAGTTCAATAAATTGGGATTATATAGTTCCAAAGCACCATTAGGACCATTTCACCGGCTGACGCGTAGGTTTTGAATTTTTTTCCTGGTAGGTGAACTCGGATATTTTCATTTCAGATTCTGACGTTTGGATTCTGGCCCAAAATGATGAATCCAATTTTTATCACAACTAATTATTGCATCTAAAAAGTCATATTGTTTTTTTTTTTACAAAACACCGTTGATTAGGTTCTGTAGAAATTAATTCCGGTGTTTTGTTTTTTTAATCGACGTCTTAGAATTCATCTTGAACAAGTTTGGCCACAATTAAGCTAATGGAATGAACACTGCCAGTATTCGCACAATGAATTTCAGTTATTTACTAAATTTTTATTTATTTGTACTTCCATCGGTCTTCCTCAATAATAAAAATCAGTTAGATAATTGCTCTGCTCGATTTAAACTGTTCAATCCAGTTATAAAAATCTTCACGGTTAATACAATTTTTAATTATGTACTGTTTTACTATTCAAGAGTGAATTTCGGCTGGTTTATCACCTTCATAAAATAAAAATCTTACCACAGTACACTCTTCTACAGTACATCGTGATAATTGTTCCGGAGACAACATTTTGAAATAAACTAAAAGAGGTTATATTTTTTCGTTAGAAAAAGATGATAATTTTTATGTTAGAGGTACTAAATTGTATATTAATCATTTTTAGGTTACAATACTGGATAGTTTTACTACTGCTATTTGTCTATTTATTTGTTTATTAATTGAATGACCCTCGTGAATAATAATACGTAATATTTTATCAATTGATATCTACTCAATTTCATTTACTTTTACTTAATTTCAAATACTTGGTCTTATATTATTTTTTTTTTTTTTTTAGTTCTATTATGGACTGATTCCGTGAATAATTTCCAATGATTAAATTTAAATTTACCTCTTAATATTATTAGCTATTATTAAATTAACTTCAAATATATTTTTATTCAGTTACGTTTTCACGATTATATTAAATAAATTATTTAACTTTTACATTTTTTTTTTTATGAATGAATAACATTATTAACACCTCCGTAACATATTATTGTTGAAATCAGATTTTTCTTTCTCCTACAACGAGTTCATTATAATTTTTTTCTTTTTTCTAACTAAATCTCACACTTCTTCAGATTAAATTATGTAATCACTTTATCGATATGAAATAAAATCAATTCACAAACAGGGATTCAATTTAGATTCACATCGTATTAGAATTACCAACAGAAAATGTTTTATACCGGTGAGCTCGTATGTATATCTTCTTTATGTTCTCAAAGACTTATCTTGTCATTATATTGGATGTTGTATTCATCTAATTTGTAGGCAATTGGAAAAAAAACACAATTCACATACAAAATTAATTCAGTCATTCCCAAGAATAACAAGATCCCATCCTAGGCCAGATTTAAAAAAACGAAGAATGTAGTGGTTTTTCGCTGTTTTTTTTCATAGGCCTGAATGCAATTTTTTATATTACCATGCGAAGCACACCAAAATGCAGGTGATAACCTTAATAAAAATGACACATTAATTTAGTTTACTACAAGAATTGGCGTGTAATGAATTAACATTACTCTCAAATAACATAACTGATCATTGATTATGTCTGTATATCCGATTCTGGATGTTTACACGTCTCGTACCAACGTTAAAGTAAAATAGATTGTAATAATTATTACGCCCATTGCGATGTAACAATCAACAATTGGGTATTGGTTATAAACATTACTGGTTTAGATGAGTAATATTTGTCTCATTATATTCCCCATCGAACACTGATTTTTCAGGCAAAAGTCTTACTGAGTTGAATTTTCGGTGCGAGAATAATTTTTGTCACTTTTGTTTTGAGTACATTTTCTAGTTTGCCAATTTTTATCGGATTTGTTAAAAACGTTTTTGCAGGTATTTCTTACACGTAAGAAATACCTGTTTCGAGGCACAGTAGCCGTTTTTTTGGCACGGTACATTTGGTCTATGCTCTAGGGCGACAGAATGGGGTGGTGGCGGGACAAATGCCAGCTAACCACATATCTTACACGTAATCTTCCGGGTGAATCCTCTGTAATACCTTCAACTCTTTTCCTACTCATCGAGTAAGACGTTATTTCTTCCACCCAAAAATAAATAAAGAAAATGATTTTACGAAAAAAGTTACAATTTCTAAGAGAAATATTTGAGTAAATGTATCTGAATTCGCGCCACTTTTTTATTACAAAATCAATATACCTTGTCAGCACTAAACGGATATATGTCAGTTGCGATGTATACGAGAATTGTATAAAATTCCTTATTCTTTCAGAAATGTATCTGTTTTCCTACGGTGGCTGTTTTTTATAAGGAGCGAGGTCACGATTGCAGTGTGGGGATCACGGGAAACTGAAGTGAATAGTGTACTTTTTTTTGTTGACAAGTTAAAATTTGGCGGTCGGTTGAATGTTCCAAATAACGCCTTCTTTGATAACTGTAAAAGGAGCCGATAATCATTATTACAAAATTATAAAACTAAGTAGAAATCCTTATTTATAATTCTAATGATTTCAAATAATTTATATACGTCAATCCATAAAAAATTCTATAGCAGTTAATGCAATAGGGGTACACATAATTTCATTACATACCTTTTTATGTGGAAAACAGTGCTATATGTACATATTCTTAACAAGTAGAGGGTAAATAACGACACTTGTATAGGTTTTGATATTATCTTGGTGTTCTTGTTCCTTCTTTTACAGTTGATATGATTGTTTCATTTTTTCTATATTTGTATATAGAATACAGTTTGTGTGATATCTTTTGTTCATATAACTTTTATCTAGATGTGTTGACATAATCGAATCGACTTTTCTTTCAGTGTTATGAAATAAAAAAATTGTACTTCGTATCGCTGTATTATTTTTTGTATGTTGGAAGCAATGCTTTATTTCTCCCGTAACTTTAGTATCAAATAATTAAATAATATTTCTTTTTGCAAGATATTTAAGAAAATTATAATTTTTAATTTAATGCTGAAATTTCAACTGTTAAAAATGTATAAAAATCAATCAAAAATTTAATTGAAATGTTTTTTCACTTTTTTCTGTGTTTTTAGAAAAATATACGCTTTTAATAATATTTAGTTTTTAAAAAATGTCTGCAGATAAATTTTTATGTTTTTGTAGATTTTTTCTTCTTTATTTAAACGAAGATTTATCGGACTTGTCATATGAATTATAGCGCATTATAATACGTTGTCTGTATTGGAAAAGACTTGTCAGGTGCTTAGCGGAATCATAATAAAAAATTATGATTTTTATGTTTCATTTTCTTTTAATTTAATTTTATTTTATTTTTAATAACTAAGAAATATCGTTTCGTAAATGAGTTAGTACATTGTCTGTTTTTTTTTTTCTCGACGTATAAGCTATAGACTATATCATAAAAGGATAACTAAGTGACACTATTAATAATAGCATCGCCATTATTTGTTTTTTTAAGTTTGTCGACGGTTTGATTGTTTGAAAATGTGAAGTAGGAATTTTAACGATTCAACCTTGGAATCCTTGTATGGGATATTTTTTTCGTTTGTATGTGCGCGCGCACGTGAAGATTTACCTTTTCTACTATAGTATTTTTCTTTTAATAATTATAAAATAATTAATACTATTTATTCCCTTTAGGTTTCATGGTAACGCTACTGATTTTGAAAGTGATAAAAATTTTTATCAATATAACCTAATTTTTATTTTGGTGTCAACAGTTATCTAGATTTTGGAGGGATATTTTTAACAATTTTTTTCTTTATAAATTAATATTTATTCTAAATTAGTGAATATAGAAACAAAATGACTATTACAGCAATGAGAAAGTAATTTTAACCAATTTAAAAAAATATAATATGGTTCTAAATTTGTCCAGTATTATTTTTTTATTAAAACTTACACTTCTCCAATTGAACCGATTTGGATGATTGTTTGTGATTTTTTTTCTGGATGTCGTGTTATAAGTTTTTTTTTTCTGGAAACTAAAGCAAAAAAATTTTTAATCAAAATATTCAAGTTGTCAAGCCAATAGTTTTACGATGTATTACATATTTTGTCAATTTGCGTAGTACTTGATTTTTAGATTATAATGACGTGCAGTCTTATGTAATTTTGAATTTCATATATTATTTGGCAATAATTGAAGAAAATTAGTTGGAAAAAGTATTGTTTCATATTCAATTTCTACGTAAATTCTTTAAATATGACAAAGGTTTTGATGCAAAATGGAAATGATAGCTTCAATGTACATTATCTAGTAAATCTCTGTGAATAAACTAAAGTTAAAATAGAACTGAGGTCGCCCCCCATACTTTTCATTGTGATCTTGAGAAAATTAACAACTTTATACATATTATTTTGCTGAAAACAAAATTATTTTCTATTTATGTTTACTGAGTAATAAATAGTTTAGATTTGTTTAAAAGCACGTTTCCCAAATTTTTTTTATTAGTTTATGTTCGGTAAAATCTCTTTTCTCCCTCACTCTGTCTAATTGTGGTTAAGATGAAGACGCTGTTGTACGCATTTGCGTTTCTTACAAATGACTAATTTTTCATATACAGCGCCTTTTTTCGACATCTGTATTTTAAATAAAAAAGTTCAACTGGAAACCGTAAAGACGATACATTATTAAAAAAATGTATAAAACCGACGTATACTTGTTAAGTTTTTTGATTTGAAGTTGGCATTATGTTAAGGATTAGATTAGTAGTATTTGATTTTAGTTTGAGTCAAAACTTAAGAGATAAAAAATGTTATACTTTTTGGAGTTTTTTTATGTCGATTATCTTTTTTTTTATAGTTCATTTTTGATTTGGTTTTGTCTGCTACTCTATTGAGTTTTTTAATTTCATTGAAATAACAACATGCATCAGTCGAAATTTGATTACACCATTAAAATGTCTTTACTAATGGACATAAGCATCTTGTTTGAAAATCTGACAATAATTGTTTGAACATTGAACAAAATACTTACTATAAATACTGAACATTGAACAAATACTAAGTCGGAGGTACGAACACTCCCAAAACTGATGAAAAGTTGTAAGGTGTAAGAAAACCTTATATAATAAGAATTACAGAAATGATATGTCATCGGTAAATCAGTGGAAAAGTACTAAATCTTTAGGGTTTATTTTTTTGTAATTATTTATTGATATTCCAGCCATAAATTATTTTTTTAATTTTGTATTTTTCAAAATATTATTGCTGGGGATGGCCTATATTTGAGAAAACTCAATGAGGACAACCACCCGGCGATACGTAGCGAATTTTAAATTTTTAGGTTGGTAATGGACCAAACTAACACTTCCTTGTATTTAACCATCTGAACAGCGTTACTAGATGAAGTAGAATTAATCGGAAAGTAGTCTGATTAAAAACTTCTTATGCTTGTGTATAAATACGAATGTAAATGTTTAAAAAGTTTAACGATATCTGAATCGTTTAAGTATAAATATATTAAATTACGTACAAAGATAATAAAACAGCAAAGAAATATTTTTGGAATCGTTTGCAGAATCTATGACGAGATTCAGATTGTTAAAACATAAATCAACAGATGACGCAAAGAATTTAATAGAAATGGATGTAACTACAAAAGCAAAACATGAGAAATCTTAAATGGAAATAAGTAAATCATGAATTTTTAGTACTATAAAAACTCGTAAATAAATCGAAAACATTATCTCATTGTGAATAATTAATTTGAAAGCATGGAACTTGTATTCTCTATCAATTAAACTTCACCAGGACGGGCCATAGCAGTACGATACTTTAGTCAACATCGTTGATCAGTACAATTTTGTCAATTCTTTTTTTCTATTCTTAATGTGAACGTTGTTGCAATTTGTTATACCTTTGGACAATAAGCAACCATATATGTAAGTACATCACCTCCAATTAGATGAGGATATATATATGACATGGAAATGAGATATAGTCTTGTATAGATTTAGACCGACTATTCTTGAGATGTGTGATTGATTAAACTCCAATTACCAAAGTACACCAGTATCCAATGTGTAGTATTCAAATCCGTATGAAAATATCTTAACTTTATTAGGATTTTCAGTGCTAATATTTTAATCAATATAGATTTATTTCCGAGTGCAATTGATAATTATAGATATTTACATAATTTTCATTAAGAATATCATAAATTCATCAATATTTTTTAAACGTTTAATGTAAACGTCTTAATGTAGTTAGAACAACAAAAGAAAACATCTAAATCGACTGTTAAAATTTGTAAAAAATAAACCTTCGGAAAAAAACTATGTACATCAAATTAAAATTTGCTTTTTTCTGCATTATTTTAGTAAGAAGATGTTTGGATAGCAATAATATTTGAAATATTTTTCTATATATATTTTAAATTCGAAACACGATTCCCTTTTTTTTGGTACGGGTGATAATTCTCTGTATTTACTATCTTTGCAGTTGTGATAAAATAGTTTCCAAGACTTATGTGTTTAGCGTAATATGTTAAAATAGGGGCTTTTATCGTTACTCTCGTCAAATTTTAGGTTGGTTGGTTTATTATTTCATTGACGATTAAAAAAATTATAGCTCCGTTTATATAGTACCGTATCAAGAATATTGAATTCACTAAACGGCTTTAGGACAGAAATTTAAATTTCTGGCTTACTATACATTTGTATTTATAAACTGGACTGTTAGTTGAAAAAAAGAAAGAAAGTGAAAAAAAAAATAAAGAAATTCATTTAAAAACGTTCATTCAACTGCCAACTACATTTTAACAGTGGAGTCAACGCACGTACTAGGTACAGTCACTCCCTTACGATAAAAATATTAGGAATTGCTTTTAAACGTGCACTAGCTTTTTTTTAAACAGGATTTTATCTTCATGTATACGCTGTCACGGTGTGTATTTGATTCTCTTTTTCTCATAAATATACATCAGATTCTGTATTAATATTTTCTTGATAAATGTGATTCTAATTTTTTTAAATGACTGAGTATTTAATATGAATTGTAAATTTGTTAATTTTTCTTTAAAAAAAGAAAAAGTTGTTTGGATTCAATATCAGGGGATAGAAATATCTTCTTTTATTTTGAATAGCCTACCTACCATTGTCAACATATTGAATTAAAAAAATGTCATTAAATTGAATTAGGTAAGAGTCCAATATTACTATATAGTCATTAAAATTTTTTTCAGAATTATTGTATGGAAATTATCGAAAAGTTGAGATTGCAGATTGTCAAGAAAGTAATGTAAAAATAGGGATTTCTTATTAATAAAGTCTATTACGACATTGCCGAACAAACATTCTTATTATTATTACTGTTCTATTAATTAATTTCTAACAAACTTATTATTTCTAATTTCGACTTCTATATACGCTATCTATATACGCTAAGTTAATATAATTCATTTATCTCGTTTTTTTGACAGTTTTATGACATATATTATTTGTTTAAATTATTAAAAAGTTAATTTTTCCTCCATTTTGGAGTCTTACACTTGATTTAAACAATTAATATTTATTTTATACGTTTTAGTAAACCTTACATTAGTGCGTTTGAACCAACTTGATAGTTTAAACTGTTACTGCGTAATGATTATTACAAAATTTTAATTTTGGCGGCCACTTTGATGTGAACCCGACGGCCGATCTTCGTCAATCGTGTATTTTTATAATCTTCTAAGAGTGGTTAATCAAAATCGGAGACAACAAGTTTTCTTACAGATACATATTGAATTCAAAAGCAAACTGTTCGTTATTTGATAACAGGAAAATCGTTTATATAGAAAATTATAATAATTTATGAATCTGTTAGAATAATATCTTAAGAAAGTATATGTAAATATGAAAAAAGCTTGATTTTTACTAACTGCATGTTTTGTAATCTTTAATGTTTAAAAAATACGTTATAGGTCGTCTTAGAGTGAATCGATTAATAATTACTGTAATTACGTTAAAAATAAAGAAAAAAAGATAGTATAAATATATGTTCATTAAATATAGATATCTTAAATATATAATATGTAACACGCATATATATATATATATATATATATATATATATATATATATATATATATATAATATCATAAATAGCATTGTTGTATCTGAATGATAACAAAAATGCATATGATTGTTAGTTTATCTGAAAGGGAATAACTAAGAAAGCTCGTATAATGAGCATCATTACTCTCAGAGATTAAATTTTACCAGCGCCGCCTGCAACTTAAATATTTTACATGTGTCACATTCAATAGAAAGATAAAATAGATCGTTTAAAGTTATAACTTAACGTACAGCCCTTTCCACTTGGAAATGATTATTTACATATTGTTTTTATTCTGTACAAGAAACTTTTAAGAAAATATTAGGATGGTTTTCTGCTATTCAGGGAAAATTTTGATTTCGCTATGTAACTGAGCCGCTGTAAGGTATTGATCGATCATTTTTAATTAATTCTTAAAATTAAAAATTACTCCTTATAATTTTTTTTTTAGTTGCTGGAAGTGTTTTATGCTTGCTGTACTGAGAATGGTAGTAAAAAAATTAAAAACATATCTGGATGCTATATTTATAATATATATTCAAGCATATATGTTATATTTGGTTTATAAAAAAACGTTTTCTACTGATAAAATCTTGATTTACTATATATATATATAACTCTATCTTTAAATGTATGTTATTAAAAAAATACAGCTTATTATAACTGTTGAACAGTAATTTTTATTCTGAAATCATTTTAGATCGTTTAGCTTTCAAACAGGTTTTAGAATTATGATAATTAATTTCCAGAATATGAATGACGCATTATTCTGTTAACTTACACGCTATAATCAGATTAAAAACTTAATTGTAATGTTTCGTCAAAGTCATAATGAGAAATCTTAGAAACCCGGTGGAATCTTGACTTTAAATTAATTTCTAGTACCGACGATGAGTAATATAAAATATATTTTTAGCGCGACATACTATTTTATTATTGCCGAGTTAAAATTGCACAATGTTTCTTAGTTTGAATCAGTCCAGCCAGTTTGCCAGGTAGGCCTAATTGCTGTGTGATGAGAGAAAAAAGATAGAGAAGGATAGTTAAAATGTAAGAGAAAGATAGAACTAGCTTCAAAGCAGCGGCACATCAGTGATCTCAAAAGACCACACAACACACCCACCTCCAATCTCTTCACTTTATTTCTCCACCGGAAGCTCTGTAATTGATTGTGTGTGGCCTAACACAACTTCTGGTAACGAGCAATAAAGTTGTAATTTCAACCCATAATAAATAACTTAACGCTTTAAAAATATAATATTAACGAGAATAGGGAGGGGGGAAACAACAAAAATAAAGAATTTCTTGTTAATTATCTTTTGTTATGGACTGTGTTTAGCGGTCTTTCAGTTGGATGTGTTAGATCCGGAATTTTAGAAAAAAAAAACGTGAAATATTCAAAGTTATTCAGATATATATATATATATTCTTTTTTTAAATATTTGAGTCATTAATCACAGTATGCCATTGAAGCAGAAGGAAAATTTTCTCGAAATAATTATCTAATTACGTAAAAGTGTGTTAATTTTGGTAATTAAAATAAAAAAAGTTGACAATAAAATTTTAATACTCTCCTTTAATAATATTAGAAGTTAAATAAACCAGAATTAAAAAAAAAAAAAATATTTTTTTAATTTTGATTGTCTTCTTCATCACCAGTATTGCAACCAAAATATTTTTTTTTTTTTTGGTAGGTGCACTATTACTGTGCCTAGGAAGACAAAAGAATTCGGTTAAAAAATATGCAATAAATAAAAAAACGTTTTATTACTTTTTTTAGATTTTTGGTGTAGGGGAATTTTGGGGCAAATTTTTTTTTTGAAGTAGTAAGTTAAGCATGCACACACTTACTGAGCTTAATATAAATTGGGGTTTTTCTTGCAAAACTTTGAGAAAATTGACTCCCAAAAAACCTTCCCTACACCCTGGAGATATTAACCAAAACGTTTCTTGCAGCATAACTTTGCCAAGAGCTATGTACCAAACTAGAGCTGTGAGGCCAGGAAGGCAAATATTGATTGGCAATTCTTTTTCGAAAATTTTTTCTTAGGGAACCCATTTATAATACAATCCGAGTTATTGAATGTCTAATCTGAGTGTAAATAGAGTTTAAATTACTTTGATTAAATTTATCATGTTTCAATTGCCTACAAACTTTTCATTAAAGAAATGCATATGAAACATTTTTAGTATCTAGTTTTTGTTATAAAAAAAATTTAAACAGCCGTAGATAAAAAAAGCGTTAACAGTTAGATCTAATAGAATGAGTTAGATTTCCAGCTAACGAAAAACACATATAACAAACAGCATATATATCATGGGATTAAAAATTTCGACGGTAGATTCATAAGTATTCGGTAGAAATCCTAAGAATGTGCAACAGAGGTTTATTAGAAAATCTAGAAAAAAAGAAAGGAAAATTATAAGAAAAATTTTAGGTTCTAAATTTCAAAACGGTCGGGAAAATTAATTCCAAATAGAAAACTTTATACTAGCAGAAAAACCATCAGAAATGTTAGATAATTGTCAGACAGTTGCATTTTATTCCCATTTCTGTAAAATAGACAGTAAACAAACTTTTGGTTTCTTTCAAATTAAAAAAAATAAATGCACAATAAAGTAAATAAATAAATGCACACAAGTTCAAACACCTAAAAGAATCGAAGATAACTGGAAAAATCGTAAGAGAGTTAGACATTTTAAAGAGAATATTAAAAAAGGGAATAATAGGTTCCAAGAAGCGCCAAAATGCAACAACAGAGCTGATTTTTCTGAACAACCAAGGAAAAGATATCAGAAAGAATGAAGAATTACTTGTAGTTAAAAAAATAAACAATCAAAATAAATAAAACATCTAACGTGTTCCAAAGTGGAGGAAAAAAATTAACATAAATATGTCCATTTCTTTTCTTATTACTTAAAACAAGATAAACGATTTCGCTATGTATTTTGGGAATTGAAATAAAAAATTGTAATCCCGAACTCTTTGAAGGCCGGCGCTACCACTCACGCCGTCTCGGCCTTTCATCCGGAGGTCCCGGGTTCGAATCGCGGTCAGGCATGGCATTTTCACACGCTACTTGTCATTCAGCTCATCCTCTGAAGCAATGCTTAACTTTGGTTCCGAAGGTTAAAAAAAACTCCCCAACTGTTTGAATAAGAGAGATAAATCTTTTTCAACAAACTAAAAACATATACGAGAAAATCTATCTTGGGGGAAAGTTTTTTCGTCGTAAATTACTTAAACTTTTTTTTTTAATCATCAATCATTTGACTGGTTTGATGCTGTTCCCCATTTCGTTCTGTTCTGTGCTACATTTTAATGTCAACACATTTACTACATTTTACTTCCTCGGTTATCTATTTAATATTTTTCATTATTTGTCTTCTCCATCTTCATTTGGAACCTGTACAGTTTTTAACATCCTTCTATAACACCCGTTTTCAAACGAGATGTTATTTTTTTTTTATTAACAGCAAAAGAATGTCTGCTCATTTTAAATAGTCTCTTTCATCAAGTAACTCGTTACGCGTCATCATCTTTGTAGTATCTATCTTTTTTCTATTCTTGCCTTAGAGTCAATTCGATTTTCTGTTTCAGTTCACGCATATATATAAATATATGCGTGTAAGAGCATCTTCTACATCCTGAATAATTTATTCGAGTTCTGTATATACACACAATAATCTCCTTAGAGGCTTTGTTTCTCCCCATTTATTTTGTTCGTCTCAGTATTTTGATGTCTCTGATTTATGTAAAACTTCTTAGGTACAAGAGACACCTAGGAATTTCTTTCTTTAAGATTATTTATGTTTATTTTACAACCAGTGGTTATGGTGAAAAAGAAAATGCTGTCAGTAGTAGGAAGGAATATAACCTAGATATTGGTGAGTATGGTAATATACAACAGGACATTTGACTCAGTGAAAAAGGAAAAGGTAAACCATTTCACTCCTCATTTTCACGATTAAGGTTAGCGTGGGATGTCTGTTATTCTTGAAGATGGTTTTTATTCATTTTCGGGATGACATGGATGTAAAAATGTATTCAAAAAAATTGATTATCATCAAAGGTGTTAGCTGTCCGATCTTTGGTGCATGACACATTAAACAGAATTTTTAGATATGTATGTGTATATGACGACATTCCTTTTCTTCACGGTCGACTTCCTAAACTTACTGAAGGATTTCTTGGAATTTATTTTACTTATTATTAAAGAATGAAATTAATATTTCATAGTCTTTATAATAACATACTTCATACCTGTATATTAGTAGATTATTATTATTGTTTGCGGATATATTTGTGCATAAACTCATTGAAATATAATTAGAAACCAAGGATGTTTGATTTTGTCTTTTTCTAAATTCCCGACATAACCATCAATGATTTAAATATTTTCTGACAATTTCAACGTGTAATATCGATCTTCCTTTTGAAAGCCTCTTTTTTTTTGTTCTTCTTGAAATATCAATTTTAACAATTTTTAAAATCGTTGAAATATTTTTTGAGTTTATGCCTTAAAAATGTTTAAACTATCTATCTGGGTTATCTTTTTATTTTATTTTTACATGCTTTTCTTTAACTCACAATGGTTTTTTTCATGTTTGTCCTCAAATCTTGCATCCTTAATTTAATATACTTCCTGATATTGCCTATTGATACAATTTTGCACAGTTACTAAGGTCGGGTGACAATACAATACTGCATCATTACTTTTGTAAACATCCCCCATACGGCGGTAAATTAAGGGTGCGGATGTAAAAAATTGTAAAATCTGCAAAACGGCTATCCGGGGTTTTTGAGGTCGCAGAGGACAAATCCGATAGTCGTTTGACATAAAAAGATGACAAAAACCTGGTATAAACTTGATAAAACTTAACTATCAAACTTCACTGTGCAGAAATTTCACTATTTCGTTACTTTGTATTGTAAATGCTTGATTGAAAATTTGTTTGATATTTTATAAATATATTAGAAATTTCAATATATGATGTTATCATTTGAAATCCAAATTAATTTACTAATTAATCTCGTGCAATGTTGGATAATAATTTGATTAAAGTATGACTAAAAAGTATAAAGTAAGTTTTTAAAAATTTTGAAAAGTTTTTGTAATATTAATTGTTTTTGTAATATTAATATTATTTTTTAATTTTATTTGGATCATATTCATTCTTGTTTCATTGCAACGTTCGGTTTTCTGGTAAAACAAATGGAAACTGCTTATTCTTCCCGAAATCGAGTATGTTGTTAGTTGTATGGAATATGGTATTTATCCAAGAATTTTTTTATACCTTAATTGTGTATCCCATAACGTGTTTCAGTCTGTATTTATCGAGATATTCAAATTAGAATGTTTGATAATTGGAACGTCAGGTTATAAAACAAATATACACTGTATTCTTTCTATTTTTATGTTATTCATTTGTATCTCATTATACTATACGGTTAATCATTCCATTTTACATTGTCCAATCTACGGAATATTTCATATTTTTTACATTATAACATATCTTATCATATTCTGAACATAAAAATATGCTGATCACCACTGAAATAGTTTACATTAATAATCGATAGTGTTAAAATCTATAATGGAAAAATTGTTACGCCTAAGAGCATTCTATTAATTTTGTTTTTTTTCATAACATATCGCTGAATTTTAATAACAAAACCCAGATTCATTGCTTAACTATGTTATGTAATGAGTAAATTTATATAAGCTATTAACCTAGAAAATAAGAATTACTTATTTAAAGAAATGAGTTGTCTATTGCGGAAAAATATACTACAGATAAGCGAATCTATTGTTTCGCTTTTGTAATTATTCTTTTTTCAAAGTGGAATAATTTATAAAATAATATATTTATTTTTTTTAATTAAAAAAATAAAAAATATGTGGTATTATTTTTATTTTTCCTGGTCTAATAAATAACTACAAAAAGAAACGAAAGTGTTTCGGGGAGGGAGTGCGTTTACCTCATTATACACTGTAGATCTTACCCACCGGGTTGGTCTAGTGGTGAACGCGTCTTCGCAAATCAGCTGATTTCTAAGTCGAGTCCTAGTAAAGGCCCTTTATAATCGATCTAGTGTTCAAATCCTTTATACGGATTTGAACACTAGATACCGGTGTTCTTAGGGGTTGGGTTTCAATTAACCACACATCTCAGAAATGGTTGACCTGAGATTGTACAAGACTACACTTCAGTTACACTCATACGTATCATCCTCATTCATCCTTTGAAGTAATGCCTGATGGTGATTCCCGGAGGCTAAACAGGAAGAACAAAAAATAAACGATTATAGATCCTAGCCGGCCTCCGTGGCGCGAGTGGTAGCATCTCAACATTTCATCCGGAGGTCCCCCGTTAGAATCACGATCAGGAATGGCATTTTCACACGCTACACAACATTCATCTCAACCTCTGAAGCAATACCTAACGTTTGTTCAGGAAGTTGGGAAAAAAAAAATTGTAGATCCTAACCCACCGGATTGGTCTAGTGGTTGACTCATCGCAAATCAGCTGATTTCGAAGTCGAGAGTTCTAGGATTCAAGTCCTAGTGAAGACTGTTGCTTTTATACGGATTTGAATATTAGGTCGTGATTACCGCTATTCTTTAGCGGTTGGGTTTAATTAATCACACAACTCAGGAACGGTCGATCTGAGACTGCACAAGACTATCCCTCATTTACATTCATTTTCATATACATCATCCTCATTTATCCTCTGAAATAATACCTTACGGTGGTTCCGGAGGCTAAACAGAAAAATAGAAAGATTGTAGAACCTGGATTTCTATCCCTTGCTGCTGGATTCTTCTTGTAAAATAGCTGGCTATTTGCAGTATCTAAAAAACATATGCACAGTTTAAACAGTAATATTTTATAAAAGAAAGACAGTTAAATTCGTGATTCTTGTGTTGAGTTCTTAAACTTAAACTTATAATGTTCAAAATGACCACGGTTAACGTCATTACACCTACGCAATGGTTTAATATACAGCGACATGATAACTGTGATAAAGATATCGTGTTAACTATATTTCCGATTTTCTGTCTTTTTCTTGTCCTTGGTTTTTTAGCATACCCATTATCTTTTAAAAAAACCCAAAGGTAGATGTCCGTGTTTGTTAAGTCTGGTGATCGAGCCGGGAACTCAGAAGAATTTTTTCTTCTTCCTATCCATTACTTAATGAAAGGTGTTCTGAAGAAATTTCATCATTCCATGATGATGACGGGATGGAGCCCTATTTTGTTAAAATTAGTACACTTTTTACCAACAAAAAGGTTATGTAGAGCAGGAATTTTTTGTATCGTTTAGAGTTGTAGGTGACAGTCTCCTCAAGGAAGAACTGCTCGTCAATCCCTGTAGAAGATAAATCATACCATAAATTAACGTGTTTCTGTAAAATTATGTGTGTTTTTGCGTTACTTTAATAAATACTGTTACGCTTATTAATTATTCTATTAAGCTTAAAAGTGGTTTCATCCGACCAAACGATTAAATCTCCCCTTCTTTTCTTTCACACTTGTTCCTACACCATTCACAAAACTGTATTCGCCCTGTCTGGATCATCTTCATTTAATGCACTTAGAAAAATTTTGTTGTATGTTCTCCACTTATAAGCTTGTAAAATTCTACGAACGCTGTCTTTTTTAATACTTGTCTCACGAACACATTCTCTGAGAGATTCTTTGTGGATCCTGTAAAGGTTTGTATTACTAAAGCGACATTTTAATCATCCGTAGAAATTTCTCTTCGCCCAGACTGCCTCTTTTTTACTTTTTCCAATATTTCGTTAGCTTCAGATATGTTACTATTAATTCTTGCAATTTTTTTTCTCATTTATGGTGGTGTTCCAAATTCCATTACCTAACTAACGTCTTTGAACCTCTTTAACATCGTCAGTTATCGAATAATATTTCAAGGTCACTTTGTTGGTAAAAAAATAATTGAATTTCAGCGTGTTTATTACGACTTCACTTGAATTTTTTTCATTATTCTTTCCTTTCAACTTTGAAGAATGTGTTTTTATTTTTAATTCCCCGCATAAGGCTATCATTATTTTATTAGTTCTTTGCAAATTGTTTTCTTTTTAATTAACAACCTTTAGTGAATAATTTCCTGCTTGTTTTTTTACCCCATGAGAAATCTTGTAGTTAAGAGCTTTACAAGGAAAGTTTTTGGAGTTTTAAAGGAATGTGTGTGTGTGTGTGCGCGCGCGCGCGCGCGCACGCGCGAACTCTTAAGCCGCTAGACCATTGCCTTGGGCTTGAGTCTACTGTGTTTCTTTTACTGCTTCTAGCTTGTGCAACACTCTTTTTATTGACGAAACATTTGTAAACATACATATTATTGGGCCAAACATTTAACTACATTTTTTTTATTCTTACCGAATTTTTATTTTTGATAATAATATGATACCTTAGCATACCTTATGATATGACCTTAATTTTTTATCTTTTATTTACAGTATATATTATTTTCAACTGGTTTTGTGCGCGCCGTTGATGTATCTTAATTGAAAAAAAAAACACAATCACACTGAAAGTGCTATGTCATATTAATTGAAGTACACATCTCTATTTCTAGTTACTACTTACTTCAAATATATCAGTTAACTGTACTGTATATGTATATACAGAGTGTATTACGAAGTGTTCCCGGGATTTTCATAACCTATATTACTCATGAAAATAATGGAAAAAGTTCATATACCATAAACGTATGTCCTAAAATGCTTTGTTTAAAAGTTACGGCTTGTGAAAGATTTCGCTCTGGTTTAAGCTACCCCGGTGAAATGAGGTCGTATTGGAATTTATTGGAATTTTAGGAAGTTGATTAAGGAGTAGAATTAGTGACTTGTTATGGCTTTTGACCTGAAAATTTAATAAAATACGTCCTAGAACCGTACATGCAGTACCTTTTGAGAAATATCGGGTGAAAACCAATAAATTGAAATAAAAAACCTTGTTTTTTATGTTTGACGTTCAATAAATTTGTCAAGTGCGTAATAAACACATAAAATTTAAAAAAGAACTTGTAGGAAATTTAATTCTGAACAAAATGGTGTAAAATAAGTTAAATACAACAAAGAAAAACTAAAAAAATTTTACTTTTATTTACAAACAGTACTAGACCATAGTACATTATACGTACCAGTTAATAGTAAGTGTTAAAAATGAGCATTTTCAACACATTTCTTGGCACGATTTTGTACTACCAAGAAATTTTAGTTTTTCAGGGCTGTCGTTAAGAAGCTCAGCCGCATCCATAATGCGGACAATTAATTCCTCACGAGAATGTATTTTTCTTTTGTATGCAATATTTTTCATCCATTCCTAAACACAAAGAACTAAAGATGTTAGATCTGACGATCTTGGTTACTAAGAATGTGGACCTCCACTGTCGATCCATTTCTCAGGAAAATGATTTAAATAAGTGTAAACAGCATAAAAAAAGTGGGGCGGCACGCCATGGTGCTGGGAGAACACTTTGCGTCTCAGTGCTACAGGAACATTTCCAAGCAGCTGCGGCAGTCCTTGAAAAAAGTGCTAGTAGACCTCACCCATTTAAGCGTTCAGATAATATGAACGGTCCAAAAGCTGATTGTGAAGAAGGCCCGTACCATACACTGACGCTAAATCGGTGTTGAAAATTGCCTTTCACAGTTTCATGAAGATTTACTTCTGCCCATGTATGCTCATTTCGTATGTTGACGTCATCTCGAATGAAATTTGACTCGTTGGTAAACAAAACACACTTGTTTAGTTGTCGATTTTTATTCTACCAGTTGCAGAATTCCAGCGAAGCGGACCGTCTCCTCAGTGAAGATATTTAACTTTATCGCTTTTCGGTCTCTTGGCTAAGATCAAATTGTAGTGTAACGTAATAACTCACACATCATCAAAAATAATGAAACACAACAACTTACAGACAACAATGCAGTGTGTACGTTACTAGCGTGGCCATGAACGACACAGGTTCGCCAACCTTAAGAAGAAAAATTTCCCAGCGGTCTTTACTTTAGAGATATCCCTCGTATAAATGTGTGTGTGTGTGTGTGTGTGTGTGTGTGTACATGAAGTGACGTACACCCAGCTGTAATGAATTAAGAATTAACATGTAATATTACCACGAAAAAAATCTTAGGTAAATTAATCTTTCTATCGGTCACATGTGTATAGTTTTAAAAATTTAGGACAGTTTTTCTATCAGATTAGAAACTGTAAGAGAATTTTATTTTAAAAAAAATTATTTCTCACTTATGACACCAGTTAATCTCATGTCAGGATTTTTTTTTTCAACTCAATTGAATCTTTTTATTTTTCTAACAGTGTTTAAGTTTATTTATGAAGAAAACGTACAGCCATTTCACAAATAGTTGAATAAAATTAGCATACAAATAGAGTATCATAATATATATTAATTTAATTTTTTTAATTAAATACAGTAAGCTAAAATAAACAGTTCAATATAACTGTAATATATAAATGTATACAGGTTATGTAAGTTATAATTTTACAGTACAGTATAAAGTAAATAAATGAAATTAAATACAATCAAATAAGATGAACTGCACACGATTTTAATATTGACGATGTTTTGTATGCATGTCAGCTTCCCAAAAATAAGTGATTAATTCTAACAAAAATAATGTTGTTACTCCCTCTTATTTATAAATTTGTTATATCATGTTACCATCAAACTGACTACATCTGTTTTTCCTATTTTGTCTGTCTTAATATAAGATCAAAGTAATGTATTCATCTAATATAATTACTTAGATAAAAAAAATATAATATAAAGTAACATGTATGTTTTGTTAAAACATTTATGTTATTTATTAGGGTTTACAATAAAAAAAAGATTAATTTAAAAAAAGATGTGAGGAAGATTGCCATTATATCCTTTTATGTGTAGGTATCTAATAAATAAAATAAAATAAAATTTAGCAGAAGAAAATTATTCATATAGAAATAAAAGGATACAAAAGATACGAAAATTAAAGGTGAATAATATTTTTGCCAATAAAATATAATCGAAATTGATCAAGATATCATCAACCAACAGTTCAAATTATGCCACCATATCAATTTATTCCTTAACTTTTCATACAAATTGTTAGAAATACGTACGAGTATCTCTGCAGATAATCTGTTATACAAAAAATTCATGTGGGTACCACATGACTTCCTTGTACGCCTATTAAATTACATATACACATTTTTTTAAATAAAAAGTATATAAAATTTTATTTCATTATCTTCTGATATTTTTTTTTTAATTTTTTTTTAATTTTTGTTATTATTGAATTATTATTTATCGTAAACATTTTTTTTTACAATCAGAGGTTAATAATTGTTAATAAATCAATATATTTAAATTTTAAAAAAATAAAGGAGATGAAGTCTGATTGACTTGAAGGCACCTTCCCTTGCAAGATCCAAATATTTCATTAATTAACAATTTATTTGGCTACAACTCTGCAACCAATGAAAATAAGTACCGCTTACAATATATCATTGAAAAGCTCCGAATGAGGACTTATTACTGCAGTTAAGAAAAATTCCAAAAACCAATTTTCTTGAATTTTTGGCTTTTTTGGACACTCTATTGTACATTCTATTGTACAATAGAATGTCTATTGACATTCTATTGTAATCAAAAGGAGAGGTGCATAACTAGATGTTAGAACAGTCCTAAATCCAGAATTTCAAATCCTACGGCTAATCGTTTTTGAGTTATGCGAGATACATACGTACGTACAGACTTCACGCAGGTCTAGTCAAAATGGATATTTCCGTTAAAATTTGAAAACCGAAATTTTTCGCCATCACAATACTTCCTTTTACTTAGTACAAGAAAGTAAAAAGGATCAAGGAAAACTAATAATTAGTCCTGGAAATATTAGAGTTCAATTTAGAAGGGATAATGAATCTTGTTACTCAGACGGAAATCTGCCTCTCTAGTGGCAAGTTTCTGCTAGGCTATTTAAATTAGAGCATCTTGAAAGTAAACAATTTACATAAAATCAGATTTTTGCCCAAATAATTGAGCGATTTTAAACATATATACCTTTAAGTTTGTGCTTATGAATTTTTAAATTAGGGAAAATTATAGAATCCTATGCTTCACCCACAAAATACTACAAGATAAGCGAGATTCTATCAAAACATAATACATTAAAAAAAGTTTTGGTAGTATATAAATTACGAACAATATTTTTCCTTAAGTTTTTATGTAATTAAAACAGTGTTGAAGGTTGTCAATGAAAGTAAAGAAAATTCATTTATGTTATTTTAAGGAAACCGTAAGAAAAGATTTATGAGAATGACTTAAGGAAAACAGAATTTTTTTAGAATTTATTAATTAAAAGTTAATTATACTAAAAACAGTTTTTTTTATTTATGAGTTTGTGTAATTATTACATTCTCTCTTAAAATTATTTTAAACAGAATTTATAAAGGAAAAAATTTGATATTAAAAACTACCAGTTATTTTATGTTTTTAATATGACTGTATGATAAAATGTTAGGCTATTCTGCCAGTGTCTATCGGTAGATAGGATACATGGAATGATGTTTTTAGCTCGCGGGCTAACTCGGGTGCAGTCACATTGTCTGGTACTGTAGATTCTACCCCCACTACACTATTTCTCATAATCATCTACCGACCGACGAAGACGTAATGTAATAATTTGGTTACGTGTAATACGGGAGTCATCCACCTGGCCAGCTCATTCCTTTCCCATACTCTCTCTCTATGTGTCTATAGTCTAAACTTTTATCTTCTTCGCCCACCTACTCGGTTCGCTTTTGAAGGATTATACTAACACACATACATACATACGCTCATTCTATCTCTTTCTTCCCTTTTCTTGTCTCTTTCTCTCTTTTTCTAGTCGTAAATTCATTATCGGTCATACGCCCGTATTATTTTATTTCGTTTATTTTATTTACTGCATTAGAAAACTAGAAATATATATAATTTAATGTAATTAATCTAAAAATGTCTTAGCGGTAGTTTTTCTATAAATTTAAATAATAAAAAATTATATAATGCTTTTTAATGTTATTAAAAGAATAATGACATAATAAATTACGCTTATCGTAATTAGATTTGATTAGTGGGTCATCGAATATAAAAACTGCTAAGCTTTTTACTGCAGTACTGCAATTTTCATACAATATATATTACAGTAATGATATATGTGTACAGTACTTTAGTGTTGACTAGTGGAGAAGGCACGTCGGTACGAATATGATTTCATTTCCTTTATTTTCTATTTAAATATATTGATTTAATTATTAATTATTAACCTCTGATTGTAAAAAGATTTTTACAGTAAATAATAATTCAATAATAACAATGAAAAAAATTATGAAAAAAACAAGTTATTAGTAAAATAAAATTTTATGTACTTTTAAAAATGTATTTAGGTAATTTAATAGGCGTACAAGTAAGTCATGTCGTATCCACATCAATTTTTTTAAATTTAAGTTGATTTTTATGTTACATTAGATTTTTTTTTTAATTTCTAACTGTTGTTAATTTTTTAATAAATAAATTAGTCAGGAAGGAAATCAATAAAAATATAGTAAAAAAAATTGTGTTAAATAATTAAAAAAGTGTTATTGTTGTAAAAAATAATAGAAACTAGTTAATCAACGGAAACCAAGACCTAATTTAAGTTTGATTTATGGCATTTAATCTGTTTGTATGTTTGTAACATAATTACGACTAATTTTTTCCCCGATTTATATGAAATTTTTATGGTAAGATTTCTTGATGTTAGACGGAACAAGTGTTTCGTTTCAAAATTGCGGCGAGTATAACGGTTAGTAGAGCGCCTACTGTTAGCTTAAACTGTTTTTTTTTTCATTTAGTTGAGTAAAAAAAAAAACTCTTACGCAGTTCTACACAAGAAGACCGGCTTTTCGTTTCCAACGCTCTCACTACTTCGTACTGATTTTCAGAGTACAAAGCACTACTGTGACTCACTGCATATGCGCGTGTGAAAAATACATCATCACACCAAGACAACGTAACCTCAAATTGAGGTTTTGTTGTCTTGTCGACCTTAAATTGAGTGTAACTGAAGAATGACTCAAAGTTTCATATTCACAACGTCATATATCTAAATTAGTCATATACATATCTAAACTTTAGTGAAATTGATCTAGAAGGTTTGGCGATTTTTGAGCCACAAAATTTTATCCATATTTGTAAATAAAAAAGGAAACCCCAATTTAAGTGAATGGTATTTTCGTACTCCTTATAATACCTCAAAACGTAAAGAAAATTTAATTTTACACCTCAATTACACCCAATGGCGGCTCGCTTATCGGCACTGTGGAATTGCAGCACCAACTATGACCACTTGATATTACCGATAACATTTAATATGAGACCTCCTTTCTTTAATTATTTCTTTGTACTTGTGCATATATCCTTAAGCTTAATGTCAGTAGCCATCCACCAATTTATTAAAAATATACAAAAATCTTTGTACGGAACTATGCGCTTTACAGTGGTGTTTGGCTGTTGTGCGCATGCGCACATAGGAAGTCACATGCGAGGAAGAGAGAGCACTGTCGCTTCCGCAGGGCCGACCCTGGCCTGGTGGAACGTAGTTTTTTTTTTTTTTAACTCCGCGTGTATATGGAACGTTCCTTGTTCGTTCACGTTTCTAGTTTAGTCAGTCGGTGGAAGAATAAGAAAGCGGTTTAGTTGAATTTTCAGTAGCAATCAAAAGACGGCGGAAAGCAAGGGCTCTTTGATTGCCAAATCTGTCCAAATACACACTGGAAGAGCGAAAAAGAAGGTAATTAGTAAAAAATAATTATGCATTTGTTTCTCTGTACATAGAAATTTAAATTAAGCACCATTGGACTGTAGTGTTTTTAAGCGGACACTTTATTAAGTTATTATCTAATAATGCTAAAAAATATTATCTATATTAACAATTTATTATTTATTCGGTTAAACCGAATACGATTTTTAAGCACAATGTGCTAAAAAATCGTGTACCATATTCTTGAATGTGCGATATAGTGAAGAATTAAATTATTATCCTGTTTCCAGGTAGTCTGTTTGATTCATTTTTTTCTGTTCTTTTATTTTATAGAAAACTCTAACCATGGCCTTTAAAAGGCCCAGAAAAAAATGTTCTGGAGCAGCACCATCATTAATTTTTACCTACGAGCCGCCACTGATCCTACCATACGATCGAAAGTAATATCTTAATTTTTTTTTAAAGTCTGTAAAAAATACGAAAAAGAAAATAAACATGGAAATATAGTTGAAGAACATTTTCGATAGTCTCTAGTTATTGATGCCCAATATTCCTGGACAAGTATTGACGACGTTGACAACATATTTAGATTATATTTAGGAGTTGCATAATAGTCCATAATCAATTTCCATCAAAAATTTTATCTTTTAATTCGTTTTAATTTTCACTTAATTTTTTTTGTAGTTCAATTTGTCTAATTCAGCACAAAGTGTGCGTGGTCTGCTGTTCACAGAACTATCATTTTTGAATTAATAAAATATATCTTTGGGATTGTAAAGGATAGTAAAGGATAGATATTGAGTAAGGTATCGTTTAAAGGAACTAAATGGCTTCTATGTAAAAAAAAAAAAATATGGTCTCTTGCATCAATTAATTATTTATTCGATTATTTGTGTATTATTTTGTAGGTAATAAGGTTACGTGTAAATTTGATTTAAAAAAAAATGTTTTTAGAATTATGTTTGTGCATACCAACGCTAATAAATACATTTTATATATTCAAAAAAACATAAAATGATTTATATTTGATGAGAAGAACTTAAGATCTCAATAATGGTTTTCTAAGTAACATTTGTTAAGAATTTATTTCTTGATTTCTCGTTGAATTTACGTCAGATATACTGATAAAATTGTGTTTTCTAACTCCATTCTATATTTTTAATTGTCAGTTAATTAGTTTTATTTGTCATCATCATACTTGTACTAATGTATAACTTTTATATTTATACTTACGTAGGTATTACCTATGATTCATTTTTTTCTAAATGTTAAATCTTTTGATATTAGCATTTATTAGTCCTCTCTCTTTTTTTATTCAAATCTTGTCTAGTTTCGTCAGATGCCGTAATTATTAAGCGTTACGTTTTAATTAGTCATATATATGACCTAATGAATTTGGTTTTTACGTTTCTTATTTTTTTAAAATGATTCATTAATGAACAATTTGTTTTTGATCGTTATTTCCTGTTTATTAAAACTAATCTTAAATAATTATCTCTTACTAGTCACCAGTAATTATAATGTACATTACTGCGATAATAAGTATTTTAAGTTTGACATTTAATTATTAATTCAGTAATGATTATATGATTTAAAAACCTGTGGGAGTAGAAGGTATTTTATTTTATTTATTAATGATCGTTTGAACGTGATGACACATAGAAATATAATATTATTAAGAGATTCTTTGAAATTAGTTGTGTAATTTTTTTTTAATCAAGTTTTTAACATTCAGGTGATGTCATAACAGGAAAAAAAATTAATGAATACATACGTGTACGATAATTGTCGTAATTTACATAAATTAATTCAAGAATTCTTATATAACGATTATGAATATTCAATAAATTCGAGTATTAATAGGCGAACGTTTATTCAGTAAATATTAACAATTTGTTGGCAGTTAGCTGCAATAATTAAAAACAGGAAAATGGTTGTTATTATTTTCTGCATCCACGATTCCGGTTAATTCTTTATAATTAAGTTAATTATTTCGTACGTAATCACATGACGTATATTTTCAGGGATTATTAAAACAAATCCCGTTTTTTTTAAATTTTAATTTAACTTATCTCTTACTTTCAGAGTAGATTAAAAGATATTCTTTTAACTTAAAAATAAAAACGCCCTTTTAAAGTGAAATCTTATTTAATAGGCGTAGATTTTTCTATTAGAAATTTATTTCAGTTACATTTCTTATTGTCTATGGTAGTGGTTCCCAAACTTTTCCGAGTCGCGGCGCTCTTTTTTAATTAAAGTTTTTCCGTGGCGCCCTATCCTAAGTAAAAGTATGACTACTCATAAGTAAGAGATAAAAATAAATAAAACTCGTGTATTTTCATTATTTTTTTTACTTTATTACGTTAAATTAATAATTATAAATATCTTTGTTCAATTAATTATGAGGCTCTTAAAATATTTCGTGGCGCCCCTGTGAAGAGGCTGCGGCGCAAGTTTGGGAATCACTGGTCTATGAATTTATGTTGAAAAGATCCCAAAGATAGGCCAGAATTACAGTCTCATTATTTTCTGTGAAACATATACTCGTATTTTTATTTATATTACGGTTTAACATACGTGGTATTGGTTATCCAGTTTGATTACTGTAAACTGCGTTATTCAAAAGATAAGTGGATGACAAATATACTACTTAATATACCAATTACTGGAAATTGCTAGAATAGCCTTGTCTCTCAGTGTATAATCTATTTGAAATCTAGAATTTACTTTTTGTAAATTATTTATCGTACGCATTACATAATCTTAATTTACGAATTAGAAAACCAAACTACAATATTTTCCTCTGATCTTTCATAAAACAAAAGCTGTTTTGTTAATTTCACTTTTATATGTTTAGAAAATAGATGAATAACTTACGATAATGTATAGGTTCGAATTTGGAGTTAAAAGGAACCGAGTTCTACCGTACTATAACTATATAACTATATAACTATAAACTAACTTAACTCTGCGTTAAAGTTTCAGCAAGTAACAATATGTATTTTTTATTTTTCGCAAAACTAATTTATTTTTCTTTATAAATTTTTGGAAATTCTTGTGATGTTACATTTGTTTACAGTGAAAGTTTTGATTAATTTATTGAATCTATTAGTAAATTGTGGTTTTTTGAAATATTTACATTTTTATGAAAGTCTTCAACTCTATCAAAAGTAGGAGTGTGTGATAGATTTTCAGAATTCATGAAGTGATCGTTTTCCTACAATTCTGTAAACAATTTAATAGATCTCATACTTCCAAAAGCGGAAATTATCAGTGCTAGGTTCTAACAGAATGGTGCTATATCGTTTTAGCTGACATGTTAGAGAGATTCTTAAGTTTCCTTTAAAGACTGAATCATCTCGTTAGAGTTTTTAGTATTTTTTTTTTTCACCAGATTTATGCTTACCGCATTACTTTCTTTATTTTCATTTAATTTTCTGAAGCGAACACTAAAATAAAGGCTGTTGTAACTGACCAAGCAGGTTCGAACAATTAATCCTCGGTTACGAAGCATTCCAAAGGTGTTACATAATAGAATGAATCGTGTCCAAGATTATACATCCGTATAAGGAGATTACTTCTACTTTCTTTTATAAGTTCTTATAATTCCAATTCTAAACTAATATAACTGATCTTTAAACATCTGTCAGTCTATAAAATCAGAAGAACAATAATTTTTTAAACACTTAATGTTCTTTAGGAATTGTTTACGAAATATTGTTTAGCTAATAAAATTTATATTATGATTACTATTACTAAAAAAAAATAAATAAATTCCTATATAAATCTGGCAATAAAAATCGGTATTTCGAAATCTAAATTTAATTAAATAAACAGGAGTTTATGTTTATGGTCCATAAATGAAAACTTTTAATTTTTCTCGGCGATAACTTCTTTTTTATTATTTTTTTTGTAGAATCGACTGCTATGGTTATTATCAGATACTGTTAAATACCATACGTTGAAGTGCATACTGCGTTCATAACTTTGGTGTTCTAAGGATCTTCATGTTCTATGGCTTTTGCGTTATTTTTATTTTACCTCATATCCTTAGATTTTTTTAGGATGGTAGTGAAAAAAATATAACCTCAAATTGTTGCGGAACAACATTAAATCAGGCTGTAAGGGATGTAGTTTATCGTCTTATCCGTAACCCCGTTGCTTTATTATTAAATTATTCCAATTATCTTATAAATTATTACTTTATTAAAAAGAAAATTAAATTTATATGAATCATTTTAGTAATTTTTTTTTTTAAATTAAAGTGTTTCTTTAATATTTTTAAAGTTAACTTAAATTTTAAATTATTTAAAGTTTTCTGTATTGAATAAATGTTCTGCTATACTCATTTATCTATGAAATTTTCATAAGTTTATATGTGAATGAATGTATAATAAAATTTAATTTAAAAAAATTAGTTTCACAATAAAGTTCGATTTACACTGATTAAATCATTATTAACGATTATAAAAATGATTAAAAATTTCTAAAAGATTACGTTATGAATACTGTTACTTGTAAAGTGGCTGTATCTGTCATACTATCTCGTATGGGTAAATGTGTTTTTATTTTATTCAAATTAAAAAATATTAAAATTTCCAACGAAAATTTCAGATTGTATTGTGCATTTCAATTTTAGCTTTAGTTTTTTTTTGTGAGCTGTAAAACCGAACGTACAGGATACTTTGTTTTTTTTTTATAAACAGCTTGAAGGTTCCTTATTTTGTCAAACTGGATAACAGTTTTGTACCGTTCCTTTTGAGAAAATCTGTATATACATCAAGATCTTATCAGATAGAAAAAATAATTTTGATAACAAAATTATAATATTTTCCTGGCATTGGTTATTTATTCTTATATAGTGGAAATTTAATTATACACGAAAAATGTTATCTAAGATTTATTTTTCTTGTTAGTATCATTTATGATGGAGTTGTATTGTACAATTATCATTGTTTGTTTAAATAAACCAAAAAAAGTTTTAAAAATTCATAAAATTGGTATTTTTTTTTCTGCTCCCTCGTCTTCAAAATCACCTTATAAGAAAGATTTTTAATTTTTTTACGTTTACTATCTAAAATGGAAAAAAACAAAAAAAAAATTATATTAAAAGATGTACAATCAATAAAAAGTTATCTAAGAGTTTTTTTTGTGGGAATGTGGGCTGAATTATGAAATTATGTTGTAATATTATTACTAAAAGTTTATTATTTAAACTTATAATACTAAAAGTTTAAATAAACCCATAAAAATTGTGAAAAATTAAAAAATCATATATTTTTAAACTTTGATCGGCTACCTCACCCTCTATATTGGCTCCAAAGTTTTTTTTTTGTCGTTTACACTACTATTATGCTTATGAACACAAAAAAATGGTTAAAAAATATGCAGTAAATAAAAAGATAGCTTTTTTGATTCTTGGGGAAGGGGAGAATTAGGGGCAATTTTTTTTTAAATAGTAAGATAACCAACATGCACGCGTATACAAAGTTTTTATAAAATGGGTTTATTTAAAGTTTGGAGAAAATTGCTTCCAAAAACCTCACCACCTCCTAGAGATATTGACCTCAAAAGTTTATCAACTAATTGTTGACCCATATACACGAAAATTTCATCAAATTGGTGTATCCAGTCAAAATTTATTAGCTTCAAACACGCCAGCGCTTACATATATACTTACGTACGTACTAACATTACTTCATAGGGTTTTTTTTATATTTTTGGGGGTTCCTAGGTTATGAAAGGTTGAGAAATGCAAAAAAAAAAACATTTTTTGATTGATTACCATACTTTCTTTCTTGCAACGTAGCTTTACAGCTATGATATCACGAAAGTAAAAAGTAACATATGTGTAAATGATTTTTCTTTTAATGAAAAAATAAATATTTATCTATGTTTAAATTATTTATCACATATCGACCATTAAAAAATTTTTTTTATGTAATTTTGTATGTATATATTTACATGCATTTGCACGTGTAATTGTCGTGCCATGTGAAATAATATTAAACCGGTTTTTAAATGGGTGTATATTACAGAATCTATTCTTTTATAGAATACAATAATATAATAAGGTTTGATTCATTTCAATCGTAGAACTAGAAACAGCTGATACATCATCATCATTATTTCGTCCTTGTCGATCCAATAATTTGCATATTTGACTCTATTACGTGTCATTTGACTATCTCGAGTGACAAAGTTACCAATGTTCTCTTTGTTACCAATGTTAATTTTTCGTTTTACGCAAATTTATAATAATATCAAAATTGAATTATTTTTCTTGTACTTAATGGTTCTTATGTTAACAAATTCTGTTTGATAACTATTGTTTTTTAATGTGAGACAGTTGTAATAAATGGTAACATTTTCTGGGCATTTATTTTCCTTAAATTAAGGTCAACTTTCTAAATATGATTTTAAATATTTATGATTTTTATATATGATTTATTTATTTATGATTTCTAAATATTTGCTTCCTTCGAATATGAAAGCTCATTGAATCGCTTATTTTTTAGTTTTTTTTTTTTTTTTTTTTTTTTAAATAGGAATTAAAATTTAATGAAAAAGCTTTCAAATTTCAAAATCCGTGTTGAAAGTTTTTTCTTCATAAAATCTACTTCGTAATTTTTTCTTCATAATTTTTGTTATAGGTGATCCATTAAAACGGATTATTACAAAGATATTTTTTTCCGGTAACATTCGCTAACAGTAGATTCTTCTTCCCAAAGCGATTTTTACAGAGCGTTGGGTGGCTGAATACTTCACAGTTTTAAGTTAAAAGCAATCCATAAAAATTGTAATAGTTTTATGGTTGTTTCGACGCCACTGTAATACCCATCGGAATTATGAAATATCATTAACAGTTTGGATACATAATTTTAAAATAACAGCGTTGGACGATTAACCTCCTAATACGGTACGAGTACCTAAAAATATACAAGCCTTAAGAGCTGCATCGTGGACCGTATTTCATTGAGAACGCTGATTTGAATGTTGAGACAATCAATTCAGAGCGTTGTTTGGATGATTAAAGAATTTTTATTTCCTCAATGGAGGAAGGAAATTAATACGGACACGGTATTTTAACTGGATAGGTTTACCGGACCCATATACTGATAAGCGGTGATTATTTTTAAATGATTGTTTCCGGACCACGTTATCTCGGTTCACGGCGATAAACCCTGGTTGTAATATCGCCGAATCTCACAGCATGTGATATTTGTTTAGGAGTATTTTAAGAGAAAAGTATTCAGTTATCTACCCTCTCTTTCACTAAACGTTAAAGAACTTTTAAAAAACATTTTTTATTGCAGTTCCTGTGTGTACGCGATGGGAAACTTAAAAATTTTACTTCAAGAATCTCTGAATCGAATGGGTGGGAATCTTCTGGATTTAGAGATTAGAACTTAAAAGTTTCTAGACAAAATTAAATGTTATTGAATAAATTGTCAATTTGTATTAAAAGCTGTTTTTCAAATGTGTAAATAAAATAATTAAATTTTCTGTTTTATTGGCTCATCTGTTACAGTATTTACGAATATATGTCTCCGATTTTTTAAAATATACATTGTAAATAACACAGTTATCTGTTAAATTAAGTATTCTTATATTTTCCTGTTTATCTTGATTAATAAATCTATTAGAAAATCGTATATTCTGTTTTCAATATAAAGAATGTATAAAAGGAAGTAAATTTGATAAATTATGAGAATATATTCAGTTCTTGAGTAATTTAAGATTATAATCACTTAATTAAAGCGCTATTCAATATTCTGTAATTTTAATGTTATTGATAATATACCTATTATTTATAATTTAAAATAATAAATTTGTAATAAGCGTAGCTTATTTGTCTGATATATGTGGTAAATATTCAAGATATTCAAAAGGTAATTTGAGCACCGTAGTTTTACTTATACAAGTTATTAATCAATGTCGTTATTGCATAGGATTATTATGTTGGATTTATATATTTAATAGGGTAGTTAACAAGCTGATTTCTCATTCTTTGCATACATTATTAGTTAAATGTAATTTGCATTAACTAGGTAAAACGTAATTGATGAGTAATTGACGTGAATAATCTTTAGTAATTAGGTAAAAGTTAATTTAGCAACATTTTTGTATGGTGATATTAATTTATATTGTGGTGATATTAAAATTAATTACACAACCTAACTGTAAAAGTTAGTTTAAGATTAGTTTAAATATATCCGTTTACATTGATGTTATCGTAAAGATATATATATATATACAGATCTGAAGTTTGTTGATTAAAGGATGATATTTATATTAATCTAAGATTTGTAATAGTTATTGATAATATATAACAATAAAAAAATCTACACTTTCTTAATAAGTTCTAGTTTAATGAAACGTTAATTAACTTTTGTTTAGCATTTCGGACAATATCTGTAAAGAAATGTGCATCTAGCTTTAGGGGAATTAGAAGGACGGTCTGTTTTGAAGTGTGTTAAGAAAGCAATGTCTCTCCTGTCACTGTTTGGTCTCTTTTTAACAAATATAATGTGTTTGAGAGAGAGCGAGAGAGAAATTTTAGAAAGAGAAATCGGCTTCACAAATAATCCTTCCGGCATCGTATGCAATCTATTATTTAGAATTTTATATCCAAGCAGGCAGGCATTGAAAAAACAAAGAATCATTTAGGAGAGGGGAATAGAAAAAAAAAAAATTGAAACAGTAGCGAGTAAGGGTGGACAGGAATGTCCTGTCTTTGGTGGATGACAAAGGAAAAAATGAAGAAATGTAAAAAAAAAAACAGGCGAGAAAAAGAAACGACGAAATTAAAACGGCAACAAAAAGAATAATCAGAAAAGAGTTTGGGAGATGATTAAATAGAGGAAGACGGTCAGATGTAAAGAGATAAGTAACAAGCGAGATGATGATATTTTTAAAATAAGGGGGTGTAGTGGGAGCATGATTGTGGAATTTGGTGGGGATGGAACGGAAAGCAAGTAGGGGATCGAAACACCTGTGTAGACAAAAGTTTCATACTCGCTGGCAGCCTAAACAAAAGGACAGGTATTTTTGAAGGCCGCATCAATTTAATAGATTACAACGCGTGAGAGAGGCCGCTGCGCGGTCTACCCGTACCAGATAGAGTTTAATCCCACAGTCCAGTCTGTCGGTGGACTGACCTAGAGTGACTGGACCCGACTAGACCTGACCGGTCCGGACGAAGATCGTCGACATTCGGACAGTGATCGACTGTGCAGCGACTGCTCTGCTAGTGATCAATTGGACACTTCCAATCAAAATAATCACGCGCCGAATTAATGACCGACAACTAAAGCTTCTGTGTTGGAATGCTCCTTTTTTATATCTCTTCGCCGTCTCTTTCCGTCATATTTTTCTCTTTATCATCATACTTGTCCGATTCGCATCATCGACCGTACCTAAGATTGACCAACCATTTCTTACTTTATGTGTAATTAGACTTATCGAGTATTATTATCTTTGCACAAGTTGATCGAGCGATCTCTTTTTAATAGAAATATTTACAATTAGATAAACAACTCCCTTTCACTCCCAACTTTCCCTAGAAAGGCTACCATGTGATGCTTATTATTCTTTAGTACGTCTTTGCCAGTTTTAGAAGCTACATGTGATTAGTAACGTACAAAGAAATTAAATAAAATCATATTGCATTTCGTATGCTATGAAACGTGAAATAGAATTATCGGTTCAGTTAGAATATTTGATCGATTCCTATGAAATTATCATACTAAGCAATGTGTAATATATATATATATATATATATATATATATTACACATTGCACATTGTATGGAATTGTTTTAATAGAATTCGAATTTTATTTGTTTATCTCCTTGATCATTTTATTTGTACTTTAATAAAGAAAATGAAGTGACTGATATACGAACTTTCTTAATATTTAGTCATCAGTGAATATAAAAATAAAAAAATACTGTTTTTTAAGTTTACTTAAAAAATATTTAAGGTGAGTTTATAATGGAGAGTAATAATTACTTTGGAATGTAACATTTAAAATTTTCGTTTGATTCGTAAATATTACAGTTTCTAGAAATGTTGTGCTGTTTTCTTAATTCTAGCCTTATAAGCAGATGTAATATCGATCGTATAATGAGAATACCTGAAAGTTGTTGTAAAAATGAATTGCAAGGCTAGGATTAATTTTTTGATAATTAGAATCTGGCAAAAGACCAAAAATAATAAAATAGAGCTTTATTTTGAAGAATTTTTTTATCTTTCTTGAAGGCTTCATGTTTCATTCTTTTAGCATACCGTATACTGTTGGCTGATTATTTGGTAAAAAATTAGTAGCTTGCATAGTGAGTATTTGGTTTTTTTTTATTATCATTTCATTACGATAGTCCTCGAATATCTTGCTAATGATGCGTAGAATTTCATAATTTTTGGTGGAGTACTGATGGAAATTGAACGAATCTTCATACCGATTATTTATTCGCTATAGTAGACTTTCACATGGTAGATTTTAATGCTTTGTGATAAAATTTTCAACAGTTTTTGGACCTATTTTAAAAACTGGATAGTCCCGTACTGAATGTTTGCGTTGGGGATAGAAACGAAAATTAGAATTTTTTTTATTTTCTTATAAGGTGAAAATTAACTTATACACCATACATATGAATATAAAAAAAAATCTTTTTTTCTTAACATTGTTACCAAACCGTTGAACCATAGATTTGAAAGGAAACCATTTGAGCACTCGTTGTTTCCTCCAACTAGTTCTCCAGCTACTACCGGGTGTGGTTTTGTGTGTGTGTTGATTAGCAACTGCTGTCACCGCTACCGGCTTACCAGGCCTGACGGAGATGTAGTGCAATATATGTGTAAATATACCGGTAAATATGTAATCTTGAATAGACTCAGGTCGACCACTCCTGACGATTGGGTTAATTGAATCCAACTGCCAAAGAACACCGGTGTCTTCAGTCTAGCCATTCATATTTATATAAAAGCAAATGCCTCTGCAAGGACTCTTTTGTTTTTCTTTCTCTTTCCTGTTTAGCCTCCGGTAATTAACTTTCAGATAATACTTCAGAGGATGAATGAGGATGATAGGTATGAGTGTAAATGAGGTGTAGTCTTCTTGTACAGTGTCAGTTCAACCATTCCTGAGACGTGTGGTTAATTAAAATGCAACCACCAAAGAACACCGGTATCCACGATCTAGTATTCAAATCCGTGTAAAAAGAACTGACTTTACTAGGACTTAAACGCTGGAACTGTCGGCTTCCAAATCAGTTGATTTGGGAGGGAAGACTTGTTTACCTCTAGACCAACCCGGTGGTGTTGCAAGGATCAAACCTTAGAATTCTCGACTTCGAAAATCAACTAATTTTACAATGACGATTTTTATCACTAAATGAACCCGACAGGATAATAAAAATTGAGCACCCGTAAAATATCGGATTTAATTGTTACTAAGTAATATATAGTTCTCTTACATTTATACTTTTTGACTCAGGGCTCGATTCATTCGCTATTTTCGTCTAGCCAGGAAGCTCAGCTCCCTAGATTCCCGTTGTGTTTGTTATTCTCATTGTTATGAGAATAATATTGATAAATAACAATTGAAGTATTCAGACCTTACGAATACCTGAAGAAGAAACTAAATTACAAAAGACAGAATAGTAGTAACCATGGTACCTAACTAAAGTATACAGAACTTTGACAAGGAAAACTTCTCCACAAAGGGGACGAGGGCATCAATGTATGGCTTTCAATTTTCCCTATAATAACCTAAATGTATCCTAAAAATTTAAAAGCGATCGATCGGTTGGTTCTCGCAAGATGTTGTTGCAAACGGACAGACAGAATGCGTCACAAACTTTCGTATTTATACATTGTGTCCGTAGGTATAATATTGGGGTTTTAAATGGTTATAGCTTTGGAACAAGTATTGTGTAAAGATGAATTGTACGTCAAATGAAAGAGAAACACTCAAAGTTTATGCGTGCGAAGCTAGTGCTTGCGCATTGTGTTTCCAGTTCATGCAAGTGGCACGTGCGCGTTAGTCATCATGTTTGCAGTGTTTGAAGTTACGTTCAATGTGTGTTGTGGCTTGCAGTGTTTGAGTAAGTAAGTTACAAGTTTTAAGCGTGAATACCGTTGTGTGTGCAATGAAGGCTCCCCCCCCCGCATGGTAATGGCATTCGGCAAAGGGACAAACAAGTCAAAGAAACAGGAAGCCTACAGAGGCAAATACGTCCAGGACGGCCATCAGTTTTTTATTAAACGATTGAAGCAGTGCGAACAGATTCTTGCGTAGACCGAAGAAGTTTGTGCAGAAATGTTTTAGACGGTTGGGCATTTCTAAAACAAGTATTCATAGTGTATTAAAAAGACGGTTACGTTTCACTGCGTACAAAGTTCAGTTGTTACAACATTTTCCATAGAACAAAATGAAACGATTTGATTCTGCTGTAGACATCTGGGTAGGTTAGAGCAGGATGATGATTTTTTAAACAAGTTCATTTTGACTGATGAAGCAACCTTTCATATTTCTGAACGACTACATCGGCGTTATGTTCGTATATGGGATAGTGAACCTTCACATGCCGCTATTGAATATCAGCGTGACAGTGAGGAAGTGAATGTGTGGTGCGCTATTGGACGAGACAGAGTTATTGGCCCCTTTTTTTGCTGAGAAAGACAATAACGGGGAACTTCTTCCTCGATATATTAAAAGGGTGTGCAGCGCCCCAAATGTCAGAGAATTCCATTTTGCACTTAGACGGAGCTTCTTCACATTTTTCCGCAGTCGTGCAGGATTTTCTTAACGAAACATATCCTCAGCGAAATATGTCAGAAGGGTGGATTGCCAGGCCTCCACGGTCACCAGACCCTATCCCCATGGATTTCTATTGTTGGGTTTATGTAAAACACAAGTCTGTTCCGTTCAAGCTCGAAATTTAGACTATTTAAAAGAAAGGATCACTAAAGCTGTTTTTTTTTATCACGACGTTCTCAGCCATGTATGGCAAGAGATTGGACATCGTCTTGACGTCTGCTGGATTAGTAAGGGAACACATATTGAAATCTACTGAATAGGTAAGAAATTTGGAGCGGTTTTTTTTTTAATTTAACGTATAGATTATCTCTTTACAGTGTTTTTTTCCGAAGCTAAACCCGTTTAAAAACCTACCATTATATACTGTATATTAGCTTCTCAATTTACAGTTATTTGTCTTTAATGTCAAACGATTCATGTTGTTTCCTCTGATTAAAATAAAAATATTTTAATGAGAATTTCTAATTACTCAAATCAATGGATAACTTTCTTATTTTGCTTTTCAGTTTACTCGTAAATGAATTTAATGTGTGAATTTTCATAAAATGTATGATTTTTCTTAATAAAAAAATATAAATTAATCGATTAACATTTCTTTAAGTTTTTATTAACAATTATAAAATTTATTAATTATAATTACTATAGGGGGGATGGCTAGTATTTATCTGTTAAACTAGTTAAATTTGCATATTGTTTATTTTGATTTTTTTCTCTTGGAATGTAAAAGCTGAAAAATTTCGCTTAAATAGATTAAGTTTGATTCTGTTTCAGGTGATTTCGCTTTAGGTGCAGAGGGTAATTCATAAAATTATATTTATAAAAAGCACTGATAAATTTTTGTCGAATAGTATTTATGGGTATAATAAAATTATAAATTTTCATTGTATTAGTTTTGTTTATCATAATTCACTTTTTTAAGGTTTATTAAAATTAGGTATAACGAAACTTTGTACATTAAAATAATTAGACGGCACAAGTAATATTTTTCTAGCGGTTCTGTAAAATTTGATTCAGATTTAAATATTTCTTAGATAATTTGAATAATTCATTAACTTATTTGTTATAATGTATCAGTCATTTTAGTCAGACTTATGAATTTTGTTTATCAGTTATCATAAATTGTGTATATTTTTTGCTTCCTTGTACGAAGTAAAGGAAGTATTGTAACCGCGAAAAATTTCGGTACTCAGATTTCAACGGAAATATCCATTTTGACTAATCGTCTGTACGTATGTTTGTATCTCGCATAACTCAAAAACGATTAGCCATAGGATGTTGAAATTTTGGATTTAGGACTGCTGTAAGTAATAGTTGTCCACCCCCCCCCCTTTTTATTGCAATCGACTGAACAAAAAAGTCCAAAAAAGCTCAGAATAATCAAATACTTGGATTTTAGAATTTTTCTTAACTGCAGTAATAAAGTCCTCATTGAGAGCTTTTCAACGATATATTATAAGCGGTACTTATTTTCATTGGTTCCAGAGTTACAGCCAAATAAGTATTTGGATCTTACAAGGGGAAGGCACATTGGTTCGAATCAGACTTTATCTCCTTTTTTTAACTTTTTTTTTTAATTTAAATATATTGATTTATTAATAATTATTAACCTCTAGTTGTAAAAAAACTTTTACGATAAATAATAATTCAGTAACAATTTAAAAAAAAAAATATATATATATATATATCAGAAGTTATTAATGAAACAAAATTTTATGTACTTTTAATTAAAAAAAAAATGTGTATATAATTTAATAGGCTTCCCAGGAAGTCGTATGGTGCCCACATCAGATATTTTCCCTTTCGGATGTCTATTTTTTGGCTATATTAATTTATCGGAAACTAATTTAATGTAATTTAGAATAACAGTTTCCAGTAGTTTGTTCAGATTGATTATTTTAATTGAATTTTGTTAGTATTTCGTCTGAATTCCGTTTTACAAATTCGTAATGTACGAGCATTAAAGACGGAATGTAATTGAATTCTACCAGGTTTAAGTATCTATTCTATTGACTTGATGTTGACGATCTAGCAGGTAGAATTGACTCCAGCAGGTGTGACTATATATATACACACACACATATACGATCGCGTGCTCTCGCGTTTGTATATGATGGTAATACAATGCGCTGAGAGGGTAGTGAGTGCAAGACGGTAGCGCTGTAGTAATTAGTGACGGCCTTTGATTACTTGCTGTGCCTTGATTAATGTACTCTGGTACAATGCAAACAGCCGTACTAGCTGGAATTCCTCACACCAGCTGCTGGCATCGCTCATTCACCTACCTCTTTTCTGTTGTTTTGGCCCGGCTTACCCTCCTCCCTTTCATTACCTTTCTTTTTATCTATCTACATTAACTTATATTTCTTTTTTCATGTTTGTTACATTATCCCTTTTCTTTTATATATTAATCGGAATCTTCTTTACGAAATTAGTTCACCTTAAAAAGCCGACCGGGTTTTTATTTGATGAAGTTAAGTATAATTTATAATGTATTGTTTTACGTGAATAATTTTATTCTGTGTTATTTATTAAACTATTTGTATTTTTCGTCTTCTTCTTCTTCTTCTTCTTTTTCTTCTAATGAGTAGATGCAATACAGAAAAGGGCTTACGAGTCTGTTCTGAGAGTAACCAAACTTTATTTTAGATTATTGGTCCTTGTCACCTTCAAAGTACTCCTTTTCCCAATTCATACTCTTTTCCCAGCGGTATTTCCACTTCGCGAAGCCGTTCTGGGTTACTTCATTTGAAATGGCCTTTACGTTCCGTGACGAATATTTCTTTTATGTCATCGTCTTAAAACGGCATCCTTTTCATAACTGATTTTAATTTCGGAAATAAGAAAATAATCGCAAGGAGCCAGGTCTGGCGAGTAGGGAGGCTGAGGGAGAACATTCATTTGATTTTTGGCACAAAACTGACGAACTGACAAAGCGAGTGTGCGGGCGCAACGTCGAGATGAAGGAACCATGAGATGTCTCGCCACAACTCTGTACTTTTTTTGCGGATTTTTTCACGTAACTATTGTAAAACTATTGATAATACGCACGGTTCACTGTTTCACCCTGAGGCAAGAATTCAAAATGCACAATTCCATTAAAATCGAAAAAACTAAGTGCATCACTTTGGCATTGGCTTGAGACCGACGTGCTTTCTTGAGACGTGGAGATCCTTTGCCAATCCATAGTGATGATTGAAGTTTTATTTCGATGTCATAGCCGTAAACCCTGCTTTTGTCTCCCGTAATGATCCTTTGCATGAATATTTAATCGTCGTTGGGTTGTTCAAGAAATTGCCGATAAACGTCCACTCGATGTTCTTTCTGCTGTTTGGTCATCAAAGGAGGAACAAACCTTGTTGCAATTCGATGCGTGCTCAATTTATCAGTCAAAATGTCATGGCAGGCTCCAGTTTAGATGCTAACCTCTTCTGCAAATCTCTGGCCGTCAATCGGCAATCACGCACTAGATCTTTGATTTTCTGAACGTGAGAGTCATCAATTGAAGTCGAAGGCCTTCCTGGGTCGAGAGTAATCTTCAATTGACGGATGACCCCTTTTAAATCGTGAAAACCATTCGTAACATTGCGTACCCAGAGCATTATCTCCGTAAGCTTGTTTCAAAGGTTGAAACGTGACTGTGAAAGTTTTCCCCAATTTCATGCAAGATTTTACGTTGTATCGTTGCTCCCAAAAAATCACACGTTACAAAAATTGCTAGTAACACTTAAACACGTTGCACTCAAATAACAGTAACACTAAAACAACATGAGTTATCAATAATCCAAGAAAATGTGATTACAGAGGATGTGGCACACAATGCTGTCAACCGCACGTCGCTAAATATCTCCGGATGCACGTAATTAAAAATGTTCGGTTATTTTGTGAAAAGACCTCGTATTTAATATTTTATTCTAGGCTACCAATCTCTCCTAAAACTTTGTCAACACTTCTCCTTAATCAAGAGGTATCTGTAAATATTTTTCTCCCTGAAAGTATTGATGTGCAGTACAGATGTTTACATTATTCAGTGCACATGTGGATGTATATCCAGTACACAGGATGATTGCACATCTGGGATAATGTTACAACCATCATCCCTGACCATGATGATTGTATAAGGATTGTTCCCTGTACAAAAATCATGTACATGTTCTTTATAGGGATTATACTTAACGACTTAGATATATTATAGAGGCTAGTAACGAAAACTGTGTGTTCTTAATATTAATATGTCACAGTGTACTTGATTAATAATGAAAACAACGGGGAAATTATAGCATCATTTTTCTTTCGTAACCTTTAAATGGTGTGTTTATTTGCTCTTAAGAATGGAAGTAAGATGCCATCTTTTTCTTTAACAGGCAGGATTTTGAAAACTACAAAAATGTGACAACACGCTTGTTCGATCAAAACATTGTTAGTACAAAGAACCTCGCGCTTGTTTTACACCAACTCTGCTGTATATACATTTTTACATTCGTAATAGTAATATTATTCGTTAAAAGAACTTAGTATAAAAACCGTTAAAATAAAAAAAAGTAAGAGGGTTACAATAAATTAAAAGATCTGATGTGCACACCACATGACTTCCATGTACGCCTATTAAATTACATAAACACATTTTTAAAAAAATAAAAAGACATAAAATATTATTTCTTTGATAAATTCTGATATTTTTTATTTTTATTATTAAATTATTATGTATCGTAAATTCTTTTTACAATCAGAGGTAAATAATTTATTAATAAATCAATATATATTTATATTAAAAAAAATTTGATGAAGTCAGATTCAAACCGATGTCCCTTCTCCTTGTAAGATCTAAATATTTCATTAATTAGAATTTTATTTGGCTATAACTAATGAAAATAAGTACCACTTATGAAATTGAAAAGTTCTCAATGGAGGCTTATTACTGTAATTAGGAAAAAGTCCAAAACACACATTTTCTGGGTTTCGGGCTTTTTTGAACATTTTTGGTGAATCGATTGCAATAAAAAGGGGCGGTGCACATCTAGATGTTACAACAATCCTAAATCCAAAATTTCAACTTCCTACGGCTAATCGTTTTTGAGTTACACGAGATACTTACGTACGTATGTACAGACGTCACGCGGAAAGTAGTCAAAATGGATTCAAGGATGCGTAAAATGGATATTTCTGTTGAAATCTGAAAACCGAAATTTTTCGCCATCATAATACTTCCTTTACTTCGTATAAGGAAGTAAATATAAAAATAAATTAATACAGACAATAATAAGTTTATTTAAAAAATTCAGATAAAATTTAATTATTTATATTATGTTATTTTAAGAATTATAATTAAAAATTTATTTGCACATTTAATGAAATAAAATACCGCCTTCTTACGGAAAAGATTCAGCAATACCATTTTTGGAATTGACTTGTTTGTTTTACCAGTTCATCTACACCATTTGATTATGACACCTAACAATCCTAGTACAAAAACTTTTAATTTTTTTTATTATGTTCTTATTGTAAGGATTCTTCTATTATTTTTTTTTTTTTTTTTTTTTTTTTTTTTTTTTTTTTTTTTTTTTATTAAAGGCAACAAGTCTGACAGTTTATTTATTTGTTTTTGTTTTTTTTTAATAAATTAATATTTATTTTCAGCTCGTAAATTTTAGTATAGTAATATGTATGAAAAGAAGCATTCGTTCTATTAGGTTTTTTAATTTGTTTTAGTCCTTGTAGATTATTTCAAAACCATTTTTTAAGGTAAAAATTAGTCCAGCGAGTTCAGCATAAAAAATGTGCTGAACTCGCTGAACTGTGCTGAACTTAAAAGAATATAAAATAAGTACAATCTTTTCTGTTAATCTTTTATTCTGTAACGGCTGCTGGTCACTGGATTTACTGGACACCGGCATTGATCGTCTAGACTATCACATCGGTAGGCTGTTGCTGCAAGACTTTTCTTCTGTCCGGTATCGGTCGGACTACGTGATACAGCTGCGAACCAGTCGAATCAAGTAAGCGGTGATGGAGCACTATTAAATGAGAAAATACTAATGACTTATTAAAAAAATTAAAATGTGTTTGGTTACAGTCTGTAAACCGCAGCTAGCTTAGAAAACCCTGCTCACGCACGTAAACTCTCATCCACCGACACAGTACACACAAAATGTTTTTTCGTTTCTTGTAAAACATTAATAACATGACTTTTATGACACGAGTTTTATACTGCTTTAAATTCTTTCTCCATAATTTACTCTTGTATTGAGATTCAAACAGAATTTAGAATGTTTATAATGTTTAGTACAGCCGTCGCTTTGATTTACGTGGCAGGTTTTATAAAACATTTTTTTTTTGTAAGAAAATAATAAAATTACTGTGCTTAATTTATATACGTTTTTATTTATATTACTGTTTTTAATTTTATTCAGTCAAAATTCTATAGCTAATTCTTAAGGCATCGAAAAAAGTTTTTGAAAACGAATAACTTTTTAGTTCCTTGTACGAAGTAAAGAAAGTATTGTGATCGCGAAAGATTTCGGTTCTCAGATTTCAACGGAAATATTCATTTTGATCATCCCTGAATCCATTTTGACTAGTTCCGGCGTGACGTCTGCACGTACGTATGTATCTCGCATAACTAAAAAACGATTAGCCGTAAGATGGTGAAATTTTGGATTTAGGACTGTTGTAACATCTAGTTGTGCATCTCCCCTTTTGATTGCAAACGAATGCACCAAAAGTGTCAAAAAAATGTGGATTTTGGACTTTTTCTTATCTGCAGTAATAAGCCCTCATTGAGAGCTTTTCAATGATAAATCATAAGTGGTATTTATTTTCATTGGTTGCAGAGTTATAGCCAAATAAAGTTTAATAAATGAAATATTTGGATCTTACAAGGGGAAGGCACATCGGTTGGAATCTGATTGTAAAAACAAGATAAATAATAATTCAATGACAGTAAAAAAAAAAATATTAAAAAAAATCAGAAATTATTAATGAAGTAAAATTTTATGTACTCTTCATTTAAAAAAAAATCTTTATTTTCGTATTTAATGTAATAGGCGCATAAGTTACGTGGTGTCCACCTCAGCTTTTTTAAAAATATAATTGAAAAAATATAATGGTTACATTATTTCTAGATTCTTGTTCTGTTGGATTCTAGAAGATTATGAACTATGTAAAATTGATTAAATAAAAATGTAATTAATAAAAAAATCTTTTATTAATAGCCGATAACAATGTAGACTTAAAAATGCTTGGTAAATAAAAAGGCCTAATTACACATTTTTATTCATTAAATTTGTAGATGGCTTAGCCTGACTTGAATTGTGTCAATAATATAATATTTCTGGATTCTTATGTCTGAAGAGAGTGTTCAAATTCATTGGTAAATAATTATTTTTATTCAAAAAAGGGAATAACACATCTGAAATTAAAAAAAATGAGGTATGGCTCTTAACTCTGTAGTAGCGTTTGGAAGTTGAGACTGCAGTTTCCAAACCCCCTCACCAATTTATTTATATACAATATTTTAGGGAGGGAGGTGTAGGGGATTTTTCCCCTATAATATTATTTATATTTTTTCCTTCTTGTAAGTGATCTGAGTATTTTGTTAGATTTACAAACTTTTTAATCCGAATGTACGCTAACATTCTATATCTTTAATTATTTGCTTTACGTAATATGTCCTTTGGCTGGTTCAACCATTTTTACCTTTTAATACACTCTTCCTTTAAAACTTAAATAACCTGATGCTTAAGTAAATTAATCATCGACATAGTAGCTCTTCTCAGATTATTTTGCCGTAGGCTTCCCATTTTTCCGCCTTTACCTTTACAATTTCTTCATTTAAACATTAAAAACTACCTGATCTTCAAATCTCTTTAACAAGGGTGAAAGCACTTCAAACGTTTTCAGTTTAGCCCGAGTTTCAGTTCCTCCGGGTAAATTAATGCTTTCTGAAATTCTGGGAAGGTTAAGGGGCAAATTCAATTGTTTCTTATGGTTTTTTGAGCTGGGAAATCGAAAAAATAGGTCCCAGAACTGAATCTTTCTTAGTTTCTAAGATATCCCATGTAAAACGCCAAAAATAGCAAAAAACACATTTTTTTAAGTTTACGTACAATAACGTTGTTAAATTGGCAATAAATCATACATTTTTTAAACTTAAATTGTAGAGAATTTAATTATAAGAAGATTGATGTAAATAATGCCAACAAAAAAGAAATAAAATTTTAAACACGTCGACTTTTATTAACAACAAAACCGACGAAAACTTAGAAGAAAATGTTACAAAAAAAGAAATTTGTAGGAGCTCCATCAAGTTGGTAATACATTTCAATTCGTTTTGCTAAGGGGATATTTTCCAGCAATATAATAAATTCATTACGTAAAAATGATATTTTCCAGCAATACAATAAATTCATTACGTAAAAATTCCAGATAATTTCTCCCTGTGACACCATGTTGTAGTATGAAAGGACCAATTAATTGGTCATTTATGATACCACACTAAACATTCACTGAAAATCGTTGCTGGAAATTTTTTCCCACTGTAGCATGTGGGTTTTATTCAGACCATCGATGCGCATTCGGTGTGTTGTTTATTCCGTTACGAGTGAAAGTAGCTTCATCCGAAAATAGTGTAAATGGAATGAAATGTTGATTTCTATTAACCCATTGACAAAACTGCAGCTGGCTGGCGTATTCACCAGGCTGGAGATGTTGCACTTTCTGAATATGAAAAGGATGCAATCTATTATTATTTAATGTCCTCCATACTCTACTTTGTGAAATATTGAGCCGTGTTGCAATTAATCGTGTGCTCGTTGCCGGACTACGTTGAACCATCTGCTGAATGTTTTCACCTTCATCAGCATGATTTGCTTGTCGTTCAGATGAAAATCATGTCGGCATATTCGGCATTAGTGAAGATACGCGGCATTTTTCAAAACAAAACTAAACAGAATTTCACTTTTTTTAACAGACTTTATTTTTATGCACTGTAAAATGAATACAAAATTACACACTTAACAGTTTTCTGAAATTTTTTCAATAAGAATTCGACGTAATACTGCAAACACGATTGATCAGCGAAAGGTTATTTAAACACACTACCACAATTAATTGACAACAATGAGTAGTATTTAAACAAATTGTGATAAAAAAATCAGTGTTGCCAACTTGTTTTCCGTAGGTCTAAAATTATTGTACGTACTAGACGCATCTGTTTTCTTTTTTTGTAACATTTTCTTCTAAGTTTCATTTTCATACAAAAAATGTATGATTTATTGCCAATTTAATAACGTTATTAAATTAACGTAAAAAAAATGTGTTTTTTGACCCTATTTTTGGCGTTTTACATAGGATATCTTAGAAACTAAGAGAGATACAGTTCTGGGACCTATTTTTTTTTCGATTTCCCAGCTCAAAAACCATAAAAAGCAATTGAATTTACCCCTTTATTGACCTTCCCAGAATTTCAGAAAGCCTTAATTTACCCGGAGGAATGAAACTCGGGCTGGAAATCTTGTATAATCCTGTATAACTCGCTAACGAAGCGTTTTCGGACCTATGTTTATATGAAGTTTTTTCTTATTTTTAGCCTCTAGAATGAGTTGTCAACGTACTGGCTTATCCTCCTGAATCACCTGTATATATATATATATATATATATATATATATATATATATATATATATTCTTGATTTTTGAAGTCTACTTTTATTCTTTTCTGAATTTCATCCACCCTTTTTAACTATTCCTAAGTATAAAATTCTTTCAGTCTTTTATACATTGAATTCCCCTATCTTATTATTTAGTTTATCATAATTTTAATGTAATATTATATTCACAAATAATGTATTCACATCTGTGTTGTCCACCCGTAAAAATTAGATATTAAAAAAAACTTCATTGGAAACGTGCAGTTAAAACGAAAATGAATCGTTAATAATCAGATTTCTATTCTCTTTCGGCTTATTCATAAAAATTAACTATGAAATTTTATTGTTAAAAGTGGTCGATAAGGAAAGATAACTCGAAAGAAATAAATTAATTTTTATAATTTTGTTTTGTGATTTCTCATAAAATTCTGATATTCATGGTTGTAAATACTATAAGATTTTTGTCATCCACTTCCCATTGCAAAACTGTTGATTTTTTAGAGGGATGTTGCCTTTCAGAGCATACTATAAAGTTAAATCCGTTAATTCTTTAATTTTGTTTTCTGTCAAAAGTTATCCAATCAGTGTAAAATATCTTAATATTTGATAGAAAATTTGAATTTTTTTTCACAATAAATTTCGACTAGCTGTAAATAAATTCTTACTTTTCCTTAATTTTAAATAATATATTTTATAAGTAACATGACTAGAATAACAAATCTAATTCTAATCTTCTTCTACTCTGTTATTGTAAGAGGAATAGTCGATGTTTTTTATTAATTCTATAAAATATTTATTACTATTGAACGATTATAATAAATTAATTAAAAAAATTTTAACTTTGTTATTCTAGAAGTAAAACTGATAAATTAAATTATTTATATTTATTATTATTTTTATTTCTAATATGATTAATTACTTATTAAAAGTAAAAAGTGTTAAATAAAAAATATAAATGAAAAAATATTTTAACATTTTATTCTATTGTAATTCTTTTTTTATGAAGAATACTGCAGTTTAGTCGCTTTTTTAATGCGTTTTCCTATAGCTTACATTTTACAACAAAGTAATTTCAGGTATAAACAGGTGAACTAATGATCATGAAAAAGTCCTTGAAGGGATTTTATCTTTTAAAAGTAATTTTCTTTTATATTCATGGAAAATATACAGGTGTAAATAAAAGTATACAAAATTTCATTTTTATGAAGTATTGTGTGCCCTATAAAAATTTATGAGTCGCTGAAATATTTTTACTGGTATAAGGTAAGTTACATGTAGTTTATTATGTATACATGTCTACGCACGCGTCGAAACGGTCGACGCCTTCTGTGGACGTTAAGTTAAACTAACAAAACATATTGTAGCGCGTGATCTTACATCAACAAGGACGATTACTCGCTTACCGTACATTGCGAACTAGAAATGACCTAGCGATTGCGTATACTTAATGCCTACCACCGCTTGCGAATTATTGCAATTAACATCGGCGTTCTCTTTTATAATTGAAATTTCTTAGTAGCCGTTGTTATTTTTACACATTCTTGTATGTTATACTCTGTTAATGTTAACAAAATATCTTATGAAGTCCCCGTTTCTGTTAGGAGCAGGTAATCGGCTGTTCCTTTCTTTCACTATTATTTATTTATCGAGTCAAATATACATTTGTTTGTAGGCGTTTTGCTATACCTTTCTATTTCGCAAGAATATAGCAGTTGCATTATTAGTGGTAAATTATTTTCCTGAATTTTTTTTTAGTTTATTTTGAGATTACATAGTCTCACCACAGGCCTTAAACACATAGAATTAAACTGATCGTTTGTAATATGATACCACAGCCAAAATTAGTTTTCATTCATTTCTATTATTTTAACTGAGAATTAAAGTACATAGCTAACAAGGGAAATTGAAAACAGAAAGTATATTTCATGAACATGTTTCTTTCAGCATACAAATATGTAATAACATCTCTAAATAATAGTGTTTTACGAGATACCAACCGTAGATGTTAAAGGCTACAAAAAATTATAATTCTTATAAAACTCATCAAGCTTAAAGATGAGCGAAATTTGCCTAGAATCTATTGCACTTCTACCAAGCATTATTATCATGTTCTTTTAAGTATTTCTTACAAGTATTAAATACTAGCCGCGTACCCGGCTTCGCCCGGGTTGTCCCTCATTTATATCCCGTATATTCAACATTAAATATTATTGGTGGAATCGAATCAGCCGGTTCAGCGTTTTTGAATTTTACGCGCTAATTTTATGTTTATAGAAGTGACCTTTTTTCGAGTGCTGTTTCCCGTGCGGGGATCTGTTAAAGTGGAAACCTTCCTCGCCCTTCTAAAAGATAAAGAGTATATTGCAGAGCATCTTATGTGTTTCTGGAATCAGCAGAAAATTTTCGCTCTGTCACTGAATAATTATGTCACGTTGATCTAATAATGATTGTGGCTACCTCGTTAATGGTTGGTGCGTTAAATTGATGCGGTCATGTTAATCGGATGGTCTCTTGTCTGCCTGTTTAACTACTTTGTATTCGTCCGTAGGTATCCTTTCTAATGTTGTTTTAAACATTTGCACTAATCGGGCAAATGAAATCGTCGATTTAAAACAATCTCTTGTCGATCGTCAGTAATATTGGCACATTGTTGATCAGCGTATAATTTTTCATCCATGAAATAAACTTGTAAAAATTTCGGGTTTTCATCTGGAAGAGAATTTGGCCCTGTACCTTAAAAGTAGGCATAATACCATATTTTTGGATTATAGATTACGGTCCAAACGATGTCATTTGAAAGCTGGAATTTTCCAATATTATTATTTTTTTCATTTCTAATAGTGTTATATTGTTAAGATATCGAAAATAATTTTTTTTAATAATCATCGATTAGCGTAGTAACACGACTTGATTTAATTGCTACATTTTTGTCAACTTAATCGTAAAATTTGAGGTATGTTAGAGGCTATACTAGACGAGTGAAAAGGTAGGTGAGGATAGTTTTTTCAAAATGAAATGTACATAATAATAATTTTCCTCTTGTTTGAAAGTGTTATTGTGCAAAACGTCATCACGATCGGAGAACTGTAGGTCTGTGTAAAAGACAAACGGACAGACATTCTTCTTTATACATATAAAGTCTTTCGTAAAGTTTTGTCATAAATAAAATGTAATTTTAATTAGTATGTGGCTTTACTTAGATTATTTTATGGAGTATAACATAATTAAAATAGCCCATTTGAAAGCGCTGTTAGCATTTTTTAATGTTTGTGTATAATCTTTTAATTATACTCATGAGATGAATCAATTTTTTCTCGTGTTCTTTGGTTATATAAATAATTCTTCAAGTTCAAAGAAATTCCTTCGTCGTCGATTTATTTATAAATCGGAATATGTGCATGTATGTATTGCCATTCGCTCAGAACTTAACAACTGGGCTCATTGGAATAATCTTTTACCAGTTTTAAATGAAATTTTAATAAGATTAATTTATGTGTAAATTTATTAATATAACTCCATTATTGGGTGAAAAAAACAGTAAAATTTGAACAAGTTTTTCTTAGTATCATTTTTAAATTAATAATACTTTTAAGTCACAAGTGAAATTAAAAAAACTGATGTAGACAACACATGACTTTCTTGTACGCCTATTAAATTACATTTACACTTTTTCTTAAAATGAAAAGTACATCAAATATTATTTCATTAAAAACTTCTGATATTAAATTTTTTTTTTTATTGAATTATTATTCATCGTACATTTTTTTTTTTTACAATGAGAAGTTAATGTTATTAATAAATTATGTATTTAAATTAAAAAAAAAGGAGATGGAATTCTGATTCGAAACTATATGGCTTTCCTAAAACCCAAACATTTCACTAATTAAAATTATATTTGGTTATAACTATGGAACCAATTAAATAAGTCTGCTTACGATATCTTTGAAAAGCTCTCAATGAGGGCTTATTACTGCAGTAAGAAAAAGTAAAAAATCAAATATTTTTTTGGATTTTTGCTTTTTTGGACACTTTTGGTTCAGTCGATTGTAAGCAGAAGGGGAAGTGCACAACTAGATGTTACAAGAGCCCTAATTCCAAAGTTTCAACATCCTACAGTTAATGGTTTTTGAGTTATGCGAGATATATATGTACATACATACGTACGTACGTTCAGACCGTACATACGTACGGGGTCACGCTGAAACTAGTCAAAATGGATTCAGAAATGATCAAAATGAATATTTCTGTTGAAATCTGGAAACCGAAATTTTTAGCGATCACAATATTACCTTTACTTCGTACAAAAAAGTAAAAAAGGAAATTTTATTTTGCTATTTCACTTAGAGATTTTTTGTTCTACCTGAAAAATATCTTACGAGAATGCGAATGAAAGCAAATTATACTAAAAACAAATCATTTTATAGAATTTTTAAAGATGGTGGTACATCTATCTCGAAATAAAATCTAGTAACTTTAAATAGATAGTTCAGCTAGTGTACTTTAGCATAGTCAAAATACTGTGGCTATTTAAAACCACTGAGCAGGCCAAACCTTAAATAAATTACAAAAGGACATGTTTATGATAAACAGGCGAAATTATTTTTTGATTAAGGACATGATTTTGATAAACAGAATGATTCAAAATTGCACGGCAGTCTCTCAGAAGATGATTCTATAGCCAAAAATAAGAAAAATTCATATAAAGATAAGTCAGGAAACGGTTCGTTAGGGAGTTTAGGTTTGTGAAACATTTAACCCTACTTTCTGCTACCACTGTAAAATTAAACCGTACTAAAATCCTTGGAGTAAACTCCAGGAGTAAATTTGGTGTTTCCTTATTGTTTTTGATCTAAGAAACTGAATAAACATGATCCCAGACCTATATCTCACAAAATCTCTCTAAAAATGTAGTAAAACCCAAAAACCTTTTGTCGTAAATTATATGTTTTTAGTGAAATAAAATGACTTTGTTAATTTACCAATAAACAAATAAAAATTTATAGTTAACTTTGTAGAGAATTTAATTCTGAGAAAATTGAAGTAAATAAATTGTAACCATAAATTAATATAATATGTCCGTCAATTAACAAATTTCTGATATTATTCATTATGAATGACTTTTTTTTTTTTGTCTTCAGTCATTTGACTGGTTTGATGCAGCTCTCCAAGATTCCCTATCTAGTGCTAGTCGTTTCATTTCAGTATACCCTCTACATACTACATCCCTAACAATTTGTTTTACATATTCCAAACGTGGCCTGCCTACAAAATTTTTTCCTTCTACCTGTCCTTCCAATATTAAAGCGACTATTCCAGGATGCCTTAGTATGTGGCCTATAAGTCTGTCTCTTCTTTTAACTATATTTTTCCAAATGCTTCTTTCTTCATCTATTTGCCGCAATACCTCTTCATTTGTCACTTTATCCACCCATCTGATTTTTAACATTCTCCTATAGCACCACATTTCAAAAGCTTCTAATCTTTTCTTCTCAGATACTCCGATTGTCCAAGTTTCACTTCCATATAAAGCGACACTCCAAACATATACTTTCAAAAATCTTTTCCTGACCTTTAAATTAATTTTTGATATAAACAAATTATATTTCTCACTGAAGGCTTGTGCTATTCGGCATTTTATATCGCTCCTGCTTCGTCCATCTTTAGTAATTCTATTAACCAAATAACAAAATTCTTCTACCTCCATAATCTTTTCTCCTCCTATTTTCACATTCAGGGGTCCATCTTTGTTATTTCTACTACATTTCATTACTTTTGTTTTGTTCTTGTTTATTTTCATGCGATAGTTCTTGCGTAGAACTTCATCTATGCCGTTCATTGTTTCTTCTAAATCCTTTTTACTCTCGGCTTGAATTACTATATCATCAGCAAATCGTAGCATCTTTATCTTTTCACCTTGTACTGTTACTCCGAATAACATCATTAACTGCTAGTTCCATGTAATGTGAATGACTGGCTGAACAATAAGAGAACAAACACCGCTCAAATGAACAATCAAATGTTAGACACTAAATTTAATTGTTGATCAGCTGTTATAGCCAACCTATGAAACAATAAAAAAAAAAGATGTGGGTACCACATGACTTCCTTGTACACTATTAAATTATATATACACATTTTTTTTAAATGAAAAGTACCTAAAATTTTATTTCGTTAAAAACTTTTGATATTTTTTCATATTTTTTTTAATATTGTTATTATTAAATTATTATTTATCGTAATTTTTTTTTTACAATCAGAGGTTAATAATTATTTAAAATCAATATATTTAAATTTAAAAAAAATGTTAAAAAAGAAGGAGATGAAGAATGATTCGAACCAATGTGCTATTCCCTTGTAAGATCCAAATATTTCATTGATTAAAATTTTATTTCGCTATAACTTTGGAAACAATGAAAATCAGTACCTTTTATGACATATCGTTGAAAAGTTCTCAATAAGGACTTACTGCAGTTAAGAACAAACCCAAAATCCAATTTTTTTTTGGGGGGCTTTTTTGGGCATTTTTGGTTCAATCGATTGCAATGAAAAGGCGAGGTGCTCAACTAGATGTTACAACAGTCCTAAATCTAAATTTTCAACATCCTTCGGCTAATCGTTTTTTAGTTATGCGAGATACATACGTACGTGCAGACGTCACGCTGAAACTAGTCAAAATGGATTCAGGGATGGTCAAAATGAATATTTCCGTTGAAATCTGAAAACTGAAATTTTTCGCGATCACAATTCTTCCTTTACTTAGAACAAGGAAGTAAAAAATTAATATGTTTTAGAAGGATGTCTTTTAAATTTATTTTTAGCATTTGTATGTAAATTTTTCAGTGTAAATCGTAACACTTTTCCGATGCAGTTTGTGTTTTGTTTCTAATTAAAGTTGAACTTCTCAAATTTATGTTTAATTTTATTTGCCAAATGCAAAATTATTTAAAGTTTTTATTTGTTTATTGGTAAATTAACAAAGTTATTTTATTCCAAACCCAAAAATGTTTATTTTACAACCAAACCTTTTCATGTTTTTCTCCGATTTTCTTAAAACCTTAGTGAGCTAGAAGTCTGCGATCACTTTTATTCAATTTGTTAGATCAAAAGCAATACGAAAACACCAAAAATACCTCTCGACTTATACCCCAAGAATTTTAATACGGTTTAATTTAACTGAAGTAGTAGAAAGCAGGGCTAAGTGTTTGGCGAGACCAAACTCGCTAACGAACCTTTTTCAGACCTATGTTTATATAAGCTTTTTTTTCTTATTTCTGGCTATAGAATCATCTTCTGAGAGATTTCTGTTCAATTTTGAATCATTCTATATATATATTATTTTTTAGGATTCTTTTCACTCATAAAATTTTGTACTACACTTCAGGAAACCACGAAAGACTATTTAAATTTGGATATATGTTCGCATAACGCATAATTTTTCTGTAGGATCTATTTCATAATTTATTTTTTATTTCAAATTAATCTTACTTGATTATCAATTATTTTATATTTTGTTTAAATATTCATTTTTTTTTTGTACGTTAAATAAGGTAATTGTCTATTTTTGTAGTATATATAATACTCGGAAGTAAATCTATGATTTCCATTTTTTTTTTTGTTATTGTAATTATAGAAAAATATTTTTAAAATCTTGTTAAAACCTTCAACGCGGAAATAAAATACGTTTAATACTAAGATCACGCTATAAAAACCGTGCTCGTTTCTTTGTATTACAGTGCAATTAATGTGAGTAGATATAATATCTGAAACTAACTTTAATTGACTATAAATTTATTGAGTTTTACTTTGATTACACAAGAAATAATATAGGTTAAAGTATAATAATGGTGAATAAGTAACTTAGTGTTTAAATAAGAGCTAATATTTCCATATCAATATAATAATGGTACCATCAGACCGTCTTTTGTTATTTCAGTGAAAGTGTATTTTTGATGTAATTTGTACATAGATAAATAAAAAAAAAATGCACAACACTATAACACATACATAATCGCTGTATTCTTGGTTATGATCTGTTATAGAAAGTAGGCTTCAATATTGTGCAGCGATATGGTTAATCATGTTTAATAAAGGTGTTTACTCGTAAAGTGTTAACTGAAATTTATAATTTTGTGAAAGCATGTAATAAATATAATTTTAAAAGGTAACTATCGCCGTATATTTATTTATATATTATTACTTTTTATAATCTATAGAACAAATTTATTGTTACCTATTCATATATTTTCTTAAATAGTATAATTTATTACTTATTATATAAAATTTTTATTATTTTTTAAGTTAACGGTTGTACAGTATATTGATGTACATAACATTTGTTGATATTGAGGGTACATCGTGATATATAATGAACCGTGGTTAGAGTTAGAGTTGACCAATACCAACATTTCACTTGTTTTTATCAGATTTGAACCTTACTAATTGTTAAAAGAAATTATGTAAAGTTCTGAATTATTTCTGTAACTAAACTTCTTTTGAAAATAAATTTAGTCACCAAACTGACAAAAAGTTTTGTTAACACCTACGGATTGTAATAGTCTGTATTATTTCATTTTCATTTCAGATTATATTTTGTCTAAATAGAAATATTAACAATTTTTTTTAAGGAAATAATTCTGACCTTTTTATCATATAACGAAGACGTATTTCATGTTTCCGTGTTTTAACTACTTCGGAATATTAAAACTATTTTTATATAAGAATAAAATTTACTGAATTTGCAATATCTTGTAGTTCTAAAATAATGTCCAATTAAATCATTAGCAAAATTATTGGAAAATACCTAAAGAAATAATCTTGTGTAAATGAAATATTTTAAATTTATTTGGATATTGGTTTATTAATTAAGATTATCACTATAGAGACGCGTGGCTTCCAGTTAAAAAAAGCGTTCAGGGTAATTGAAATCAAGTTTTCATCATTAATCCATTGCTCAAGATACTTTCTTCCAAGGCGATTTGTTGAATACAAGTATTCTTCGGTAGAGTGTTACTTTGATAAGATTGATTTTAGATTACTTGTTGGTCGATAAATCCAGAAGAATTAACGATAATATCATTCTGTTACAATATTACTGATTAATATCCTATGTACTCGGGCTTTACGAGCTTCGTTACTTTTTAGTAAGCATGCTAGGAGAACTTTTTTAAGACTGGTTTTGGATTTCAAATGCATATAATATGAGACTAATAGGTTGGAGTAGTTCAGTAAGTACTTTACGTTGTTTGTCTTACCTAGAATTACGTATCCTTGCTACTGTTACAGTATACTTTAGCAGGTATATTGGTATCCAGCGAGGAATACAATAAACGTGATGTTATCATTAATATAACAATACCATTCGTTTCTGTAGTTATACTGTTATTAAGAGAATGAGTAAACATATATATAGGCTTCTTCCTACCGAGGAAACATATTCGTAGCGGCTGAGATAAAGCGATTCTGACGTAAAGAAAGGACCATCAGATTCATGTTGAAGATTTTCGAGTTGTAGTCGTGGATGCGGAGATCCCTTGGTACAAATGCAGAGCATGAAGCTTGCTTTGTGGCGATGAAAGTTTTAGTGTAATTGGAGCTATCTGAAATGTCCGACTGTTGTTCGTAATGTTTTGTTGATTATTGGTGTCAGAACTGGTTATCTATTGGGTTTCTTCTTTCCTTTTTTGTTTGTTCACAATTACCCGTCTTGTAAACTTGCCGCCAGTGTCGCGCTCCCTTATGCGATTTTTATGAAAGTGAAATTGTTAGCGTTTACTTTCAATTTGTTTCGTTGAGGTCTTGAATGACTCGTAGGTCATTCCGTAGTAATACTTCAGCATGTTTGTTGTACAGATTAATCGTGTCAGTTAGCACAGATTGTTTCAATGTTTTGGTGATGCATGAGAGGGGGAGGAGGAAGGGAGAAACAAAGGGATCTTTATCATGTAACTTATTCAATACATCGGTGCAATTTTTATGTAAAGTTATATTTTGAAACATACAGCCAATTGACTGATGATTATTTGCTCATATCATCTCACTGTTTAGTAAAGTAAGGTGCTGTCCATTCGATGATTGCAGTGTTACTTCCCAGATTAGGTCGATATTGTACAATGTCCCGTGTGATTCATCACTATTGAAACAGTCTTGCTCGTTTAGCGTTGCTAAAATGATAATTGCTCCACTGCATAAAAACGTTTTTGGCTTGTAATTAACACATCTCAGCCTAACTTGCTAGTATCGGTTATCGGATATGAGTAATATATTTTTCGGATATTGGTCTAGATGAAATAATGAATTCAATTGTTTTGTAACCGGCTTTAATTTTTTCGAAGACGATGATACCAGCTTTAGTACAAACATTAGTGGAACACTAATTTCAACTACATTCGCAGTAAATCCTCGTAGCCATTTTCGGTCGACAGCTATTGGACTACGATTACAGGACGATTATTGGACTGTTAGATCTACAGGGCTTCTGGAGGTCAAGGATTTCTCTAAACATTCAGTAGTTATTAACATACACAATTAGATTGTAGAAATACTTTAATAAAATTCAAAAAAATATCCACTCAATGTCAAATTTATTATTCGTGGAAGTGACTTGGAGCCGTATAGACTGATCTAAAGTGGTGTCTCAGCTAAGGTAACTAAATAGTTTCCGATGGCCATAGGCTTGATGTTCTTTCTTTTGATATAAATACGTGCACGAGTTGTGGTAGCTTACTGGCTAATGCAAGGAATTTTTTCTCATTTATGATCGGTTACACCTTACTTTACTGTTTTGATCTCCAGAGATTACTTTTAGGATTTGCAATGATCATGATTTTGTTAATATATTGTCGCACTCGTCTGAAAGTTGTTTTCTTTTCAAAATTTGCCGGTACCTGTTAAGGTTTTTTTAAATTTCTTTGCGTTTTTTAATTTCTGAATTGTAATTTATAGTTTTGTGTCTGTTGTCCCTTGTAGCTACAGAAAATCTAATCATTAAGAAAACAGCATTACTTTATTAACTAGGAAAACAGGAAACTTTAAATACTAGGAATTCTTAAAACTAGGAAAACATTACTATTTAACTTAGGAAAACGGTATTACTTTATTTTGAGGGAAAAAATTATTTTTCCCTCAACCAAAATCAGCTGAAATTCATAATCTCTTCGCGTAAAATCATATAATACGAAAAAGCTGCCGGCATTCGCTTCATCTTTTGAATAACATAGATTGATTGTGACATTTGTCTGAATTTGGAAACTGAAAATTGTAGTTGCAAGGGGAATTGTCATAGAAGCGTTAAGATGCATTTATGAAGATAAATGGCATTCTTTAATTAAACGATACGTGGATACGTAGTTTACACAAACTGTCAGATTTCGAATTGAAGTAGAATTCTCTTAACTTTGGTCGTTTGAAGTCGAAACCATATCCTCTCCGTCACGAAATTTCCTGTTCCCGGATTAGCATCAAACTAACTTAATATATTAATGGGCTACGGTATCACTAATGAACGCATAGACACAACGTAGTGAGAAGATATTATCTTGGATAAAATAAATTTCCAATATGTTAATAATTAAAAAGGGCGTCATTTTTAAATTTGTAAAGATAACATTTTTTCATGTTTATTTATTTTGTTGAGGAATAAAATGTTAGTTGAAAAGTAAAAACACGCTACCAAAATATGAAATTTTTTTTATACACCGTGTAATATACTGCGTTAGATATAAATATCTAACTTTTAACTGTGATCTGTATACTCCTACATACATATACGTAGCGTTTACGGTTTGCAAATCCGTACGCTTAAACGCTGGGAAGTCGGATAATGAGCTTAGAAAACAAGAATATAATTATATAATAGATCTATTGCATCGCAATAATAATAATTTTTAATTTAATTTTTTTTTAATAAAAGTTGACCTAAATACACAACTGAGAAATCTGAAACGTTCTTCTTTCTGTTTCCATGGGAATTAAAATTATTTGATTACGGTTATGTAATAATATATGATAAATGTGTAGAATTATAGATTATTATTTACATAAATTAATTCTTGCATTATTGCGACTAATTATAAAATGATGTAACAACCGGTATTTCCATGTTATTAAAACAGTGTCTGTTATTCAACATCCGTACATAGATTATTGCTTGTCGTCGGCAGATTATAAGAAGCCTAGAAGAAGTTACATTTATAACGTTAACCGCTAGATATCGCCACTATACAGGCCAATAAATTATTTTTCTTGGGATTAATTGATATTCAGCCATTTACATTATATTTAAGTTTACCACCCTCTATCATTATTAATATTATTATTTTTAGTCCTGCTTAAGGTATGCAAATATTATTCATAATTATATATTATGGTAATTTTATTATATTATTATATGCATATTATAATAATATGTAAATTAAATTATATTAACGAATCTATTCTTCGGTACTTAAAATGTTGTATTCTTTTGAAAAACGATTGAACTAATTTTAATAATTAAAGTATAGATTATTATTTTCATTATTATTATTATAATAATCTGTTGTTATACTGTGGCCTAATATGGTTAATTAACATTAATCTATTTTAAACTAAATTTTTGTGTATATTGTTATTTTATTGTTGTAGAAAATGAAAGGTGAATTAGCATAGTATTGTTTTTAATGTATGTTGTCTTTTTTCCTTTTTCTTTTTTTATTATTATACTTTTGATGTTTATAGGAAGTATAAATCTACAGAAATTATGTACATGTAGTCTCTTTTTAATAAAAGAAATCCTCCTTATACGTATTTTAATTATTGTGTTTTGTAATACGTTTTTAAACGTTTATTTTTTATTTTTTCAAATTTATAGTTGTTATATGCTGTAGTTTCAAAAAAATATTATTGTGATGGTTTTTGCTTATTTTTACGATGTTCGTTCAATAATTAGAGACGAATGACTGTATAAAAATCACTATTTATTAGATGAAAATGAAAAGATACTTTTCCTCATAATCCCCGGCTATATATAGACACTTCTCAAATCTATCTGTGAGTCTTCTTATTCTATTAACAATGTAGTAATTTTTTTATCGCTTTTTGACCAAATCATTGTGCAGAATTCGGTGTACATTCCGATCCGACGTTTGAAAGCTACCCGTTTCTATTTTTGAGCGATATCGAGGGGGATGTTATGTTGCAGAAGAATTACGCCTTTTGAGAGAGAACTGGAATGAATTCTCCGTGTTGACTTTATTTTTTAGAATGCCACTATAATGTTGTTTTTTCATGTAATTACAATAAATTGGGCCTTTATAGACCCAAAATACCATGAACATCAATCTACTCTCTGACGCGTAGATTTTGAATATTTTCCTAGCGCGCGAACTCGAATATTTTCATTCCATACTCTGTCTTTTGGATTTCAGTTCAAAATGATGAATCCAAGTTTCATCCCAAGTTTCCGTGCAAATATGAGTTCGGGTGTATTTGTGATATTTATGCAACAATCTCAGAACCCACTATGAACATATTTTGCGGTAATTCAGCTTATTAATGGGATGGGCAGTGCCAATGCTTGCATTATAAATTTCAGTAATTTTCCAACTTTAATACGTCTGTCCTTGCAAATAATATAATATTGTGATTTTTCAAAGCGTCAGTCGAAACTTCTACCGGTCTTTTGCTACGATGACACTTCTTCTTGAATTAAACTGTTCAATCTACTTATAAAAATTTTCCATCGTAATACAATTTTTAATACCCTATTTAATCATCCATAAATGAATTTACCGTATTCGAGTACCCCCACACACGGTTCGAATCAGAGTTCATCTCCTTTTTTATATATATTTTTTTTAATTTAAATATATTGATTTATTAATAATTATTAACCTCTCATTGTAAAAAAAATTTACGATGAATAATAATTCAATAAAAATAAAAGTGAAAAAATATCAGAAGTTTTTAATGAAATAAAATTTTATGTACTTTTAATTTTTAAAAAAAGTGCAATAATAGGCCCACAAGGTTCATCTTTTTTTTCCTATCTTTTGTAGAATTTGGGGCGGTTATTCTCGCAATTAACTTTTTTCTTATGAATTTACAATGGAATCATTCGTTGAAGTTCTTGAGACGCGTAATTTTTCTCTTCCCTTTATTTTTACGGTTTAATTTTTAACTTCAGTGAGTTGTATTCTCCTCTTAATAGGATAATGCTTTCATACAGTACACAATAATTGGAAAAAAATAACATATGTTCTAATTGGCAACTTTTTTGTTGAAAAGTTTTTTAATTAGAAAATATTCTTTTGCGATGTGTGTACTAGAAACAGTTTTGATTTTTTTTCTCGTTAGTGACCTATTCTCAGATAATTAGGAACTTAAATTTTCAGATATGTGAGGAATGTAATGATTAGTTGCAATCAAATGGCTCTAACTTTTATGTTTAACATTTTTAACTTCTCTAGGAATCTTTTCTATAGTAGGCATGCCAAATTATTTACTTTATTTGTCAAACAAGAAAATGGTTAATCAGTGTAATTTGAAGGTAAATGTATTGACTGATAACATGTACTCGTTGGTACGTTTTTTTTTTTTACCCAAAATTTATGTATTTTATTACTGTCCTCAATGCTCTAGAAATGTCAAATCTCACGCAAATCCCATCACCGTCGTTAATAGTAGGAGACTTCCATGCCCACCATATTTCCTGGGGCTCAACCTTTTGCTGCTCTTGAGGAAGTATGGTAAACAGAGTGAGACAAGACTTAGTCCTTTGTCTACTGAATGATTGATCGTACACATTCATGCCTTTATTATCTGGTACACCAACTTCGACCTCTCCGTATGCTCGCCGAGTTTACTACCCCGTCTTAATAAGTCTGTTTGTGATGTCTTTCACGGCAGTGATTACAGGGCAATTATTACTTTTGATGTTGACCTCTAGGTTAGAAAAAGACCACACAGATGGATTGTTGAAAAGGCGGATTGGAACGGTTACCATAAAGCCTTCATCATTTTACCATGAAAGCCTTCATCACAGTATGACGGAGGCATGGTTTTCCTCTTTTACGTCCATGATACTTGAGATTGCTAATAGATATATCTCACAAACTTCGGGAAACCCTAGACGTCCTTCCGTTCCTTGGTTGAATGATGATTACCGAAACACTATTAGCAAACGACTGCAGGCACTACGTAAATTTAGCCGCAGGCCTAAATATGAACATGTAATATTGTACCGTAACGCTAGAGCGGTGTTTCGTCGGTTATTCTTAGACGCTAGGAGGAAATCATGGACGAAATATGTGGACACCATCTCACGCACTATTCCCACGTCTACTGTGTGGGAAACAATCCGTGCAGTTTGGGATCACCAAAACAATCTATTCTCGGGTATATTCATGATGGAGAACTCCATTAATTATCTTCTGCGGGGGCAACTACCTTAGCAAAATCTTTCCGTTCGGTGAGTCTCACTTCATCATATACTAACGAATTTCAGAAGTACAAGATACAGATGGAAGTATTAACGTTGAACATTGGTGATTCGGTCGGGTGAACTAAATGCTCCATTCGCGTTCAACGAGTTGTCACGTGCACTTAAAAACTCATGTGACACGTCCCTTGGACCTGACAACATTCGTCGTGGTATGCTATCACACCTTCCTCGTCCGGCGTTACAACAGTTATTGAAAGTTTATAATTATTTATTCTCTGCACAAATCTTCCCACCGTCTGGTCAGAAGCCGCTGTCATATCAGTACTTAAGCCTATTAACAACAAAGCAAGCCCCTCTAGCTACCGCCCTATCTCCTTGACAAGCGTCTTATGCAAACTAATGGAGAGGATAGTGAACCGCAGACTTACGTGCTGCTTGGAGAGATGGCCTTTTATCTCCAGAACAGAGTTGTTTCTGACAAGAACGATCCTCCATTAACCACTTAGTGTCATTGGAAACTGCTATTCAAAACGCTTTCCTGCTACGCCTTCTTCTTTAACATCCTTCTTCTTTAACATCAGAAAGGCGTTCGATACGGCCTGGCGACGTGGTGTTCTAAACACCCTTAAAGAATGGGGTGTCAAGGGCAATATGCTTGCTTTTATTAGGGGATTCTTGAATGGCCGAACTTTTCGTGTCCGTGTTGGAGATTTTCTTTCGGATACATCATGCATTCATTCCTTCGGCTTGCTACAGATGCCTTTAGATAGTAAGCCCTGACGTAAGCTTACTTGTTGACTGCAGTGAGCCATCACTTTGGGATAGACGGGACCAGCTTTTAGCATCTTATTTTGTCCGTCTCAAAGGACAGCAAAATCGTCCAGCTTTTGACTCAGTCCTTGGGATTCCTAATTTAGTAAGCTATGAGGACCATCCACGTTGTACTGCACCTATAGTTATTCGTACCCGACGTCTACTGCATCTTATAAATTTTGAAACACCTTCTATTTTTTCCAACGTATCCGTGCTTATATCCTCCGAGGAGAATCAACCGTTTTATGTTTGATCTTATGATATACAATAAAGAGTCAACACCACCTACTTTCTTCTAGAAAATGTTTCACTGTATTTTCTCTAAGATAAACCCAGACCCAATAGTATACACTGATGAATCAAAACAGAATGATGCCGTTGCTTGCGCGTTTGTTGTGAATGATAGAACTTATATGTTTGGTCTACCTAGTATTACGAGTGTATTTACTGCTGAACTATACGCTATTAAGACTCTGAATATAATTAACCCAAAGTATCGAAATATCATTATTTGCAGTGATTCGTGTAGTGCTCTCCAAGCCTTAGAAGATTTTTATTCCAGATATGCTATCGTCATCGAAATCTACAACGCAATCGCCGAGTTGAACCATTGCAACACACAAGTGAGTTTCTGTTGAATTCCTAGCCACGTGGGAATTCCGGTTAATTAACGTGCAGATTCCACTGCTAAAGACGCATGTAGTCAATTATCTTTCACTACCCGTTTTACTACATCCGATTTTATTAATTGTGTAAAACACACTTCGCAAAGTGTCAAGATTGCCACAGAAGACAACAAATTTCGTCATATCAAAGATACTGTGTTGCCATTGGGATTCCTTCCACAGGAAAATTCGCGGAGAGAAAGTGGTTCTCTGCCGATTGCGGATAGGACAAACGAGAGCCACTCACAGGCACCTAATGTCAGCGGAAAATGCATCTTTATGCATAAGATGGGACTGCTGCCTAACCGTGCGCCACATCCTTGTGGATTTGTTTGTTACGCGGCCTTACGTTGTAAATTTGAGTTGCCCAGGAACATTCGTCAAATCCTGGGCAATGACAAAGAGGTTTTAAGCCGGATATTGTTATCTCTACGTTGGAGCAGTTTAGTGCATAGAATTTACAATTTTTTATTAGTTTTTTAAGTTTGTTTTCTTTAGTGTTCTGTTATCCCAGAAGGGGTCCGTACACTCCTCTCGGACTTTGTTGAATTTTATTTGTTTTATTTAAATTGTATATTTTTTTGTTTTTATTCTTTGTTTCGTTTTAAATTTATTTTTCTTGTTATTCAGCCTGTGATTTTAGTTGTAAGTTTTGTGGTATTTTGTTTTTGTTATTAGTAGTGTAAGTTTTTTTTTAAATATTGTAATTTTTTAGTGTTTTAGTGTTTTTTTGTGTTATAATGTTATTTTAGCTGTTTTTTATTTTTTTCATGTGTTTTCTGTTGGCTGTTATTGCTTTTTATTCTCTTATTTATTTTACTCCGGGCGCTGATAACACTCAAGCGTTTTACGCCCAAAAAAAAAATTACTGTCCTTGTCCATCAATTTAATAAATTCAAGTTTTTGACAATTTATATACTCATGTAATTTGCTCCTTTTTTTCTCTATTTTGCTTATATATTTTTATTTATTGTTACTCGTTTTTATTATTTAATTAACATAATATTGTATTTGTTAATTGGGTTATAAATTCATTTTGTGTACAATTCAAATAAATAAATTCCGCGAGAGTTCAAATTTCAAGAAATTCGTTGCTGAACAGTTTAGTCAGATAATCAGATATTTATATCTTTCTTTTTCTGTTTAGCCTTCGGAACTACCGTAAAGTATTACTTCAGAAAATGAATGAGGATGATATGTATGAATGTAAATGAATTGTAGACTTGGTCGACCATTCTTGAGATGTGTGGTTAATTGAAACCCAATCACCAAAGAACACCAGTATCCACGATCAAATATTCAAATAAAAGTAACTGCCTTTACTAGGATTTGAACTTTAGAACTTTCGACTTCGAAAACAGCTGATTTGAGATGACGAGTTCACCACTAGACCAACCCGATGGGTTATATCTAAGAACCGAGAAGAAAACGTTATCCCTTTTTTCACGTATTGTTTGAAATAAAAGATTTAAATTTAAAGAAATATATTTTCCTGTTTAAATATTTTAAATAAACCTTGTATTTTTTAAATTTTGTAGAAACTACATGCAGTTGAAAACATTAAGTGCACAATTATATTAATTATATACATGCATTCAAGTTTAGTTGTATTTAATAATAAATTTAATCAGGTTTTGAGTGTCTATCTTACAAGGTACTTGTGTATCGATTTTATATACAGTAGCATCTTTGTTTATGATGAACAAAGTTATATATTTATCTGAACAAAGTTTTATATTTTTGGAATATGTTTATGTTAACATTTTAGTAAAGGAAGTATTGTAGCTAAATTTGTGTGTGTGTGCGCGCGCACGCATGTGAGAGAGAGAGAAAGAGTGTGAGTGAAGTGGAATTTAAATTACAATATTATAAATATATCAAGGGAATGAAATTAAATTTTATTTACAGCCTTATTAAATAAAGTTTATTTTGTATTTACTTTGTCCTTTCGGCTACATTCATTTATTTGTTTATTTATTTGCTAACTGTAATTCCGCCCCTTGTTATACCCATAAAATTTTAATACTGCCATTAAAGTCCTTCCTTTGCTTTTGATTTGATATCTCTAAATTATCTTCGCTGTAATGGCGTTGTGTACACATAGTTTGTAAGCTTACATTCACATTATATAGCACTAAAGAATCTCACAAACACACACACACACATACATACACACACACACACTTACATTCACAAACTCGATTACACTTATGAGTATACGATCACACGCCTATAAAATATCTATAAATTAAGCTACCTTAATGGTGTAACTATATCATATACAAATTGAGTTAAGCATTGTTTAATAAAAATGTTGTAATGTACTATTTAATAGCTTCTTTTAAGTAACTGCTTGTAGAGTAAGGATATAGAGGGATGATTTACAGATCTCTATTAATTATTACTGTGAGGGAATCGACAAAAATATTTGTACTTTGAATTTAACTTTTTTCAGAAGTTGATTTTAGCAGGTATCTTAATTTATTCTCATTGTAACAGTTTTTTTTTGTTCGTGAAAGTTGAATTATAGTTGAAATAAATATTTTCCAGACTCTAAATGGCTACCCAAACCCAAACTTCATTTTTAACGTAGGTATCTGATTTTAAGGTTTTAAAAGTATAAATCTTTTGTATAAAAAGCTTTCTTGTATTATACGAAATAGCTGCCTTAACAATTGATCAATGACAATATAGAATAATATTAAACCTATTTATATTGCGTAAATTACAACTTATAGACTTTCAAGACTTTTTGAAATTTCCCGTTATTATAAAAATTAAATCTGGACCCCTTTTAAGAAATGTGTCAAATGTAAGTTTTTGTACCACATAACAAAAAATCCGACCAGATTTTTTTCGTCAAGAAAAACAGTCAAAATTGAAGAACACACGAAGTAGAAAAATGTATTTCGTTTTATTTTATATATCTTGTGACAGGATTTTAACATATTTCCACTTAAATTTTTAATCATCTTAAGTAGAAGTTTTTATTTTTTTCGTATCACATTGAATTTGGTTTCAATATTTATTGCTGTTATTCGCGGACGCATTTGTTTTATGTAAGTTATAGAAACTGTACTAGTAATTTTTTATTTTTCCTATGAGTTTCAAGCGTAATTACTTCCTTAAAAATAAGCCTAAATAAATTGGATTTTATATATTTCTATAAGATAATGATGATTCAATTATATAAATATATTGGTACGATTTTGACATCTAATGAGAGAGCAGCTAATGATATCTTGGTTTGGTAAAGGTAGATTGATTACTAAACCTTTACCCCCAGGTTTGTGGCATAATCGATTATCAAATAAAGAAGAGGATATTCAGTTCCTTTGTTGAAAGTACTTCCATTTACGGATCAGAATCTTGGACTCTCCTATGGACGCCTCTTGCTTACACCCGAACATGTAAGTACGTGACGCAATTTCTTACAGGGCATGACGCTTTTCAGGACAGACTACATTCGGCCTGGCGAACTCTGGTATGAATTCTCAATTCGGATAATTTTGGACGATGCTTATCATGTGATATATGAATGTGTTAGGTATGACTTAATGCACACGGAGACCGTTTTTCGTCTTGATATTATTGGGTCGACATTTGATCTCCGTGTTAATTTGAAAAGCAGGGCCGATTGGGTTATCGTAAAAGGTCTTATTGCATATTTGGCGAAAGAAAGGATCGCTAAAGGAATGTGATATTCCGCTTGGACTTTCCTTCGTTGTATTAATGTTTGGTTTTATTGACGTTTTGGTTTCTGTTTGGATACAGATTTTTTTCTTTTTCGTTGGTTATGTTTTATGTTACTGTTGTTACATTATTTATTGTTACTGTTATGTTTTGTTAATGTTTTTTTGTTGCGTTTTATGATTCGTGTGTCGAGCCCATTCTTACCTTTCGGGTAGGTAGAGTTCAGTTCATTGAAAGTCATTCAGTCTTGTTTGAGACTGGATACGTTTTTTTTGGAGTTTATGTTAATAATATACCGATGGGAATGTCGCTTGTGGCGTTCGCATCGGTGGTATCCTGGCTGAGGCTTGACTGAAAGATGTCATTGCCGAAGTAGTGATGATAACCTCCGGTAAAACCCATAAAGGCTAGGTACGGAGGGGGTGGCGTGGCGACCGAAACCGTCACATGGAGGGTACTTCCCCTAAGGGGGTCAGGATGTTCAAACTTAAAAGTAAAGTGACGGCAATGGCGATAAGTTTTTGGTGGAGGACTTGTCGGTTGACCATTCAGGATCGAGTTCAAAATGGTGATATCTTGAGGAAGATGGTCAGGACAATTTTGTTAGCTGACAAAATCGAAGAACGATTCCTCCCCTGATATGCTCATGAGAGACGAATGGAAGAAGGTAGAATACCTCTTAAGGTCTGGTCATGAATCCAATCTAGACGAAGGAAGAGCGGGCGTTCCAGGCGAGAATGAATCACTGGAATTATGAAGGCCACGTATAGGAGAGGCATAGTAAACGGCCTTGTGCTGTAAACGAAAGCCGATAAATAATTTATTTCCATTTCACTTTTCCGTTAAAATTCGCAATTTAATATTAGTACTAAATGTTATTAAAAAGTATAAAGAAAATTTAATTTTTTTAACTTCTTTAATGACACCGATTCAACATTCCTTTTAACTGGCAAATAGATGCTCCTTTACCATTGTTTTCGGTTAATCTGCGTTACCGTTTACTGTTTTCCAGTAATCAGATATTATTCAAGTAGTAGCTATTTCAGTTCGGAATAATTTTTTGTTTTAAGTTTGAAATACTGGTTGTGTTTATTTTGATAAGTAAAACATTAATAATAATGAAAATAATTGTCATTGTTATTATGTTACGGATAAAATGATACTAATGAATAAAATTTGATAAATTATTTTACGTCACTATGAGCCATGCAGAGTAGCAAAAATTTTAATCAAGTAACTTGTTTCGAGCAGCAGTTTATAGTAACAGCTATGAAGTTTGTGTTATCACAAGTACACATCAATGAATTTTTTTTTTTAATATTAATTATTTTCCATTGAAAGAAAAACGTAAATTGTTACTTTAAATTGAGGTATACATGTTTTTTTATTTATTTGATTAATGTCACTTTTTTTAATAAAAAAATATGATGTTAAAAAACGTTTAAATTTGGCAAGGAAAATAAGAAGCGATACGTTATTAGATATTGTAGACTGTATTTTTAGAATTTTCTTGGGGCGTTTCAGAAATAAATAAATAAAATAGAGTAGGGTTGGATGTTATTTGGCGTTTTATTAAAAGAAAAAAAAGAAATAACGATATGACATTGCATAGTTTAATAAAAAAGTGATTACAAAATTATGAAATATGATCACCTCAATTTTATTTTTAACATATTTATAGAGCGCCTTATTAAGCTTGAAACTCATTAATTAATTATCAATATTATCTATTACTATTTAGTAATAGATTTATCATACTTTTTTCTTTTTAATAATATACTGAAAACAAAATTTTTGATAATAATTTTTAGAATTTATGATGTTGACATTTAGTTTATCAAAACAATAAGTAATACTGTTTTTAGAGCTTATTGCGTTAATATATAAATAATTAAATAGTGTTTGAAGATCATCCTGGCTAATATGATATTAAAAATTCATAGAGTGTGCCTTTGTTTACCGGCTAACTAAAGTGAAGTATCATTTTGAAAGGTTCTGAATGACTAACTTGCACACAAGCAATCAGAATATCATTAGGTAAGCCTGTCTCTCTCTCTCTCTATCTCTCTCTTTCTCTCTGTTATTTTATCTCTCTCACTTTTTACCTCTCCTCTTTGCTGATAGTCTATGCAAGTGGATCGATCCTGGAGGCGCTCAATTAAGGGCGGACCTCACTTTATCACTCTTTCTCTCTTTCTTCCCCCTGTCCTCATCCTCTAAGTCTACCTCGTAGCGCCATACTAGATATGGTGAGGGGGTTGCCGTACAACAACCCTCACCAGAATGTGGTTATTGATTTGATGAATTTTTAAGTATAAGAATACCAAGGTCCTGTCGCCGGTCTCCAGTTAGTTTTCTTTTACTTCTCCTTTTTCTTTTCCATTCATTTTATTGGCTTTTAACATTCACGTTTTGCCATTTCCTCGAAATAATTATTAAGTACCTAAAAATAATATTCATAAATAATTTTTTTTTACATTCTATTTTATTTTTATATTCATATTTTTTAATGGAATATTTTTTATCAGTTTGAATTTTTTTTCTTTTACTTTTCACCCCGGAGATAGTTAAGGAAGTATTTCCGGGCTGTTAAGTAAGTCATATAACAAAGGAAATGCTATTATATTTTTTCGTGGTACCAGAAAAAAGCCACTGACTAGAATTTTTGTTTTATCTAAAAAAAAAAAAATTATTTACTTACAGTATATATATATATATATATATATATATATATATATATATATATTTCGAGAAATTTATTTATGCCGCAAAACCTATGATAATGATGAAAGGTGTTTTAACTTTCAAGATATCCATTTTTTGTATTTCATAATATGTATATTCATTAAGAACACATAAAAATTTAACATTAAAATCGTAAATAGAAATTGTATCCACTAGGATTCTGAATTTATGTAAACACGTTTTTAGTGGTATAAATAAGGAATGAATATCGAATTTCCTTATTTTTCGATCATTTTAGCATGGATTTTACTAACCGGCATTGTTTTACGATCTTTCCATTTGAGCTGAGGAGATAAATTTAGTTTTTGATGTTGAAGGAGTCTACTTCTTTATAGAGGCTAACACATAATTCGGATTATAGATTCTCTTATACAGAGTCTAGGAAGGTGTTTTGCTTTTTATCAGAATGTGTCACAGTTAATTTTAAGGTTTAATTATTTAAGGGTATTTACGAATAAATATTGGCAGGGAGGATCACATTCTTCATTTTCTCGGGCAACAGAACCGAAATGATGCGTGGTAGAAAAAATCAGACACTAATTTTTTTTGGCAGATTTTACCAATTGTTTTTCATTCTATCCACTTTTCAGAAATTATCTAAATGATGGGTGGGTATGGTTCATTCTTTGATACAATTTTTTAAAAGCCAAGAGACCAAAAATCGTGTTTTTTTTGCGATGACGAGTTAACCACTAAACCAGTTTAAAGTGGGCTTCTTATTACGGGTAGAAGGATCTTTTTATTAGCAACTTATGTGGCTTAAAATTTTAAGAAAAAGTTTTATCCAACGAAAATATCGACAACCATTATGACCAGAAAGCTAGATTATAATTAGAGGATTTGGGTACGGATAGAGACGTCCTCATTGATTCTCTGGTTATAGGTAGATAGATAAATTTAAAATAAACATGAAAACTAATGAAAATTTTACCGTAGTTTTGGTTTTAAAACAAAAACCAAGTTTTGGTTAAGAAAACAAAAAGTATCATCCGTTTAAATTCATTTATCTACCTTTAGTTATTCAACATATTATTCGTTAAGGATGATGAATAATGTTGTTGATATGACATAAAGATTAATTATATCGGGGGAGTCATGCTATTTCTATTTGCTTGTAGTTAGACAATTTGCAAAGAAGAGAGCGACAAAATATCCATATAAGAAATTGTATACAATTATTTTTGTTGTCAAATGTTGCCTGGTTTGTACGGATGTTGTTTAGTTTTGTACGGATTTAAATACTAGACAGTGAATACCAGTGTACTTTGGTGGTTAGAGTTCAATTAACCACACGTCTCGGGAATGGTCGGCCTGATTCTGTACAAGCTACACCTCATTTACATGTCATACATATCATCTTCATCTCATTGAGTCGAGGGAAAGTTGTTTATTGTTCACTAGTTGAATAGATTGCAATGTACACAGAAAAAAAAATTAGGACGAAAACATTAACTGCATTTTTACTGCATTTTTAGAGATTAAATGTTGAAACTGCGGATATTACATACTTCGAGGCTATCGTTTTTTTGCCAAATTCTTCAGGTTTATCGGTAGGGAGAATTTTTAATTACAAAGGGTGGAATTACAGTTGTCAGGAAATGATGGATTTGTTGTTTTATTTTTACTGCTTCTGGAAGCATTTTGACATGGTTATAGGGTCAGTTGCTGTTCTTCTTGCCAATGAATTTCAGATGTGTGTCTTGTTACGGGCACCCTTTCTTTTCTGTTTAGCCTCCGGAACCAATGTAAGGTATTACATCAGAGGATGAATGAGGATCATATATATGAACGTAAATGAACTGTAGTCTTCTACAGTCTTACGTCTACCGTTGCTGAATGTGTGGTTAATTGGAATCCAACCACCAAAGTACACCGGTATTTACAATCTAGTATTCAAATCCTTATAAAAGTAACTGACTTTACTAGGAATAGAACCTTAGAATTCTGGACTTCGAAATTAGGCGATTTGCGATGACGAGTTAACCACTAGACCACTTTGGTGGGCTTCTTGTTACGGGTAGAAGGGTCTTTTTATTAGCTACCTATGTGGCTTAAAATTTTAAGAAAGAGTTTTATTCCAATGAAAATATCGACAACCATTATGACCAGAAAGCTAGATTATAGTAAGAGGATTTAGATACTGATAGAGACGTCCTCAATGATTCTCTGGTTATTGGTAGACAGATAGATTAAATTAAAATAAACATAATGAAAATTTTACCGCAGTTTTGGTTTTCAGTAAAAAATTAAGAAAACAAAAAGTATCATCCGTTTAAATTCATTTATGTACCTTTAGTTATGTAACATATTGACCTGAAATTTAAAAAACAAATTTCCGAAAGTAATTTTTATCAGTATGAGAACCTTGAAGCTGTATACCTGGATTAGGGGATATCTACTAGGATCTTTATAATTTTTTGACCTATTGAACGAATTATAATTTTTCTTCATTAAAAGAATATTAGGGTAGAAATACTTAATATCATATAATAGAACTTATTTTTTTTAAATAATAATACGTAGAATAAACGTAAGAAAGAAAGAAACAAAAGAAAAACGTCATCGGTGGTCTGCCTAGTTGAGATCAAAATAAATAAATAAAGCATTGACTCTATCTTTGTGATAATTAATTAAGCAAAAAAGAAGGAAAACAAAATAATAATGGTAAAAGAATAAAATAACCGAAACCACGGAATAAAGCTTATCGGAACAGAACCGTATTAATTCAAATAAATGACAGAACAGGCCAGCGTTGTCCTTCATTTAATGATAATTATTCATAATTAACTTAAGTAATATTCTTTATCTTCATTTTGATAAAAAAGAATCTGTACGTAATATGTAAGTAAAAAAGGGCAATTTTAAATATACTATAAACGATATGCCGGCTGTTTTTAAATCTCGATGTGTGCTGCGGTATTTAAATTTTAGCTTGGCAGGAAGAGGTGCAACGTTTATTTATGTTACGTAATAAAAAGGAAATGTGTGTGTGTGTGTGTTGGAAGAGTATGTGTTTGTTTTTTTGAGTAGCTGAGGACTGTTACAAGGTAAAGGAAGGTTATTTATTTTTATGCATTATATACGTTTTTTACTTATATATTACCATATATACCCGGGTGATTCACGATGAATGTAACAAATTTTTAGGACATGTTCTACTGGTGAAAATAAAGAATAAAATTCATATAAACATAGGTTCGGAAACGATTCGTTAGTGGATGTCGACCGGCAAAAAATCTCATATTGATTTCTTCGCCTTCAATAAAACTAAGTCAGACTGTAATTCTTGTGAGCCAAAATTAAAGATAAATTTAATCTTTTCATAAGAAATTTGATATTAAAAATTGAAAAAAAAATAAGTCCCAGAACTGTATTTTTAATAGTTTTTGGATATTTAGGGTAAAAGACAAAATTTTGGGGCCGAAAAACATACTAGTTTATGTTTGGCATAAAATAGCTTTGTTAAATGGATAATAAACACTTAAAGGTTTAAAAAAAATTGTAGAGAATTCGATTATGAATAAATTGGTATGAATATAATCATAAAAACTAAATACAAACATTAGAATTTCGAAGTTTATTAAAAATAAAATATATCAGAATACGGCAGATTTTATTCTGGTATTTAACGAAATAAATTTTTCAATATTACAAAATAAAAGAATTAAATATTTTAGAAAATAACAATTTCAAACAAAAACAATAAAATACTACTGGTGTAAATTTCCTCCGCCACAGTGAATACAACACTGTGCCTGAAAAACAAGGTTTTACGTGGCTTTTCATATTTCAACAGGGTTTTCTATTAGTTGTAACTCACTGGGGATTCTAACAACCAATATACTTCTCTTATATTATACTTTTCTTTTAAATATTAATGATTTTATAATTTTACTTTATTATTAACAATCGACTTAGCTAATCAGAATAGAGTTATTGTTATTTATGTAATCCCATGATTATGGAACTTTTATTATAGTAGAGTATTATCAATTTATTTTTATTATCGCCGGTTTAATTTATATGTATTGATTTGTTCAATGAAAATCTGCTGAAAGTAAATTTAAGTGCAGGATTTTTCTTAAATGATATTTTCCTTTTTAAATATTAATACTCAGGTAATCACTATATATGCTGTTATCTTAACCGACAATTTAATATTAATTTAAACATTTCAGTTAGAAAACAATCGTCGTCTGTCACAATAAAAAGAAATATACTTTAAGAATACATAATAAAATAATTGAAACGTACTAGTATAGTTGTAAAATTACTAGCCAAATAATTTTTTTTAAACTGATTATGATTAAGCGGCAATAATCAAACGATTTTTAAAAGGTTGATAACCATCAAGCAAATTTCGTACAAACAAAATAAAAATAAACAATTGTATTTATTATTCTTTACTATACTTTGAATAAATAATTTACCGAATCGTACCGGAAAGCAGCATTGTCTGCTTTGAATTATAATCTACAGGGATATTATATGATATAGTATATCTCCCTTTTATTTCTATGTTCACCTTACAAACATCCCAATCACTAAACGTGAATGCAAGTGTTGTATTTGTGTGTAGTTTTTTTTTTTTAGCTTACCATTGAGTTGTTTAAGATAATAAATTCATTAGTCATTCAAAACTTGTTACTTTTGTGTTAACATGTATTACATTCAATATGTATATATAATATTAATATTGAATTATTCAATTGTAGTTATTCTTGTTTATCTCTTATAATATTCATTGTACATATTATACTATGAGCAGAATATGGCAATAAATTTTAAGCTTATATGTGAAATTTGTATATATGCTTGCATACAAATATACATTTTTTATAATGCGTAAACATTTTGCACGTTTAATTGTATTATTCTGCACATTTTTTTTTTGTTTTTTATAGCAATATAAATTTATTACAATAGTGTTTAATAACTTGTAAGTTTTGTCCGGACTATTAAAATTTTTATCTTTTTTTTTTGAATTGCTTCATTTGCTCTATCATAATATAATTTGATTTTTTTATTGACTGTTTTAAATATCCATCCTTAGTTAAATATCTATTTAACACACCACTACCATACCTTAGTAATATAATTTCTTTCATGTTGTTTTCTAAATAAATACAAATTTTGTAATTTCATGAACTTGTTAAAAAAGATTATCTTCAGTTTAATTTTATAATTTTTCTTTATTAAAAATAAATCTCACTTCTATGTAAAAAAAAAAAAATATATTCCTTTATTTTTAGAATATTAGAAAACAAAGAAAGTCAAGGATTGGCTGAACCGAGATCATGAATAATAGAAGTTAACGGGATATTCATTGTAAAAAGCAGTCTCCTAGCAACTGGCGAGTAACACGAGTTACTATAGCGTAATGATTGGTCAATACTGAATTTGGAAGGGCGGTGTCGGTGTTCTTTTGCTATGACTACGCCCAATGACGGTAGAGCATGTGACGTAGACTAACAAATCCCCACAAAATCCTACTTTCAATTTTCATTAATACATCAATACATCAATATACATATCAATATATGTATAATAGTTAATCACAAAAACTGAAAAGTATCTTTACAGTCTTAAATTATTTAATTAAGTTCTACAGTTGTTTGAAAATTAAATAAATAAATAAATATGTTAAAGTGAAAACTATAAATTTAGTTAGATAAAAGATCTAATGTGAAACCGCAAAAATTCGTATACTGATCAAAAACTAATTTTCAATATTTGTGTAATGTCGTTTTGTAATGAGTATTAATCTATTGATTAACAGAGAGAAACGAAACATAATAATATGAAGTCTAAAACGTATTGAGCCTTTTACGCACGAGCATATAAGCAGTCATGACATCGCCAATGACTTAAACATCCATCACCCAACAGTTTTAAACTATTTGGAAAAAGCTGGATACAGAAAGAAACTCGACGATTGGGTGCCACCTGATGTAACTCAGAAAAATTTAACTCGATTAATGTAATAAAATCGAGCCATTTTTGAAGCGGTTGATCATGAGTGATGAAAAGTGGATGATTATCCTCTTAAAAATGAAAAGTGGATATTATCCGGTAACAACAATGTGAATAACAATTACAAGTAAATAAACTACAATGTGCTTGGTCGAAGCGATGATAAACTCCACACTGACGCCCAGGAAGGTTACGCGAGCGTCTGGTGAGATTGGAAGGTCAACGTGCACGAACTGCCTTCGCCAGGCAGAACGATAGACTTGGACCTCTACTGTCGACAATTAGTGCGATTGCTTCTACCAATTCAAAAGAAACGGACGGAACTGGTCAACAGAAAGGGTTTCGTATACCACGCTGACAGCGACTTCTCAGAACTTGACTGGGAGATTTTAATACATCTATAGTATAGCCCGGACCTGGCACCGTCAGATCATTTATTTCGTTCTCTGCAGAACTCCCTGAATGATGTTAAGCTAGTTTCAACAGAGGCCTGTGAAAACCACATATCACAACCTTTTGACCAGAAACACCAGAAGTTCTATATCGACGGGGTTATGGTGTTGCCAAAAAAATGCAGGTCATGGAAAAAATTGGTGCATATCTTGTATCATAATGTTTTTTTTCAGTAAAAATAAATGTATTTTCAATTTTGACCTCCAAACCTCAATACTTTTTAAACAACCTGATATATTGAATCGTAGTATTGAAAATAGAAATTCTTTAACAAAATCTAATTCTGAAACGGGAGAAAGTGTTATATTTTGGAATATTTCTTAACTCAGCTGACAACAAATTAAGTGTAGCAACGTACAAGTCATAAGAAAGAACATAGGAAATTAGATTTCTGTAGATAATTACAAATTTTTTATCTTATTTCATATTGTTTTTCCGTTTTATAAATGTAGTTTTTAAGAAAATTTATTTCAAATTATTAATTCTAAACAATTTTGATTAATTATATGTAAAACAGTAAATCTAAATGTATTATACAAAATGTATCGTCAATAATGATTTTTATAGTTGGAGAATGATTCATAAACCTCACCTACTAAAACTTCGATATTGGGCTTCGCGCAGTAAAATAAAAATCTATGAACTTGATTTATATCCGTTTGTCCGGGACTTTGTTGATCTTAACAAAAATTGAAAGTTGAACGTATTTGAAGTCTGGTGAAATGGTTTTCAAGTTACAATATTCTTGCAAAAATATATATATATATAAAAAAAAAATATATATATATATATATATATATATATATATACATATTTTTTTTTTTAAATTTTAAAACCAGGGTTCCAGCTCATCTTTAATTTACCCCCTTAAGATAGCTAAAAACTATGGATAAAAATAATATTTGCATAACATTACCAAACATTTTACGAGAATATCCTTAGGATAAAACTGTTTTGATACTTCAGCGAAACATTTCAAAAGATGAAAAAAGGAATAAAATTTTTAGAGTTTTTTATAAATTTGAGATTAGGTGAAAAACATATTCTTTGATGATCTGAAAAATTGGTCAAACATTTAGTTTAATTCTGATTATGGTATTGTACAAAAGTTGTATGATTTTCATACTATCTTTATTCTCAATTATCAAGTTTAATTTACGTCCTCTTCTTTTCTTACTTGCATTTTGGATATTTTATATATGTTATTTATTCAATGATACACGAATATGTCATGTATTTGATTTATTTCCTTCTTCTAGTTTAATCGTTGTCTTCGTGCTTAGCTATTATCCATTTAAATTTCCTTCGATTATATGAACCTGTGGTTGTATGATTGTTGTATGAACTATTGCCATACGTACTGGCATTGTATTTGGCCAAACTTCATTAAACTTCCATGAGATTTTGCTTCATACTCTTATTCTGTTTTATAAATATTAAGGCTTAAAGAAAATTCATTCTAAAATTCATTTAAAATAATGTAGAAGTTACTTAAAATTTTAATCTTCTGAAGACCGTCAATATATTTATATATAAAACACAATACATCTAAAATTATTTTTTTTTGTAAAAATTATTATTAAATTTGAAGACGAAAAAATATCGAGATTATTTTAATGTAACGTTTATTAAATTTACATTTAATGCTTGAAGTCAGTTTTGTGACTTAACTCCAATAATAATTGATACTACTGTTTTTTACTCTTGTAGCAGGTGACCATTTTGATAGACAAAATCTCAATTTTTTATCGAAAATTGCATTACAAAAAAACAGCTTAGATCCAAAATTTTCAAAACCTTCTGCTGGAGCTGTAAAATTTCATTTCTTTAAATTAAGTCTGTTTTTAATTGCTATTTCTGCATTAAAAACAAAAAATATATTTATGTATTCTGTTATTTACCCTGTTTTAGATAAAGAAGGTAAGAAGAGATTTTGTAAAAAGCTAGAGTTAGCTTACAAAACTAAACTAGCTTAATTTTGTAAAAAAACTAGAATTCTCATAAGTATTACCAGAATGTATTTCTTATAATAATGAACTCGGAAGTAAATTCCTAGGTCCCTTTACTACAGCTACTGTAATTGAAATAAAAAATATATCAATATATAAAAGAATTCTTTGATTTTCCTTCACATTTTTTTCTGTTATTTTATCCTTTTTTTCTTTTCTCTATTAACGTATTTCAACTTGTCACAGCTGTTGTAGATAATTTCGTTCGTATTTATTATTAATTAAGTATTCTATATATATGCGAGTTTCTTTGTATACCTTTATACAGTTTCGCTTAGTTGATTGCATAATGCTTTCTTTTTTTTTAAACTGAAAGAATTCTTATTGTTACCTTTTTATATATTCAGAAAATAACTGGCCTAAAAATTTTTACTTATTCAAATTATTTTTTTTTTTTTAACTTTTTAATTAATAAAATGATTGTATTATTAAAAATTATTTTGTATTCTGCTGTACTTCAAAAGTTATAGCCTGTCAATACAAATGTAGTCTGTACAAAAAATAAATTAAAAAACCAAAAAAAATTCTTACGAAAAAACGGGCCGAAATTTATTTATAGATGGTAAAATAGTATATTAAAAAGTGTATTACCATGGAAAATTTGTATAAGTGGATTAAACAGTTTCAATCAGGGAGAAAAAGTGACCGATTATCATTGTAGTGGAAAACCGATGGAATTTTCGGCTGACGCTTTGCAAAATCGCATTAATAATCTAATCGCATACTAGATCGGTATATTAGATATAGATGGTATACTAGATCGTGGATACCGGTATTCTTTGGTGGTTAAGTTTCAATTAACCACACCTCAGAAATGGTCGACATGAGACTGTACAAGCGAACACTTCATTTACACTCATACATATCATTCTCTGAAGTAATCCTGACGGTGATACCGGAGGCTAAACAGAAAAAGAAAAGTATAGACACATTAAAAAAAAAAATATTTTAGATATTTTTTCAATATTATATGTAAAAATGTAACTCTAAATAACAATCAGACGGTGAAGTTACTTCAGGAGTCTACAAAATAGTTGATGTCTATTCACTGTTTGTAAATGTAGATAATTAGTTATCTATTAATTGTATTTTACGTATATCTTCATTCGGTATATGTTTCTTATGAGACTTCGTATAAGCATTCGTGGAACGAGTGCTGCTGAAACGGTTGCATTAAGAGGAAACAGTTTAAAAAAAACAGTTTCACTATGCAATGTACAATCTTTTATCAACTTTCTTGCAACTAACAATTTTATTGAAGTGCTTATTGTATTTTTATTAAAATCATTCTTTCGTTTTAGTTGAAGTTTATACTTTTAAAAAGACTAAAGTGAGTTAAATGATGAGTTTAATTTTAATTCGTAGTTTCTACAAAAATCTTTACGTTAACCAGTTTAGTCTCGGTGTATTTAATTCTCAGTTGTATAAACAGCTGGAATTTTTCCGAACCCTTTCAATCTGCAACGGCTGTCGTTATGCTCCGTTTCAATAAAATTGTTGCCTTTATTTCTGTTTAAAAAAGGCTATTTTTCTTTATTTTATTTATTGGTGTTTATTGCATCGGTTCTTAATTTACTTCCTTATTGTCATTATTGCACGTACGCAAAGCACCCACATAGAAAGTTTACACTAACCATTTCAATTATAAGAATTTTATTTTGTGCCCTTCATTGTCTTACTTAACTATTTTTTTCCCCTGATGATGCCTCTACACAAGCTTGAAGCTTGTGCGTGGAATATGAAATGGAATTTTTGTAGCGTATGAAAAATGCCATGCCTGACCTTGATTCAAACCCATGACCTCCGCATGAAATTTTATTTGACGAGTTTCATTCGATATGAAGAGATAAATTGCAACGATAAAAAACTTATGTAGTGAAATAAACTTTTTTTTCTCTTTTTCAGCTCCCCTGGGTTGGTCCTGCAATCAAGGATGTGGATGATAAATCAACCTAGGGAAGTGTCCTGTGACTCTAATGGGCCTTCCCACCCGCCGGCAGTATGTCCGGCACGGTAGGTCGGCCCACCGGTTCCGGCAGGGCAGGAGTAAACCCAGGCCCGGCTTTGCCGTTCTCGGGGTCACCACCTCAGCAGTCGGAACTCGGTCCTTAATTAACTTCATTTGCCTGCCTCAAAATTTGAGGTGGGAGGGCCGGACCCGATTGTACTGTTCCCGGATCCGCTCCAATCACCGGGACTCGGTCTTACTATTTTTTTTTCAGACCATTTGCCATTCTCGGTATTTAATTTTCTTCTTCTGTATTATTTTCGTACCAGTAAATCAATTGTTTCCCATTCTTCGACACCTTGTAACATGTATTCCACAGTGGTTTCAGGTGTAATCCACCCGAGGCCGTGGCTTTGCATGATTCTTTCCCATCTGTGACACTCATAATAGGTGTGGTGAGGCGACTCTATCAATCCACAATATATACAATTGAGCATATCTCGTCACTCAAATCGATGCAGGTATTCTCCATAGCCAGAGAGAAGTTGGGTAACGTAATAACGCGTGTCTCCGTGACCCCTTTTCAGCCATGCTTCTAACCTGAAAATTAGCCGGTGGGTCTATACGCCCGAGCGTGTTGTGTTCCCTGCCTCCTGCCATTCTTGGTATAAAACTGTCTTGGCATCCTCCTTTATTATTCCTTACTACCTTCTTTTTCTTTTTAAAGCCATCAGTAGGATAGAAGGAACTCCCGCCACCACAGCCGACACAGTTTTGACGCCGCCGTAATCTTCATAGCAATCCGACGCCGTAATGAGGTCAACCTTAGCTCATTCTTTTCTTATCAAAAGAATTGGATTGCTTTTATTATCAAAAGCAGCGGTGTGATCCATGTTGGCACAGCATATAAAATCACAGATGTGGCAGCTGTCATCAACATTCTACGATTTTCTGCTCTAAGCCCCCATTTGGAGCCCATCAAACAACTGAGGAGTTAACAGCCTTCTCTGCTTTGCTTGTAACTTCTTGAACGTGTTTAGTGAACAGACCATTCTACGCAAACCAAATGCCTAAATACTTAACATGCGGCATTATGCCTATTTGGACGCCACCACATTGATATTAATACGGAGTATTTTTCTTCAGCCCACCACTGCCACCATTTGAGTTTTTGAGGAGAAGCTGAAGTCCCCTGTGTCGGAGCCGTATGCTAATTCTTCTAATCGCTAAGTTGGCAGCTCTTTCAACTTCTTCGTCTGTCTGTCCGGAAGTCAACAGAGCCAAATCGTCAGCATATCTGCTTAAGGATACGTTGCCCGAAAGTCCCAAGTCTCAACACCCCATCAAATGTGATGTTCCAGAGCAAGGAGTTTAACACGGAACCTTGGGGCAAGCCACATTGCATTAGGAACCATACCTCTCCGTCTTCATTTTCTGTCAATACCTCCCTCTGATTCAGATGACTATTAATCGCAGCTCTGAAATATGGGCTAATGTCTCTTCTTTCTAATTCATTCATAATGGCCGCCCACGGTATGCTACTGAAGGCATTGCGTATGTCTAGGAGGACCAGTTAAGGAATCTTCGTGGTCCTTCGTGTGCCGCCCCAACATGAGTCAATCCAGTTTTTTACCTTGCGTAGCGCATCAACCGTTGATTTACCTTTAAAAAACCGAACTGCAAAGGCCAAAGGCCACCTTCATCAATAATCTTTCAGGAAGAAGTCGTTCGTATAATTTGCCAAGTGTAGATAACAAACATATCGGTCGTTAGGTCTTAGCCTGGCCAGTCGGGGTTGGCTTCGGAATTAGTAGAAGCCGTCCATGTTTCCAAGAAACCGGGTAATCACCGCTTCTCAGGGCCTTGTTGAGTGCTGTCAAGACGAGCCAGGAGTGCATCACAGTCAGTTCCTTTAGTAAGCTTCCCGGAACTCCATCAGGTCTCGGGCTTTTATTAATGCTGATCCGAGAGATCGCCCATAGGAGTTCACTCATACTAAATCGTCTCATTACTTACGATGTTCACCTGATTGACTTCTTTAGTTATATAAAGCAAAGAGTATCAGTAATTATATGTGTAATAATAATAATAATAATAATAATAATAATAATAATAATAATAATAATAATAATAATAAAGAGTATTAGGTGTTTGAAAAAGAATTCGATTATTTTAATCTCTTTTGTTCATTTCAAAATTTCGGTTCAGCTTATACTTTGGAAGATAATGATAATTTATAATGGCGTAAAACGGGCCGAAATTCACTCGTGATTGGTAAAACACCAAGTCTACTACCATGGATACATTTTATAACTGGATTAAGCAGTTTCATTGTAGTGGAAACCGGTGGAATTTTGGCTGATGCTTTGCAAGATCGCATCAATTATCTTATTCCCTAGGATAAACGCATAAAATTTTAAGAAATTTTTGAAGTTTATAGTGCAAGTATCCTGTATATTTAATTATCCATGATAAACTGAATTACCGCAAAATTTGTTCAAGGTGGTTTCCAAAAACAGTGGAATCAGAATCATCACATTCGAATTCACGTTTATACGGAAATTAAGAACGATTTTTAGTTGAACGTAAAGCTCTCTTAGAATGGATTGTAACTTCTGATGAAACATGAATTGATCATTTTAGCCTGAATCTAAATGTCAGTGTAAGGAAGTGAAAAAAATGAGTTCGCCCGCCAGGATGGAACTGAAAATCTATGCGTCAGCCGTAAAGTGATTCTACCTTTGTTTTGGGATTATTCAGACCAATTTATTATGATTATTTAGAACAACAACGTACAATCAAAATGGGATACTATTGGACAAGCTATTGTCCAATAGTATGGGTACTATTTGGACAAGCTAGAAAACAAAATAAAAACCTCAATAACGAGGAAACGTCCTCATTCTCTCTCTAAAGGCTTAATTCTTCTGTATGATAAGATTAATTCCATATTGCTCAAAAGACACGGGAAACTATCCAAAACTCAGGTCAGTAGGTGTTACTGCATATTTATGACAGGAAAATTTACGTTATCCCTAAAATTGATAGTTCACAACAGAAATGGTTGTTTATTGAACCATCAGTACTTTCATAAAAAGCAACTCAGATTAATACTTTTGTAAATCAGTTACTTTTTATGGATATGGTAATCTAGGATAAGTAATATGTAAAGCGATTACTTGATATGTATATTTTTCTGTTCCGATTGGTTATATTTTTTGATTTAACTCGGTAGGGGAAAACTTTTTTTAATAGTTAAAAAGTGTTTTATGAATCAGATTTAAAGCCGGGTGAAATTGATCTAATTAATTAAAAATAATCTAAATCTGCGTTTCAGATTTATCTGTGTGTAATCGGAGTTGTGATTTGTTAATTTCAATGTCTTTCAATGGACAATATTTTTAATGGAATATATTATAATTTCGTTTAATAGTAACTTTAGAGTTTCTAAAGATAAACCCTTTAAGAGCCCTCAATTCAAGATAAATTCTTGAATTGCAGGTGATTAATTAAGTTAAAACCCATAATTGGATTTAATGGTAAGTAATAAAAATGCTTTTTTTTTTAATTTATTATTTTCAACTGCGCCAAATATGTTAAAACTTATTTTTTCAGACGAGGGTTACGTTTGAGAGAAATTTTATTGATCCAAAACTATAAAATGTTTCCTTTAACTTTTTATATATATATATAGGTTTACTGTTTTATTTAAACAAATGGTCCGAACTGTGACCAGATTATTCTAAAAGTAGTAAAATCCAACCACGTTTTCATCTGATAGTTTCAGTAATGTTTCCATTGGTGTTGTGTGTATGTATAAATATCATTAACACGTACAACTCGCTTATCCCAGAAAACCTTTGTTTTTAAAATAATTTTGCGGGCTCAACTTGTTTTTACAAACTTTAATTAAATTTTTTACTGTACGAGTACATTTATTTTATTTTATTTATTTTTATTTTTTTTACAAATTATCATTGTGTGTATGTGCTTGTTAATAAAAATGTTCGATTTTATCCGATTAATTCTAACAAGAAAAATGTTCCAAAACTGATTTTAAAATACAATAAGATAGAAATATAATTCTGATGTGTACGTATATATATATTTTTTCTTCTGGTTCATTTTGGCTTCTCTCCAGTTAAAAGATCCATTCAAAATAATGCATCACAATCTTCCATCCTTTCCTTTTTTTCTTCCTCTTTCTTTTAATGTAGAAAAGGAATAGTTTGGGTAAATAAAGAAAAGCAGGACTGTTGTTTGTTATCCTATGGGATTGTTTTTCCTTATGCTGAGTCAGCATTAAAACGTAATATTAGTGAAATGTTGGAATATATTTTGATAGTAAAGTATTTTTAATGTTTTTTTGAAACTTATTATCATTAATTTTTTAAATGTTTATTTATTTTTCCCGTTACAGATTTATCATCTTTCTTAAATTATATTAGTAGGTATTTAAGAGATGTGTTTAAATGGTTTATATTTTTTCTTCTGGAAAATTTTCATGGATTTGTTTGATTTCTAGTTACATAACCAGTTTGATTTGTGGCTGTAATCAATTGCTGCATGATCGTTGGTGTGCATATGATGTTTCAGAAAATGATTTAATAATTAATTCATTGGGAAATTGTTTTTCAGCTGATCGTAGAACAGGATACTGTATACGAGTATTTTATATCACGTATAATCAAACTTATCGATTTTTTTAACATCCATCTCATTATCGGTTTTCCAAATGGTCTTTTCTGAATTTATTATTCCAATAAGTTTAATTTCTCCATCGAAAATTTATTTTTCCCATTTGAAAAGTTTAATTGTAGTTATATCTGTGAAATGAGTTTTTTTTTTAATTGTATCGCTTTCCTTGTCTATTTATTTTGGTGAACAGGTGGACACTTTTAGTTAATTATAGTACGGTGATCTTGGAAATCTGTGATTTTATACTCGTGATATATTTGTTTTACGTGAAGTAAACATTAGGAAACCACTTTACTCCTCATTTGTTCATAAGTGTACTTGTAGGGTAATACTAAAGGAGTATTTTTTCGGGAGTAACTTGGGTGTTATTTCAGTTTGATGACAAGTTTTGAGGTTATAGTACTTATGAAAATATACTTCTTCTAGTTAACAATGAAGGAAATTATATTCCAGTTGAAAATAATATGTACCAATCGCAATTAAAATATTGCGATTATCCTGTATTGTATAACAAGTTATTTAATTTAATGCAATATAATATCGGCCTTTCATCCGGATGTCCTAGGTTCAAATCCCGGTCAGGCCTGGCATTTTTAATAAGCTACAAAATTTACCGTAAAACAAATTAATTATAAATCATAACAACCAAGGTTTAGAAAGTTTTTCAGTAATAATTTTTTATAAAAATGAATTTATTATTATACATTAAGTACTGTGATTGTTTTAGCTTGGTTCCCTACCCCCCTGGGCTGGATTCACTGTGAAGCATAGCACAGCCCAGGGAATTGTCCACTAACGGTTCGTTTCAGTGCTTGCCTCTAACCCCTAGAGAAAGGTATCCAGGCCCGATTTTGTCGTTCCTGAACCCCACCCTAGGGGTCGGGACTCGGTCTTGATGCCTTGCCTGAGTATCCCACAAAGGGGATCCACACCGGTTCTCGGTCTTTTGGTACGTTAAGTACTTGGAGCTATGTTATTTTACTGGATTCTCTTTGAACGTGGAAATAAAGAACACCAATTATTATAAATAGATTGATTTTTTTTTAAAGTATATATTCGGAGCTTTCTAATATAGTATTTAATGGAGTATTTAATGGAGCTTTCTAATTCTGGAACCTAGACAGCCGCACCTCTTGCTAATGTAATGAGTATTCTTGCATCCATGTATTGCTGGCCAGGATCGTGTTGTTAATAAACGTCTAACAAAATAATTAATAAGTTCTAACATCTAATTTAAGACACTCATAGAAAATATATTTCATAGGTATCAGGAAACTAAAAATTCCTGAGTAATCAATAAGCTACGAAATATTGTTGTAAAAGAAAAAGAACCGCTATTTTTGTGTGTATTTGTGTGGTGGGGCAGGAGTAAATTGGTATTAAGGTATCATAAAATTTTTTAAGTTAAGGTACAACTAATATCAGATTATGATATTTTGAGTTCAATTTATCAGTAAGCGTTACTAAACCAAAAAAATTTAATTCCTGTAAATAATGTGATGTAAAAAATAAACTAATGACATTTTTTCGATGGAGGAAAGACTGTATGAAAAGAAAAAAACATAAGAAAATAAATGACTTTGTCATTTTAATTTGTAATTTTTTTACTTAGTAATATTTCAGAGAGAAATTATAAGATGGTCGTATATATTTTTTTTATTACTGAAGGATTGAAATTACGTTTTTTTTAGTTTTTAAATTGTATGTTCAAATAAAGCTAATATAATATTACTCTTACTTACATGTTATATAATTTTCTTATAGAGTAGTGAATAGTGCTGAACAAGTCACCGTCAGCGGCTGATTTGTATTCAGTATAGAGCAATCGATGAGCCTGGTCCCAGATATTGAACCAATCAGAAATTTGCCTCTTCTTTCCCCATCATCACCATCGTATTTTTTTACTTTTCTTCCTTTTTCTACTTTCCCGCTCTTCTTGTTCTTGTTCTTCTTTACCTTTTACTTTTTCTTCCCAACGGAGCTGATCAAGCGGCTATTGCTATTGCAGAGGCCTCTTATATTGTTGCTGATAATACATTTTATCTATATTCTTGTGATCTTTAGTTTTGTTGGTGTACTAAGTGAAAGATATAAAAGAAGTTAGAATGTTTCGGTGAATAAAGTGGTTCTATAAAAGTAAACTTATAGGATAAATGATGAAATATTTTAGAAAAATTTTTAGTAAATTACTTAGTGATTTAGTTATTCTATAAAGCATTATAAGGGAATATTTAAATGGAATATTTTTAAATATTAGATCCAGTCATTTATTGACTTTTTTAATAATTTTTTTTATTCTGTTATTTTTTACTAGCTTTATATCATTCGTTTTTTTTTTTTTTTGTTAACTGCTTGCTACACATTCTTTCTCTACATAATATGTGATTGTTTATTGTTTATATTACTTACTTCAGGTCCTTGGGAAAGGGATGATGCTCTTTTTGGACTAGTTCTACGAAGTTGGCCGAAAAAGACATTTTGTTCGTCTACACTGGTGACAGATCACACTGGGGACATTGGTGAGGCCTCTCAAGTGTGGCTACTAGACTTAGCGGTGGGTTTTGGCCACCCTTAAAATTCTCCAGCCCTTCTTCGAGCACCTTGGGGGTTGGGAAACTAGTTGGTGAAGGTGGTCTACAAGCAGGACAAGTCGGTTTGGGGAATCGGGCGAAGCTACTAGTCCTGACAGGACTGGCCAATGTTTTAACTGCGGAGAGGTTAGCCATATTAAGATGAATTGCCAGAAGGAAGCCCTCTGCACTACCTGAAAAACCTCTGGTCACGCTTTGGGAGGCCGAGGTTGCAGAAATGTACATTGGAAGTGAGGTGTACTCGCTGAGGAGCATAGAATTATGCTGACTACAGGCGCGGGATAGCCTCGTTAAGGGGGGGGGGAAGGATGAGTGGACGGGGATTGCTGGTGGAGCCATGGGGGTAAATAAGACAGTAGTGCTGGTGTGGGATCCCTTCGGGGATTTCCCATTAGAGGCAAAGCGGGGGGAATGTAAGACTGTAGTCCCGGTGGGGGATCTCTCTGGGGGTTCCTCACTAGAGGCGATGCGTAAAGACCGAAGTCCCGGTATGGAGACTAATCGAAAGAGCCGGTTTCGGCTACCTGGGTGGTTCCTTGAGTTCTGCTGAGGTAGTTTGAGGCGATGGCACCCCCGGGAGCACTATTTATGCTTAATTGCGGGTTCCACTCTGGGGGCGGGGTAAACAAAAAAAAAAAAAAAATTATTTTATTTTTGTTCTTAAACTAGTAAATTGTAATTATATAAACATTTTCAATTGTCAACCTCTCATATCCTGATCGAGCCGCGAACAAGCCTCATTATGTATGAAATTTCGTTTAAATTTCAGAATTCTCTGTTATGATCTGAATAATTATTGTACAACTGTGTATTGATAGTGTGGACAAATTTATAGCATAAATTTTTCTCCAAGATTCCATAATTTAACGAAAAGTTAAACCGAAGTTGTGCTGTATTTTACAGCCGCATTTTTAGTGTTTTTTTATAGTACATGATTACTCATACTGAAACATATAGTTACACGTTTTCTAAGAAGAAAATTTGTGAAATATGGTTGTCTGAATTTTCTTTATCGTTTTGTTTACAAAAATTTTCTTATTCTATATATATAATAAATTTAATACTTAAGTTTATCGCTTCAAATGTTTCGTAGGTAGAACAGTGAAGTAATTTTTCTTTCATATTAAGTTTTGCAATATATAGTCAGTAAATATTTTATCTTTTCATTGCTGAGAATACGTATTTTGAGATATATTTCGTCTAAATTGCCTGAACCGACTATTGTGTATTTGTTTTAAGAATATAATTTATACATAAGATGCGAGTGGTCATATATATAGTCATTACAGCAATTGTATTGTCTAAACCAAAAATATCAGATTTCGCAAATTATCATATATTTGAATAATATTGAACCGTAGCAGTATAAATTAATGATCTGAATTCTTTAATGAGCAGTGTTAAGATATTTTCATATTTTCAAAATTGTAATATTAAAAAAATACCCATTATTTAATTTTATAAATGTTTTTATTATTAACAATAAAGCTTAATTCCATGTACAAAATAGAACTTTCACTATTGTCCAATGATCAAATTTTCAAAACACGTTGTCAATAATCAAAACATTAATAATTTATTGTTCTAAACACTGGAAAAGAAAAAATCCATGATTGAATAAATTTTAATCTCGTATAATAGAAGTTAACTGTATATTGATTATAGAAATCAGTTTCCTAACAACTGGCGAATAGGTATCACACGAGTTACAATAGCGTGATGACTGGTTAATACTGAACTTCAAAGGGCGGTGTCTTTGTTTTATTGCTATACTACGCCCAATGTCAGTAGAGTATGTGACGCAGACTAGCACATCTCACAAAGTCCTATTTTAATCTTTTATGTAAATGATTTTATTTTAATGACATGTAAACAAATTAATGAAGAAAATAAACAAAGATGTATCGATTCTTAAATTGTTCAGTTAAGTTATACAGCTCCACTGTTTTCTATATAAAAAAAAAAGTTACTAAAGTGGAAATTATAAAATTTAGTTAGTTAAAAGATTTAAAATTTAGATTTAAAAAATAAAATTTAAAAGACTGCAAACATTTTTATACTATCAAAAAATAAAATCAATTGTCTGTGTAATATTTTTTTTTTGTAATAAGTATTAATTTACTGATTAACATAGACAAACATCAAACAAAATGTATTGGATTGTAGTGTTGAAAGATTCTTTGACGAAATATAATTCTGAAACGGGAGAGAGAGTGCCATAAAAAGGTGGTAATGTTTTACTAAAATAGTGTTAGGTTTTAGAATATTTTTTAACTGAACTGACGGAATACATGATATGTAGAAAGTAATCAGGAAAGTGAACAATATTTCTACTCTTTGATGATTCAATTAAATTGTTTATTGTATTTTTAGTTTAAAAAAAATTTCTAAAGTGAAACTATGAAGAAGCTTAAGGTAACAGTAAACCTCGTTAAAAGATCTGCAAAGATTCGCATTCCGATCAGAAGATGAAATCAAACATAACATTTTTGTTAAGCCAGCATTGGTTTACTCATTTACGCAGAGAAAGCCAAACCAAATGATTCTGTTACTGAAAATAAAAACTATTAACTGAAAGTAAACGAAACTGGCAATAAGAGGTAAAATAAAAGGATGTTTGATAATATTCTAGAATACATCTTAACTTACCTGACTACGAATTAAGGATAACAACGCGATGTATAAGGCATAAGAAAGAACGAAGGAATTTGAATTTTCCTAGCTAACAAATTTTCTATTTTGTTTCATATTATACTGATTTATAAAATAAGTCTTAAAGGAAATTTATATAAAAATTGATAAATTTTAAACAGTCTGTGTAGATCTAAAACTTTTAAAATTAAAATATTTTACAAACTTTTTCGTCGGTGCAAATTTTATGACTAGAGAATGCTTCATGATCTTCACACGGAGAGTCGGACAAAAAGAAGAAAGAAGATTCGAAAAGACCAAGAAAGCCCCCCTCCCCACCCGATACAGCAAATTCAACCTAGCCTAGAGATTCCCTATCCTTTCTTTATCTTACAATTACTAGTCAGGCAATCGCCTTCAGGCACCACATGTGACTCCGAGTGGATTGGACCCTCCACAGAACTGTCAGGCAGATTCTTACTTGACCGAAAGCACTAGCAAGAAAGGCGGTCGGACTGAAGGGGAATCACGCCTGGAGAAGAACGCGAATATCTTGCTAAAGGCCCCTACACACCTTCCGATCCGATCTCCAATTCAGGAAAGGAGATCGCTATCCACATTTTTCTTCCAAATTTTAATTTTAATTTCTTTCTTCCGATCTCCTCATTAGTTAGTACCACTGAGACTTCCGACCTCATCACACCCCCGTAATGGCACCGTTTTTGCCGAAAAATAAAGAAATTTGAGTTGCTCTTACAACATTATTGATCGGCCAAAAACCCCCACCAGAAAGGAAATTTTGAGCAAAAAAGTGGCCAAAGGAAAGAAAAAATTACCCGTTCGATACTGTTAAAGCAGTTTAACTCGGATGATTTCTGAATTATTTTTACGAATGAATAAACAGTGTTTTATGGAATTTCTGAGAATGGCAAAGCCGTTCATAGAAAAGGTACCGTTTCTATTGTGTACTTTTCTCAATCATTAAAAAAAAGTTTCTTTTTTACAGTTACAGTGCTTCTTTGTTTGAGTTTGAAAATTTCCAGCAGTATATATGTTTTAGAATAATGTTAGCACACTGTTTATATTGTAATAAACACTTTAAATTGAAGAAACAAACAACTAATCGGACCGACTCCCGACTGTGCTACACACTATCCGATCTAGGAAGGAAAGTGGAGGAGGTCTGTCCTTAGTCGGATAGAGAAGACCGTCTGATCTTCCTAAATCAGATTCCAACCTTTTTGTTAGGACAATCAATAAACTCACTATACAATTTGCCATTTTCATCCTACATTTTGGACATCGGATCTGATTGAATTAAAAGGTGTGTATGGGCCTTAATCTGCTAAGGAATAATCCGTGTAAAATACTCAACAAATACGATCTACAAAATCCCAAACTCCGTCCATCTTAGTATAAAAATAAATATATAACCGCCACTAAAACATTAAATATTTAGATAAATAGGTTAATAAAATGACCCAGCAGCAAGGAATTGATCTCCAGGCTGTGCAATTAATAGGGGGAGAAAATATCCTTACGTTCTATTCATTCCGTGAACTTTAAGTGCCAGGATTTCAGAACTGTTTCTGGTGCAGTAAAATAAAAGTTTATGAAGATGATTCATTTGTTTGTCTGGAGTAAGTTGATCTTAATGAAAATTTTAGGATGAGCTTACATGATTTGTGACGAATTTTTTTCCCCGTTAAAAATAAAAAAAGATTAAAAAACTATATATACATTTATTTTTATTTTTTTGTTATGTAATGAGTTTACCGTATAATAAACTAAGAGTGTATGGAATCTGAATCAGCTTTATTTTGACTAGAATCTTGGATAGTTGTGTTTCTTGTTCGTAAAGTGGCAATGTACATATTACCTGTGTTTCATCCTATGTTCATTATAAACCAAAAAAAAGGGAAACAATCCAAGGGTTATTTGTCCTAAAGTAACTTTTTAATTTTCAATATACTCCAATAAAAAAATTACATTTACTTTGTTCATCATTTTATTTTTTTTTATTTCTGAATTAAAATAACAATTTTTAATATTTCTTACCTTGTAATGCTTAAATTGCTACCTTGTTCCTGGTTACGATTTAGTAACATATGTTACACTGACTTCGGATTCGATTCCCGAATTAAAGCAATTACCGAGCTGGTATTATTGCCTCTAATTTTAGTTTCATCGTTATGATTAAATTGTATTAAAAATCTTTTCGGCTCTTAAGATAATGAAAAATAATAAATTTGTCATTATTTTTATAATAATATTTAAATATGTGATATTATAACTTTTTTCTAATTATATAAAAAAAAAAATAAATTTCTTAATATTTTCAATTAATTTACCAAGAAAAATTTGTGGTAATTTTTAATAATCAATATTAAGACGCGTTTCAAGCTTAAACAAGATCTATTTTTATTTAATTTTTGTTTTCCTCAACCTAAGTGTTCGTAATATAAGTAAAATATATATATTGTTTCTCACTGACTGAGGTATAATAGTTTATCGATTTGCATTATTTGTCTCAGTTTTTCATATAACTGTGTTGCGTGTAAGCTATTTACTGTACAAGCGGTAGGAGTCAGAGTTGCTTACTGTGACTGTAAGTTCATTTTAAATCCAGTTCCTGTGGTGAATCGCTCAGAGTGCTAAATATTACCTAAGGAAATTTGACATGCTGATATATTCCCGATATATTCATTATAGTTGACATGGTGAAGGTAATAGGAAACCGCTTCGCTCCTCATATTACCGAAAACTCCTGATATATGATGCTTGCTCTCAGGAACAACTAACGCCTCATCTGGTCCATTGTAATCGTTACGGTTATTGTACTTAACGTAGTTAACAGGTATGAATGAATAACCGTTAATTGGGTGCTATCTCTGTGAGTGAAATGAAAATGACATTGTCTTCTGAATATAAAATAAAGGAACCAATAATTGGAAAATTAAATTGATATGTTTTAGCTTCGATCTATCTCTTGGTCTTTGATCAGCACAATAAACGTTGACATATAAACTTATTTTGTACATTAAAAGTTATTTAATTTGCGATTTAAAAATCGCTGATAATTAATTTTATTTCTTACTCTAAAATAATAATCGGAGAGATATTATGATACCAAGAATTACTTCAGGTATGAATGAGTTTCATTGTCAAATTTACTATATCATTCAATTATAATACAGAAGATCATAACGCATGATCTACAACGTTTGATCTACAACAAACATATTTAAAAACCATTAAAAGTTCAGCAGTCTGTTTTTTCTAATCTCAAGCTGAATTGAAAAATGCATAATCGTAATTTCATAAGTAAACTGGTAATTTTAACAAAATTTCAACCATAATTTCGTAATCGTGAAGACGGTGTTATAATTTTATATTTTTAACTATTTATAATTTTAATTATTTGGGATTTTTATATTAGTAACGTAGAATCAAATAAAAAAATAAATTAATTTTTTAATATAATTAATAAAATTAAATAAAAAGATCTTACTACTTTTTCAAAATTCTTTACAAGGTCATAAAAATAAAAAATGAAAATTTACTACAAGTTTTACACGATTACCTGTATTTAAATTGAAATTCTTGAATAGATATGCATAATTCTCTGTAAATACATTTATTGTGCCGTATTTTATCGTAGTGGTAAATGAAATTGCGTACGGTATTTTTTCAGTGTAGTTTTAAAAATGTCCATTCTATCCAGTTGTATTTCTTCTAGTGGATTAAAGTGCTACCAGGCAAAAATAGAAAGGGTTTTTTTGGAGAAGATGTAAGGGGAGAATGTTGGATTAAACCGCAACTGTAAGCGTATAAGTAACTGAAAAGACGAACGGACTATAGGGTAGATGTTTTGGGTAATTTATGCACAGAGGTAAGGTGAGGCAAAACGATCCATCCTGAGTTCGACCATTGTTCGGAGCGCGATTTTAATCTAGTCCTTTAGATCTCCAATTTGGGTATACGCGCGCGAGCATTTGAATCTATCTTGCCACCGTATTACTCAGACGTTGGTTAGTTGCTAGGCCGCTATATGCTAATTGTACACTCTTATTGTTAAACAGCCCCCTTGCATAATTAATCGCCACTCTTTTTTTTTTTTTCAACTGTAGTCCTTTCATTATAAATTAAAACCTGTTTGTTTGCGAACGCCGCCTTTAAATTCGTCCTGTCTACACTTGTTTTTAAAGCGTGCTTAACGTTGAAACCCTCTGGTATTATTAAAATAATAAAATACAACAAAAACCTTTTCTTGTCCAAGACTTGATGTAGTGTTCTCTGTTTGCTGGTTAATTAAACCACCTTTATTCTATTATAAGCGCGTATCACTCCTCGGGTTTTTTTTACACCACATATACAGAAGATTAACATTTGAAAAGGATCCTGTTGTATACAAAGTTTAAGGTTGTTTGTTAACTTGTAGTTAAGAATGTATTTATTTTTGTCTTTGCAACACTAAGTTCATGTTTTATGTTTTGTTAAATCACGAATCGTTTTGTTTTTTGTGTGTTTTTTTTTTATTTTTTATTTTCGATTGTAATTTGATCGAGTCAAAGGAATTCGAATGTGTTCTTTTTTCTATTTTATTTTAATTGTTTTCTTATTTATTATTTTAATCTTTATTTAATTTTTTTTTTTTTTAGTGAGTTTTAAGGTTAAATGTTGATTTAGTCGTGAATATATTTATTCGCAGTATATTCTAGCCGCAGACCGGGCTTAGCCTGGAAATAAAAATTTTCACAGAATTTTAAACGGAGGTTTTTAAATCAATAGCTCTGCCCATAACTTAACGAAACGAGAATCAATCGATTAATCTAAGTACGCGATTGATACAGCGATTGTAAGAAAATACAGGGCGTTGCAAATTAACAAACAAAAATTGAAAATGAAAAAATATAGGTGTATGAAAAGTGTTTATAAAGAGGATGTGTATGTCTGTGTTAAAGGGTTCCAAAAAAATAATTATTAATGCACAATATTGATGAATTAAAAAAATTATTTCCTTATGTTCTTTTCATGACCATCGTTGAGAACTTCAGTAAATATCTTTTTTTTAAGATTTTTTTTTAATGGTAGATTAAAAAATTTACCTCAATGATTTAGATAGAAAACTGTCTTAACATATTTAAAATTCTAATTGTGTTCCTTATTAATTAATTGTCAAAATTACATCTGAGGAAAAGCAAATTTCGTATAAGTTCTTTAAACAGAGAAGAAAAAGCAGTAAGCGAAACTAGGATGCAACTTTTAATCTATTTAAAAAATATGTCAGATTTATTTGCTCATAATAGAAAGATTAACAAAAAATATATATAGTTTAAGTAAGTAATAAATAAGAAAATTAATTTTAAGTCATAATTTAAACCAAATTTAAGCTCAAAACGACTCAAAAACGATTCATTAATCGTTTTTTATTTAGTACTTAACAAAAAAACAAATTTATTCAATCGATTTTTAAGATGAACTTACAATGATTTAGCTTAAATTTGGTTTAAATTATGACTTAAAATTAATAATGCATATAATATTAATAATGTTACTGATATCAAAATTTGAAGTTAAATTTTTTTTACGTTATTTTTCTTAGTCAGGTTTTTTCAGAGTTTATATTTACTTTTAAATGTTTCAAAGTAATTAAATGATTATTAAGTATGGGTTGATGTACAAAATAGGTTAACAAAAATAGGTGTTTTCTAAAAATATAAAGTAGAAAAATACCTGTTTCTTGATAAAGCAAATATGAATATAATGAAGCTGATTAAAGGTAACAAACATTACAATGCATGAGTTAAGGCTGTTTAAAATTTTCCATTACGTAGTATGTTTTTTAACTGAAATTTTCCTAACAATTTATTTAAATTTTCTTGCTTAAGTCTATTAATATGAGATGTGGCTGTATTATCATCTGTACCTATGAAACAATATGTCGTGACTTATTGTCATAATTAACACCCAGCAAAAACTGCTGAAGATAAATTGATGAAAATATAAAGATTTTACGGTGTATTTTTTTTTAAATTTCGAGTTAAAATGGAGTAAAAATGAAATTACAATTTTTTTTAAATTTATCGATAAGAAATGAAGATATCATCTTGAATTCTGACGTGTGTAATTTTCATATAAATATCTAAAAATTAAATTTTAGATTTTTAAAAATTCGACTTTGAAAGGAGTGAAGAAATGTAAAAATATTTTAAAATATTATTACAAATTTTCCCCATTACCAAATATACTAAACGAGATATTCACTAGATTTGGGCTTGTTAATACTCTTCAAATAAATATCTAAAACTAATTTTTGGGTTACTGTAAATTTCTATTTTTTAAGGAGTGCGACGGTTTACGACGCGGCGGCACAATCGATACAACCATTGTAACTGATACTCTGTGTGTGACACGAGTGGCTGCACCTATCTTCGGTTACTTGACTAAAAAAAAACATAAAATAAAATAATTTAAAAATTGTGAAACAAAGTACGATCATATCCTACGATCATATGGAGTCCAGATGGCAAACCCCGTGGTTGGACGGAAGGGAGAGAGAATTCGAGGCCTGTTCGGCTATTTACACTATAAAAATTAATTATTAAATAGTGATTAAATAAAAAAAATTACTTACATGAAGAATCTTTATGATTTTAATGAAGATCAAGTTTTTTCATTTTAAATTCTTCCATTTTTGAAAAGAGATCAGAAAAGAGATCACTTTTTACCCGATGTTCAGTTACCAGATTATGAAAAGAATTTCCCTTTTTAGAGAAATCGAAATATATGAATTAATTAAAAAGCAAGGTTTTTAACTAGAGTAAAATATTACATTCAGGTCATATTAAAAACGGCTTACTTTGTTTTATGTCAGTTAAAAATGTGAATATAGTTTTCTTTTGATGATTTACTAATCCTCCATGAAAAAATCTTTGGTTTTTTTATATTTTATCATTTTGTACACGAATATAGAAAAAAAATAAAAATTATATAATCGTTATCTGTAAAGTTAAAATCTATCAAATTCAAACGAAACTAAGTGAACGATAAAAACGTAGTCCAACGATGTTATAATTCTAGAATATAACCAGAAATTTCACTTTTAAACAATAATTAGGCTATAAATATATTTATTTTTTATAATTTAGTTTCTATTAGAATTATGTTTAGGTTTTCTTTTACTTTATTTTTCATATATATATATATATATATAGACTATTGAATTTATTTATTTAAATAATTATTGATCTTTCAACATTTTTTGTAGTTATTTAAACTCTTGGTACATAAGTTATTAATTAAATTAATTTTTAAGTTTAAACAGAAATAAATGCAGGAAGAACAATTCTTAATAATAATATATACTGTAAACTAAATAAACTAATTAAAAATGTTATATTTTTTTTTTTTTTACATTTGCTTATTTAGAATATTGCTTATAATTTTAAAATCCTTACCAGTACATGTTTTTATCTTGAACAGAGTACTCCGGTTTCCAATCCCGAAAACTATTTTGTCATTTACTCATCGAGGATGCTACAGCTATTAAAAGTTAACAAACAAAATTAAACAGAAAATATAATTTTTGTAGGTACAACTTTATTGAAATTTTACATAGATCTCGGCTTCTTGTGTTGAAAGTAATTTTTTTTTATGCTTAGAATGACATTATTTAAAAATGTCAAACGAACAATAATTAAATTTGTTAAAACAGTTTTCAGAGGATTTTTTGTTTTATTGTATCGGATATTCCACCCTGATTTTGATAATTTTTTTATTACTCCCTTATAGAAATTGAATCTTATACTAAAAAATTTTTAACGTTGACGAAAATTTAAAGAAAATATAATTTAAAAATAACATTTAAATAATTTTTCAGTATTTTTGCTAAGTGTATATTTTGTTTTCATCGTTCTTTTTAATGATTGGTGACCCTCATGGAAGTTATACATTCACATTTATCTCTATACATTAATTTAGAAACATATTTACTTTATTAAATTACTAATCTATTTAAAAAATATTACTTTGTAAAATACGAAATATAATTTAAAAAATAGGATGTATGGTTTAATAGATAAAAAATAATAATAGAAAAATAAAAAAAATGTATAATAATAATGTTGGTTAGATGTTTAATTAAACGAACAAAAGTTTACCACATTCCTCACGTCTGCTATTTATATTACCTAGTATAAAAACATTCAAGTAAATTGGTTTTCGGTAAAAAATTAATATCTATTATAAAAAGTATTTAGTTGAGATTTTTAAAGAATAGGACCGTGATGATGATAGTGTTGTAATAATGATGATGATAATGATAATAATAAGAATAATATAGTGAAAGAAGTACGAGGTAAGGACAAATTGGATGCCAATAAGTAATTATATTCTAGATTTTTTTACTGGTTTTTGTGATCTCCGAGTGTAACCATTTTCTGTGCTGCTGCTGCTGGTGTGAAAAGCTTTTAACGTCGATCGACGTTTTATCTGTGTAGACGAATAAAAGTTTATAATTTTCAGACCGATGATAACTCCTCCTCTCCCTTCTCCTTGTTCTCCTCATTGTGGGAATAATTTACAATTTGATGCTCCTTACAAAAACGTATCGGCTTTATTCATAATATAGCCTACACTAGCGTGACGCTACGGTCTTTAATGTTCTACGCTCCCTCAGTTTTCTTTATTCATTTTTATATTATTTTTATCGATAAAAAAGTCAACTCATATAATCAGAGTATACTTACCTATAACTAGAAGAGAAGACCCATTATTAATGGGGGAATTGCATGCGAAAATAGCGCCTTTGTTGTCGTCACCACAAATAGTAGCACTATTACTACTAGTATAACACTTCTTTCTTGAAGCAATTTCCCTGGGAAATTTAGAAAAGCTAGTACCTTCCTATATTCTGATAATTGAGGCCAATCTTTTGGGTACCATCAATAATAATAATTTAAATAACTGTTGCACTTTGTATATTGTATAAATATATTATTAAAAAAAAATATTGAAAAAAAATAATGGAATGGAGTACTGAAAATACTAATATATACATTATACATTTTCAATACAATAAAATATTGACTATTTCACTTTTTTTTTATTGAATTTGAAAACAGTTTTTTATATTTTTAACCCTCCGGGTAAGTGTAATGGTTAAACTTGTCATCGCAAAATCATCTGGATTTCAAAGTCGAGAGTTGTACGGTTTGAGTTCTTGTAAAGGCAGTTGCTTTACAAAACGGATTTGAAATTCCATTGGTAAAATTTTTATTCTAAAATTAGAACTATTTGAGCTAATTGATGGAGAAATAAAAAAAAAACGTTAATTTAATAATATAAAAAGTGTGTCCTGGATACAATAAAAATCGATGGTTACACCATATCATCACGGATTATCGGTTCGTGAAGGTCATTAATATTTGTTTTATTAAAAGAGGAAAAATATGGTATGAAGTGAATGATACGACTATCAAAAAAAAAAAAATCTGTCCGCGTATTAAATTACACATACTTATTGTTTTAGAATGAAAAGTACATAAAATTTTATTTCATTAATAACTTGTGCATATTTTTTCATATTTATTATTATTTATCAGAAATTTTATTTTCAAACGATAATTAAGCTATATATATATTTATTTTTGATAATTTATGTAATTTTATTTTAGGATAATTTATTTTTGATTCTAAAATATCAAGGTTAATAATTATTAATAAATGAATATATTTAAATTTAAAAAAAGGGAGATGAAATCTGATTCGAATCGATATACCTTCCCCTTCTAAGATCCAAATATTTCATTAATTAAAATTTCATTTGGATATAACTCTGCAACCAATAAAGAAAATGTACCATTTAAGATACATCGATGAAAAGCTCTTAATGAGAGTTTATTACTGCAATTAAGAAAAGTCAAAAATCCAATTTTTTTCGATATTTGGCTTTTTTGCACACGTTTTGGTTAAGTGGATTGCAATCAAAAAAGGAAGTATACTACTAGATGTTACAACAGTCCTAAATCCAAAATTTCAACATCCTACGGTTAACCGTTTTTGAGTTATGCAAGATAGGTACATACATACGTACAGACGTCACCCCGAAACTAGTCAAAATGGATTCAAGGATGATCAAAATGGATATTTCCGTTGAAATCTGATAACCGAAATTTTTCGCGATTACAATACTTCCTTTATTTCGTACAAGAAAGTAAAAGTTGCCCGAGAAATTCAAAAAATGTATATTTGTTTGATCTAGAAAAGCAATAAATTTGAATAATAAATCCATAAGATAACAATCAGTAATTCATAAAAATAACAGTATAATCTAACAAAACGCAGTGATATTAACAAAAAATACAAAGAAATTGTAAACTGTACGGTAAGAGTCTCGCAGATATCATTTCTTCCGCTCAAAAAACAAAAATTTCTACAATATTAATAAAACTGTTTTTAAAAAAATGATACTGATATAAAAAAAACGTAAGACACTACATTTCTATTATCAAAATCTGTTATTGATTTAGAATTTAAAAAATATATATATATGTTAAATATTTGTAATGGGCAATAGATGTACAATAATAGATAGATAATAAACAATGTTTGCGTTCTATATAAGCAAAAATTAGAATAATTTGTTACAAATCATAAGAATTGTATTATTTCTATAAATGTGATATGTATTATTCGTTGTTTAATAAATGAAATCAGACCGGTAAGAGTTCTGTAACAAATTTTTCTATTTTTTTCTTATTACATGGAACGCTTAATCATTGTTTATTATTTATTATTGTATATCCATTGTCTGTTACATTATTAACATGTATTTTAGATTTTGATAATAGAAATGTAGTATCTTACCTTTTTTGATTATATTGACTGATCTAAACTGGCTGACTTATAGAATATTTGTTTTCTCTGTTGTTTTTATTGAATTATCGCCTGTAATAAAATGTTACTGCGACAAAAACGTTTAGTAGAATTCCGATGATAGGGTATAAAATGTCATAAACAGAAAAGAAAACTGTATTTAAATGTATTTGTTATAAAAAATTAAGCATATATATTCATATACCATCGTACAATGTAGTGTATAGACTGACCAGAATGCAAGATAAGCTAATAATGTAGGATTTTTAGAGGGACGTCCACCAACAACATAATTTTTTGAAGTTAAACCGACATGAAAATTCTCTTAAAAAATATAAATTCATTAGTAAAAACAAAATAAATGATTAAATAAAAAAAAGCTGTCAATAAAGTTGTTATATTTTGCAGACATTGGTTATTTCTTTTCTGTAATGGAAAAGTAATTTATGACAAAAGTTTAAGAAATTAAAAAATCCATTTTTTTCCTTCTTCCACCCTTTAAATCACCTCCCAATTTTTTTTTATATGTCTGCGTCTATATGTTAAATGGAAGAAAGTGAAAAAAAGTTCAAGGGAAGATATTCAACAAAAAAAATTTACCTAAGATTTCTTTTTGGAGAGTGGAAGTAAATTACGATAAAATTTTATTGTATTATTATCATCTTAATCTGCTCCCTTTTCACCATTACTGCCTCCAAAGGATTTTTTGCAGAGGATTTTTTCCAAAGGATTTGCAGTAGTAGTATAATTAGGAAGATAAAAGAATCGATTAAAAAATATACACTAAATAAAAGGTAAATGTACAATAAATGTGCGCATTAAGTTTGAGGAAATATTATAATATTTTTAGCAAGATCCGTATTCTGTTGCTTGAACCTTACGGGTTGGATTTGTAAGTAAGCACTATTTTACAATGGATTACAGGAGAACGTACAGTATTTATAATCTGATTTAAAAATACTACCGTATCATTAACATGTAATATTTAACATGTATGGTGGAAATCCTACGTTATTTTGAATTTAAAAAAAATATTTATGCCTAAATATAAAGCACACTTCATCAAACACAACTGAGTAGTATGTGCTTGTACGCGTGCCTTTTGATCTTTTGTTGCTCACAGTATTACTAAAACCACGCGTCACAGAACGTTTCATGTCATTTGATTCATATTTTATAAAATTAACCTAGATTTAGTATTTTTTTTTCTTATTTATTAAACCGATTCATTTTATTACAGTACTTAATGAAAATTAAAATAATATGGTAAATATTAAAATTTTTCTTGTTATTACTTACTTTTCTTGAATTAACAATGTTTTTTTTAAGTTAGTTCTCAAATCTTGCATCCTTAATTTAACATACTTCCTGACATTGCCGATTGATAAAATTTTGTAGTTAATAAGATCGGGTAACAATACAATATTCCATCATTACTTTTGCATCTTCCCCCCTCTACGGTGGTAAATTAACGGCGCGAGTGTAAAAAATTGCAAAATCTGCAAAACGACTATGCGGGGTTTCAATATATAATGTTATCTTTTGAAATCGAAATTAACTTACTAATTAAACTCATGCAATGTATGATAATTTGATTAAAGTATAACTAAAAAGTATAAAACAAGTTTTTAACATTTTTGAAAAAAATTTGTAATATTACTGTGTCTAACGTGTTATGTCGGGATGTATATATTATATATATTTATTAGAATTTTGTTTTAATCAATCCGGTCTAATACAGAATGGCCCGTAAATCAAAAATGTGTTTAATTAAACTATAATTTGTTATTTTACCCTTTCTAGATAAAAAATATTCATTGAAAATCACCCGTCGATTTGTTTTACATAATTAATGATATATAATTTTAATTTAATTAAAATGTATTTCAAATTATTTGTTTTCCTGAGCACTTTTTTACTAAAATACACCATAAAAATTATGTTTATTAATCACTGTTAGCTTAAGCTATTTCTTTTTCATTGTATTTATAATTTATCAATTAATCTACTAATTTTTCAATTTAAAAAAAATATGTTATTAAAATTAACAGCTATTTCTTTATTCAGTTAATTTTGTGGTGAGGATTTAATAATTACTGATGCTGAATAATGTTGTTTCATACTTTCTTCTAATCATAGCTCTAGAATTATGCGCCAGAAGAAACTTACGGTAATCGGTTAAAAAATTGGGTAGGGGTTTTTGATATCTCGATATTTCATGACCCAGGGACGTTAAAAATCAAAAAGTGGGGGATAGTATATACGTGTATTGGCAAGTTTGAAGCTTACTATTTTTTGACTGGCTATTCCGATTTTGATGAAATTATGTACCGACTGGTGTACATGGGGCAGTTGGTAAAATTTTGGGTCAGAATCTCCAGGAGTAGATAGCTTTTGGGTTTCAAAATTTTACAAACATAACCCAGTTTATCATAAACTCAATTCATACGTGCATGCTTATCTTAATATTTTTAAATGAATTTGCTCCAAAATTTACTTCTTGCCCAAGCGATCAAAAATAAATATACCTTGGGTGGAATATTGTAGGTGAGGTAGGTGATCAAGGTTTAAAAATCTAGATTTATTTAATTTTTCAAGTTTTTTTTTGTTTACTTAAACTTTTAATATTATTAGAAGTTTAAATAATAAACTTTTAGTAATAATATTGCAATTAAATTTCATCATAATTAAAATAAAAAATAAAAAAAAATATTAGTTAACTTTTTATTGTTTGTACATTTTTTAGTGGGTTTTTCGTAGTTTCTTCCATTTAACGTAGAAAAACCAAGGTTTTTATTTTTTTTTATTTAAACTTATAATGATAATTTTACAAGAAAAATTCACCATAAATTACCACCACCTCAAAAAAGAAATCTTAGGTAACTACTTTCATGTGTCATTATTTTTCCACTATAAGAATGAATAACCAATTCCAGGAAAGTATTACAACTTTGTTGTCAGTTTTTTTCTGCAATTTCATAATGATTCTACATCGAAAATTATTGGTAATAAATTGTTGGATGTAACAAAAGGCTGCTTATGGTTTTCAATGATTTGTATGGTTGCTATGGAGATGTGTAATGAATAATATTCCTAATATTTTATTTTTAATTCGATAATCTCTCGAATTATAATTTTTTGTTTATTTTTATAATAATTATTATTCCTTTATAAGGTTTACTGATTTTTTAATATTTTCAAAATATTTTGTTTATTTTATGTTTATAATCTAATATTCAAAAATAGTATTTTATCAGCAGAGGTGTTTTATTTACTCGGTGTCTGTTTTAATTTCGATTAGAAAAAGAAATCTAAAATGGAATAAAAAATATTTGTGTATAAAGAGACTTGTTGCTTGTACTCATTCATTTTGTGTGTGTGTGTGCGCGCGCGCGCGTGTATGTGTGTGCACGATATGTATACGTATTGATAAATGTTGAGTTAGTTTTTAGTGCGACAAGTAACATTGTAGAGTAGGCGGTTACTGGAGTAATGGCGATTGTCAACGATTTCTTTGTACAAGTGGGTGAAACAATTTCCGGGATCTTCATTGCTTTCTTAACATCTCAATCCTTTAATGTAATTCTTATTTTATTTATTGTCTAATACATACTGATTAGGGTCTTGGATATTATATTCTTAGTCCTTAGAATTTTTACCGTCAGTTGGATGTTGAATTTTTTTTACTTTAATAAAACGTTTTACGGTTACTTTTATTTATTTATTTTTTTAGTCTGTTAGTTTAAAAAAAATTACAGAAAAAATTAAAAGAGTGGGAGTAAAGACAGAGGAAGAGAGAGAGAATGTTTGGCAGACAGAATGAGCGGCCTTCAGTAATAAATGACGTTTATAAATTAACAACTTAAAAACCGTATCCGCGGATGAAATAAATACAGTCTAGATTTTTATGAAGTTTTATTTATGTAAACTGTTTTGCTTTTATTTTTTTTGCAAAAATTTGTTCTTTTTTAACTCTAAATATAGAATAATTCACAATCCATTTGAATAATTTCTTTTTTTATTATTTAAAAGCTATATTTATAAATTGTAGTCAAAATAACATAAAAAAGAATTCCATTGAAATAGAGTTATTAAATCAAAGACTTTCATGCCTCAGTTACTGAAACAATGAATTTTTTTTTCTAAATTGATTAAGTTTCTAAAATTGTTATAAGTATTATTACAACCTTATTCAAACCTTTTAAAGACTGAAAAATAGTGGACGTACTTAATGTTACTATATGCATACGTAAGTTTAAATATAAATTTAAATGTATAATTCTATGTTTTTGTAAACAAGAAATACAAGACAAATTACATTATATTATTCTCGTAATAAAAGACATCTGCTTGTTATAACTTGAACATGTATATTATAGCTAATTTAAATATTACTGTTGCAAACTGATTATTTATAAATATAACTGGATAAGTTAAATTTAAAATGTATACACATATTTGTAATTATTCTGAAAGACTTTTTTTTATTAGTTTAGGAAATATATTTTTCTTAGATGTCATGAAGAAGAAAATTAATTTTTTAAGGACCATTCGTCCAAATAAAATAGTCGTAAAAATAAAAACTACTCTAGAAAACTCACTAAAATTAAATAATGACTATTGAGTTTTTCTTTACGTGCGTCAGCATGTAATTAGAAAAAAAAATTCCTTTCGGCACGCCGGAAGGCGCAGGTAGATTTCACCGTTGCTAAGTAGGGGATGAAAAAGATTTCCACCTTTACATATTTACCATATGACAAGCCCCATCTTCTTACAATTCCAGCAAAATTTTGGTCATTCCCTTATCGTAAGGATTGGTCATATCGAAAATTGTTTCAGACAAATATTTTAGGTAATGTTTAAACAACCACTTTAAACCGATTCGATAATGTACCTATAAGGGAGGTATGATTTTTTTTTTGTCTTCGAAACCCCATTTTTTCCATCCCCTGGGCCAATAATTGGTAATATCAAAAAACTTTACTTAGATAAGTTTTAGGTCCTTATCCAGAGAATAGTAGGAACTTTAAACGAATTCGATATTTTACTTAATAAGAAAGTTATAGCGATATTTTTTTTTTTTTTTTGGAAAGTCCCCTCCCCCATTTCCACCCCATGGTCCGATTTTGCCCATTAACGAACTCGACCGAGATTTTGGGTCGATATATTTTATGTATCAATTTCAAAGTGATTGGCGCAAAATTACGGCAGTTATTTTATTCACAAAAAAGTGAAGTATATATATATATATATATAAATAAATATATATAAATGTATTTATAAACTTTTGAACTGACGGTGGTTTTGGGGCGAATGAAGTCAGCCCGGTGTATATCAGGGTTACTTTTCTGAGATCCACCAGGCATAAATCTGGACTAATGATGTAACCTGTTACGTCAGGTACACGATGCAGTGGTTGTCAGTGAAGGATTTAAAATCTTCTAAGATTTTTCCCGAGTTTTAAAACTTGTCATAAGTAAGTCTAACATGTCTTATAAAGAACATACCCCTGATCATTAACTAACTTTTCCAGCTTTGTGCAAGAAAAATTTCTTCTATTAAATCTTTCTTAATTAAAATTAAAAGATAATTAAAAACGCGTTTGACTTAAAGTTTAAAAATATTTTATTTTTAATTAGTATTACTAAACAAAGTTTAGAAAACTTAGCTGACGCGGAAGTTGAGGATGATTATTTGACCGGCGAGTGGTTTTTTGCCAACACTAATTCAGACATTCCAGGTAGAAATAGTACACAACTACATGTTAATGCTTTCTAAAATTTGACATTAATTTGATAAATTTTATTTGATACTGTTATAATCTTTATTTTATAAAAAACTGAGGGGTTTGTTATCCTCATAGTTATAAGAATATTAAATATTTTACAGATTTCATTAAAGAAAAAAGGATTAAATCATTTTACTTCATTATATTTCTATTCCGTTGGTGACAGAAATATAATGAAGTAAAAGGATTAATCTTCGTTTCATTAATATCTTAGCCTCCAGCAGGGTTAGGGCCTTGATCTATGATTTAAAACTTTCTCAGGGATAACACGAATGTATACTGAAAATTTGAAAACAATTGGTCTGTTGGTTCTGGTACTGAAAGATCCAGAAACTTTCACTTTTATACATAAGATACCGAGCTATTACATATTTCTCAAGATTATAATATTTTGTAAAAGTACAGAGAGCTGATCTTCGCAGTTTGTAATGAGAATCATTACTAGCCGAAGACATCAGGTACAAGGCGATCCTCCAAAAATAAAATTAAGTATTATATATAGTTAAACAACGCGGAAATCGCGTTGATTTCGCCACATTAACTTGAAACTTGTACCTGGGATATGAAATTTAAATTCAGTAGCATATGAAAAATGCCTGACCAGGATTCGAACTCGGGACCTTGTAATAAGTTTCGTTCTGATAACATACGAAAAATATTTTTAAATATTGTGTAGTTTACTTACACCATTGGAAGATTTTAAAACAGATTTCTCATTGTTTAATAATTTATAATTTTATCGTAATATGTAGACTGATGTCATTCTAATATTACAAATATTTTTTGCGTGAACAATCCAAGAAAAGAACTGGAAAGTTAAAGGTAAGGTAAAAACTTTTAAATATTCCCAAATTTCAGACAGCTGTCCTTGAAGATTGGTTGGTATTAGTTGATTAACATTTTCCTTTTTTTTCATTCCTCATTATTATTTTTATTAAGATACAGGTTTTTCGTACTTTGCTTTTACTTTTGAACCTTTCTGTTTGTTTCTATGTAGGCCTTTCTGTGCTTTTAATAAAAATAAATCCAATAAATTGTTAAAAAATAATAAAATTTACTAAAAAATAGTAATATATCTTAATCAGATTTAGGATTTACTAATCCACCTGGTGGGTTGATCTAATGGTAAACTCGTCCTCGTAAATCAGCTAATTTTAGAGTCGACGCTTTCAGGTTCAACCCTAATGGTAGTTACTTTTATTTGGATTTGAATTCTAGATCGTGGATACCGGTGTTCTTTGGTTGGGTTTCAATTAAGGTCTAAGGAATAGTCCACCTGAATTTGTTCAAGGCTAAAAATTTACCGGTACAGTTACATTACACTGATATCGCTAATGCCTTTAATTGTTGGTGCTATTATAAAAGTTTTTTTTTTAAACATCGGAATTGTTTATAATCAGAAGCCGACTCCAAAATAAACTAAATTTTTTAAAAATTTGTTTTTTTAGTGTATTTTCTAATTTATATTATTTTTTGAATTTATTTAAAACGTTATATCAATCCTATGATGTCTAGATGCTAAACATCCTTGTGAAAGGTTTAACACGTACATAAAATATACAATAATTTAAATAATTTCACAGTTTTGGTTTCATGCATCTTAAAACGTTGTATTAAGACATATTGCTGTTGTTTTTTTTTTTTACCTTTAATAATAATAATAATATCTACTCCACTTTCAAACTTTTATTTTCCTTAACGGCTGGGAAAATCAAATCGATATTGACGGATTTTGCAGATATTGAAATAAATTACGGCCGAGGTAATTTAATTAAAACATTTGATGTGGACACCACATTACTTCCTTGTACGCCTATTAAATTAATTTTTTTAAAATGAAAAGTAGATAAAATTTTATTTCGTTAATAACTTCTGATATGTTTTCATAAATTTTTTTTTATTGTTATTATTTAATTTTTATATATATGTTTAATTTTTTTTTACAATCAGAGGTTAATAATTATTAATAAATTAATATATTTAAATTTTAAAAAAAAAGAGGAGATGAATACGGATTCGAACCGATGTTCCTTCCCCTTGTAAGGTCCAAATATTTCATTAATTAAAATCTTATTTGGCTATAACTCTGGAACTAATGATAATAAGTACCACTTATGATATATTGTTGAAAAGCTCTCAATGAGGTCTTATAACTGCAATTAAGAAAAAGTTCAAAATCCAGTTTTTTGGGGGATTTTGGGCTTTTTTCGACACTTTTGGTCCAGTCGATTGCAATTAAAAGGGGAGGTGCAGAACTAGATCTTACAATAGTTCTAAATCCAAAATTTCAACATCCTACGGCTAATCGTTTTTGAGTTATGCGAAATATATACGTACGTACAAATGTCACGTCAAAGCTAGTTAATATGGATTCAGGGATGTCAAAATGGATATTTCCGTTGAAATCTGAAAACTGAAATCTTTCGCGATCACAATACTTCATTTACTTCGTAAAAGGATTACATTAAAAATTTTGTCAATTTATTTTGTAAATTAATGCAGGAGAATTGTTTACTTTTGACTAATTAGACTTTACATCTTTGCCGTTGAGTTTTAAACTTAATTATACCTTTTGTAATTATTGAAATTAAAGGTTGCAATATTTATTAAGTTTCAGACTCATCAGCAAAGATATAACATGACTAAAAGTTTTATACGATCCTAGACTGCTGCATAGTACTGTTGATTAAATTTTAGTTATAAATTACAGTAATTTAATATGTAGAAGATAACATAACAAAAAACAAATTTTATTTTCAATTTTGTTCGATTGTTTCGAAGATATACACATTTTGTCTACGTATTTTTGTTATACAGTTCTTTTATTATTTTTATCGTTGACACTACCGTAAAAGTAAAGTTTTAGTATTTTTCAGTGATAACGTTGAAAACAAATACGTATTGTTTTGTATCCATTGCATGTTTCAATTTGTTCGCAATAGTTAATATATTAGCTTCAATAATCAAATAACTGAAGAGAAAATGATTAAATTTGTTTGTTTGATTTTTGTCTTAGTTTTACAATAAAATAAAATGAGCAAAGTTACAAAATTAGGCGAAATACTTTTGTGTTATTGATTATTTAGAAATAAAGCATATTATTTGACTTAACAATTTAATGTTTGAAATTTTATTAAAGTAAAATAATGGGATGTATTTTAAAGTTTATTATAATATACTAAAACAAAATCATTCAATCAGACGCTTATTTTCTACTTTCAGTTTTATTGTAACTTTTCTGTATTTTTCTTTTTGTTAAAAATATTACTATAAATCTGTTTACCAAGTAATTTTTTAGTTCTATTGAAAATTGCACGAGTAGACACAGGTTTTAAAGACAAAATTTTAGTAAGTGCATTGGGTTGTTTTCCCGTTTACATGTTCCTTTTTGCGTTTATATATTTTTAGCTAATTAAAATTTTACTTTTTAAAGAAAAAGTATTTAAAGTATTTTTATTATGGTCGAAATTCAATCCATGTTTAAAGGTTTTTCCTTCTAAAGGAAAATGAAGGTGACATGCATTGTGTTAAAAAAAATTAATGTTATAAATTGTATAAAAGTATTTTTATATTTCGATAATTTACAAGTTTATATTTATATCGTTTTGTATATCGTATTACGTTCGAGTTTATCGTATATCGTTCTGCGCTTAATTATACAACATTTCTATGTAAAATAAAGTTTATCATATTTTTTTATTCTAAACTTGCAGAAATCTAAGGATATCATTTCTTCTTACGTTCGTAAAATGTAAGCAATTTTATATGCTTTGTGTTTGTTTATATTCAACTTCTTACTAATGTCACTTAGATGCTTTACATAACAAATGTTGGGGCAGATTGTTTAAAGAAATAAATCTCGTGTGGTTGAAAAAATAAAAATGAATGGAGAAAATATAAATGGAAAATCGTCTTTAAACCGTAAACGCTTATAAAAAACGCGCTTATAAAAACGCGTGTAAAAAAGTAAAATAATTACTTATAAATCATTTACAAGTAATTACCTAATCATTAGATAAAGGTAAATGACCTAATTTCCATAGTAGCGATTGTTTACCATATACGGGTGATTCAAAAAGTATTTCATAACTAAGAGCACATAAAAATTTAATTACACAACTTACAGATTCGGTTGAAGTCTCCTTTCATAACAAAACACATCAAGTTTTTACCGCGTAGTTCATTAGTACCGAATTTAGCTACCAGCTCTGTCATCAGTGTTGTTAAAAATGGATACATTTACTGGTACGGAACGTGCTTGATGTGTGTTTTGGTTTCACGATTTGCAGTCAGTAACTGCAGTTCAAAGTAATTTTCGTAGAGAGTACGATAGGGAGCCTCCTATCCTAGTAGGCGTACAATTTACTCTTGAGATCTTCGTTGAGACAGGTTGTTTCGTTAAAAATACAGAATCACCGGTACGCCCACGCGTTCCTGAAGTTGATGTGGAACATCTTACAGAAAGCTTTGCACGTAGTCCGAAGAAATCATGTGCCACGTGACATGTGCCATCACGTGCGGCATGTGCCACGTGAGACTGGCATAAACGACTTTTTGGCGCGTATTACGTAAACGACTGCACTTCGAAGCCATACAAACTAACCGTGGTTCAGACATTACAGACTACGACTGCACTTCGAAGCCATACAAACTAACCGTGGTTCAGACATTACAGACTACGACTGCAGTTTTGTTTGGAAATAATGGATAGAATTGCAGAAAACGATATATTTGTAAACAGTGTAATTTTGGTAATGGTTCAACTTTCCTTATCGTAGCAAGGTGAACACCCAAAACTGGTAAATATAGGGTCACAAAAACCCTCATAAGACTTTACAGCACATGCGTGAACTTCCCAAAAGAGGTATAGAAACTTAAGTAATAATATAGAATTGCGTAAATTAACAGAAAGTTTATCTATTATGTGTTATTTATATTAACATTTAGTGGTTTTTCTGAGTCTGTTACTTTTTAATGCAAAAAACTGCTCAACCGATTGAGCTGAAATTTTGCATGAACATAGTTTTTATTTCTGGAAAGAACATAATACTATTGGCATTATGAAATATTTTACAGTTTTGAAGAAGGTGGTCGTTTTAATCGCTTGCGGTAACAACCGGATTATGTTCCTCGCCCATATTCAACTTTATGGCCAAACCATTGATCAGATCGAATTCAGAAATCACTTGCAGTATTTTAAATTAAATTTTCTTCAAAAAAAATATGGTTTGTCTTCATTCGATATTTCCTTCGGTTATCGAGGAAAGTAGCTTTAAATGTGCGACTGTGTACAGAGTAACCTCCTTTACACCTATTCCTTTACACATGCTTTTCATTTTCAAGCGCTTCTAGTTTCCACTTAAAGTTGCTTTTTCGATGACAGTAAATAATTCACAAGGGCAGACGCTTCAAGAGGCAGGTCTCCATTTTGAGAGTTAGTGCTTCTCGCATGGGCAACTGTATGCGACTTGCTCCAGAATCTCGTATGGAACAGTTCTGCGCGCACGCGCGCGCACACACACACACACACACACACACACACACACACACACACACACACACACACAGAGAGAGAGAGAGGGAGAGAGAGAGAGAGAGAGAGAGAGAGAGAGAGAGAGAGAGAGAGAGAGAGAGAGAGATTTTTTTATTATGTTGTACACAAACTATTCCACAAAAAAAATATTGTAAAAAAAAAAAACGGTCGCCTACTCATGGTGTTTATCGTGTAACGGTAAAAACCACGCAAAATATATTTTACCCAGACGTAACTACTGTTTTTAAGATACAGCCGATTATTCTGAAACCTATTCTGAACCACTATTTTGAAATTCTATTTTTCAGAAAATTTCGAGTTCTCTACTGACCAAACTTTATCTTTTGCCTGTCTGAATTATTTTATTATAAATTATCCAAAAACTCTAAATCACAAAATACTATATCAACCAGCTGCTTTACGCGTAAAATAAACAAAGGATTTATTTCCCAGTGTGCTGGTTTATATTTGAGCAAGAAGCGAGCCTTAATGTCGAATAACTCAGCCCTCAAAAATTATTTAAATTTAATCATGGTTTTGTTAACCATCGATTTTAGTTGTAACAATTTATACTTCTATCTCATAAATATTAATGTACCCAAGGGGCGGGGTCCAGCGGAGAAATGGAAAGAATTTCAGGACATGTTCACCAAATGAAAATAAAAAAAAATGTTATAAACCTATGTCAACCCATGTTATTATAAACAAATGTGTCTTAATTCTTGAGAGAATTATTATAAAATATCAGAAATTGCTATCGGAAAACAGATTTTTTTTAGGTTTAACGTATAACAACAAATCGTCAGTAAACAAACTTAATTTTGCAAAGAAAATTTGTAGAGAATTTAGTTTTGAGAATAAATAAGTAACATTAACTGAACAATAATAAGAGCTGAAATTTATTTTTTTATTATTTTTTTCTGTTTGATGGATTACACACCTATCATAGTCTTGCCCACTCTTGCTTGTGGGGTTCCTTTCGCAACATCGAATTATTTACATTCGTCTTTTTTCATATTTAAAATGTTAATATGTTTTTCATTACTCTAATTTGTTAAATCTTTGTTTAAAAATTTGTTTTTCGTTATAATTATTTAAAGAAAAAATTTTGTTTGGGCGTGGCTTATCATTTTTTTTTGTCTTCAGTCATTTGATTGGTTTGATGCAGCTCTCCAAGATTCTCCATCTGGTGCCAGTCTTTTCATTTCGGTATACCCCCTACATCCTATACCCCTAACAATTTGTTTTAAATATTTCAAAAGTTGCTTGGCTACACAATTTACTACACAATTTTCCTATTTACCTGTCCCTTTATTATCAAAGCGACTATTCCAGCATGCCTTAATGTGTGGTCTGTAAGTCTGTCTCGTCTTTTAACTATATTTTTCCAAATTCTTCTTTCTTCAACAATTTGCCGCAACTCCTCTTCATTTGTCACTTTATCCACCCATCTGATTTTTAACATTCTCCTATAGCGCCACATTTTACAAACTTCTAATCTTTTCTTCTCAGCTACTCCGATCGTCCAAGTTTCACTTCCATATAAAGCTGCGCTCCAAACATATAGTTTAAAAAATATTTTACTAACGTTTAAATTAATTTTTTATGTAAGTTTCTAACTGGAAGCTTTATTTCGCCTGTGCTATTCGGCATTTTATATCGTTCCTGCTTCGTCCATCTTTAGTAATTCTACTTTCCAAATAACAGAATTCCTCTACCTCCATAATCTTTTCTCTTCCTATTTTTACATTCAGTAGTCCATCTACATTATTTCTACTACATTTCATTACTTTTGTTTTGTTCTTGTTTATTTTCATGCGGTAGTTCCTATAAAAAAAATGCATTATAAAATAAAATACTTATCCTTATAAATAAAATACTAATGCTAATAAAATAAAATACCTTAAAGAATACATGTCTAATTTATGTAGTACCGGGTTATAAGGAATTCAGCTTATGTAAACGGAATTGTCGCGTTTTCCCGGTTCGACAAGGATATTGAAAGACTATCAAACATAAAAATCTCGTACAAATACAATTGATTACCCAAAAAACATATAAACAAAATAAATAATAATAATATGTATGTATAATATACAAAATAGTAACTCAAATAAAAAGAATAAGATTTGTTTAATGACAGTTAAATTATAAATTCCAGAATTTAGTCCAATTTGCTAAAAAAGTTATAATTACCTCTAGAATTTAGATTCTACGTTGTGCAACAATATTAGTTTCTGCAACGAGATAACATTAGAAAAGTCTAAAGTTCATACAGTTCAATTTTTGTAAATATTATTACTTTTACTGTTTATAAAAGAACTATACTACACTATTTTGAATATAATATTGTCACTTTCATCTGTTTACCAACATCTTACCGAACAACTTCTTGTACTCACCCACTTGTTATCAAACGCTTACTGTTGTCACTGTCACCGCTACTCTGTCGAACTCGGGCGTGCAAAACTACTCGCTGTTATCATGACTGCAGTGAACACGGTCTCCGCGAACTATTCGCTGTTCGCTGGTTCTTGGCAGTATTTATAGCTCCTGGCCTGCAGAACCAGTACCGCCTCATTTCTTTAATTGTTAAAGCGTAATGATTTCATCGTTTGCGTCCTTACTATAAATTCTTGTTTCGGTCTGGTAACCCTTCTGGTCAAATAGAAGCTTTTGGAGGTGCCATTGTCTATATTACAAAGAAAAGATTGTAAAACGAGCCTGTCAGTTTGCGAAAAGAATCGCTTTTAGTTCCTTCTGCGCTTTTCATTATTATTTCCTCTTTCTTTTTTCTTAATTGTAAGAAATCTGTTAACCTGGTCCGTTACACTGATACTTTACAGTATATGTGTTGCCCAATCTTGGCGCATTTAAGATGTATGGATTTTTTAACCTTTACGTTTTGTAACCTTGAATTTTATGAACAGGTAGATATAGAATCAATAAATCGCCATATTTTAAAAATTCTTTAATAAAACATGAGTTATATTGTTATGCTACATTTCATTAATGCATACCTAAATAAATTGCTTATGGTAGAGAAGTTTCTGGTAATGAGGCTTCTTGTTAGCCCGATTGTAAACCATATTTCTATAAAAGAAAAGGGTTCTGTTACTTTAAACACGTAGTTCATATTTATTAATCTTATTATTTTTTTAACATTTTTGGAAAATTAGAGATTGTATATAAGAAATTTACCATTTTCCGATTGTTTAATAATATTGTAATAACGATGAAAACAAAAATTATTGTATTTTTCATAAATTTCAACATAATTTTTAACGGTTTGACTTACGTTTACATTTTAATCGAAAAATAATAAGATAAAATATTAATACAGCCTGATTTTACATCATCCGCGACGTTCTTTCTTTACCTAATGAAGTAGCATAAAAGTCCTGATATTAATCGTCAAAGTTTAAGATGTGTAAGCACATGATACGCAATATTTCTGAAGTAGGGTATCTGAATAAATGTTGGCGTTTCTAATAGTAGAATAGACAGAATAATATACTGTGGCCGATCTAGCAGTCTATCCCTAACTTGCGCATCAAGTCTCTATTAAACATCCGATTTCTCACGAACAGTCCACTTGATTTTAATCATTTAAATATCAAAATAAAATTCAGTTATTTTTATAAATTTCACTTTTAGTGATATATCTTTAAAAACGTGATTTAATCAGCGACTTAAAATATTATTATACGAAAAATAATTGCTGTAAAATACGAGTTTAACTCTGTTTATGCTTTATTGTCCTTTCAGGAATCTTGTGATTTATCAATTCAAGCTTAAAACCATTATTAAACTTAAAAAAAAAGAAAATATTGGTGAAAGAATTATTCAGATCGACCCAATAATTTTTTTAATATTAACAGAACATCCTAATAAACTTACACATACAAAAATAGTTGATTTACATATAAAGATGATTATTCTAGATATTTCAAGCTTAGTACGGATAAGTGGTGTATGTGTATGTTGTGTGAATATACGAGTATACGTAATACGAATAAGCTGCACACATACGACTTAAAAGTTACTGAGGAGGTGTTTGTTGTTCACTTGTGTAACAACCATGATCAAACAAAGTTATAAATATTTTATAATAAACAGGTATTTGTTATTCAACTGTATGTGGTGTATGTTATTGCAGTCCGTAAATCCATGTTTATGGGAAAACAGTACTAGTTGTCTTTTAGTTGTTAACCTAATGTTTATTTAGTTGATCATATTTATTTATATACATCGGTTTTGCTATGTAAACGAATGCGATAAGAAAATAAAAGGAGTAGGAGTTAAACAGCAGCGATCTGGATTACGTTGGAAAAGGGGATTCCTTATTAAACCGTGAATAGCCGCATGTAAAATATGCATCATCTTCAGTGGAAAGTTTTTCTACTTTCCAGCGATCAAGTATTCCGATGGAACAGCTTGTTTGCGTTTTGTCCGGCCGGGTTGCTCGTTGTATCCGATGCAAATGGGACGTGTCTCGTTAGCTGTATGTCACCAACACTTCATAGGACACAGCCACCTGCAGCTGCATTATGCATACCTACCTTTTCTTCTCTTCTCTACTCATTCGGGTTCATGAGGTGAATACTTAATGTTATTCCCTCCTCCTCGTCTTTCTTCATCACTCCCAGTCTCGCCGCACCAGGTCTCTTCATTCTCCTTCTCTACACTTAACCTCTTCATATTTTTTTCCTTCTTTTTATTCTTTTCTTCTTTCTTATTCTTCATCATCAAAATACTGAGTAGTTGAATGAAGGGTGTCCCTAAAGCGCGCACGCCGTCTCACTACGTTTCCTTCGCTTCATTTTATCTATTTCTTCAATTCATCCATTATTCTGTTTTTATTTTTCTTTCTTTCACATTTTTTGTCCTCCTTCTTCAGTAGTGACTATAAATATACTCTTGTCAAAATATTAGTATCCTTTCTTCATTTATTTTGTATTCTTTTATTAAAATCGAAGAGAACTTAATTATTATAATCATTATGATTACTGCAAATGTATAAGGTAATAATTTTAATAATTACTTTGGAATATTTGAATATACGTAAAAAGAATTTGGTAAAGATTCGATTTATTTAATAACTGACTCATCTAGAGAGTAATTTATTATGTTTTTTTAAGGAACTCGTTTTAATTTGAAATAAATTAGTCGAAAGAAATTTTAGATAGTTAGTTAATTTATTAAAAATTTCTACAATAACAGTGTAAGATTTTTTCCATAATGCCGAAATATTTTGTTTTGTAAAGCAAAAGTATTTGATTTTAATGACTTTTTTACCAACTTTTTATTTTTTACTTTCGTTTTAATTTTATGAATTAGTCACATTTGCATATTTCCAAGTGATACAATATATTTTAATCTGTTTTATGAAATGATCAAATTTTTCACGAAAAGTTATAATAAAACAAGATTTAAAAAATGTTTCACTGTTTATCACTACTATCGTTTGTAGAAATATATTATATATTTATTTATTATCTATTTAAAATTTGTAGTTTTTTGGGTTTAACCAAACAGTTATTTAAAAAGTCTGATGTGGATACTACATGACTTATTTGTACGCCTATTAAATTATTAATAAAGCAATATATTTAAATTAAATAAAAAATTTTTAAAAATGAGATGAAGTCTGATTCGAACCGATGTGCCCCTTCCCATTGTAAGATCTAAATATTTCATTAATTAAAATTTTATATTATATATTCAGGAACCAATGAAAATAACCACTCATAATATATCGTTGAGAAACCCTCTCAATCTATCTATTAGCTATCTATAACCTATCTATTATATCTATAGATAGAGGGCTATCTATTAGCCCTCTCAATGAGGACTAATAGAAAAATTCCAAAATCCATTTTTTTTTATTTTGGTCTTTTTTGAATAATTTCGGTTCAGGCGATTGTAATCAAAAGGAGAGGTGCCCAACTAGATGTTACAACAGTCCTGAATTTGGTGTATGTTTGTGTAGACAAACATCTTACAGCTAATCGTCTGAGTTATGCGAGATACGTACGTACGTACAGACGTCTCACCGAAACTAGTCAGAATGGATTCAGGGATATTCAGAATGGATATTTTCGTTGAAATCTGAAATTTTTCGCGATTACAATACTCTCTTGTACTTCGTACAAGGAAGTAAAAATAGTTTTTCATATTTATTAGTTTTATTAGCGTAATATGAAGTAGTAATGAAAATTAAAAGGCAGTTCTTTTTGTTTAAAATATCTAATTAATTATGACTTACAAAAATAAAAAAACATTAATCATTGAATTAACTTTTTTTTTACCTTGTCTTCAGGAAAAGAAATATTAAACTATTTTTATTACCAAGAAAATAAACTGCATCATATTACAGCTTGATAGATTCCTTGTATCTGAAAATATCTCGGGTAGTAATAACTTGAAAATAATATAATGTAAGGTAAGATTGAATGCCAACGGTGAAAGCATATTTAATGTACACTTTATTAACAAGTTTTTAAAATAATAAATGCATTCTATTAACATTTATCATGTATTGTACAAGGCTTTTTAAAAATAACTTAGCAAAATTATTAAAATTAATGGATAAAACTGAGAAAAGTATTCATTTAAATCACTGCAGAATAAGAAAATTTAGCGTTAAAAAAATTGTTTGAAATTTTTAACGATCTAGTTCGTTCAGTAAATGCACTTATATGTTATAGCTACAAGGTTGTTATTTAATTATAGAATAAAATATTTATCGATACAGCTATTCTTACTTTTGAAAATTTAGTCGAAAAAATATTAGTTATTAAAGAAAAAAGTAAAAAAAAAATTATAGATTGCCATGATGAAATTTAACGTATTTTATAAAAATACTTATAAATAAAATCTAATTTGACCATCCCTGAATCCATTTTGACTAGTTTTGGCGTGACATCTGTACGTACGTACTTATGTATGTGCTTACGTATGTATCTCGCATAACTCAAAAACGATTAGCCGTAGAATGTTAAAATTTTGGATTTAGAACTGTTCTAACATCTAGTTTTGCATCCCCCCACAATTTGATTGCAGTCGAATGAACCAAAAGTTTCCGAACAAAGCCCAAAATCCAAAACGTTTGAATTTTGGAAATTTTCTTAACTACAGTAATAAGCCCTCACTGAGAAATTTCAACGATGTATCATAAGTGGTACTTATTTTCGTTGATTCCACAGTTATAGCCCATACCATAAACACTACCTAAAGTTTTTGTCTGAAATAATTTTTGATAAGATCAACTCTTACGGCAAGGGATGACCAAAATGTTGCTGGAATTGTAAGAAGCTTGTCGTTTGCTAAACATGTGAAATTTTTTTTCACTTGTAACTATTGTCGTATTGTGTAAATTTGAAGTTTTTTTTAGCTTTAAGGTGGACATCTTTTTTATCCCTTACTTAGCACTGGGGAAATCTACCTCCGCCTTCGTGCCGAAAGGGACTTTTTTACATTTATATGTTAAAATATAAATACCCTCCGAACATAACACTTTTACAATGATGCGTTTTCAAAACTTACCTTACAATAAAAATTGTTTATTTCTGATAAATTCTTCCTTAGCCAGTATGACGCTTGTTCTTATTTCATGTTCATTTAATTTATTCTGTAGAAAGAAAAATGAATCTTTTATAATAAACTTTTAAAAATAATTATTATTTCTTATTTTTTGTATGCATTTGTTGAAGTTGTAGTGAGGAGAATATAAAAGGTCGGGTAAGGAACAAATTTTTTAAAATATTTTTTTATCGTTTTGTTTTTTTTTTTTTTATTAATGGATCAAAAGTTATATTGTTCATTATTTGATATATCAAACGTGTAGAATAGCTGAACCCGATGGTAAACAAGTTGGCGTATGACATTAGTTCGACACTATAAAACTGGAATGACATTTGAATAAAATCTCTATTAGTTGAGAAGCGATCGGGTCAGTAAGGTGGGAGTTAGGTAGATAGGTTGTACAGCGGGTTTGTGAGGGGGGGTGAGATGAAAGAGAGTGAAAGAAATGTAGCATGAGGGGGGAAGGAAAGAGTGAGAGAAAAAAACATGAGTTGTAGTTAAAATACGAATGAAGAAACTCTGCTTGATCCTTATTCGATCCTTGTAAGTGATTATGATATATTGACACTGGACTAGGTGTGAGGTCCTGTAATATAAAAATAATAATCCCTATTCGAATAAAACCAATTCTACTGCCCGTTTCTTGCTTTATTCTTCCTCACTTCTCCCTTCCCTTCCTCTTATCCTTCTCCTGATTCTTGGTTAGTAGTTTATACAATGAAAGTGGTGGTTGCGTGATGCATTGTACCTAAATAAACATCGTTTTTAATAACGTTTCTTGTCTAACGTAGTATTCGTACCTGGTTTTTATGACCTTACTAAAAAATAAAATATTTTAAAATTATTTAAAAATAAAAACGTGTAAGCGATGATTTTAATATATCTACATTATGTAATGGTTAATAATAATTCAGTTTGGTGAACAGGCTTTAAAAGATTTTCATAAACTTTATTCTGTACAACTACATTGGAAACCATTTTTTTTTTTTTTTAAGTAAATGTATTTATTTTATAGATTTTATTTTTACTATTTTAAATTTTTTTAATAATTGATTATTTAAAAAAAAACTTTTAAAAAATTCCTTTTTTTATTAATTTTAATTTTTTCTTATTAACGGACGGATGCTGCAAGTATTTCTTGGTTTTACATTAGAGGTTTTCTTATAAGAGCGATTAATTTCTGAATAATACATAATTAAATTGAGTGATTAGAAATCATTTTAGTATGACTACCGAGACAATTTACGAAATAATTAACAATTGTGTACGATAAATGGAAATAGTTCTCATATATTATGTACCATTCTCTCATTGCACCTTTCTTCTAAAGCATATTATTAATAACGAAAGAATTATTGGAAGGAAATTTTTGTTATTTACATAATTTATAGTTGTTGGTTAAAAGAGAAAAAGATGGCTTATCTAACGGCGTTATTACTGTTCCTCGTTATGGGAACTTATCTCATTATGGGTAGGAGAACTTTACTGTCGAAATGTCTAGTTGTTTGGTTATGAATAATTATTAGGAAATTTTTATTTGAGTAAAGTACGGTGATAACTTATTTCTATGGTTACAGCCAATTCTTATACTAAAACTGATGTCAGTTAAACTATGTCACAGTAAAATCTACAATTTAGTTCTTTTTGATGCTAAAATTTGGATATTTTTATAGGGTACACGAATTTGTCTATTAGTGGATGATAATTTATTATGTTCTGAAACGAAGAGATTTTTTTCAGTATAATTTCCTCTTCCATCAAGTTTTCCCAAACTTTTAAATTATTATATTATTCCTAGGTTCCAATTATTTTTAGAAAGTTTTTAAAGTACTTCTCTGAGTGCATTTTTTGTTTTGTTTCTTATCCCTCTACCTACTACTACTACTACTACTGTTGTTAGATTAACAATTTTTTTCCTACTACCCTCAATAACTTTGGCTCATTAACCTTCTGCTGGTGTTTTATCGGGTTTGGGGATTTTACACAAATAGGATCTTCGTTAAAAATGTGGTAACTTTTACAACTGAAAAGTCCTTGTTGTTTCTGTGGTGTTTTAGCATCGGCTTTACTTGTAAACATATTTGGAATTTTTTTCTGTTTATTAACATGGTGCTGAAGTACCTGTATAAGCTTTAGATCTCATAGTCCATGATATTACACAAATTTATACTGAAATAGAAGAGAGATTACTAGTTTACCCTTATTATGTAAGCTTTGGGCAACAGTCCCTGAAGAAATATGAAGTAGTTAAAGGTCGTTCTATATGTATTATTTACCGTTCTCACCTTTATATACGCTACTAGCATACATATGTTAAAAAACTCTTGCACCGAACTGCGCAAGAAGACTGACTTTCTGTTAATTTAATTTTAATATTTTTTTTTTAAACTTTTATTTAATATTGCTAACGTTAGTTACTACAGATAAAGAAACGTTAACATTCCGACGTACAGCCACATAACGAATTACGTTTTTAACTTGCCTCACTCAACTTCTTTCAACCTTAAATTGAGCGTAACTGAAGAACAACTCAACAAATTTTCACATGCACAACCACTGTTACACTTCTAGAGCTTTTCTATATTTCAATGAAATTGATCTAGTAATTTTGAAGATTACAAGCCCCAAAATTTAAAAAAATTTTGGAATAATTGAGCGTAACTCAAGAACAACTCAACTAATTTTCATATACAACAGATACAATACTGCAGCATATTGATATCTCAATGAAATTGATTTAGTAGTTTATGAGATTTTCGAGCCACAAAATTTTATACGTGAATGATATTTCATAATCCTCATATCTCAAAACGTAAAGAAAATTCATCCAACCATGCCACCGAAAAAAATACCTCAAATGAAGTTGTCTGTCGTCGACCTTAAATTGAGCTAACTAAACGACTTAACAAACCTTCATCAAATTTTTAGATGCACAGCTCCGGATGTACTACTACAGAATATCTAAATTTCAATGAAATTTATTTAGTATTTTTGGAGATTTTCGAGCCAAAACATTTTATACATCAATCGTATATTTTTGTAATCCTCGTTCTTCAAAAAGTAAAGAAAATTTATTTTCAACTTTACTCCCACCATGAAACCGAAAATTATAGCAAAAAATATGGCGATCCTAAGTAGAAATTGTAAGTTTTCGTCTATTTGAGAACGATGAAAAAAAAGAACCAGTTGTATCAATATTAAGCATTAAAAATTAAATTTCATAATATGATTTTTTTTTTACTATTGAAATTGTTGAAAAAATCTTGAAGTCATTTAACTATTTAATGTCTGCCATAAAAGTCAAATTTTATATTTATTATTTATTTATCGGCACCGTCAATATAATAACCTTTTCTTTGCGTATAGAAATCAACAGTTTTAGGTTCAACGATTCCAGTTAAATGCGATTATTCAGTTAAATCTCCCGATTATATTCCGGTGTTGGTGTGTAGCTAAAAAAAATCTCTTGGCTCTGGTGAAACCAGATATATGATTGCTACATGTTCACGGATAAGAGGATACAGAGACAGCTACCATACTCTATTAAATAAAGCTGCAAAGCGTAACCCGTTGAATTTTAAGTCTTTACTAGTTTATCATATAAATTAAAATTCATAAAATCACAAAAAAAAATTAAAGAAGTAGATAAGAAACGTTCAAATTAAAATATATCCTATATTAAAATAAAATAATTAAAAAATAATTAATGAGAATTACTCAATAATTGATCCTGTAGTTTTAGAATTAACATTTTTTATATTTGAATATTATAAACAAGGCAAATGTTTTTATATAGGATTTTAAATGCACTTTTGTAATAATAATTATTGTATAAACGATAAGAGATCAGACTGCAATAATTACGAATAAATGTTTATTATGAAGTAATATTTAAGTAGTATTAAATTAAGAATGAAGCTATTCTTTATTACACGGTTGGTGAGAACGTTTTGTTTTTAAATTCGTAATAATTAATAAAGTAATTAACACACGGTTTCTTTGGGCGTGGATAATGATCGTTTTAGTTGTAGGGTTACGTTTTATGTTGTATGTATGTATATATTATGTAAATATACATACATATGTATATGTTTAAGCGCTTATGTATAAGTGTGTGTGTGTGTGTGTGTGTGTGTGTGTGTGTGTGTGTGTGTGTGTGTGCGTGTATGAATGTTGTGCAGGTTAATTAAGACTCTTAAGTTACGAGAGTCCCAAACCATTTAACAGTGATTTGTATTTTCCATGGGTGGTTAATATTTCGGTAGAGGTGTGTTTGTTTAAGCATCCTGTATTTACATACATAATTGATTGAATGCTAGTGACAATGCTCCTCCTAATTCCTACTGTTGTGTTCATATTGGTTATTCTTCGTATTCTTTTTCTTTCCATTTACTTCGCTTTTTTATTTTCCTCTTTAAGCATTCCGCCTCCGCATTGCCTGGCCCGATTTATTAAAGTGGTAAAATTCAATAAAAGTAAGGATAGATTGTTTTGTTCAGTTCATTATCTTGTTTTATTACTGATTTCAAAAATAATCGATTGTATACTTATGGCGTACGTTTTATCTAATTTACTGGTATAAAAGAATTTATTTTTTATAGAAATAATAAAAAACTATTCTTATAAACCTAATTTCCATCCATCTCTCTCACTTATTCTCTCTCGCTCTCACACACAAGACTCATCCTAATAAGCATGTTGTAATAAATGTTCTTTTATATTGTTCTTCTTGCTAGTCAAAACGGTATCTATGAGTGTGTTAGCTTATTTTTGTACATATTTTCTTAGCACTACCTTTTTTCTGTTTAACCACCGGGAATCACCGTCAGGTATTACTTCAGAACATGAATGAGGATGATGTGTATGAATGTAAATGAGGTGTAGTCTTGTACAGTCCCAGGTCGACCATTTCTGAGATGTGTGGTTAATTGAAACCCAACCACCAAAGAACACCGGTATCCACGATCTTAGTATTCAAATCCGTGTAAAAGTACTACTTTTACTTGGATTCGAACGTTGGAACTCTCGACGTCGAAATCAGCTGATTTGCGAAGACGCGTTCACCACTAGACCAACCCGGTGGGTTTATCAATCACTTAAAATTACATACTGTAACTTTTAATATGAGCTGGTATATTATTATATTAAAAAAAAAATATTCCAGTTTAATCATTATTTATCGTTTTAATTTTTAAGCGACACAAAATCAATTTGATTTAGGAAGCATCATATAGCACTATATCACATTGTCGAAATCGAAATCTTTGCTAGAGGTAAATTATTATTAATTTCTTACGTTTCCGGAACTGTTATTTAAAAAAAATAATAAATGTGTGTGTGCGAAAATGATATTTTTTTAACTCATTTTGTTAAGTAAGTTAATATAAATTTTTGAGCAACAAGTAATGGTTAATTAAATGTTAAATAGCAAAGAGCTGTTATAGTAACAACTTGAACCAATCAATCCTTGGCGCGCAATATGAATACACTTGATTAGCTTTAGGCACAGTTAATACTTTTATTTTCTATAATTATTTATTATTTTTTTATTATAAATTATTTGTGTAACAAAATGTCAAATAACAATATTTACATAAAATTCAATATTATTGTCAGACTCGTTATCTTAGGTCCTTCGTTTTATTTTTTTTTTCTCATTTATATTTATACATAAATATATACGTATATAAAATTATTAGAATTGATGTATATTTAAATTTAATCTAAAACGTGTAAAAACCAGAAATTATTTATATTTTATTACACTAATTTACTTGCTTATCTTATAATGATTTTCTCTCAACTAAACTTTATGCTTATAAATATATATATATATATATATATATATACATCTATTTAACATAATGATGACCCGCTAATCCGGTAAATTTATTACCTGTATGACACTGACACTCCTATGCATATTAATAACACTACTCTTTTATGATTCCTGGATTTTATGAGTACTTTTAATAGATAGATACTGGACAACTTTACATTGACAATTATGTTGATTCACACACACGCGCGCGTGCGCACGTAACACTCATCCTAATAAGTGTGTTAGTATAAATGTTCTTTAAATCTTGTTCTTATTTTTGTGTATAATTTCTTAGCTCAAGTTATGAAAAACACTTTTGTAGTGCCTAATCAGTCAAATTTAAATTAGTAAATTTTATATAATCGATCCGAACATTAATTTCCTTACCTTGAATTAAAGAAATTTGATCTGTTACTGTTTAAAAATGGAACATTTATCTCAATATATTACATAAAATATAATAATGAAATGTCATATAATTGATCGAAATTCTGAGTACGTGGATTTTTTTTGATTTTTCGACGTTTTAGGATTTCTTAATTAAAAAAAAAAACGGGGGTGTATAATTTTGCATCTATATGGTTATACGTGCGCAATCGCGCATTTCACGTAATATCTCGGAAACGGGTAAATGTATAATTATGAAATTTGAAATGGTGACTGGATATATGGTTGATGTTACTGTAAATTTTTATGAAAATCGTCAGTTAATCAATAACAGGGTTTAAATATAGTCGAGAAAATGGTAACTATTTTGCCATTTTTTACTTCCTTATGCGAAGTAAAGGAAGTATTGTGATCGCCAAAAATTTCGGTTTTCAGATTTCAACGGAAATATCCTTTTTTATCATCCCTGAATCCATCCCTGAACTAGTTTCGGCTTGACGTCTGTACGTACGTATGTCGCATAACTCACAAACAATTAGGCGTAGAATGTTGAAAGTTTGGATTTAGGACTCTTGTAATATCTAGTTGTGCACCTTCCCTTTTGATTGCAATCGACTGGACCAAAAGTGTCCAAAAAAAGCTGAAAATTACCTAAAAATTTGGATTTTGGACTTTTTCTTAACTGTAGTAGTAATAAGACCTCAATGAGTGCTTTTCAACGATGTATCATAAGTGGTATTTTTTTTTATTGGTTCCAGAGTTATAGTCAGATAAAATTTTAGTTAATGAAGTATTTGGATCTTACAAGGGGAAAGCACATCGGTTCGAATCCGACATCTCCTTTTTTTTTTACTTTTTTTTAAATTTAAATATTGATTTATTATTAATAATTATTAACCTCTGAAAAAATGTTTTACTATAAAAAATGTTTTATAATAAATAATAATTCAATAATAAAAAAAAAAAAAACATGGAAAAATATCAGATGTTATTGATGAAATAAAATTTTATGTACTTGTCATTTAAAAAAAAAAAATGTGTATACGTAATTTAATAGCCGTACAAGGAAGGCATGTGGCGTCCACATCAGAAGGTTTTACTTTTATATAGAAATGTGCATCTTCACTTTTTTTTTTAATTTAAGATTTATATAATTTATTTATTTTTTTTTAGGAATAGGTTTTTTTATAACTGCAATAAATTTTCACAAATTTATTTGTAAATTTAGTTGATTTTTTTTTTTTTTTAATATTCCTTCTGCTTCATTATCATTAACTTAATATTAATACATGAATAAATTATTTTTAATTGAAAAAATTATTTTTTTAACGAAGCAAGTTCTTTAACTGTTCTTTTTATAAACCTAAAATTTACATTTATCATTTGCATTTATTTTTAAGAATGGATCTCTGTCCATATAATCCCTCTTAGATTATTTAAAACTTCCTTTAAATTAAACAAAAATAGGTTGTATTTAGAAAGTAATAAAAATTTGATTGAAATCATTTATTTTTTTGTAATATCTGATTATATAACATACTGTGATTAGGTTTTAATGAAACATTTTCAATGAAGTGTATAATAATTAATATTTGTAGCTAAAACGATTACAGAATGTTGGGTTTTTCAAAACAAACTTACGGTAACAATTACTTACCTTTTGAAAGAAAAAAAAATAATACGATGTAGCTAAGGAAATGATTATTTTACGGTTATTCTAAAAAATATATAAACATTTAATTCAAATTTTATTTCTATAAGCTGAACATGTAAAGCCTATTTAGGTAGCTAAAGGTTTCATACGTAACAAAACTCCAAACTATTTGGTTAGTGAAATCGTCTAAATTTTTTGATACTATTAAGATATATCCACATTTTTTGTAAGTATTTGTACTTTCTGTAAGAGAATACACGAATCCGGGCTGTTTCATCAACTTAGGTATTCGTATTTGTTTCTTGTTGTAATTATATTAGCCATAACTACATTACACCATCGCAAATACAGATACAAATGTTTGTGAGAAATTTTTCATTCCCTTAAAACAGATCCACGCTCGATAAAAATCGTACGTGCTATAATTTGCTTGGCAATTGGGAGTGGCAATGACAGCTCTAATTCTTGTTCTGTGACTCACAGAGCGATATGTGGATAACCCATGGCCTACAAGTGACTGCTGACTTTGCATTCGTCAATTATTGTACTTTTAGAATGATTGCCATGTTGCCATCAGGTAAATCTGGCAGCGCGTTACCTGTTAAAACCCCGTAAAGCTAGGCGAATAATGATGATTCTGTTGCTCGTTTATGAAATGGAATATGCAAGGGAAGCCCTTTAAGTATGCACATTCTGCACAAAACCTCCTGGACTGATTATTCATTTGTTGTTCGGTCATCATTTTATACAGCAATCTTTTAATGTGAATAATTATTGATTGATAAATCCAAAACCCATGTAAAGGAGTGATTCAATGAACCTTTTTATTCCTTCTGTAAGTATTCCTCCCTGTAGCTTGTTACATGGCTGATTCGCGTAAATAGTAAATATAATTGATTACAATGTGCAATTTAATGACGAAAATTTTGTATTTAGTTTTTTAATTGAATTCGCTAAAATGCTTAGTATCTTGTAGATTACTTATCTTCATTTGAGAATTGCCTTTATTTTCTACTCTTTCAACATTTCCAACCTAAAACACTGTAGTCATTTTAAATCTGACGCTGATTTCAAAAATGTTGAAATTTAGATTTTTCAATTTATTGTATTTTTTAATCGATTCATTTATAATTTCTACTATTAGTAATTATGTAGTTATATTTTCTATGAAAAATTTTAAAAATTCTATTGTTTTTGGAAATTAAATATTCAGCAAGCATTATGCGATATTTTTAACCGGTGAAGCGGTTTTAGTGAATATTTGTTTCATTTTCAATATCTTGTGGAACATTTTATCAGAAAAAAAATATATGTATATATATATATATATTTTTTTTTTTCTCCTATTTTTTTTTTTTTTTAATTTATTAATATTTTGGGACGACTCTTTTCCTGACCACTTCAGATTGTTTCTTACTAGAATGTGCAATAATATTGTCGTCACTGGTTCATATATTTTGCATATTGAACATAAAAACGAGAAATGTGTGGTTTTTAAACCAGCGGTTGAGTGAACCATCGCCTCAGTCGGTTGGTGTCCGGATTAGCATACTCGGTATGCATACAAGAACACATATATACACAAACGTATACACACAGAGGCTGCAAAATTGCGGCCGGTTTAATTGCTATTCGACCAGTCAGCGGAGAGCTCATGATTGGTCTACAATCCACCTCTTGTTGTGTTATGTTGTCTGCCCTTGAACACACTTTTGACACTTTATATTACACCGGGACTCACACTGTTATTATCATATTCTGTATTATAATATTGCAAGGCTTAACTAACCTTTTTAACTTTTTAATTCATTGTACATTATGTTCACCTTTGCTTTCTTGTCCGGATTGTCTTCTTATGTGGTTAATACTTTTTAACGCGGTATAGCTTATCTAGTTCTGTTGCATATTATATGTTTAAAATTTTATTAAAATAATATTTCTTCTCTTACTAACAAATCTTGTTTACGACATATGCTTATTGATTCATTTTTTTTAAATTGTACACACGTATGCAAATATTCACTAGATACCAGCTAGCTGTCCTAATGAAAAGAAAATATGTATAAATTTATATATTGTTTTGACAAAAAAAAAAGTTTTTAAAAGGCCAAATAATTGTTTGGTGACGTTTAAAATTATATTTTAAGGTAAATATTAAATATTAGTAATGAATCATTTCCATATCTAAGGATAAAACCGTGCGATTTAATTTTTAATATAATATTTCTCTCTCTCACTCTCTCTCTCTCTCTCTCTCTCTCTCTCTCTCTCTCTCTCTCTCTCTCTCTCTCTCTCTCTCTCTCGCTCTCTACACTAAATGATTATTCCTGAAGTCACAGTAAAACCAGCCCATTTTCTACATGAGTGAAAGATTCCATATTTTTTTCGTGGGGCACCAAAATAAAAGGTTTTTAAATTTTAAGTTTTTAAATCAAGTTTATTTTATGTTCCATAAAGTTATATCTTTTATTTTGCATACTAAGTACCCATATGTGATTAAAAAATAATATGTGACTGTTGGAAAAAAGGAGAGATTTTTGAAAGCTTTAAAATTCAGTGTTAAAATATATATATATATATACGAGTGTGTATACAGGTGTATCACGAAGTTCTCTTACGACTTTCATAATGAACTCGTTTTCTATTAATGTGAAAATGATGAAAAAGGTTCGTATAAACAAATGTTCTAAAATGCTTCATAACTTAGTCCAAGGGAGTGTCCTTAACTCTAACGGCCCTTCCTGCCCACCAGCTGAACATCCAGCAAGGCAGGTCGGCCGCCTATTGGATCTTTTACTTTATGCTGCCGCTAACCCCCGGCGAGGAGATTCCAGATTCAACAATGCCGTAACCTTTATCCCCATCTCAGGGACCGGGTCTCTGTCTTTGGAGTACCTAATGCCTCAAATGGGGAGTCCCCAACGGGATCCCCTACCGGGACTGTGGTCTTGACTCCCCCCTAAAAGACGTCAGATGATCGTCGTCGCAGCAGAAAGCGTCATACTTCGTACATGGAGTCCCCAGTTGATCATCGGAGCCAGCTCACCAGGGCATACCGGCCCTCACAGCTGGGGCTGTCCAACATCTCCCACTAGAAACCCCTCCCCCATTCCTCATCATCTTTGGCTCGAAGCACCGTCCGAGAAAAGAGGCTGAATGCATCCCAGTAAGCTGCAGAAGCGATGGTGTAAGGTAGCAGGGAGGCAGGTGACAAGCCAGTAATTTCCGCACGAGCCCTTTTTTCTCCCATTCAGAGCACTGAAACAGGGTGTGTTCGAGAGTATCACATTCCGTGCAGTACATACAATTGGGGGTATCACACGCCTCCCAATACGATGAAGATAACTGCCAAAATTGCCCTGGTCTGTGAACATTTGCGTGGCGTAATAATCAAGATCACCGTATTTTATCAAACACCACGATCGCATTAAACTCTCGTCAAGACTGCCGTTTCCCCGGCCAGCCACTGATCTTGCCAGACGTTAAAAGTCAAGTCCCGTACCAATGCAGCCAATATCTCTGCGTACCTGTCCGTCCGTTTTTTTATCAATAGTTCGATGGGGGAACACCCGTTGGCACGCAGTATGAAGTGGTCCGATATGCGGCAATGATCCCCAGCAACGAACGTCTATGCACACTCCGAAGCCTAGTAAGGTTCCTTTTAATCAGAAACGTTGAGCTGCAAACCGGAACAGCGTACAAAATAATAGATGCAACAGCAGCAGACATAATGACTCTCCGTTTCAATGTTTGAGGCACCATCTGGGTTGAGAGAAGTCATCTCAGAGCAGCAAGAGTGTGTTCTGCCCGTTCACAGACCGCGATGATGTGGTCGCTGAATCTACACGATTTTGTATTTGTCTCATCCCTAAATACCAGACTACACGTTTTGACGGAAATAGGTGTCCTCCAATACTATTTGATCCACTCTCCTCCGACCGGAGAGGACGATACATTCACTCTTCTTAGGCGATAAACGCAGGTCGTGATCCGTCAACCATCCATTTATTCGTGTAAGGGCTTCATTGCCCCGAACGCGAAGATCTTGCTTAGTCCTACCACCAACAAGGATAGCCATAAAGGCAGGTGCAGCCAGTCACACGTACAGTAACGGTGACAGTGACAGTGACTGTGTTGGTTGAGCCACAGCGTATACCTTCACTTCCCTTAAAAAAAATCGCTAATTCAAATAAACCTGAAAATGGTTTTTAAATATTTAATTGATGAATTTTTGCAAGCCTAGATCTACTGAATATCTCGTTTAGTATAGTCGGTTTTGGGAAAATTTACAATCATTGTTCAAAATATTTTTACCTTTCTTCAAAAATTTAGCGGCCCGATTGAGAATTGCAACACCGTAACGGATAATTTATACATTTAAATAAACATTTTTTTTGTTTTTAGATAGCATTTCCGAATAACCGTGATCTGTTAGATCGATCACCTGATGCATACAAAAGTTAGTCTTCAACCTAGTAACAAATAGTCCGTTTGAATTTTTGGAAATCGGACGATTGTTTGCAGAGATATTATAAGAGCATCTCCCAAAACAGCGCCACAGGGGCACTCCGTTTGATACCAGTTGATGCAATTTCAACTGGAAATTGCAATTTCATTTTGGGATGAAATGAAAATTTAAATTGTTTTTGAATCTTGAATTCTGCGATTCGCAGAACGTATTTCATATTCTACTGCGGTAGCAATGGCATTACCATTACACATGCCCAAAATGAATACCACATCTGCTTATTCCTCTGTTGTAAATATATATGTAATGCCATATATATTCAAAATAAAAATTCACAGAAAACCTTCGATAAAGACACCACGGTTCACAGTACCCGATATACTTAATGTGCCTTAGAGAATAATTTAAACACTAATACAGTATTGTACATTGTTGATCAGCTGTTGCTATTTTATTGCCAACTTTGAAATAATAATTTTTCAACTAATTTATTCTGTTTCTGTCATTAATAAAAAGATATATATATATTATTTAAAGAGTTCTTTTTATTTAATTTTATAATTGTTAATTGTAATTTTTTTTAAATTTTTTAACAGTAAATTTTGTTTTTTACAAAGTAGAATTTGATTTTTATTTACATTAAATAAGTATTTTTTTCTAAAAAATGTAGTAACGTACTGTTTCTAAATAAAATTCGAAATTTTGTCTTTTTTTAAAATTAAACTTACACCTTTTTGTTTAGAATTAAATTGTTAATAAATTTGTTTAAAACTTTTTTGTGTTTATTATCAATTTAACAAAGTTATTGTATGTCAAGTATAAACAAACAGGGGTTTTCATCCCAGATTTCTTAATAACTACTGTAAATACCGTTCTGGGATTTATTTTATTCAATTTTTCTGGTCAAATCCGCAAGAAATCATTGCACGTAAATTACCGTCCTAAAATTTCAGTACGACCTCATTTCACGAAATCTTTCACTAGGCGTAAGTCTCAAACGAAGCATTTCGGGACACATTTTTATATGGATTTTTTCAATCTTCACGAGTAAAATAGATATGAAAGTCCCGGGAGAACTTTGCGATACATGTTTATAAAAATAGTATATGTATAAAAAGTATTTTTTGATTGAAAATATTCGTGTATTTTATCTTAAATAGCTTACTTTATTACTGTTTTAAAAGCTGTAGCCTTTAATAATTGGTTTCGATAAAGGTAGTTGAACAGTTTTTGATTATTTTCTGTGTAGGTGGGGGAATGATTCTTGGGAAATGAAAAAATGGATTCACTGGAACATACAACTTTTTACCCTCTGACCGATTGAATTATCAAACTGATATTTTAAAATCGTAGATTGTGTTAACCCAGATTAATTTAAATAGCCTAAAGGAAAAATTAAATGTACAACTAAAAAGCGGGTCTTATGCGTAACGTTTTCGTGGAAAATCAGTTCTTTTGTTTTCTCAAAAATATGACCCCGATCTTTAGTGCATGATCTATCTACTGATTATGTACGATCTCTTCTTTTCGCGTAAAAATATGTTAGCTGTATTTTGGTTGAAATGTGTTCTTACAAAGGAATCAAAATGAACTACGCGCGTTTAAATTTTATTGTTGACATCTCCCGTTATCTCAACTATAAACTCGCTAGTTAGCTTCTGCATCACAGTTAGAGCTGATTTTGAATTAATTTTACTTTCCCATCTAGCGCTATAATAGAGCTACAGCTTTAGAAGGGAAAGTATCAGTCCAATTTGGGCGTATGTGGTTTTCTCCGGACCTTGACGTTTTGATAGCTAAGGTACCCAAAAAACCGTATGGACATTCTCCGGATATTCGTTTGAACGTGTGTATGTTCGGTCTTGCACTCCTTATAACTCCAAAAATACTAAACCGATTTTTGATCAAACTTGGTCAGATTAATTCTATATATTTAAGGCATTGATGCCATTAAATCAACTTCAAAGGTCAAGGGGGTGAGGCTGTATATTGTACAGCACGGTCACCTCATATCTCGAGATTTCGTCTAATTAACGTGTTATTTTTCTTAGTCACATTATTTAATAATTAAAAAACAATAATTTTGTAAAATCTCAGCCCCACCCCAAAAAAATTATTTAAATAAACTAGAAGCTAAGTGGGTGCCCCCAATAAATAGTGCCTCCTCACCATAAGGATCCCCCCTCAATAGTGCCTCCTCTCACCATAAGGAGCGCTAGTGTAGCGCTGACGTACAGCAGTTATAGTTGTCTATGTTGTGACGTCACGAGCGCTGGAATTAAATAAATGAATAATATTTAACGTATAAAAATATTTTAAAGTGGATGATAGTACCGCCATACGCGCGCGAATGAAATACGGTATGCGCGCGCGCTTTAGTTAGAATCATTGAATTAAGTTTTGTGTAAGTCGTCCATCATAAAAAAAACCGCGTGACGTGACGGGAATGTCCTACAACTGTGTTGTCAGTTTTATTTCTCTACGATAGCTGATACGGACACCACAAAAAAATGTGATGCAGTGTGGTGTCCACCACAATGCAATTGTGTAACTGTCCGCTTTATTAAAGAATTAGAGGATCGTATCTCTCTTTCAAATGAAATAAGTTTAAATGAAGTGCAGCAAAAAATTTGTATATGTTATTTAATAGGCGTACAAGGAAGTCATGTGGTGTTCACATCAGATTTTTAATTGATCTTAATGGAATTCAAATTTTATAGTAAATTACGATATGAAGTTACATATCGAATTAATAGGATCTATTCTTTAAACGGTAAAAAAAACGAGTAAGATTAAATAGTAAAAGAATACCTGAGTAATTGGATGTAAACAGAAACTAAACTTGTGTTTTTAAGACAGGATTATTAGCTATAATTATTGCTTTTTGTTATTTAAGATTATTTTTTGCCAATGAGTTTGATTATCATTCTTGTATTGCATTGTTTTCGAGATATTTTTTGTAATTCTATTCAACTGATTTAAATGTTTTATTTTTGTTTTTTTATTAATTAATACTTCTTTTATAGATTGGAACTCTGTTTATTATTTTCTTTAATGCGCTAAATTTTCAGGCGAATAACTTAATTAGTAATTTTGAAACCATTACACGTTTATATTTTATAACGGACGAATGGCCATCTTTTAATAAGTCCGAATTTTGGTGGGGATATATGGACGGTTATGTCCCGCCCACAGTAATTAGCACGCGTGTCTTTTAATTGCTGGCGCATGCGTATTTATAGTATCATCACCCCTTCTATTCAACCCTTTCAGTGCTAATTACTTGTTCCCCTTCTAAACTAACCAACCCTTTCTCTTTTCATTCTGAAATATCCCGCCCATTATTTAAACCCCTTAACGTTCAATAAGATACTAAAAAAATCCATTTGTGTATTTTATTTATGTTTGTTCTTATTATAATAATCTTCTAATAATTGTGGGTAACCACCTAATGTAACCATTTGTTATTTTAATCAATTTTTTTAAAGGTATATTTTAAAGTAAAACAGAATAAAAAAAATTGTAACAAAAAAAGTTCGTACATAATTAAAACGATCTAGTTGAATTCAATTTATGTAAACATAATTACCATAATAAACGCATTGTATTGTGATTTTTGTTACCATTTTTTGTAACCTCGATTTCCTTTTCTCTGATATTTACCCTTTTATATTTTATATTCTTTGTTGTTTATGTTATTATTTACACTATATTAATTATAATATTATACTTATAATATATATACTGTGAAGTATTGATTATATAAATTTCACGGTATAACGTTATGCACGTAGATAAAAGGAGCCTTATCAAATTATATTTTAATTCTTATTTTACCAAAGTAAAACACTTTATAAAAGTATTTTAATCATGCTATATGATGAGGATATTGTTTACAGTAGTTATACGATACTTGAAAATTTTGTCGTTATTTAGGGTTTTAACTGTCTGTTTTGTAACTGTAGGTTTTGGAGTTTATGTTGTACAATCTTGTTCGTAAATTTTTTATTATAAAAGAAAATGTAAAATGCACTTATTTTTTACATTTTTAATTCAAGTCGTTAGATTTCTTCTTCCATCAAGATTTTAATGGAATTTTTACGTAATTATATCCTACCTTTGAGTTTATTATTTGTTGTAAGTTAAATCATTTGTTGAGCAACTTCCATTATTTTGATCTGAATTTAAAAATAATCTAAAACTTTAGACCTTTATAGAACTGTTTTTAAAAACCTTTAAAAACAGTTTTAACTGGATAATGGATTTCATCTAATGATAAAACCCATTATCCAGTACTTTTAAAATAGCGTAACAACTTTTAATTAATTAACCCACCGAGTTGGTCTAGTGGTTAACTCGTTATCGCAAATCAACTGATTTCGAAGTCGAGAGTTCTAAGGTTCAAATCGTAGTAATGATAAGTTACTTTTATACGGATTTGAATACTAGATCGCGGATACCGGTGTTCATTGGTGGTTGGGTTTCAATTAATCAAATATCTCAGGAATGGCTGTTCTGAGACTGTACAAAACTACACTTCATTTACATTCATATATCATTCTCATTCATCCTCTGAAGTAATACCTTACGGTGGTTTCGGAGGCTAAACAAAAAAAGAGAGAGAGAACTATTTTTAATTCATCTGAAAAGTATTTTTCAGCCCGTTCTTAGTAGTCTGGGCTTCATTAATCTATATTATACTTCCTGCTAATTTGTGTAATTCTTGAAATCAATCATTTTTTTCTTCTTCTGTGTTTGTTATTATGTATAAAGCTGATTAAAATGTTTGGAATTTTAACTAAATTTTATTAGTTAAATATTCAGTAATCAAAACTGAATGTATTGTAGATTCTTTAAAAAAAGATCTCTTCAAATAGGTAAACCTGATACTCTCGATTCAGTAAGACTTAATTTATCCGGAATAAATGGGTTATCAATAGCCAATAATCCACAAGATTATAAATAAGAAATGGTATTTGTAGTAAAGATATATAATTTATTTTAACCTTTCATTTCCTGCCGGCCTCCGTGGCGCGAGTGTTAGCGTCTCGGCCTTTCATCCGGAGGTCCCGGATTCGAATCCCGGTCAGGCATTGAATTTTCATACACGCTACAAATCGTTCATCTCATTCTCTGAAGCAATACCTAACGGTGGTCCAGGAGTTTAAACAAAAAAAATAAAAAAATATATATATATAGTCTTTCATTCCTATAATTCTTCACAAATGCTTGCATATTTTTTTATCGCTAATATTTTTGAATGAATTTTTAGTAAAATGAATAACCAAAAATGGTTGTAGTAATTACTGATAAATTAAGTCATGTCTGAAACTATCCCAGAATTATTGAGTAAAATAAAGTGTGAAGTGGTTTCTCAATTATTTTCTTCATAAACATATTGTCGAATATCGACGTCAAGCCAAGTTCCCTAAATACAAGTGATGTTCAGTTCTACAAATGACATTTCATTTTGTTTACTGTAGGTTATATAGTAAACATTATTCTCACTTTAAGCAAATTTGACTAGTGGCCTCTTGCCAGTACCTTACATACTTTAAACATTATCTACATATCTACATTGTCTATATATTATCTACGTATATTATCGTATCTACATATCTTATGTATTTTAAATTAAACATAGCTGTAAAAATAATTGGAAGAGATCATTTAAAGCAACAAATTAATGTACTTCTTTTGAGAATAACGTGTTTTAAACTTATTGCTTCTACTTATCTGGTAATTCTTTTAAGTATAATTTTGTCATTTAAATGGTGTATCTATCACCATTGTTATTTGTTATATCTTACCATCGTCAACAACTTTATAATTAGGAAGGCTCCCGTCACCGCACTACATTTACCTGCAATTTGAAATTTACTACTCTGAAATAGTCATTAAAGAAATGACTATGAAACGGAACTGGTATCGCTTTACATAGCCGAGTACTTCAGCTGAACAAGAATAGAATTTATTTTTCTTCAGTTTCTATTTTTGGTAAATTATCTGACTATCTAAAAGGTTCTGACCGGTTAATTAAAAATTTAACTAAAAGGTTTTTTTTTACAGAGATAATATTACTTTGTTGATGAGATTTTAAATGATACTAATTAAATAAACCTGATTTTCTATATACTTGTATAATTTGTTTGTGTAATTATTATTTTTATGTATTAGTAATGTATTTTTTTTATTCATTAGTTTTCTTTTTTAACGCCAATCTGAACAAACATTATTGTTTATAGGCGTGATCTACGTAACGTATAATTATGTTATGATGTGAATAAAGTACGAGTATTTATTTCCTATATGATAACATTACCTTTCAAATCCTGGTTACCAAGTATTCTTTGTTAATGTTATTTATTTTAAACTGTTTCGGTAATAGGAGTTATGCAGTACTTTATAATTTTTTTTTTCTATTTGTTTTGTTTGCTGATATTGCGCACTAAGAGGATACCGTATTAAGTAAAACTATTTTTAATTAGTAAAATAAGATAATCATCCGTGTCTTTTATAATAGTAACCAGATTTAAAATACTAATCAAAATAAATCGAAATTCCGTATAAAAAGAGATCCGGTATTTATTCGATATTGGATGTGGGTTTTCATTGTAGTCTATAATTAAATCTAATGACTGTAGTATAAATTTTGTTCTTTCTAAAATAATGAGAAAATACTATTAATCATTTAAGTCTGTATAATTTCCTTGTCATGTCGCAGACCATATTGTAATCTTAGAAATTGTTACTTTTTCAATCTTCATCTTCAACACAAATATTTAATATTTTACCTAAAATGTGAATTAGTTCTAATCATTTTATAAGTAATAATTTAATATATACATATAAAGTTATATTCTGTGTTATAGATTATTTAGTATTAATATATAGTTTATTATGCTTCACAAACATCTTTGAATAAAAGACAAAGCCTTGTATGAAAAATTACCTAAACTAAATAGTATTAATCTTATTTCTGTTTCCATGGAAATAATATTAAGATTTTATTCCGATATAAACGATTTATTTTGCCAAAATTAATATGGCGTAACTTAAGACGATAAAAATGGAGGAAATTATATCATTCAATTTTGAAGAAAGTGAAGCAATCCAGTTGAACAAAACTGCCTACTTTTTGTTTTGAAATAATTTGTTTAAACATAGGTTTTTATAAGCTGATAAATTATCTGTTTAACGATTTAATCATTAATGTGAAATAGTTAAATTATAGTAAAAATAATAAGCCTGACCGGGATTGAACTCGGGAACTTCCAGCTAAAAGCTAGTAATCTGCCTTGGAAGTCGGATTAGATTAAAACTATTATTTAATTGCAGAGAAACGGGATTTCTGTAATAGAATCGTATAATCAACTTCTAGTTTTTTGCTTTGAAATTGTTTTTTTTTTTTTTATTAACCTAACTTTGTATATGACCTTTATAAATCTTAATTATATGATTTTAACAATTAATCATTATGTAGAGTAGTTATATTAATGAAAAATTTTAAGTCTGACCGGGATTCGAACCCTAAACAAGGTTCTGTTTCTACTCCATCTTTTGGAGTTTCATCTGTTTCCCAGGATGTTTTAGCCAAAATCCTTTCCCAATTTTTTTTTATAAAAAGCAGTAAAGTTCTTTGTTATTATATGGAATGACGTAACCCACCGGATTGGTCTAGTGGTGAACGCGTCTACCCAAATCAGCTGATTTGGAAGTCGAGAGTTCCAGTGTTCAAGTCCTATTAAAGTCTGTTATTTTTATACGGATTTGAATACTAGATCGTGGATACCGGTATTTTTTGGTGGTTGGGTTTCAATTAACCACACATCTCAGGAATAGTCGAACTGAGACTGTATAAGACTACACTTCATTTACACTCATACATATCATCCTCTGAAGTATTATCTGAACGGTAATTACCGGAGGCTAAACAGGAAAAGAAAGAAAGACGGATGACGTACGGGATTACATTAACGAATTTTCATAAAAATGTTCAGTTTCAAAATGATGGCAATTCATTTCTTTTTTTAATTGGTGGTAGTGAAATGTCAAGCCTAACAATCACGAATGAAGAGATGGAAGTTTCCATCGCCAAGACATCAATACCTTTACTCCTCTCGTTATCTGCCACGAGCTACTCTTTCTTGTCTCCCTACATTTCTGGTCTGCCTCTCAGAAGTTTTGCATTAGATAGTCCATGCTTAGATTTTAATCTGTACTTAACCCTTAGTGTCTTCAATTCCTACGTACTCCATTAATTACTTAATCATAAATTCATTTTTGTGGATAATTGTTTTTTTCATAGTTTTTTTTCATTCAATAGTTAGTGGTAAGTATGTCCGATATTCCGAGATACGATGCTTATTCTACTGGCTGATAATTCTGTTTTGTATTTAATTTTATTCAATTTCGTTTTAGAGCTCAAAAAGAATACATATCAGTTTTATATATATATATATATATATATATATATATATATATTGGTAATTAAAATTAAATAACAAATTTAAAATACTGAAAGGCTCCACTATAATCAACATTTCATTTTATTGCAACGCATTATCAATTAGTTTATAATTAATCACTAGCCGTACAAATATTGTTTTTAATAAGAATGAATATTGTGCAAGTTTAAAATTAATACAATAATCAAAAAAAATAGTAATAAGTTATTGAATACAGTAAAAAAGCAGTTTGTATAATACAAATAGAAGACTGAATTAATAATAAGTAAAATACATTGAAAATATAGGAAAAAAGTATGAAGGAAGTAGATACTTTTTAACAATATTAGTATGGTTATTTTACAGAATAAATATACAAGAAATAAAAATTTAATTTTTGTTTCTACGAAACTTGTTTTTACGTAACTGTTTAAATTCATACATGCATGCCGGAAGCATTTTAGATGTGTAGAATCTTCCTTGTACAGAAAAATATTGTTTATTGTTTGCTTTATATCTATCTCTGATATTGTATTTAGATATTCATACAATCGAACTTTTTTCACATAATTGTTTTTCTCATCATTACTACTCGTAGATCATACACACGAAAAATCATGTTCACATAGTCAGTTGTTACCGAGAAATTAAAAAAAATAGTCGCGTTTTAAAAAAAATAATTTTAACCCTTTAAACACGGAATTTCAGAAAATCTAGAAATTGATTTTTAGATAATCACACGAAGAAGTGATTGTTCATATCAAGTTGATATCTTCGTTTTTTACCAAAAAATAAAAAAAATAAAAATAGTCGGGTTTCAAAAGTAATTCAAAAATCCATCTTATCCCTCACACCAAAAATCAAGTTGATATCTTCATGTATTTATAAATTTCAGAAAATATAAAAATCGGTTTTTTGATATTCACATGAAGATTACACACACCAAAAATCAAGTTGATATCTTCCTTTAATACTGAAAAATTAAAAAAAAAAATAGTCAGGTTTCAATAATAATTCAAAATCCATTTTAACCCTTTAAACTCCGAAATTAAGAAAATATAGAAATTAATTTTTAAATCCACATGAAGATTACATACACACACCAAAAATGTATGTATATTTGTATCTTGAAGGTATCAAGTTGATATCTTCATTTGTTAACGAGAATTCAAAAAATAGTGCAGTAAATTTCCTAGTAATTATATTTATCTAGTTCATATGAATACTGTGAACAGTAGATTATTTATATATAATAAATTTATGTATACATAATACATTTTTTGGTACAATTGAAATATTATTTCCAAAAATGTTTCCCATACTCATTAGTTATATTAAAAACTTTTTTAACTTCTCCGTAAAGAAGGTTTTTTGGTATTAAAAGACGACATCATGGAAAACGAAATCTTTTTTAGTTTTACTTTTTTTAATGAAAATTGATGAAAATTTGTATGAGGTTCATTTTAAAATTATTTTAAACCCGACTATTTTTTTAATTTTTTGATAGTAAATGAAGATATCTAGAGATTTTTTGTGGTGTAATTTTCATGTGAATATCTAAAATCTAATTTCTAGATTTTTGAAATTCGACCTTGAAAGTGGTGAAGAAAGGCGAAAAATATTTGAACAATAATTGCAGATTTTCCACATTTTCGATTATATTAAACCAGATATTCACGAGATTGGAGCTTGCAAATACTCTTTAGATAAATATCTAACAACCATTTTCGGGTTTTTTTGAATTTAGATTTTTAAGGGAATCAAAATATATTACATAAATATCTAATTTATATGAATTATCAGTTTATATAATTGTTTTTCATTTATTTATTTTTTTTTTCCTTTTTTACAGTGAACTTTTTTATTTTGAAATGATTATTTACTGTCGTTTTGCATTTTTACGTTAATGTGGTATTTTAATGATAATTTATCTGGTTCTAATAACAAAAAGTTATAGTCAGAATAAGTGATAGAAAGGAGTAATATACCTTGGTCTCATCCATTCTCTCATTTCATTCCTCTCTTCTCAATCTCTCACTCTCTCTTTTTTCTTTCTTTAAATACGAAAAAAAGGTTAAATTTTTCTCACTATATTTATACTTAGCCTATATTTAAGATCATAATATCTAAACTTTTCAAGACTACAAAACTTTTTTGGATATCTAGATGTTACAGCAGTCCTAAGTCCAAAATTTCAACATCTTACTGCTAATCGTTTTTGAGTTACGCGAAATACATACGTACGTGCAGATGTCACGTCGAAACTGGTAAAAATGGATATATCTGTTGAAATTTGAAAACCGAAATTTTTCGCGATCACAATACTTCCTTTACTTCGTACAAGGAATTAAAAATAAAATGAACCACACAAATTATTTGTCAGTATAAAATGAGCCTTAGGTTTGTTAGTTATAGGAATTTTTAAACTCAGAATCTTAATTTTTTTAAATTTTTATTAAATAAAACCTAATATTCTAATAAGGAGATTATTTTATTGCCTTCAACATAAAAATAATACAGAAGAAAACTTTTCGATTTTTGTAATATTTTGTAAAATTGTAATATACCAGAGTGATTCAAATATCTACATAAAATAATTATTTTAAATAATTTTTTTAACGTCTTCCTAAGCATAGTATTAAAAAATAAACTTTTAATAATAATATTAGAATAAAATTTCATCATTATTCAACCCCCCTCCCATAACCAACAAAAAGAAATCTTAGCGAAGAATAATCAAAAACTTTTCTTGGATGATGATTTTGAAGTTGGAAGAGCAGAAAAAATAAAAAAATACTGATTTTTTTTTTAATTTTTTAAACTTTTTTTGCTTTATTTAAATATATAATGGTTTTGAAAACATAAAAAATTATCCCCATCTCAAAAAATAAATTTTCGGTAACTTTTCTTATTTTCAATTATTTTTCCAATATATAAGTAGAATAAATAGTCAGGAAAGTATCAACAACCTTTTTGTTACATTTTTTTATTTATTTTAAATTCCCACTTTATATATATATATATATAATATTATATTTGTTTACTAAATACAGGATTTTACCCTGTTATTGCACTTTTGAATACGTTGTGAGTGATCGTTTTTAATGGTGTAAATATTTATAATGTTACTTGTAGAAGTAACATTTTATAAGACAGGCAATTCGTTAGACAAATTGTTACCACCGCTCTTCCTTTACACTAGTTTTTCTATACATCGTAAAATTCAGGAATTCAGGAATTTCTATACTTCTGTTTGATTACATCATATCGAATAAAACCTCATAAAAGAATTTTACTTTATTTATTGAATACGATACGATTGATTTCATCTTCGCAATCAGAATGATGAAAATAAAACATTTATGAAAGTCACAAGTTCAGTTATTAGTTTTAGCTTTTGACATTTTTTATTATTGGACAAATTTATTTAGAACAATTCCTATTTTGTATGTACTGCATGTAAGATATGTTACATTACTTTCTCTACTCTTTAAAAAACTTATTCACACCAATAGTTCGACCCAGAGACGAGCGATCATTCGAACACGTACACCTTAAATACTGAACGAAGTAAACAGAATCGATTACACAATACGATTGCGATACATATTGATATTGTACCAGACGCTTAGGCAAATTTACCCTTACTGTACCTTCTGCAGGATTGATTTTAATTTTTTACAATAGCGCGATATAGACAGTTTGCGTAGAGTACTATTACCGATGTATGTGTCTCTGCTGATATTTAGCAAGCAGAGGGGATGTGTAGATTGTATTTTGTTAAACCCCTCCTGTTTGAACACTATATCTTACATATACCTCATCTGTCTTCCAGTGGCCACACCCACCCACGTGCGAGATAATTGGGCTACGAAATGTTTGATGTGTAGTATTAGGGCAATGATTAATATTTTAGATTCCCGACCCGATAACATTCTTATTTATTTGCGTATTTTTTTCATGTGCTTTTTACTTCTTGTACGTAAGTGTAAAGGAAGTATTATGATAGCGAAAAACTTCGACTGGTTTCGGCATTACGTCTGTACGTACGTATGTATCTCGTATAACTGAAAAACGATTAGCCGTAGGGTGTTGAAATTTTGGATTTTGGACTGTTGTAACATTTTATGTTGCCCCTCTCTTTTGATTGCAATCTACTGAACCAAAAAAGTTTAAAAAAGCCCAAAATCCAAACAAATTGGATTTTGGAGTTTTTCTTAACTGCAGTAACAAGCTCTCATTGAGAACCTGTCAACGATATATAAGTGGTACTATAGCCAAATAAAATTTTAATTAATGAAGGGAAGGCACTTAGGTTCGAATCAGAGTTCATCCATTTTTTTAAATTTAAATATATTATTTATTAATAATTATTAACCTGTGATTGTAAAAATTAATCAAATAAAATTTTATGTAATTTAATAGCCGTACAAGGAAGTTATGTGGTCCACATCAGATTTTTTATTTTCCTTCATATGCGAATGATAGCAATTTACGCCCTGATTTTTTGCTAATGTTTTCATTCCAGTTCCCTTGATTTTTGTTATTAAAAATTAAGCTTTTTACTATTGGACCTTTGCCTACGTCCAACACTATGTCCAAGGTGATGTCATGTACAAGGTGACTTGTTAAATACTGGTAAAAATAAAAAAAAATACACTAAATATGTGAATTATAATAAATGATTAAAATCTAAACTTAATATTTATAAACATTTTTAGAAAATTTCATTCAAATTAATTTCGTAATTTTTATTTTTGTTTATCTGTTTTTAAGTTATTCCAGAACAACGTTAAACGAATTAATAAAACTTCCTGGTTTTCTGATTAAAAATATAAGGAATAAATAAAACTTCCTAGTTTTTTGATTAGCAATAGATGTATGGATATTCATATCTGTAAAAGAGTCTGTTGACCGAATAGTAACTGTCGGAATAATGAACGTTATTTAAATTTGTTCAGCAGTAATCGAGTTATGAGCAGACAAATCCATAGTTTAAGAACTTTGAAGTTCAGTTATTCATTCACAAATATTTAATAAAACTTTCATTTTTTGATTACAGAACAGCTGCCCAAAGTTTTATAATTCATATCAAATAATTCTATACGTGTTTGTACATGATCGGCAATAATCAAATCTAATCGAAATTGCTAGGACATGACGATTTGAAAAAACAAATTGGCTTACAGGTGTGTTTAAAAAAAAATACATGTGTACTGATAGATAAAGCACACAAAATAAAATCATCTTTTTTCAAAAAAATTAGGCTGACTTAAAAAACCTTTTAATTCATCAAAATTTAAGAACTGCTTCTTAACTGTAGAAACTAAAGTCAATGTTGGTTGTGTATTTAAATTAGTTAAACCATTGTTCTCGTTCAGTTTCGTAGAACATACTTTTTTATGCATGTGTGGTTCTAATAAATATTGCGTTAGGTTAGTATTTTTTTATGCTACAATTTAGAAAAAAAAGATTACTATAATTTTTTTCCAGATCATGGTGAAACTTTTACGCATTTAGATATTTTGAAAAAATATTCAGGTTTGTGTAAAACCTGGACTGTTAAAAATTTTTTTTAAATGTATTTAATTATCCTTAAGTACATAAAATTAGTCAGCTGTAGTTTTTTTTAAAGTGGTAATGTTACACTAAAGTTATTTTAGATGTACTACAGATAGCGTTAATCGATCAGTGGTTATGCCGTTTAGGAACACTACGCAAGGTCAAGAGACTGACTTTACACTTATTTAACTGTAAAACGTTTTAATGCTTTAACAGATAAATTCCATTCCGAGATTGAATGGAATTTAACAAAAAGGTTTTTTAATAATAAATATTTATTATGAGATTTAATTTATTAATTTTTTTTTAATTTGTATTATTATTACTTTTTTCTATTTTTAATTCTTCATGTCTTTTTAATTCCTCTTGTCTTTGAACGGATTTGTTATTAAAAAAAATTTGACATTTTCTGGAAAAGGTCGTACACATAATGAATTAAGACTTTAATTTTTACAAAATAATTTATTTTGCATAAAATATATTATTTTTAATTATGTAAATTAATTTAAATTTTACCTTATTTAAAAATAAAATGTATATAAAATAATTTAAATCCAAGGATTTATTACTTTTATAAACCAAATAAATAATTATGAATTCGTTTAATTATTTTTTGTTTGAAAAAAATATTTAAGATTAAAAAAAAAATTGGCATGAACTTGAAGATATAAAAATAAAAATATTAATTTTTGAAATTTGTAAAAAATAATTTTTTTTATTTGCAAAAAAAAATCTTTTTAAAGATTAAAAAAATCTTTTATTTTCGACTTTTATTTTTTTTTTATTTTGTATAATAACTAAAGAAATATACAAAACGTAAATTAAATGAGAAAACTAAAAGAGGTACGTCTCGTATTTTTTTATTTATTTAATATTAAAATATTTTTTCTGTTTATAAGAAAATTAAATTATTATAACCATAATTTGATGAAATAATTAAAAATAACGAGTAGATCCTACAAACAAGCATCAAGTTTAAACTTATCACCACTGTGACTCACTGCTTAAGCGCGTATGAAAATACGACTACATCAATACAAAGTCAACATAACCTCAATTTAAAGTTATTTTGTCTGTTGTCAACCTTAAATTGAGCGTAACTAAAGAACGACTCGACCAATCTTCATAAAATTCTCACATCCACAACTTCAGATATACTACTAGAGCAAATCCAAATTTCAATGAATTGATTTTGTAGTTTTTGAGATTTATAAGGCACAAAATTTTGTACGTACGCCTATCTATAAATAAATTACATTTTAAGTGAATAGTATTTTCGTACTCCCAAAACGTAAAGAAAATTTAGTTTCATCCCCCAAGTCCCACCATACAACCAAATGTAATTCCGTACTTTCTTCGAAAAGTCGGTAAAAATAAATTTGGCGTGAACTTTGAGATATATGAATGAAAATATTAATTTTTGAAGTTTCAGGCGTCTTAGATTATGGATGTAATTACTTACATTACACTTACTTTTAGAATATTTCCTTGTACTTGCAATTCGTTCTCGGCTTACGTGTATTTTGTCTTGTAATTTGTCAGGTGGTTTGCTTAGTCACTTTTCAACTTCTATAAAGGCTTTACCGTAATGCTGCAAGATCTCGGTTGAAATTTAATAAACTATTAATTACATTAATAATATCTAAATGTTTTTATTACTGATAATTTTAGTATTCGTAGCTCACTTCGACAGCATTAACTCGTAACTGGTTAACTTGACCAGCAACTTAGTTGGTTAACTTGCGTCTACAACATTGTTATATTTTGGATTTACAACCTTTTGTCAGATAAATCTAAAATAAGAATAAAAAATTGCTAATTATAGAAATTTCTTATACTTTATTGTAATATAAACCGAAATTTATGACTAATAAATTTTTTCATCCATTAATTGCTCTGATGATTTTCAATTAAAAAAAAAATCGTTAAAGTTTTATTATAAGTGAATCAAAATCTTTCAACTTTTTTAATTATTTATCATTAGTTTTTTATAAATTTTATTAAAAATGGGATTAAACCTTTTTCCACTTCATAGAATTTTTAAATTCAATTGGAAGTCACATTACATTTCGGTTTTTAGACCATCTCTTAAACCGAATAGGCTTTATTGTATGTACAATTTACTGTTATTGCTTCTGTAATCACCGTAACTCGCAAAAGTTATAATACAAGTGGAAAATTGGCTTTTCCTTACGGTGTGGTCTATACATGTGAGATCTGTTATATGTGTGGTGCTGGGAAGAGGTGTGTTAAAATGTCTCGAAAGGAGGATGGATTGGAGCCTGCGTGCTGTGTTAATTACAACAGAGACCGTTAGGGGTGGTTCTGATAATTAGCGCCTGTCTCAGCCTATCCCGGGACTCTGCAATCCGCATGCCCGGACAACTCGTCCTATCCTAGATGTAGGAGGTGCTCCCTCGGGAATCTCCTATATTTTACCATCTTTACCCTCATTAGCCGCTTCTTCTAATGACACAATCCATTAACTTAGATGAGCTATTCAAAAAGTTTATTAAATTTATTGATTAGAGTTTCTTTCATCTTTCTTTTTATATCTCATTCTAATTTACTCTTTTCCTTTTTCTTCCGTACCATCCCCCTTAGTTTTCATTGTTTATTTCACGTATAATTTAATTTAATTTACTCGAACAAAAGTATTCCTATAAAACAAGAAGGAAAATAAATAAGAAAGTTATTTCTTCTTGAAAATGTAATTTATTAGTTTATATTTCAGACGAAGTTTTTTCCAACAGAATGTTCTTGCTGGTATTACCTCCCCTGGAGGTACCTAATATTATATAATAATGATGTATTAAAAAATATTCTTTTTTTCTTTTTTGTAAAAAAAAATAATAATAGGACTCTCTGTTTTTTGGGAACACTATTCATTTCATTTTAATATAGCTTCTAAATTGGTTTTCTTTACTTTGCATGCATATTTATCATTTTTAAATTATTTATTTGTTCTTATTATTTTCATTGAATTATAATATAAATTTGTTTTTTTTGTTTTTCAATATCCTTTATTCAAATTTATAATTGATTTTTCCTTTATATTTATTAAAATATTATTTTTTTTAATTTTATTTTTTTTGCTGCTTGTATCGATTTATATAAATTTGGTTTGAAGTGGTGTTAAAAAAAAAATAAAATAATAATAATAATTTGTTTAAGGTGGTGGTTGTAATAAAATAATTTGGGTTCTATTATTGCCTTTCAGCCTTATTGAGTTTTTGATGTTCAAATTCACATGGGGATTTATCGAGTGGAAACCTTACGATTTTCCATAATTTTGTCTATTTATTTATCGAGATAATTTTTCTTCACTTTTTTTTTTGCTGCTTTTAGCCATTCTTTTTCTTTATATTGACATCATCTTACTTTCCTTTATGTATTTTTCATAAAGTTGATCCTTTCTATTTCCTCTTTAGCGTTTTATCACTCTTATTAAACATTCCTTCCTCAGGAGTATCTATATCAGCACTTTATCTTACCTTTCGTGGTATCTATGAAATTTTACTACTCAATTTCCTAAGAACTTCGTTCCTTACATTATCCGTCCACTGGATCTTTTTGATTTCCTTTACAGTTTATTTACAGTACTAATGTATACTGTTTTTCCTATATTGTGCCTCAATTACGATCATCACCGACCAAATTAAATATTTTTATTTCACTTTTGCCCTAACGATCATCTCTTATCTCTATTTGAAAATAATTTATTTATAACTAATTAATTTATTTCTTCCAGTTATTTTATTTTGGTTTTGCAATTTTCAATTTTTTAGTTTTGTTTGTATTTATTCAAAATTCTTATTATATTTTCTTCAATTCCAGATGTGCACATTTTGTTCAAGTACTGTTACTCTGTGTACCAATAAAATCGTGTCGTCTATAAATCTGGAATATGTAATTTTGTTTTCTCCACTCTTCTTGTCCTGTCAATTCTCTATCAACATATCATGTCCATACATATTATATTGAACAACGCCGGTGACAAACTGCATTCATTATATCTTTTTTCTCTTTATTTATTTTTTGTTTCTCTGATGAAATATTCTGTTTAGATATGTATAATAAATTTCTAAATGCTTATTAAGTTTTTATTAATGAATAAAACCCGAAAAGGTTCCGCTTTTTCTTTATATTTATATTCAAGAACCTTACTTATTACAAAATGCACCAATTTAGATGATTTATTTTTATTTAAAAATTACATTTTTTTAACAAAAGTTCAGTTGTAACGTTCTTCCAAACAATTTGAGAGATAAATTTTTTACAAAAATTAATTTCCCACATAGATGATTTGTAAATTATTTGCAATTATTGATCACTGTTGGATAGATGTTACGAAATGATACCTAGATATCATGAAGGTATTTATAGTATCTCACGTGAAAATTAATTTAAAATTTCAAGTAAAAAAAATTAATTTTCTAAGATTTCAAGGAGCCTTAGCCTTTTTTAAGCGTAATAGCAGTCGGTCCTTTTCATTCATTTGTCTGCATTCCTTCTCCCGTTTTTATATAACCCTTGTTTCTTCTGAACGAATTTTTTCGCTACTCTACTCATATTTTATGTAAATTAAATATAATAAAGTTGAAAAAAACAAACGATAAAATATATATATATTTTTTTTAAATTAAATATATCATTGTTTGGGTTTTTTAACGGGAACAATTAAAAGCTTATTTAAGTTGCTTGTTTTTAATATTGGAGCGACTTAAAGTTATAATTTAAAGATGTGAAATGTATTTTATTGCGTTTTTTACTAAAAAAAAACGTAATTAAAACGTTTTAATTAAAATTAATAATATTTAAAAATTTTAATATTTTAGGCACTAAACCTTCTATATACCATTTATAGTTTAAAACAGTTGGCTGATAGTTTGTTTTTATTTCTTAGTATTTTAAGTTTACAAATATATTACAATTAAACGTTAACGTGAAAAAAAAAATTTAGCTGTCTGATTTTCAATTTACACGTACAATATGAATAGAAAACTGTCAAGCTTTCGATTTCGTTTATATTGACAATTTGCTTTCATTTCTTAAATTACTTTTACGAAGTTTAAATAGAAATTTCTATTGTTTCTTTCTGTCCAGTTCAAATTCTTTAAAACAGCTTGTGTAACTTTTTACTTAACACTGATTATTTTTCCAAATAAAAATTTAAGTAATTTCAGTCATTTGTACATATATTGTTCTCATTCTTTCCTTAGATTTGCTTCTCTCGTCATTTTATTTAAATTATTATCATTTTTTAATATGAAATAGTTATATTCCCACCTTACGGGACGTCACATTTATCATACATGTTCGATGACCTTCGAAAGATTTAACATCGGGACTCCAATATCCAAATTGATTTATGATTTTTATGTAAATTTTAACGTGAATTGGTTTATTAAGAGATATTTTATTTTTAAAAATCAACTGTTTCATGCGCTGCATGTAATTACTTAGTTAAATGTATATACCGGCTGATTCAAAAAAGAACTTCACAACTTTAAAAGCGTATAAAATTTATTGAGTTAATTTACAGATTCATTTCATAGAAAAACAAATCAAGTTTGTCACCTAAAATTCATTTTGGTTCTATATGGCTTCCATTGGTAACGCGGCATTCATCCCACTTGAAGTCGATTTCATTCCAGACGGTAACCAGCAAGTCGGACGTTAGCTCTGCTTCTGCGGTGTTAATTCGAAGTCTTAGCTTAACAAGATCAACAGGCAAAGATGGCACATCTTTAATGGAACCCTACTAAAAAAATCTAGCGGAGTCAAATCTGGTGATCAAGTGAGGTGGCCATGCAATTCGACCTTCACGACTCAGCCAACGACCTGGGAATCGATTATCAAGAAAATCTCAGAATTCTCGGTGGTAGTGAGGTGGTGCCCCATCTTACTGATAGTAATGACGTCCAGCTTGGGCATCATCGTCTGTAACTGAAGAATTAAAATATTTTGAAGCATATCCAGATTAACGATACCATTTACATTTGCCTCCTGGAAGAAGAACGGGCAGTACAGTCTTTGTGTTTGCTTTTAACACAAAGCACATTGACCTTAGAATTATTACGAATGTACTGCAAAGTTCATGACTGTTTTCGCTACCCCATATTCGGCAGTTATGGGTGTTCACCTTGCCAATGATGTGGAAAGTTAACTCATTACTAAAAATTACATGTTTAAAAATGTATCGTCTGCAATTCTATCTATCATTTTCACAGAAAACTGCATCTGAGAAACTTTATCATCTGTAATGTGTTGAACCACGATTTTTTGTACGGCTTCAAGTGCAATCGTTTACGTAATACGCGCCAGACATCAGTTTGTAGAATGCCAGTCTCACGTGACGCAATTCAAGTTGATTTCTTCGGACTACGTGCAAATTTTTCTCTGAATTGTTCCACAGCAATTTCAGGGATGCGTGGGCGTCCTGATAATTTTGTATGTTTAAAAACCAATCTGCCACAACGGAGGTTTGGTGCCGGGAGTAAATTGTTTGTCTAGTAGGAGGTTCTCTACCGTACTCTCTACGAAAATTACATTGAACTACAGTCGCTGACTGTAAATTGTGAAACCAAAACACACAAAGAGCACAATCCGCATTAGAAAATGTATCCCTTTTTAACAACACTGGTGTAGGTGGCTAAATTCTATGGCTAATTCTAAGTGGCTAATTCTAAGGTACTAATGAACTACGTGAATCGATCTTAGCAAATCAGACCTCAACGGAATCTGTAAAAATCTAAATAGATAAATTTTAAGTAAAATCTAATATATGTAAATAAATTTTTATATGCTTTAAAAGTTGTGAAGTCCTTTACGTACGAGTTTATATATATATTTTAAAGCAGCACTTTCTATTCATTTACTTAAATTATAGTAGAAAAACTTCATATAGTTTTTGGTTTACCTTTAACTAGTACAATATGATCTTAAATATTATATTGATTAATTTGTCTCGTATTTGACATGGTATATTCTGAATAATAATAATATTAGATAGATTATAAAAAACTGTCTAACTGTATTTTATTTATAAAAAAAAAATAAAGATAAATATTCATTTTTGAAATTTTAAATATTAAGTTATTTGAAAAGATTGCTTATCTTAATTTTTTTTTTTTTAAAGATTGTCATCATTTATAATATTTCAATATATAATTAAATGTATAAATTGGAAGGCGGAGTCGATTGGGTAATTACGGTATAATCATCACCTAATGCTAAGTTTAAATGAGTTAAATACGTATCGAGAACGGATAATGCATGGACAGATAATAATTGAGGGATACAAGTAGGCGGCAAATACAAGTAATATTTCAACGGCATGATCCAGTCAGTCAGGTGGGAGTGGTCCGTGTTAATTCAGAGGTCTCTTTATATGCGTTGCATTACTAATAATAATAGTAATAGTAATAATAATAATAATAGCTGTAGTCGCAAATCAAGGTATATTTAATAGTAACCGTGAACGCCTGCGACAGTAGTAGTAAGTTTTATCCATAAGGACACGATTACCTTTTTCTATACTTATTTTCTTCATTTTTTCCAATTTCGTTTTATTCTCGTTTCGTGCTCATTCTCATTGTACGGTATATGCTTTATAAAAAAATGTAAAAATACCGTCTTGCTTCATTTTCTTGTTCTTACCCATTATTTGTCAGCGAATTAAATTTATTAAAGTTTGAAATTAAACAAAATTAAATTCAACTGTAAGCGGATTTACACTTTTAGTAATTAAAGGTAAGTATATAAAGTAGTTTATTTTTTTTTAATTTGTAGGATAAATGAAAAAAAATCATGATAGTATGAAAAATTATCATATCAACTAGCTACAGTGAAAATAATTTTTTTACTTTGTACGATTGGAAGAGTTGAGTAGAGTGTAACACCTAGACGGTGGAACATCAACGAATGTAATGGCTGTGAACAACATCAATGAAAGAAAAAACAAAAATTTTAGACTATTTGTTTATACATATAATTTAGTTAGAATCACATCTTGAATCATTATAAATTTATATACTTGGCAGATTGATTTCTTCCCAATTTGAGAAATATAACATTCAACTTGGGTGATTTGTTACACACATTACATACCTATTACCAACAAAACATTTTATTGTTTTATAAATTACTACTGCAATAAAAAGTTAGTTTAATTTTTTATCCAAATTTAAATTTAAATTTGAACTTCTAAAATCGAAAATAATACATTTTTAAATGTCTTTATCGAAGTAAGAAAAAAAATTAATCAGAATTTTATAACTTTAATCTTTAAAGTCTGACAAAAGACTATTTATACTTTAAAATTGTTGGAATAAGATAAAATTCTATCGGTTATTAGTAAAAAAGGATGGAATTCTATTGATGAATCGACAATCGAAGAATTGATTGAAATTTTTATATACAAAAAATGTTTGTAAATAAATAAAGACCCTTCCAAATGTAATATATTTGGTTAAGGACAGTATGATGCTGGACTACTGGTCAATTGAGAGCGGAAAGTCTCTAAGAGTCTCTGTTCATATTAAATCTCGAAGAGAGCTCTATTGCGGTGAAATAAGGATGCTCAATAAAAAAGACTGATAGGATCACAGAGGTCATTTCCTCACCATGTCTAACAATACGGCTGTCATTTTTAATCTTATTGTACATTTGCCCTCCTGTAAAGTTTCTGTATGCTTTTCGGGTACAATCTCGTACTGCCGTTTTGTAAACATTGTTTTTTTTTTTTTTTGTTAATCAGTCTCAGTTTCGTCTCATCTTATTGAGAATTAAAAGGGTGATACGGCCGATAACTTTAAAATTAGAATGCCGCCCACCACATAAGTTATTAAGCTTGAGCATGGGACTGTAAAATGAAAATTTTTGTAGAGTATGTAAAATACCATGCTTCATCAGGATTCAAAAACTAGGGTCTCCGGTTGAAAGGCCGAGTCGCTAAGAAATCTTCAGGGAAAGTAGGTTTTTCTTCTTATTTCAAAACGCTTATGTAAAGAGAGAAAAACTGACAATAAAGTTATAATACTTTCCTGGTATTGGTTATTTATTTTCTCGTAACCGTAAACATTCTGTATATGAGAAAATAATGATACATGAAAATTAGGGAAAAAACCTTTTTTTTAATTAAAAAAATTATATTTTTAAATTTTGATTAGCTTTCCCATCTCTAAAATTGTCCCCAAAGTATTTTTTTGGGGTCACTTGATCTACTACTATACCTAGAAGGGCATAAAAAAAAATATGTTAAAAAATATGCAATAAATAAAAAAATATAACTTTTTTTATATTTTTGGGGAAGGGAGAATTTTTTTTAATGGTAAGATAGGCATGCGGTATTTACTGAACTTAATATAAAGTGGAGTTATGTCAAAATTTTGACAAAATTGACTCCAGACATATATCTACCTCACCCCCTGGATATACTTACTCCAAAATTTCACCATCAATTTGCCCCATATACACGTGTCTCTGTACAATATTTCATGAAAATCGGTTTATCCAGTCAAATGTTATTAAGCTTCAAACACTTTCAACACAACATGTACATATATATATATATATATATATATATATACACACACACACACGTACGAACATTAACCTCCGCCTTTGGGGGGGGGGGTCCTTAGGTCATGAAATGTCGAGAAATGCAAAAAACCATACTCCATTGTTTGGCTGATTATCATACTTTAATTTTTTGCAGCATAGCTTTAGTGTTACGATGCCAAGAAAGTAGAACTCATTGTATAGATAGTTAATTAAACCTTGCCAATTCGTCCCGTTTTTCGTAAACCAAATCATCTTCTCTTTTTTTCCTGTTTAGTTTCCGGGAATCACCGTCAGGTATTACTTCAGAGGATGAATGTGGGTGTTGTATATGACTGTAAGTGAAATGTAGTCTTGTACAGTCTCAGGTCAACCATTTCTGAGATGTGTGGTTAATTGAAACACAGCCACCAAAGAACACCGGTATCTACGATCTTGTATTCAAATGCGTATAAAAATAATTGACTTTATTAGGATTTGAACGTTGGAACTCTCGACTTCGGAATCAGCTGATTTGTGAAGACGCATTCATCACTAGACCAACCCGGTTGGTTAGACTTAATCATCTTAGCAACAACATACATAACTACGGACGCTGTTTACAGATTTAACAGTTTTACTGGTTTTCACCAAAACGCGGCTATTACACGGATACTTTTCAGTACAAACTTCATGGCCCGTCTTTATTTTAATATTATTATACTAGTTTAAATTTGGTGTAAAGTACCATTTTTGAGCCAGATATTTTTAATATAATTTCTTAAAATCTATCTTAGAAATCCATGATTTATTTTAAGAAAGTTAAATACGGTATCATTTTCATATGGTTGGTTTACCTTTCCTGAGGCAAATCCCGTGAACACCATTCTCTCCTTTCCATTCTATTTAAAATTTAAACTCTAGGTTTCCTGATTAGATCCCATTTCTTTTTATATGCAAAATTTTATAATATTAACACAAAAAATTAACATATATAAATATATTTGATTCTTTTTTAAAAATTTATAAAAATAAAGAATTTTTGCAAAATTAAATGGAGAACAATAATTTAATTTTTCACTTTTATTGCAGTTTAATTAAGTTTCGTTTATGAAATATAAATTTTTGAAGTTGCATGCCACTATTTCTAAGTTTATTGATTATGTTTACATTTTGCACTTATCACAGGTATTTTAGGTAGATTTCATAAAAAGCTACCATTGTAATGGTTACCATGATTATTAGACTTCCGGAAAATTTCGACATATCTTCACGTTTTACATCCCCCAGACCTCAAAACCACTGTCAGTTCAAAAGTTTATTTATACATATATATCTTTATATATATATTTCTTCTGTGCTTGTGTATGTCACTGAACTCCCCCTAAACGGCTGGACTGATTTTGATGAAATTTTGTGTGTGTGATTAAGTTGATTCGAGAATGGTTTAGATTCACAATTTGATCCGATAGAAAATGTTTATTTATTTATTTACGTGTTGTTGATCTTGCGATGGTTAAGGTTCACAATTAAATCCGGTAGGCAGCGCTGCGATCGCGTTTTAAAATTTTTTTTAATTTTTGGCATATCAGTCAGAACCGGTAGTTGGTGGTGCGATCGGATTCTAGAAATTTTTTTAATTTTGTTCCTTTTTCACATATCAGTTACTTGCGTCGTAGCTTAATGTTGTTATTACATTAAAATTCGTATTTTTAACAGTCTACTGTGTTTAGAGAGTAGTTTGAATTAAATCCGATAGGTAGTGCTGGTCTGACAATTGGATTTATTTACATTCTGACTTTTATAAAGTGAAAGGTTAAATTGTAGTAAGTTTCTTAATGTTGAGTATTAATTGTAATGATTTTGCAGCCACAACCCTTTTCATTAAAAAATTATTTTCTACCGAATACTGTGATTAGAGAGTGGTGTGAATTAAATCCGATAGGTAGTGCTGTTGTTTAGCCATTTGGATTTATTTACCTTCTGACTTTTATAAAGTGAAAGGTTAAATTTTGTGAAGTTCCTAATGTTCATTGTTTTTAAGGTTTTATGAAACTTTCAATTGTGTTCATTTAATTTGTATGTATACTCAAATCTAGCAATAGCGAAGCATTGCAAAGTCTGCTAGAATTGCGCGCTTATTTTGAATATTATTTATTTAAATAACATTTAAAGTGTAATTAAAAAATATACATTGTGCAAATTTGTAAGATGCAGTATTGACGTGAGTATTTTACATGATTTTTCATGAATTTTAATGATGTATACACCTGCATTCAATAACAATCAACTTAACCTACAAATTTAAATTGTCAGTTCTCATTTGATTCTATGCAACTTATGAAGTATTGAACGGCTCTTTGAAAATAAAAATGTCATTTTGTAAAATAAATTATAACATTTATAAAATTAAAATATAATTTACGTATAATAATTATAGTTTAAAGTATATTTAAAAAATTGAAGTTATAATTTTTGTAGCTGATTATTTTATAAAAAAATTTTTTTTTAATTTACAATTATCTAAAATTTGGTAAAATAGATGTTAAAATAAAGAATGAGAAAAATGATAAAAATTTCTACTAAAATTTTAACAACGTTTTTTTTTTACAGTGCCTTAATTTTTTATTAATTGATTAATTAAGCTATCACATGGTTATGAAACTTCAAAATTATTAAATTTAAAAAAAAATGCAGGAGGTACTTTTTTAAACGATCTTAAGTGAAAATTAGAAGTAACGTGGATGAAAATGTAGGCTCTTGCGTATTAACGTTACCGCAGCTACAGCTTTATTTAAAAACAGTCAATCGGATTTCGGTGGAAAATGATCAGTCTCTTTATTAATTTTAATAAATGGTTATTTATATTTATTTATTTTATAAATATAATTTAACCAAACTTAACCTATGCTCGCTAACCTTGACTAATTAATACTGTAATTTTTTGAGTATTTATTTAATAAATTCAGTAATTATTGCAATTATTTATTATTTAAATAATCAAAACACTCCTGTTAATTAGTCAAGGTTAGCGAGCGTAGGTTAAATTTGGTTAAATTATATTTATAAAATAAATAACCATTTATTAAAATTAATAGACTGTTTTGAATCTATGTTAAACTCTATATCGGCCCATTTTCCACCGAAATCCGATTGACTACTTTGTTTTTAAATAAAGCTGTAGCTGCGGTGGCGTTAATACGTAAGTACCAAAATTTATTAATTACACTAAATATTAATTTTACGACGTTTCGATTTTCGTCAGATATCTCAATATTTAGTGAAAATAAATATTAACCATACTATACATAATTAATCAATAAACCCATTACAATAATACAACAATCACAAACTGATAATAGTCATATTAATGAAATTTCGTTCACATTCCTGCTAATTTTAACTTAAATAAGTTACTTGTGCATTTATTACAGAACAATGTCACGTCAGGACAACGTCTGTCGGGTTCGCTAGTATATATATATATATATATATATATATATATATATATATATGTGTGTGTGTGTGTGTGTGTGTGTGTGTGTGTGTGTGTGTGTGTGTGTGTGTGTGTGTGTGTGTGTGTGTGTGTGTGTGTGTGTGTGTAAATATAACGACCAAAAATCTCGGTGGAGTTCGTTAATGGGGAAAATCGGATCATGGGGGTGGAAATGTGGGGCTTTTTCGAAAAAAAAACAAAATATCACTATAACTTTCTTATCTAGTAAAATATCTAATTTTTTTAAAGTTCCTACTATTCTTTGGATAAGGGCCTGAAACTTATTTAAGTAAGGTTTTTTGATATCACCAACCATTGCCCCAGGAGGTGGAAAAAATGAGGTTTCGAAGACAAAAAAACATACATCCTTTAATAGGCACATTATCGAATTAGTTTAAAGTGGTCGTTAGTCCTGTAAACATTACCTAAAACTTTTGTGTGAAATAACTTTTGATTTGACAACCTTAACGGCAAGGGATGACCAAAATGTTGCTGGAATTGTAAGAAGATGAGGCTTGTCGTATGCTAAGCATGTTAAACTTTTTTCACATGCAACCATTGTCGTATTGAGTACATTTTTAGTTTTTCTTAACTTTAAGGTGGAAATCTTTTTTATCCCCTACTTAGCATCGGTGAAATCTACCTTTGCCTTCCAGCGTGCCGAAAGATATTTTTTTTTATATATGTTTCCAATCTTGTATCTTCACTGCAGTAATAAATTGAAATAAAATTTGACTAATTTTTTATTACCGGAGGAATATTTATGGTAAGTTTTGATACTGAATATTTAAATATTACAGCTTTATTTTTAGTCATTTTTATTTAAAATTGAATAAAAAGTAAAATGGAATATTTTTAATTGTTGTTTAAAGAAATTAAATAGAGATATAGAAATTATATATTGATTGTAAGAAGTAGGGTGGTAGAGAAACAATTTTAGGAGATGTCTAAAGTAGGAACAATAGATTTTACTTATTTCCTATATCTGTAAGTAGGAAGTTTCAGTCTACGATTTTTATGTTTTTTACGTTTTGGGAACAAAACTTTTGTTAAACTTTACAATTTATTTCTTTTGATTTCATAGATTCATATAGATAGATAGTACTATTTTTTATATAATTTTATTTATTTGTTTTCATTGGTTTAATAATGGTTTTTTTAAAGACAATGATACATCTTTTATACACTTCGTGATAATTGGAAATCTATTTGATTCTAAACTTTCTTCATTTTGATTTTTATTCTTTTATTTTGATTCCCTTTTTTAATATTGGGAACCATTTTTAATAATTCTTACCTAATATTATTATATAAGTATTACGTAGTGGTTGAGCCTCTGATTTTCATCCGGAAGTTTCTTGGTTCAAATCCTGGTCAGACTTGTTATTTTTCATAACCTACAATATTCATTAGTAACTGTAACTGATTACTTATCCTCTGTTTGCTAAATATATAAAATAAAATAAGAAAATCTATCTATCTAAGTTTATTAGTTTTACATTTTGCAAGTTTTTCTAAATAGCCATAGAATCGGTATAATAATGATATGATATATTTATTACGAATTCATGTACATTTTATTTTATGTTAAATAAAAATTGTCGCACACATAATATAATGTGTTAAAATGAATTACTCGTGGATGTGTTAGTGGAAATGATAATATTGATATTTTTTCAGGATATCTTCTGTTGTAGCTTTATTACTTATAAACGCAGGTAGCTTATCTTTTGTTCATCTAATGATAATATTTATGTTATGATATATTCTACGTTTGTTATGGCAGTTTATTTTGTTAACTACAAATCGTCATCAGGGAAATAGAATAAAATTATTCCGTATTCCATATTACTTGCTGCTGGTGCTATTCAGTCATAGAGGCAATTGTTTATTACTACTATTCGGAAAAGATTTTTAAAGATTAAACAGGAGAGTTATCGAAACAAAATTAAATTATTGCAATGATTGCACTAATAAATATTTATGAATTAAACGAGAAGTTTAATTCAGGGCTGCAATACCAACACAAGAAAATGTTTTTAATTATACAGTAAGTGTAAAATGAGTTAAACAGGTTCTTCATTTGAGTTTGTAGAACAGGAAACGTGGTACATTTCGGGAAATGAAAAAAAACACAAGAAATAAAGCGAGAACTAAATACAAACTGCAAACTGATTGAAGATTGCTTAATAAATATATATTATAAACGTTTCTTCAAGAATTCAGTACGTATCTCATTTGGTTTTGGCTGAGCTGTTCATACCTAGTTTAGATGGTTTTTCGGTGTACCATAAAATGCTGGATATGATCAAGGGTTGTTCTTTAGGAGCGTAAAATTTGCTAAAGGTGTTAATTTGTAAATGTAGAAAAAACAGTTTGATATAGCACGTATTTAAGAACTGGTTAACAAAAACTCAAATAGTAATATTTTGCTTTTATTCTGGATAATATCATGAATCTGAGGAATTGTAAACGGGGTAGATGGCTAACGTATGGAGGAAAGTGGTCTTATTTGTTTCAGTTTGTACATGGTACAAGGGTTGACATTATGTCTTACCAGAGATTAATCTTATCTCCTATTTTATAATCTAGACCTTTTATCAACAAAACAAGTACTGATTGCTGTAACATTGTCCTATAATTCAATTTACTCAAAGATTTACTTAAAAATCAAGAAAGAGATTTACTATATCTTTGGTAATTATGTGGCTTGATGAGATGGCTTTGCTTATAGACTTATCAAGGTACTCTTAATAACTGCAAAAAACCCATTCTTGGGCCAAAAACCTGTTTTTCTAATCTTATACACGATAAAAAACTTAAAACTGAACCGCTACAGCCTAAACTTAATTTGGACTTATAACATTTTATAAATGATTCCTAAACTAAATTAACTTCTGTATTTATATTAATAAATTTTACATATTTTCCATATTTTTACAAAGTATGTTCGAAGTGAGCGCTCTGCGTAATGATACATTTTTGTGCTAAAATGATCTTATCGAGAGAGTCATCTTTTGTAAAACAATGTTGTAATATTATCGATTTTTTTTTAAGAATGTACGCTTTTATTTCATCCATAAAGTATGGGATTCAATTTAGAAACTGTATACTTCAAATAGCCTCAAAGGAAAAATCACCACTAAACAGATCTGAGGAACGAAGTGGCCACTGACATCTGCTGAAAATTCGTTCGTTTGTTATAACCGCATGAATGTGTACTAGTAAATCATTTTGTGTGTGACATGTTGCTCCGCTTTGTTGAAGGAAGCCGTAACCTTTTTCACATTCCGTTAACTGTGGATAGAATTTTTCGAATATTGTGCCATAATCCTGCCAAAATTAATATCGATGTTCTTATGCGATTACCAGAAATTGCACACCATACATCGATTTTCTCCTCGTGAAATGGACACTCAAACATCCGATGAGGAGTTTCAGTCAACCAGTACGAATTAACGAATTGGTGTCGTGCGGCGCTCAGATTTTAAATGAAACCTTGCTTAATACGACGTGAAATATAGCATCGGGTCTATCTGTCTATCAATAATGTTTTTGATAATCCAATCTTATTACTTAAAACCTTTTGGTATACTTGTTTTACCGATTCAAACCATATTGGGTGTGTGAATAGTATGCTGTTTACGTTTCTTCATCACAAAATATTAACACGCAGCAATAATCAATTATACTCAAAAAAAGACCCTAAAAATATCTTAAGTATTTTATATTACTTTATATATTAATTTTGTTTCACGTCGCTCAAGTCGGTGTGTGGTTAAGTGAGAACGTGTCGGATCCGTAACCATGCACATATCGGTTTGAATCCGACTTCATACACATATATTTTTTTATACTTTTTTTAAATTTAAATATATTGATTTCTTAATAATTATTAACCCCTGATTGTAAAAATTTTTGAATTAAAATGAAAAGTACATAAAATTTTATTTCAGTAATAACTTCTGATTGTTTTTTCATATTTTTTTCTTGTGTTGTTATTCTTGAATTATTATTTATTTTTATTTTTTTTTACAATCGGAGGTTAATAATTATTAATAAATCAGTATATTTAAATTTAAAAAAAAAGAGATGAAGTTTGATTTGAACCGATGTGTTTTCCCCTAAGATTCAAATATTTCATTAATTAAAATTTTATTTGGTTATACCTTTGGAAGTAATGAAAATAAGTACCACTTGTGATATATCGTTGAAAAAGTCCAAAATCCACATGTTTTGGATTTTGGGAATTTTTGGTTCAGTCGATTGCAATCAAACGGAGAGGTGCACAGCTAGATGTTAACAGCACTCCTAAATACAAAATTTCAACATTCTACGGCCAATCGTTTTTGAGTTATACAAGATACATACATACGTACGTACAGACGTCACGCCAAAACTAGTCAAAATGGATTCATAAATAATATATACAATATTAAATAATAATAAACAATGAAAAAAAAAGATAATAAACAACGTTTAATTGTTCCATATAATAAGCAAAACATTTTAAAATATTTTACAAAACTCTTACCCGATTTCATTTATTTAACAACGAATAATCATATGAATTGTATTATTTCTGTAAACGTGATTTGTATTACATATAAATGAAATCGGGCCGGAAAGAGTTTTGTAAGACATTTTTCTATTCTTATGATTTGTATTATTTCTGTAAATCTGATATATATTATTCTTTGTTTAATAAATGAAATCGGACCGGTAAGAGTTTTGTAACATTTTTTCCTACTTTATGGAACCCTTAAACATTGTTTATTATTATATATGTATTTTCTATTGCATATATTTAACATGTATTTTATTTTAAACAAAATTCCTAATTAGTAATAGATTTTGATAATGGAAATATAGTGTCTTACCTTTTTTGATACTTCCTTTACTTCGTTAAAGGAAGTAAAAAGCTTTTTACAAGATCCAGTGGATACGTTTTTAGCCGCATTTTGTATTGGTTATTCATTTATTATTTTATTTCTTATTCTTGTCAATATATAATAAGTCTTCTATTAATTTGTTTTAAGTTTTGTTTCGTATTTTTGTTAATACTCGTGTATCATCAACGTTTGTAATTTACGATCGATTATTTTTTATATTTAACCGTTTATCGTAGCACTTTTACGTGAATATATTATAATTTTTATTTTAATAAATTAGTCTTCCTTCACCTGTTCTCTTTTATTTATATTTTTATTCCCAAATTTCATATTAACATACTGAAGTTTACAATAATTATGCGTAAAATTTTATTTGTTGAACAATTCTTATTTAATTCATTTTCAAATTGTTTCTTTTCATTTCTATTATATTATTATTTCTTTTCAGTATTTAGTTTACTAAAGTCGTTTAATAGGTTTTTAATTTTGTTTTTATTTTATAAATAAATGTTGCCTATAGATTATAATTAATGGTAAGTTATAATATTTATTTAAATTGTATTCTTTTCTTTTTAATTAGGGTTAGTTGGTTCGTTATATTTTTATTGTTATTAAAAAAATAAAAAAATTAACTTATATATTTAATAATCGTAAATAATAATCAGACCTGTCTGTATTCTGATTAAGCAGTGTAGAAGAGAGGGGGGGGGGTTAAAAAAAGGGATTAAAAAAAGAAATCTGTAGGTGGTAGAAATGATGTTTCTCATAAATTATCAGCGTTAAAAATTAAAATATATGTATTTCAGACAGTCTTATTGGAGTGAGCAGCAAGAGGGGAGTTTTATGGTTAGTCTGTAGAAGGTTTTAATTTATTAACACCGGGCCAAGGTGTTATATGTTGTTGACCAGTCCAGCGTAGTGTGTCCTCTCTAGTGTTCCTCTCCTCCGTAATGTCTGTTGTTCTGCTTTTATGGAACGATATATTATGAAATGTGACAACAATTTGTGGGCGTTCATCCTTATACATTTGCAATCTTCAGACTCTTTATATTAGTCTTATTATATTGCCTATGGTCTATACTCGGCTTATATACTTAACTAGCAGGAACATTTTATCGGTTTTAAAATACCGAATAGAATGGTCGCTATGAATTTTTTTCTTGTAATTTTCATTCCCATAAAATACTTACTTGGTTATAATTTGAATTTGTTTTACTTGCGTTTAAAATTTTATATTTCCTTGCCGTTTTTTTTATTCACTTTAAATTCATATATTTATCATCGTTAAATTTAAAACAGTTGTTTTCAGTTTGTTTTATTTTATTTTATCTAAAACAGTATTGTTAACCGTTGTCGGTTATGCGATACGTAGTATGGTACGAGTAAAAATAAAACGTTCCTATTGGTTTAAAATTATCATCATTCACTTTACACACATAACTGTTCCATCACATTTTTTCGTAGTTTATTATTAAGTTATAAAATTCCTTCTTAGAATTGACAGAACTAAACTTGGGACCTTAGAAATATTAATTTAAAATTTTACAATTACCCCATCTATCATCTACGATTTATTTGTTTTAATATAATTTCATAAAAAACTTTAGGTGTCTTTAAAAGTCCTATAAAATTGTAAATATTTTTATGGAAATAGAAAAAAAATTTCTTTTTTAATTTTTTTTACTATAGAACTTCGGCTATGAAAAGAGAGGATTTACTTAGTAGTTGTGGTTTAATTAACGGCACTGTTTTAAAATTGGGCTAATTAATTTAGATAAGAATCACGCTTTATACAATCTTATAACAGCATCTTTTGTAACGTTTTAGAAATAAAAAAAAATTTTAACTCCCACTAATCAAAATGTATTTGAGACTTTAATCGCCATTCCACGTGATTTAGAATTTAATATGTTCTTCTTATTTTCATGTTATGGTCTTCTGATCTGGCTAAATGTTTTATTTTTCATTTGGGTGATATGACACGTTCCACAGTTCCCGGATTGGGCTCACCTACTCATTCAGAAAAGATGAGCATTTTTTTAGTTTATGAACTAAAAGCCAAATTATTTTTAGTGTGTATTTTTAATGTGTTTATAATGTTCTGCTGTCATTTGAATTAAAAAAAAGGGCTTTTGGGTATGATGAGTGTCGATTGTATGGAGGAAAATCTTAAAGTTATTCTCTAGGCAGTTGTTTGTCATGTTTACCATTTTTTCCTATATTCTTATTTCTTTCTTCCTCACTAAAACTTCTGTGGGTTTAGGTGAGATGCTAGGGCTTCTATGACGAAGATCTGAAGAACTGGTTAGTCCTTGGTGGGATCGGTTGAGAGGTAATTATTTATGAACCTTTCCGGTGGAAGCACAGTTATCCAGACGGACAAAAGTTTTATATTCCTTCGACCGAATTTCTCCTAAAATACAACACAATACAAACTTACATTTTACATTTTGAGTCACTTCAATCGTCATTAAACTGGACAATGTTTTGATTAATTATCTTTTCAGTAATTATTATCTTTGGTAGTACCAACATTTTTCAAGCTTCTGCTTATTTTAATGTAGAGAATTGGTGACGATGAATATTTATTTATTAAGACATTATAACAACTGTTCCTTTATAAGGCTTTTTTGTATTATATATATAAGCTTAATTTTTACTTCACTTCATAAAAACGTTATTAGCTTCTCAAATTTATAAAATTTCAACTAGTAAGCGAAGGTAGGAAGGAATTATTGACCGACGACTGGCTTCTTTCTGATGTCCCATCGAGGTATACTATCCCTTGTACTTCTTACCTCAAACACCGTAGGTAGAACTGTTACGCATCCATATATTTACGGTTTCTAAATACTGAGTAATACTAATGCGTCGATTATTCAATAGATAACAGCTTAATTCTCTACATAAAAAGATTTTTACTAATCCTTAAAGAAAAAATGGCTAGCAGATTATCAATAAAGTACTTGGCAAACGGCTATGATTTGATGAAATTGTAATTTCTGAGCCCAATATGGTTTTCTTTTAATATACACCTTTATTATTAATTCCTCGTACATTCACTTTACAGGTTTAGATTTGTTTAGACTGAACTTAAATGCCGTAAAAGTAAAAAAAATTCCTTCCTAATTCATTTAAAATTTTTCTTTAAATATTTCTAAATATTTAATTACAGTTTTTCTTTAATTTTTTATTATTAATGATTTTTTTTTCTTTTTTAGGTAATCAGTTTTGTTAATTACCAGTACCGTAATTTTACTAAAATATTTTAAGTAGGTAAGTCTTTTATATGCAATATTACGTATAATTCGTTGTATAAAACGAAACAGTTATATTTAAATATTTTTTTATTTTTTGTATTTAATGAAATTGTTTCTGTTTTTTTACTCAGCGACTTTGTAGTTGTACGATATGAGATAATAATGTGAAGAAGCCAAAAGAAATGAAATTTTTAATGATTTTTAAACATTTAACTACGAATTCATAAATTTTTCCTAAAAATCTCAAGGTGTATCTTTCTAATTTTTAATTAAGGAACCTTTAGGCGAGTTTTGAAAATCAACTGTGCCACATCATGTACCGTCAGTATTTATTGCGTTAAAGAGCCGATGTAAGATGTTATCTTACGTAATGTATATAACTAGCGTAACCCATGTAATACGTTAACGATGTAGCGGGTTGTAAGTATGTGGGGCTACGTTGTATTTTTCTGTTAAAAACCACAAAATAGGGTAAGATATTTTGTTAAATGTTATGCTTTACCTCAGTCATGGATAAAATGTGTATTCTGTTTTAATAATTTTTTCTTACCGACTTTACGAAGAAAATACAGAATTACTTTAGGTAGGTTGTGGAAGTGTGAAATGAAAATTAATTTTCTTTACGTTTTGAGGTATGAGGAGTACAAAAATACCATTCACTTAAATTGGTGTTTCCTTTTATATATATATATATATATATATATATATATATATATATATATGTCTGTAAATTTCACACTTTTTAAAGAAAAGTATGTAAAATATTATCATACTATAACGTAAAACACTATAAATAGGAATGGGGGAAAATTACACTTTTTATAGAATATAATGTAAAATACTATCAGTACTATTATTTAAAACATTACAAATAAAAATTGGGGAAATTTTACACTTTTTAGAGAAAATTATGTAAAATACTATTACGTTAATGCTATACGTTGCATACTATGCTATACTGTAACGTTAATGCTATAAATAAAAAATGGGTAAATTTTATCCTTTTTGTTTTTTAGAAAATTATGTAAAATACTATCACAGTATTACGTAAAAAACTATAAATAAAATTCGAGTAAATTTTACACATTTTATAGAAAATTATGTAAAATACATACGGTGGTAGTTTCGACTTCCAACATCCGAACTTTTATTGTTACCATTACATAAACAAAACCTTTAAGAAAATAATAAAAGTAATTCACTGAAAAGTACTGAAGTAAACATTACGCGTGATTACGTCAATATACAACATAAAAAATATTCCTTACTCTTGGGTTTTGTTTGTAAACAAAAGTATAATGTTACCAACTCAACATTAGTAACCTATTATAAATAAAAAAAAATATTAGAATACTATTTAATACTATTAGGTTCCTTTATTCTACTAAATGTATATACTTTTAATCTTAATTTATTTATGACACAACTAGGGAAGAATTATGTTTTTTCCCTTAATTTTCTTGTTAATATTCAGCTTGTAGGGTTAATAACATGAGATAATTCTTACACACTGTATTGTGATTGATTAATAATATCACATGTTGAGTAACTATTATTTTTTTTAGGTTAGTGTTGATTAAAAAAAATGTTGTTAAAAAAAAAAAATGAGTTGATAACCCCCCGGGTTAGTCTCGTGGTGTACGCCTCTTCCCAAATTAGCTGATTTGGAAGTCAAGAGTTCCAGCGTTCAAGTTCTAGTAAAGTCAGTTATTTTTACACGGATTTGAATATTAGATCGTGGATACCGGTGTTCGTTGGTGGTTGGGTTTCAATTAACCACACATCTCAGAAATGGTCGAACTGAGACTGTTCAAGACTACACTTCATTTATACTCATATATATCCTCATTCATCCTCTGAAGTATTATTTGAACGAAGTATAATTACTGGAGTCTAAACAGGAAAAGGAAAGAAAAGGTGATTGTTGATAGAATGGCTATTTATTTAAAGACCTTTTTTTGATCAGTAATTAATGGTTTTCTACCTATCATTTAAAAAAAAAATATATATTAATATAAATGTAGTTATTTGACTGATTTAAGTACGAAAAATACATAATTTTATTGCCATAAATAATTATATTTATTTTTTATTATCAGTAATATAATTATTTGTTTTTTTATCATTATTCGTTTTTTTTTTTGTTATATATAAACATTTTTGGTCGAATTTAAATATTCATGTTCTTTATTTTGGAATCCACATCTGTCTTTAATGTATTAATATTCTTAACCAATTTAATGTTTTAATCTACATAATGTAACATATCATAAATTTTGAATGACTTGGCAAGTGCAAAGACTAGTTCTCATTTTTATATTATTTTTTTTTATGGGTTGAACAACTTTGTTTGTTTGTTTTTTTCTCTCTCTCTTTTTAACGAGACATTTAAATTGGAAATGTGATAAAATGAGACATTTATTTAGCGGTATAAATGTGTTATATTTAAATAATTTGACAATTACATTACATATCCTGTGTAATAGTACGGTAATAAATTCGAGATACAAGATTGCTTTTATACATTTATTTTCGTTTTGTCGCTCTCATTTTGTGTGTATGCTTGTGTGAATTTTAAGTGGAATAACTAAGTAAGATAATGTTTTATTAATTGGCATCGATTTTATTTTATTAATAAAATTTATTCAAATTATAGAGATGTTTATTTTCGTTTGCTCAAGAGATAAATTTCGAAATTTTGTGTAATAGTCTATAATATCTTTGCCGAAAAGTTTGTTACTTATACATTTTTTAAAAAATCAAGGATGGACCTTATTAGGTAGATTTCATAAGAAAGTTACCTAATGGGTCTAATGGGTACCACGATTCGACTTCCGGAAAATTTTGACGTTCGAGTTTCCCGTCCCCAAACCCCAAAACCACTGTCAGTTCAAAAGTTTATATATATATCCTTACTAATATTATAAATGTGAATGTGAGTTTGTTTGTTTGTTACACTTTCACGCAAAAACTACTCAACCGATCATCATGAAACTTCGGACACATATTCTCAAAGGTATTGCGAAGGACATTGGACACTTTTTAGTAAAAAAAAAACAATATTTTTTCGGGAGGGTAAAAAAATTTATATTGGTAGGTATGATCGTCCGACAAAAAATTTGACCAAATTCAACGCCATCTGGCGTTCCAGTAAGAAAATGAAATAAAGTGCCAATCCAACACTGTAATACAGACGATCAAGTCACTATTCAATTGAGTATAGTGCTTCTGGTGTTTCGAATCCTTCTATATTTTTTGTTATTCTTCTGTCACTTCTAAGCAATACTAAAACTTTTCCAGTTTTTGAGGTTAGGTGCCTGTTTATTGTTTTACTTCTAACGCTATTTCTAAAGCTGTCACTTTTACTGTACAAGGACAGATATATCATCAAATTGGATCACTTTTTCCAGCAGATAATGAACAGCATACATTTTTGCAGGTGTATTTTACGGGCGATGAAGAAAATGAAGTAAACCGTCGTTGTCAGTATATTGAAGGAGTCGAAAGAGATACAGTATTGAAAATTTAACGAATGTTACACAGCCACAATTTGTTGGTAAATACCTTTAAAAGTGCAATAGAAAACTGGCCTCCAGATATTTACATAGTGGTCATTCATGCTGATCGGACTCCACGTGGCGAACATGAGAGGCGTTATAATGCGCCGATGATCAGTGAAGTTGCTGTTTTAGTTACTGGTGAGCCATGCTTTCCACGAGACATAGTGTTACGGGCACATGATAATACGCTGAAACGCGTAGCCGATACTCATAAATTTTATGATGCTTTGCAGTACCCGTTAATTTTCAGTAAAGGTGAGCCAGGATATAATTTCAATATTCCAGTCATTAATCCAACAACAAGACAGCCAGTTCCCAATAAAAAAGTTTCCTGCATGGATTTTTATGCGTATCACATGATGCTTTGAGAGCACGACTTCAATCTCCTTTCGCGGTCAAGGCAACTCTTTCATCAATTCTTGGTAGATATGTATATTAAAGTAGAGAGCGAACGCCTTCGCTACATTTCTATAAACCAGACGAAATTACGAGCTGAAAATTACATTCATCAAGATGCGATTAGCGCAGATGGTAATATTAGACCTAACGACATAGTCAAGATGGTTATTCTGCCTTCTACTTTTGTGAACAGTCCCCGTCATCTGCATGAATACAATCAAGACGCTTTCGCTTATGTACGAACTTACGGCAGGCCTGACCTCTTTGTAACTTTTACCTGTAATCCTTCGTGGCAGGATGTAACTAAAGAGCTAATGCGCGGGCAAAAAGCCACTGATCGACATGACATAGTTGCTCGCGTATTTCGTTTAAAGGTTCACCGCAACCGAAGCCGCAGGTAAAAGCTAGTACACAGTGTGTTTCTAAAATGGTATATTTTTTGGATTCTACCTGTAAAACTAAAAAAAATATCTTTAGGGAAAACGGCAATTTCTCCTTCGTTCTCCTACTTTCCGCCAATTTGTTATTTTTATATAGAAACACTATATATATATATACATGTATAAATATATTTCACTTTCTTGTGGACACGATAACTGCCGTAATTTTATGCCAATCACTTTCAAATTTATACATAAAATATAACGACCCTAAATCTCGGTTTAATTCGTTAATGGGCAAAATCGGACCGTGGCGGTGGAAATGAGGGGGCTTTTTTGGAAAAAACAAAATATCGCTATAATTTTCTTATTAAATAAAATATCGCATTCGTTTAAAGTTCCTACTGTTCATTGAATAAGGGCCTAAAATTTATCTAAGTAAAGTTTTTTGATATCACTAACCATTGGCCCAGGCGGTGGAAAAAATAGGGTTTCGAAGAAAAAAAAACCTTCCTTAATAGGCACAGTAACGAATCGGTTTAAAGTGGTCGTTAGTCCTCTAAACGCTACCTAAAATCTTCGTCTGAAACAATTTTTGGTATGACCAACCCTTAACGGCAAGGGATGGTCAAAGTATTGCTGGAATTTTAAGAATATGGGGCTTGTCATATGCTGAACACGTGAAACTTTTTTCAAATGTAATCATTGTCGTAATGAGTAAATTTGAAGTTTTTCTTAACTTTAATGTGGAAACCTTTTTTATCGCCTACTTACCACCGCTGAAATCTAACTTCGCCTTTCGGCGTACCGAAAGTATTTATTTTATTTCTCAATTATGTTTCTATTAAAACTAATTTAATTTCATTATTAAGATTTATATTAAAACCTTGAAGGAAAAAGAACCTTTTCTTACTGCTTTTTAATCTAATCCGGTTAAATGCGCTTGCTAAATACACGAATAAAATTCTTAAAAACATGGCATATTAACTGTCTAGTAACTAATGTTTTTTATTAGAAAAATAACCTTTTTCTTCGTTTCATTATTTTTTAAAAACAACTAATTATTGGGAATTTTTTAAGTAATCACTGTTTCAGTCAGGAATAACATAGTTCAATATAGCGTCAATTAATCTAACAACTTTGCAAATGAAAACTCTATTATGTTCATTTTGATAATCACTTTGATAATACATAGTAAAAACTTTGAACACAATTTAAAAACAACCACATTGCTAGTAAACTGATATTTGTACATAAAATTGTCATTTATTAAACTCTGCTGGCGATGTAAAGTAATTTTATAATTAATCGGTTGCTTTTCTTATGAGCAGTATTTCTTTTCGGCAATATTATTACTACCAAGTCAATGTTTCTATATGTGTAAAAGCTTCGTTTTTAAGACGAACAACCGACCAGATAGTTATAATCGCTTGATAATACGAGCAATAGATTGGCGTACCTATTTTAAATTTTGAAAATTGTTTTATTTTTATTTTTTTAAAGTAAACAAATTGTAAAAATTCTCACCTGGTTGTTCTGGTGATGAACTCGTCGTCATAAATCAGTTGATTTCGTATTCGAAGGTGTTCTTTGATGGTTAAGTTTAATCACGCTTCAGGAATAGTCGACTGGAGTTTTTTCAAAACTGTGCACACTTAGCAGTACAGTTAACTGATAAGTCTCTAATGATTTTAATTGTTGATGCGACTATAATTAAAGTATGGAAACATTTTAAAATACTGTACACATCAAACCGCTTTTTAAATATATAAGCAATTATTAACTAATACTCAAATTTCTTTATTCATAGATTCTTCGTCTATAAATTACAAATTATTTTTCATTAGATTTCTTTTTATCCTATCAATAATTATTCATAATTTTTTGTATTCAGTTTTATCAAAAAGAAAACAGATGGTTTTTTTAATATTAAAAATATATATTCTTAACTGAAATAAAATATCACTTAAATAGGCTGTAAATGGAAAACTTTTGTACCATTTATTTAATGGTTAAATTTAAGTTAATTTAAATTTAAGCTCATTTAAATTTAAGCTCATTTAATTTAAGTTATTTAATGTCTAAATTAATTAAAAAGAGAAATAATTAGTTATTTGACAGTGTACATGGAATATTTTAGAATTTTTGCTTAAAAGGTATAAAAATATAAGTTTGCTTCAGAAGAGTATAATACGAATTTTTTTTTACCCATTTGTAAAAAAAATTAACAAAAACTGCGTTATGGGGTAACAGAAAAATGATTGGGGATTAATATAAAACATAAGATAACTTTCCGTTGCGGAGTGGTAGCGTCTCGAGGTTTCAGGTTCGAATTCAGTCAGGCATGGAGTTTTTCATACGCTAAAAATGTCCATTCTCATAAGGGAAAATGACCAAAAGCAATCGATGCCCATAATCTTAAAAAAAGATAACTCTCAATTTTAAAATGAGATCGATAAATCGAATACGATGTAAAAATCATTACATAATGAGTTCATTTTAATCACGTCATAATCTCTTTTCTTTTACTGTTTGAATTCCAAGTATAACTATATTTCACCATGTACAACAAAGTTTTTATTATTGTGGATTTTTTTTTAATTAAAAATTTTGGTTTTTAAATATTTTTATTTCCATGTGCTGCTCGGCTCCCTAATAACTAAACACCATGCCCATATAAGTCACTGCTAATAGGACACCGCCAACTCATTTTAATTTTACTTTGAACTTTTTAGAAACTTTCAGTATTTAACTGCAATCATATCTATGATTATGATATTTTTGTTCAATATATTAATTCTTCACTGTAATATATTTTCAGTTATATATATTTGTATGCATATATTTTATGAATTTGTATTATCAATGAAAAATGAAAGAGATGTAAGTAAATGAAATAAAAGGGGTGGAAACAAAGCGAGTCTGAAACAGCAGTTGTGAAACATATATATATATATATATGTTCATGTTCTAAATCATCCAATACAGGTCGCCTTATGTATCGTGTACTGCACGGTACAAATGTTCAATCAGGCAGAACAAGGTGCTAGCCGGGTTCTTTTATGTGGGCTAATGAATAAATGTCGCCACGTAAAAGCTTTAAATGAGAATTAATCGTTGCAGCTGCATTATAGTGACCCCCCGCCCCTTTACCGCTTATTTTCTATCTCCTTCTTTGCCTTTGTGGTATATTAGGCAAGCAAACAATATATAGATACTATGTACGGTTCATCAGGCAACAAGATGTGTCGCATTGTGAGGTCCCTTATGAGAAACCCTTTTTAGGATTTTGCAAAACAATTCTCACGGCTGAATACAGATTAATATGACGTTCTTTTTTCCCCCTTATGTAGTTTGTTGTTAATTTTAAAGGGCGGTTCTTTTAACAGTAACGAACTTATAAAGAGGATGTTGTTTAGTCAGTTTACTATCATTTCTTTGAATATTATAAAGATGAAATGAGAGGGCGTGAATATAATGATCGAAACCCTTCAGTTGGCCCTTCCAAAAATTTCTTAATAATATTAACTTGTATCATGATATAGCTTAGAGAAAAGGCTTATATTGTATGTAAAAATTTCCCTTAAGGCATTGTATTATTTATTTAAAAATATTTCTTAACCAACAGTATTAGGCACAAAAAGAAACTGAAGTGTGTATCCATATTATTTACAAAAGAGGTACGGTATCCTACAATACACTTACGGCACACTTATATTAAATTTAAGAGCTTTAATATTATATTCTTTACAGTTGAATATAACCATTTTTTAATACAAAATATGCCTATGATTTTATACAGAACCAGAAAAATACCGTATAACCTTGAGATCATCGAAAATAAAATTTTCTCGAAAGTAGTCGCCAGTTTTTCCTAATTGTACGTTGCAATCTGTTCAACTATTGAACAATAAGCAACCTCCTTCGGCTCAGTGAGATGAGGGTGATATATAAACGTAGTGTAGTCCTGCACAAACTCAGGTCGACGATTCCTGAGATTTGTTGTTAATTGAATCCCAAGCACCAAGTAAAGCGGTATTCACTGTCGATAATTCAAATTTGTTTAAAAGCAACTAACTGTTATACGGAATATTTTTATACTACGATTTGAAGATACTTTATACTAGGTTATAAACCTCAGAACCTTCGACTTGGAAAACCAACTGTTACGCGACAACGAGTTAACCACTAGACCAGCCCTATGAACTGATTAGTCAATTAAATAAAATATAAAAAATTATAAAATAAAATTAAAAAAATAAGGTATTTTGGTTATCTGGAGTCTCTTTAGGTTTAATGTAAAACGTTCTGGTACGTTAAAAGCTTTTAATTTTGATTTGGGCTTTTTAATTTGATTTAAATGTCGAAACTGAAAGCTCTCTTGCATCTAATTTATCATCCCCTCAGAAGTAACTTTCAAAAAAAAAAACTACGTTTACTCTTATCTCGAACTAATCAGATGATATATGTACCCCTGCAATACAATTTAAATTTTGACTTTTTTCAAGTTGTTGCTTATTTAAAATAAAGTTATTAAAACATAACATGGCGTTTTTGTGAAAATTTCTTTTATTTGTTTTACTTTGTATTAAATATTAGTGGGCCTCGAAAAAACATGCCTTTATCAAAAAAAAGCTGTTCATAAGAAAAAGTTTAAGCCTGCATCTTGAAAAGGATTGCGGAATACGAAAAGGATTACTGAAAACGAAATAAAAATTGATATCGAACAAGAATCAAGATTTTCTAGTATGTAGCAGCACCTGGAAATCGAAAATGGTAATGGAAATGTGTAGCGTATGAAAAATTCCATGCCTTACAGCTCGGAGATTTGATTAAAGATTTAACTATTTTCTTTAATTTCTCCGTGAAATTATTTTGAATGTTACATTACGTTAGGCTCTCTCTTTTCCTGTTTAGGCTCCGGTAACTACCGTTTAGATAATTCTTCAGAGGATGAATGAGGATGATATGTATGAGTGTACATGAAGTGTAGTCTTGTATATTCTCAGTTCGACCATTCCTGAGATGTGTGGTTAATTGAAACCCAACCACCAAAGAACACCGTTATCCACGATCTAGTATTCAAATCCGTGTAAAAATAACTGGCTTTACTAGGACTTGAACGCTGTAACTCTCAACTTTCCAAATCAGCTGATTTGGGAAGACGCGTTAACCACTAGACCAACCCGATGGGTTTACATTACGTTAGGCTATTATATTTTAATCGTCCAATACTAAAATAAAAAATTACTATAATAGTAAACTCATTTTATTGCATTTCTTATTAATTATAGTATCAAACAACTATTATCAACCTATAAACTTTACATGTAAGAGAATCATCCTCTGTTAACAGCTGACTTTCAGAGCAATAAACTGTAACCGTTAGGAAGCGTTAATAACGAATAAAAAAAAAATCTTGAAATGGTATTTAAAATATTTTCCGCTTAAGTTAGCTTTATTAAAATAAATTTCCTTTATAAAATAAAAAGAGAAATGCTTTGTATTTTTACAAAGCATTAGTTATTAGTCTGAATGTTTGTACGCCTGTGAGTGTGTATGTACGTATGAATAAGATAGGTGAAATTGAAGAGCTAGAGAGGAATGAAAGAAAAATAATTGAAGAAAGGAAGACTGTTTTTTGGGACATATTTTCAGAATGGTAGAAAAAATTAACTAAAAAAATAAAAAACCTAAAAACACTTGGTTTAATGAAGCTTTAAAGGATATGAGAGAACTAAATATCATGAGAGAAATAATCTTAAATACAAAGTGATTTTTTAGTCCTGTTACCCAATTGTTAATGTCTGGTAGTTTTTTTCTAAGAAAGGGAAATTGTGTTTTGTGACACGAAGTTGGTCGCGCTACTCAACCGGTATAGATACGGCAATGTGAGGTGATTCTCCTCGAGCTGTGTAAACTTTTGTGCCATTTCCGGTCGTGTTACGAACAGAATGTCTTTTACTATAGAACAACGAGTTTTCATTCTTGAACAATATTTTGCTACCAAATCGTACGCGAGTGTAAAAGAATCATTTCAAATTAAATTTGTTGGTGTTGGAAAAGTTTACGAAAACTTTCCACGAAAGTCGGCTTGTCATATTCGAGTGTTCAGAAAGCCGCTAAAAATTGAAATTGTATCCGTATCGCGTACGATTAGTCCAAGAGCCTCAGCCTCCAGATTTAAACAAGCGATTGCAATATTGCCGTTGGTTTAGATCTCTCGTAAATGATAACGGAATCGAATTTTTAAACACAATGTTCTTTAGTGATGAAGCTTGGATCTATCAGGATGGTTATGTGAACAGTCAAAACTGTCGAATTTGGGCGGTTGAAAATCCTAACGCTTTACAAGAAAACCTTTACATCCTGAAAAAATTGGTGTGTGGTGTGCGATATCTCGTCATCGTATAGTCGGACCCATATTCTTCGAACACACAGTAAATGGTGAAGCATACAGGAATATTGTGCGCCAATTTGTGTCCCTCCTGGAACCTCAAGAACGGTATTGCTGGTTTCAGCAAGACGGCGCTTCATGCCACACGTTTCGAAAAACCATGAATTTTCTGCAAGAGTTCTTTGATGATCGAATAATAAGCAAGGGCTTATGGCCTCCAAGGTCCCTAGACCTCACATCTCCTGAAATATAGCCCCACTTTTTCTGGGGCTATATTAAGTAAGAGGCCTTCAAAAACAATCCTCACACAATTGATGAACTTAAAGTCAATATTACAGACTTAATCACGAATATTTCCAATGCAACTCCTAAAAAGATTTCTGCTAATATGCTAAAAAGAGTCCGTGCGTGTATAACCGCAAGAGGTGGGCATTTTGAGCATATTCTTTAACAATTATGTAAGTAATAGCTTTTTATTAAATCTCTTTTGTAAGTAAATACATTTTTTTATTCCACCTAAATTTTCCTTTCTTAATTTACATTTAAAATTGGGTAACAGGACTAAAAAATCACTCTGTAGAAGTAGATTTAGTTTCAGGAAAAACCGTAAGAGAAATATGATTACAGCTGGAGTGAAGAGAGAAAGTGAAAAACATTGAAAAAAAATGAAGAAATTAGGAAGAATGAAAATCAAAAGAATAGAAATGATTAAGATATTTATTGTGATCCTAAGTTAATGTCAAAATAAGACGTTAACATACAAAAGAAAAACAATTCTTACCGTTTTAATTTTGTGTTACTGTATACAAAATTATTACAATTTAATACTTAATCCATTATTTTATTGCTTTTTGAAAATCATTTACAGCAATTTGAAATAATTTTTATTATAAGTCTATAGAATAAAAAACTTCAAAAAAAAGACTGAAATTAAAGTATATATGCCCCTCTAAAACATCAACATTTTAATTATGTTCGAATTTTAGTAAAAAACTATCATTTCTTTTGAAAATTTATTTTAGGTACAAATCCAAAATCCACGTGATTCATTAATTGTTTGTTTGAACCTTTGCTTGGCGCACTAGTATTTAATAAACATTTTATAACTAATTTTATCCCATTTTCTAGAACATTTTCTTTTGGACTCCAACGAAACTGCACAGGAGTCAACGAAATTTCAAGTAAAATAAGTCACTGTGAATTATACAATGTGTATTTTACAAGTAATACTTTTTTTTATAGTTGTGACACATATAAAGCATTTGAGGCATTGATCAGAGATTCTTTTTCTTAAAGTATTTGTATTCACTGCTATGAACATTGTAAAGGTATTACTTGTTACATTAATTATAACCTTCATTTCAATTGGCTTGGAATACTTATGTACAGCGATGTAATATTTTTTTAATAATAATTATAAAGAAAGAATAGCTGTGCCTGGAGTAGCTTATGTCTTGTTTTAGAATTTCTGTAAAATTTTCTGTTTAATTTTATGAACAATTGTCCACCTTATCCAATTTTTACGTCATAAAATATATAAAAATTAATTATTGAATAAACATTTTCGATACTTTCCAATAGTCCTACACTTTATTGATATTGATTTATCAGAGTCGTTGTTCATCATATTGTATTACGCTACTGTTGCTGTGGTATATTCCTTTATTTCATCTTTATTAAAAAACTGAGCCCATGGGGAATCATCTTTTACGAAGATATTGCAGAAATAAAGGGGGATAATATAAACGGTCATGGTCTGTTTCCCTTGAGCTATAGGAATGACTCACGTTGTAGTCGCATTTATATGTAATAATTTATCGAAAAATTATGTTTATTAACATAAAATATATCTATTTTTTATACCTTAAATTGAATTGTAATAACAAAAAACTTGCCGATTAAAAATTCTAATGGTTGATTGTTAAAAAAAATTAATTGGTTTTTCTTTATTACATTAAATAAATCGAGTGGTATCGTATAATATTTACCATTTAACATATTTACGTGCCCATAGTCATGTAAATATGTTACAGGCTTTCATTGTAACATAAATAAAGGTTTTCATTCATTTCTTCTTGTTTATTTACTTTCTTTATATTGTATTTAAAAATTCACTGAAACGAAATTGAACCTATTAGATTTTTAAACATCTTTTTTTTAAATTTAATTCACTAAGCATTTGGCACTGTTGGTATTAATACAGTTATATAAAGTTCCATTTACTAACAATTTGTAAATATATTTTCAGAAATAAATATCCAAAAAAAAAAAATTTAGTATTTTGGAAATATATATATTTCCAAAAGTCCTTACTCCATCATCAGGAATTTCTTATTAGATGTTAATTAAAAATTCAAATGTATAATTATATTTAAATTAAAAATTGTTACTTTCGTAATAGTCGGGTCGTCAAGAAATAAAAATAATTTGTACGTCAATAAGACTATAATAACGTCATGTACTAATTATATTATAGTATTATTTACTTGGTAATGTATTTTGAAAATTGTTGGTAAGTGGAATTTTAATTTATACAATCTTTTTTATTTTATATGGAACGTCCACTCACGTGATTGTAAATGATTTTCCGTCTGCTTATATTTCGTTCCGTTATAATCTTGGACAGAATTGATCCAATTTAAAAAAATTGAAGATATGTCAATTATTGTTTTATAAAGCGATTATGTCTTTCATTTTTTGCACAGTTTCGTCATAACAGCACCTGTCGTTCATAATCCACTACTTCTCCCACATTTTTATATATTCAAATTTCATATTATAATTAAAGTTGTTACGTTTTTATTCTTTTTTTGTTACGTTTTTTTATTTTTGTACATTTAAATAAAATCTAGTAGTACATTAATAAAAACACTTAAAACAACTTAAGTAAATACGAATATTAATATAGACGTAGAGCGCGAGAAGTAAATGGTAGTGCAACGAAATATAAATTTTTTTTATTTTCATATTTAAACAGCCGTAAAAAGGCGAAAACTACACTATTTTTTATATGTTTTATATTTGAAGTAATTTCTTAATTATATTCGTTGTAGGTAGCAGCAATTCATGAGTAAGCATTCTTTACCTTTGTCTCATGAATATTCTTGCATTCGTATATGCAATATGTTGTAAGCATCTCAACGGAGATAGCTTCTCTCTGTTCACGAATCCAGTTTTTAAATATTAATAGTATGAGGACGATACATTTAACCTTTTAATAAGCTCCAATAAAAAAAAAACCATGTATCGAAAGATCTAGTTACCTCACCGGCCTAATAATGACGGGTCATGATGCGGTGTTATAAAAGATCTAGTGAAATGATAATCAATGTTCTTGCGCTATGAGTTCCTTACTTGCTGTTATTATATGCAATTTTTCACTGGGTACTCGTTAACTTCTTCATTTAGAAATATCTGTCATCTTTCTATTTCGTACAGAAAGGGAAGTACGATTCCGTTCGCAAAATCATCTTTTAAGAAATTACTTTTATGTAAAATCCATAATAAATATCATAGATTTCGGTATTAGATAATCATATATGCATAAAAATAAAATTCTAATGTCATTACACCTTTATTTAAAAATTTTTGTAAGATTTTCTTACATTGTTGTAGAGATTGGCGGATAAATCTCTTATTTTATTAACCGATTAGTAAGTATATTTTTTGTCATGGTACATAAAGCGTTAACACATTGTAGTACAATATTTTCGCATTCCGTAGTTGTATCTTATTATCTTTTTGTTATTCAGTCATCTTTTTTATTTTTCTAAATTTTTTCGTTTGTTTTTCTTATTTTTATTTTTATTTTAATTCTTTTTTTCGGATGAATTAATTCACTAAAGAAGCTTACAGTGAAGCTTCATTTTCTTTTTTTTTGAGATTTTCTGCTTTTTACGTTTCGTTCGGATGAATTTATTTTATATGGACAGCGTTTTATGTACGTCTGACAAAATTTTAAATAAATGTAACCATTTTTAAGTAAAATATTTTAAATGAAAGCTAAAATCTGCTTAAAAGAGAAGCAACTGCAAAAAAATTAATTTTTCAAAGCGTATTTAAATTTCGAAGTTTTGAAGATTGTATTTAAGAGTTAGTTAGTTGCTGGTAATTATTATTTGGTTTTATTTGACGGAGAGTTCAAAAAGCGAAATTTAAATAACACTCTATAAAGTTTTATTTTATTTTTTATTTAAATTTATGAAAAGTAGTATATATGATAAATAGAGTAGTGATTTTTTAAAAAAATATCTCTTATTTTAAATAAGTTAATCTGTATTTTTAGTCTTGTACATCTGTTTTACAAATAATGCATCTTTAGTATTGAACAACAAATGAAATATTAAAAAATTATATCTAAAATAACAGTAATGCTCATAAAATCTCTTTTTGCTTTTATATGTTTATACATCATTTCTACGCACGTTTAACTTCGTATATAAATTTAGTTGACTTTCTTAAGATTTATTAGGGGCATTTAAGCTTTATATTGGATTTCGCATGAACAAATGTCTTGGTTTTTATTTTAATCTATTGATTATCTTTTAACAACCATATAATATGTACTTAAAATATTAAAAAAAGCCAGCACTCACTAAATCTCGATCATCTATAAAATGAAATCTTATTTATGTATATATTAATAATGTAAAAATTTGTCCAAATTCTTTTTAGGCTTTAACTAGACGCAACAGGAAATATCATTTAATTGAAGTTTCTTTCTAATAATGCATTTTAAAGAAGAGAAACGATTTTGGGTGATCGCAGATGAGATAGATTTTGTATACTTACGCTATATGCGGATAATAATAATAATAAAAATTGTAAAAATAATTGGAACAGTTTTTAAGCTCCAAGGCTTTGATGAAATAGCATTTATCAATCAAATGCTGGTTTATGTAACATGTTAGTTAAGCATAATATGGATTATAAAAACCTATAAATCATACTAAGTGATTCTAAGTGGTTTTTCATATACTCCATATGTTATTCTTAGTCTTAGATCGCAAAATGATTTAAAATCTTTTTATTTATGTAAATTTACATGTTAACTTTTATCCGCATAATTTTTTTATTAACTATACTAGTCATAGTATACCTTAATCGATAAGTTTAAAGATTAATTATTAGCTTCATAAGTAGATAAAAATTCTTTTTTTATTCCCAAACAACTTCTTGTGTTATTTTCTGTTAATCTATATAATTTCATTTCAATAAGTGTAAAGACATGATATTGCTTTAACTTCTTTATTTTTCTAAGAGTTTTGTGATCCAATAACTACGAGAAGGTGCTTTTTAATCACTTTATTCAAATATATGTTTGTGAAAATAGATATTGCTTATCCTTTAGATCGTCTACATTCGTTTATAGAACCGGCAGTCGGTGCAATACATTAGCCACGCAGTTAAATGCGTGACAAGATTTGTACAGTACTAGAATATTCTCTTCAAAGATTTAAAAAAAAGTACTTTTTTAACTTGTCATGACTTTAAGCAGGTGTGGAACGTTTAAATAAAATCCCAAGAATCTATTTTATTATTTGCTTAATAACTTATCTTTTTCCAACATTTTCATTAAACTTGGAAAATGCTTTTTCAGTATGAACTATTTTCCAACTAATAGCTATTTTAGTCTGGATTTGTTATCTTTAAAAATTAAAATATCATGTACGTTTCGTTTTAATAAGGTAAAAAATGTGATGTGGGCACTACATCACTTCCTTGTACGCCTACTCGATTACATAGACACATTTAAAAAATTTTTTTAAATGAAAAGTACATACAAATTTATTTCATTAATAACTTCTGATATTTTTTCATTACTTCTTTTTCATCGTATTTTTTGAATTATTATTTATCGTAAAAACGTTTTTACAATTAGAGTTTAATAATTATTAATTGATCAATATATTTAAATTTAAAAAAAAAGCTAAAGAAAAAAAAGGAAATGAAGTCGGATTCTCGCCGATGTTCCTTCCCCTTGTAAGATCCAGATATTTCTATATTAAATTTTATTTAGCTATAACTCTGGAACCAATGGAAATAAGTACCACTTATAATAATTCGTTGAACTCTTTCAATGAGAGCTTTTTACTTCAGTTAAGAAATAGTCCATAATCCAATTTTTTTTGATTTTGTGCTTTTTGGACACTTTTGGTTCAGTCGATTGCAATCAAAAAGGAAGATGCGCAACTAGATGTTACAGCAATCCTAAATCGATAATTTCAGCATCCTACAGCTAATCGTTTTTGAATTTTTCGAGATACATTTTGACGTCACGCCGAAACTAGTCAAAATGGATTCAGGGATGGTCAAAATGGATATTTTCGTTGAAATCTGAAAACCGAAATTTTTCGCGACTGCTAAAATAAAACTTTGCTGGCAAACATTGCTCTTTAATATAGGTTAAATACTAATACAAGATAATTAAAGAGGGTGCGGATGACAATTTTATGTATAGTATTATCATACAGTATAATTTTTTTAAATGTATTTAAACATATATTCTTATTGTCTACGACATTCCCGGTAACGTTAGGATTCCAATGCGAGGTCATACATCAAAATCGGTTCAGCTGTTGAGAGCCACTACGATGGAAAATACATACACACACCGTAAACTCATTACACTCCTTTTTGAGCAGTCGTGTAGTATGAAGATGCTTATATTTGAAAACGTTACCATATGACTGGGATTAAGGTATTTAAGAAAAAACTTATAAAATATTTTGTACTTTAAGTTCTCAGAAGAGGAAAAAACACTTTTTAACCGTCACATAAGATGATCCCATACTGCAACCTGCTGTTGTTAAATGCTGCTCATAAAAAAGTGCTGTGGGTGATCGTTTTTTCACGAGAAATACTATAGATCGCTCGAATTGACGCGAAATATTTAATTACATGATTTTAAACATATTAATAATCAGGTTATGAAAATGGATGAAATATATATTATTTGAAAAATTGTGATAATTGGATAACAATTCATTGGATTGGGACATTAACCCGTAAATTATGCAAAGACAACTTTAGTTATTAAAAGATAATCTTTTCTGAGTTTTAAACAAGTGTAAAGTTTTGTTCGGTTAAAATCTAACCTGAAAAATTGAAGAAAAAAATTATGTCCCTGAACAATATTTTAATATTTTTCGGGAAATCTGAAGTAAAACACAACAGATTGGGTGGTCAAAAACCTACTATTTTATGTTTGGCGTAAAATAACTTTATTAAATCGGTAATAAATACATACAGGTTTCAAAAAAAATTTGATTCTAAATAAAATGGTATTAATAAAGTATACAGAAATTAAATACAGACATAAGAATTTCGAATTTTGTTAAAAATAAAATATTCGTAACATGTCAAACTTAAAAAAACAAAATTTCCTTTATTACAAAACAAAAGAATTAAATATTTTAGAATTGTAAACAATCAAAATAAAAAAAGAAACAAATAAAAATTGAATGAAAAAGATTTTTCATTATTTAAAAAAAAAATCAAGTAAACAAAACATCAGTAAAATAATTTATTAGACATTTTGAAAGCTAATTGAAATAATTAATTTGATATAAATTTGTTTAAAATAATTTCCTTCATAAGTTGGCAATACTAATACATATTCCAACAATTAAGGTTTTTATGTAGCAAAAATATTTTAAATAAATGACTGGAATAATACGTGTGTATAATTATCCAACAGTGCGTTATAGTTTTCCAATGAAGAATATGCAGACATCATTTTTGCTTACGAGTTTTACTACTACTACTACTAAAAATACAGTTCTGGGACCTATTTTTTTTTTTTTTTAATTTCTCTGTTCAAATTTCATATAAAACCCCTAAATTTATTCTTAATTTTGGTCCCAAGAATTACAGTTTGGCGTAATTTTACTGAAGCCACAAAAATCAGGTCGAGATTTTTCGCTAGTCACCACTCGCTAACGAAGCGTTTCTGAACCTACGTTTGTATGAATTTTCTTTATATTTATCAGTAAAGCATATCCTAAAAGTATATATATAAAATATCTTTTTATTAAAATGAATCTTTGCCAAGTTCTGTCTTTTTTTTTCGAGTAATAATAACCTACTTAGACGTTCACTATTAAAATATTATGAATTTCCGTCGTGATTTTACTTATAATACAAGCAGAAGTCACTGAAGGAAAATTTTTTTAAAATATGTCGTCACCCAAATTTTATTTAAACAATTTTAATAGTGGATCAATGATCTACTCTTTATTGTATTACAGTTTGTGTATAGCATATAAATAATTGAATGTCAAAATAAATCTGTTTTTTTTAAATAATATATATACATATAATCGGCGTTTTTTATTTTAACAAAAAAAAAACTTACTTTTGTCATAACAATGGGGATTAACATTAAATTTGTGAAATATTGATTATTATTTCTTACAATTTTTACTTCTTACAATGCAAATTAGAAGCATTGTTGTACTAAAAATTTATTTATTTTATGTGTGCACAATTTACGACAATTTTTTTTTCTTCTTAACAAAAAAAACTCATTTCGATCATCTGCTGTCAGTTCATTTATTCTACTTAGCTAAAAGTAACACGTGCGAGTCTGATGTGTGATCCTTTCTGTTGGTTATGCAAAACATAGAATTACTGGATTGTAACCGTGTTCCGGCCTTTGCTTTTGCTTAATATGCTGTTAGATATTTACGGGATAGCCCACCGTAGCCGGATCTGCACACAATGGTTAGTCTATCAAGAAATTTTATTGCCAAATTCCTTTTATTTGTTTTCTAAAAACGAACAGACACGCGAGTTCGCGTACATATACTGCTTTTGAAAGGTCCTTATTGATGATTTTTTTTATACTTAACATTAACGTTAATAACTGTAAATTTATTTTAATGAATTTTATATCCACGTACTAAAAGAAATGGATGGAAGCCTAATGTGATGTAGTAAAAACTAAAAATCGAATTTGAAATTAGGTTAGATTCTTAATCTACGATTTTTTTAATAAAAATAAAAGAAGTTTATTTTTTCAACTCTACGTTTGGTGTTTATGTTTCTGTGCACGGATTGAACCCTGTGTACTTTGAGCAGTGTTCTTGCGCTGAATTTTTTACATTTAAATTAACGTAATTCTGATTTATAATTTATTGATTCTGATTAATCATCAAAGAGTTGGTTTACTTTATTATAATTTATGCTGTTTTTTTATATAATAAAACTTATTATCGTTAACAGTTTGATGAGTTTTTAGAAAGAAAAAAGTCCAAATAATGTAACAGTTAAACAAGATGGGAAAGTAATTCTGTTAATTAAAAATTATCCATTCAGATTATTTTGTCCACTTCCGTCACTTTAGAGGTTTTAAAAACTTCTATAAATGTATGGTTAATCTATTATAACAAAATAGCTTGATGTTTTCTAACTTATGTGGGATGTGATGTTTATGTCTATATATATAGAACATATTTGTGGGAAAACTTGGGTTACCTTAATTCTATATTAAATATCAACGAGAGATTTGCTTAGTTTTGTTTAATAAAAAGGATGAATAGATAGGATGCGATTATCAGTCAAAATTACTGAAAACTTAAAATTTGATATGTATGTATATTTTTTATGACATTACTTGTCTATTAAAAAATGTATATTTTTTTAATGATTTTAGCCGTATTTTAGTGATCAGTTGAACAATTTATTTTATTTATAGTTAGTTATTAAGTAATTTTGTGTACATTCTATTTATGGACGTAGTTATACAACTTAGCGTCAGCAATTATTATTTGTTTTTTGTTATTTTATTAATTTTTAACGAAATAGCGAATTAGCAATTCCAATGATGTCTGGTGGATGATTTTAAGGAAACGCTTATAACTGCATCCATATCATTTACAGCTATTACAAGTTCTAAGCCTACAGATTATGATTTGCGTGCTATCTTTGCAAATGAAATGATGCACCGTGAGATGAAGACTTAATTTATCGTGTCGTATTCAGTGACGAATCAAATTTTATGTTAATGTAAAAGTAAACGCTCATAATGTGCATATCTGGGTAACAGAAAATCCTCACGAAATATTGCAGTATAAGCAAGACTCCCCAAAACCAAATGTTTTTTGCACAGTACCATGACGGCAAGTTTACGGGTCGTTATTTTTCGCGGAGGCAACTGTGTGGAATGAACTACCTTGATATTTTAAACTATGACTTTTTCCTCAATTGCAATACAAACCAAAGTACTATATTAGGCAACGAGATAGTTGAATGAAAGTCTCCCGACCGCTGGATTGATCACCGGGGACCACATGACAGGGCTTGATGACAGGATCAAGTGTATGTCCCATTGTTACCAGCTGAACTACCGGATTTGAGACAAAGGATTGAAGCAGCTCTCCTATTGATTATACCGTACTTTCTGATTAAAGTAAGGAAGTTACTACTTTCATTTCACGTATAATTTATCAATGTAGGTAAAACTTAATAAATATTACATAATTTCCGATATTCATTTTGAAGCACACTATATTACTTATCAGCAAGTCTTTTGAGTTGTCCAGCTTAAAAGATTACGACAACAAAAAACGAAAAATGTTATATTTCTTCCGGAATTAAAAATCCATCCGAGAGCAAGTTTTTTTTTCTAATCTTATTAACCACCCTGGCGGTAACCGGCATTACTTTTCAGCATTATCTCATAGTTACACGCGGTGTGATGGGGAAGCAGACTGGCCCACCCTAGCTTGGCCCCATTATGAGGCCCCCATCGGGGTCTTCCGTGCTTTATCAAGACGCTGTAACCTCCTCTTCTGGATGGTCAACCGAGAGCAAGTTTAGATTCTTTAAAAGGAACACCTGTTTCCATCACTAGAATTTGTTAGCGTATAAAAATGTTCAACTGAGCTATAAACCGTTCAGCCATCTCCTCCGGTGGGTTTGTACACAGCATGTTAAAATTATGTAATAAAACGTTGTTTCAAAAATTCAGTTTTCCAAATTATAAATAAAAGAATCATTTTCTTTGAAGAATTGAATATAGTAAAGCCTTTGAAGATTTTTGAATTCGGTGTAACCTGAATATTTTTTTACTAAAAGGTAGGCTTACATCGAAGTTACCTAATCGGGTGTGCCAAATACCAGTTGCCAAATTACACCATCCATATTCAATCGCTATCAAATGTGTGAATAAAAAGAAAGAGAAAGAAACTAATGGAAATAAAAAATACATAAAAGTATGAGAAAAATGGAGCAGGATGTCATTCGCAGATCGAGAATAAATTATTTGAGGCTACCTTCGGCGTTGTACTTAGAGAAAGCGCGAGGGATCTCGGCACAAAGGTTCTTTCTCATATATAAAATATCCGACAAAAGGCATTAATTCTCGCGGTAATGGCGGGTGCTGAGAATATTTTTATGAGTTTTGAGGGTGAGAATAATAGCTTCGGATAGCGGGAGGAGACGAAGACAGTTCGATAAACGAGGATGGAATCATCTTCTTTGCACCGCCTCTCCCTTTCTCTCTTTTCCTTTCTCTACTTAAAAAGAAATATAATATTTTCGCTTGAATTCATCCATCCCCATTTTTGCTTTTCATTGGTTTAAATGAATGTAATCCAGCGCGCTCTGATTAATCTACCATCAAAATGTAATAAAAATAGATTCTTGTATAATTTTCTTTACTTTAGACTCCTTTTCATTTTTTCTTGTTATGATTCTTTTATATTTGTTTTATTTTATTATTATATTTGTTTTGAGAAGTAAATATATATATATATATAGTCAATTACTGTTCTACAACTTTATGTAAAAAAAATTTAACATTTTCAACATTTAAAAATTTGAAATTTTTCAACAGTTCAAATTTTTCAACATTTTGTTGAATTTTATGTAAAATTTAATTAAATATTTTTCTTTCTAAGATTTTTCTTAAGAAAAAAACATTGTTTATTTGTTGCTGAATTTTTTTCTATAATAAAAAAATTATTTTCAAATAATTTCTTAACATTATTAACTTGTTTGAATTTATTTCCGCAGTATTTCGATAACTAATAAAAAATTTTAAAAATACGGAAACATTTGTTGAAAATAATTTTCAACAAAAAGCAATAATAAACAATAATTAATCAATAATAAAAATAATTTTCAACAGAAAATGTATTTTCTCATACATGTTCTGAATTTACTGAAAAATACAATTTTTGTTCCGAAGTCTTAAGAGCTTAGTTTATAAAGTTGAATTTGTGAAAAATATTTATTTTTAATACGCTTATTAATTACTGGTGTAATTCCATCTCTTATACGTAGCCATTATATTAGTCAGTAAAATATTGTTAGTGTTATACTTGGAGTTTTGTAAGATACCTAAGTTATGTTGTACATTAACTGCAAACAGTGTATTTTTATATTTGAGATAACAATTATTTTTGCTTATTGGTTTTTTATGTAGTCGAAAAAATTAATATTAATATTAATATTAAAATTAATATTAATAATCTGTAAATGATTTTTTTTCTATTCTGAATCGTATGGAATTATGTCTGTTGAATTTCAACGAAGGATTACATTAATGATGATAATCGATATCGATAGTATCGCATAATTAATCGATACGTGTGATAAATGTAAACCTACATTTTTGCATGATGTTTTGTATATGGGAAGATAGTCATTTGATGATATATTGTATTCGTTTATGAGAAAAAAATATAAAAAAGAGTTTTTAACGTGTGTGAAAAAACTTAAAAAATGGAAGTACAAAAAAACGAATAATTTTTCCTGAAGAGACTGAATTATCATTTATTTGTATTTTAATGAGATTCTACATTTTTTCTTTTTTGTCATCATAGTTCTTCAGCTATGCTACGAGCAGGAAAGTATGGTAATCAGTCAAAAAAATGTGGTATAGATTTTTTTTTCATTTCTCGATGTTTTATGACATGAAACCCCCCCCCCCAAAAAAAAATTGGGGAATAATGTACATGCAGACGTGTATACTTGTATAGGCTTGTTTAAAGCCTAATTAATTTTCACTGGATAAACGGATTTTGATGAAATTTTGTAGGGAGACTCTTTATATGGGACAATTTGTTGATAAAATTTTGGGCTCAATAACTCCAGTGAGTGGGTTTTTATTTGGGGGGGGGGGTAATTTTCTCAAAATTTTGCGAACTTAACCCCATTATATGTTAAGCTCAGTCAGTATATACGTGATGCTTATTTTATAATTTTTCCCTTCCAAAAAATCAAAAAAAATATCTATATTGCATATTTTGAAACCGTATTTCTTTTAATGTCTTCCTAGGCATAGAACTAAAAAAAAAAAAAACTTTGGCGCCTTATAAATATGTAAAAACATAATTTTAGATTAATAATATCGATAGTTTTAAATGGAATTACTGTGGTTTATCTATTTGTATTTTCCAAAGACGAATGGTAATATAATAAATTAGGCTGAGAAAAAAATAATTCATCGTATTCTGTACGATTTAAATGAATACAAATAAATATTTACCTTAATATCATCTTTAAGTAATTCTTAGAAGTGAACGAAATGATAAAGACTGCTACAAAATATTAATGAGTATTATTGGGGAGCTACCATTTACAATAGAGAGTTTATGAATACGTAACACATGAATTAGCAGTTAACTTACTACGACTTCCGGATCAAAGACTTGGTGTAAATTAAAAGCCAAATTAACAAATTAATGGTATTTTAATGATTCGTAAAGAAAAGTAAACTGATTATAAAGGGAGAAGAGAGGTAAGGAATACAGTTAAAGAAGAAGATAAAAGATCACCGATGTACAATTAAAAAAAAAATTGTTAAGTGGAATTGGATCGGTTATGTATGTCATCAGACAGAAAACAAATGGGCCTGTGACAGAAAGGGTTCTAGATAGAGTAGCTGAACCAAAGATTACGTGAAAAACATAGAAAGATGAGATTCACTGATCTTTTTGGAAACATTTGGATAAATTTTGCGAGAGACAACAATGATTATTGAAAAATCATATATGCAACAGTAATATACTTAAATGCAATTACAATCATTTGGCTGTTCGTAATTTTAGGGATATATATTTTATTATCAGTTGTTATTGGTATATAAATGTTAAAAGAGGGTTTTTTGGTATTTTATTTAAGATCTTTGATTAACTAATTGGTTTACGTGTGACTGTTTTATTAATCTATGAGTGATCTTTTTAACTCTACCTATTTATTTTTTATCAAGTAAATTCACATTTTATCGGGAATAATAATGTTTTATTTTCCAAATTTTGTTGATTAATTTAATTTTAAAAATTTATATTTCTTAATATCGTATGAAATTATTTAATTGACCAAAATAATTTTTTATTGATGTTGTTTTATTCGATTGTATCGATAGTTTTATTTCAGTTCCAATTCGTACAAGTACTGTTACAATATGGCCTCTTCTGTAACGGTATTGGTAGCCGGATAGACAGTGAACTGTTGGAATACCATTTGACGCGATGTCAGAATAAGCCCTGTGGGTGATATTGGTCGTACAGTTCTCCTCCCATGAGTAATCCATTGAACGGTCATGTCTCTTGACCTCCCACCTTCACCCCCCAATTCACACTCCTCTCTTACTGTATTGCCAGTTGTCTAAGGCTAAACGTCCCCTTTCATTATTATTTCACATCATCTAAAGATGTTTTAAATAAAAAAATTCTTGTCTGAAAAATGAGAAAAAACAAAATATAATATTTAGATAATTTAAGTTTTTTTTAATTTTGTTTTTTTTTTGCGTTATAAAACAAAAAAAAACATTACAAAGCAAACAAAAAGTTTTCATTTGAAATGTATTACATTATTACAAATCAAAAATCAACGCAAGCGATGCCATGGGCTACAAGTAATATTATATATTTTTTAGAAAGTTGATTTTAAATTGTTAAAAAGTAATTAATTTAAAAGATAAAGATTTAAAGATTAGATATAAAAGTAAAGATTTTTTTTTTTGCTACAATAATTTATTAATGAAACTTTAAAACGTGGAAAATTAGGAAAAATTTCATATTTAAAAAAAAAAAAATCTTGTTTTTGATTATTTTAAATTTCAATTTTATTTAAAAAAATAATAATACGCCAACAAAAAAAAATTATGCAAAACATTAAAATGATATTTTGCTATTGGTCTACCTTCTTCAATGTGGAGTGTTTCTCCTTCGATTTAATTTGGTTAATTTTTTTAAAAATCTACATTTCTTTCATAGAAACAACAATTTTTAAATATTATAAAAAAAAATAATCTTGTCCAGTTACAGTTTTATTTTATTATAACTGTATTTTATCAAGTAAATATTTTTCTGGGATTTTTAAGTTAGTATTATAATAATAAAAACCCTCCGGCTAATGAATTATAAAAGCTATTACCGTTAACGGTTTTTGATAGCCTTATGGGTTATTGCAGCAGTAAGAACCAATAAAACGACATGGGGGTTATTATATAGTTATGGAATAAACGAACATTCGTGTTTACAATACCGTGGCACTCCTCAAATATGCGTGTAATGCAAATTCACATGAACACTACCGAAACGAGTGGTTTGAATACCACACCGATTTTCCGGTAAAAAAAATATATATAGAGAATGGTAAAAAAAGAGGGCTGGCTGTCTGTACAACCAATTGCTACTGCAAGAATGCTTACGATATTTTCTTTAATTCTCTTTTATCCGTGTAAGAAATTTTATCATTATATTCTCTGCTTAGGACTAATAATTATTTTTAATTTAAAATATGTTTACGACCGTTTCGTTTATTTTTTACTTTTTATTCTGATTATTTAAAAAATATTTTAGAGATTTTTTTTGTACTTTTAAACTATTAATCAGTGTTTTCCATAATAGTATTTTTTTCCATGTTTATTCACGTGATATACGACTGGCTTGAAGACTTTCTCCATAACTATTAATCCTTTTAATCTCAACCTAGTTAATGCATCGTCATCTATTTTATGCATTCATTATAATCTTTATCTTCCTCTACATTTGGCACCTTCTATTATTGTTATATATATCTTAACATATACGAAAAAATTTCTCTGTAATTTCCTTAAAACCTATTCAGTTCGTAATTTGTCAAACCATCAAAACTTTAATTACCTCCTTTAACACTATATGTCAAAGATTTTTGTTTTTATGGCGACGATTTGCGTAAGTGTTTTAAAGAATATTTGTTTAATTTCTAGATCCATATTTGATAGTTTGTTGCATGATGTTCTACTTTTTATGCCTTGTTTTCATTCGTCTTTTGTAATTTTACTTTTCTAATTACAGAATTTTCTTACCTATTTTGATTTAGTGGGCTCTCTACTTAATGTTTAAGTTGTCATTCTTATCCGTTATACTACATTTCACCCCTTTATCGTTTTATACTGATTTATTTTTCGTATCCAGTATCTTATATTTATAGTATTAATTTGTTATAATCAAATTTATGTTATATATAAAAAAGTCCTTCTCTCCACCTATCCACATTGTGCCTATTAGAAGATAAAAAAGCAGGCAAAGTAGACTCTCCCAGCTAGCTATTAATAATAAAAATTAAAAGCGTAGAGCCGTAAAAATAAACAAAAAAAGAAAATAATTTTTTAAAAGGGGGGAATAAATTTTAAGAAAAAAATTTCTAAAATCATTTTATATAGACGCTTTAAAAATTTGCTTAATAAAATTTTCTCTAAACTTACTCAGATAAGGTCGTACAGCACTTGGTCAAAAGTTTTCTCCAAGTTAAAGAAATCCCGGTGCATTGGCTTCTGTTTCTCATGGTGGTTTTCAATAAGCAGACGTGTGGTGTGAATTGCATCGATCGTGATCGGCTACATAATGTCATGGATCAAAATATCAAGGACATGCTCTACATTTTCATTCTGAGGTTGAGTAAACTGAGGTCGGTAGTTGAAGCGATCGGCGAGATTGCCCTTTTTTGAAAATGAACACTGTTGTGTTTCGTTGGCAGTCAGTTAGAGCTGGTTTTCTTCGGCGATTTGGTTAAAGAATTATGATAGCAACCCAACGGTATTGTCATGCCATTCTTGTCAGCCGGTCGCCTTTATTCTTCTCAGTTTTTCAGTGATTTCGGCAGTATTGAATGGTTGGATTGGCCCCTCGGCGTCAGCTACAATCGACAGTAGAGAATGGGGAACTCTTCAGTACTAACTTCTTCGTAGTATTACTGCCACCATTCTCGCGCCCTTTTTCTAATCGATTACCAGTTTGCCGTTTATGTCATTGACACTATAGTATTTGTCAGTATAGGTTGTTTTATGGTGTCGCGCTTTAATCAGACAACAGAGGTCACGTTCGCCGTCGTGTGTGTCGAGTTTGTGGTAAAGGTTGCTGTTTCGTGTGGCTTTGGTCAGTGCCACGGCTTTTTTCGCTCGATCTTTTATGTACTCCATCTAGCGGTCGTTGGATTATTGAGGAATTGGTGGTAGCAGTTTGTCTTGACCCAGGCTTTCTTCCTGATGTCCGTTCATAGTTATGTCTGTTTGTCAGTTTGATAACGGGTAGGTTTTATTGTGCCGAGTTTAGAGGTAACTGCTTCTAGGATAGATGTCGTCGCTCGCGTCTATGTTTGCTTTACAGTTGTGATTGATGATAGATGAATTCGCGTGATGACGGCAGCTTCATTTACCTTAAAACGCAATCACACGATGCAGGATTAGCTACTGATTGCTTAGTCGTCAGGTTTCGGTGGCGCAGTGTGCAGTTTACAGATCACCGGCCTTTGTTACGCGGCAACTGTTTTAAGATGGTATAGATTTGGCGTCTTATGCATCCTTACGATCCCGTCGTCGCATCAGCATGAAATTTATTTGCGTCGTCGCGTCCCTGCTGTAATAGGTGGCTTGTTGCGAGTCGTGCTTTGAAGATGGTGTTGACGAAGCGGAGCTCGTGCGCATCAGGTTAGACAAGGATCTGATCTACGGTGTCGTTCTTAATGCCAAAGCCGTGTTCGCCATGCGGGCTGTGTCCATTCTTATCACTTTCAACGTGTCCGTTTAAGTCGTCCGCTACAACGACGAAGTCGGTCAGCGGCACGGCTGCGGTTTTCTCATCGATTAGAAATCAGAAAACGTCCTTACCCTTATCAGCGCAGCCGGTCTGGGGTGCGTATGCGACTGAAGTGTGCACAAGTCGGCAATCGAAGACATAAATGATTTTCATCAGTCGGTCATTGTATTGACCGCGATAGATCCGGTGTAGCGATGAGACGATGATGCTGATATCATTGTTCGTGTTGTTATCAGCATAGTGCTGCTTGTAGCCACATTCAATGTCCCGCGCATTCTCCCCTTTCCATTGCGTTTCTATCACAGTACAGATGTTTGTCTATTCCGGATGGTTTGTCGTTACTTTAAGGTCAATATCAACTTCTTTGTGATGGGCATAGCTTGATGAAGTATTACAATACTGGCGGATTATTTTTGAAGGATACGAAAAAATATTCGCTTTTCCGTTTTCCTTAGTTTGTTGGGCTTAGGATGATGTTTATTCATGCTAATGTCTGTAGCTTTACGGATGTGACTTGTAATTTTCAGGTCATCCACAACCATTGCTGTTTTTGCACCTAACTTATAAAAACAAAAAAGTAATTTGGAAATCGTTCACGATTGGTGCGTTTTGCATTAAGGACATGCACTTCTAAACCCGATTAATGTAATTTTTTTTCTTAAGTCAGGCTTTTTTATAATTAATTTTCTGTGTATATTTCTTCCTTCTGAAGAATTTGAAGAAACATTATACCTCAATAGTGTATTTTATTTATCTAATACCTATATTATCAAACGGTGAAAAATAATAATATAAAATATAAGGTACTATTACTACCTTAATTTGTACTATGGAAATAGTACAAACCCTATTTGTATTATTTCCATAGTACAAATTAGGGTTTTTCGAAACTAGTAATCAGAAAAAAGTTGCTGAAAGATATACAAATAAATTTGTTTAATCATGTAATCGACTCTGGTGTACATGTTGTCTAGATGAAGAGGGCCGATACGAGTATTCTTCTTATATTGTATATTTTTTTTTTAAAGGTATTATTATATTTTTAACAGAAAAGTAAAATTTACGCTTTAATAATAAAATTTAAAAGTACTTTTTAACCAGAAGTCTAGTAGTATACGGCAATGATTATACAATAGTGTAATTGTAATTTAGTTGCTCTCTGTGATTTAGTTACCGCGGTCTGCAATAATTTACACCGTAGTTAGACAGATCACTGCTTATATATAGCTCGTCTTTAGCTTTCAAAGTATATGGAAAAAAATAAATTTTGTTTTACATGGCTTGTTTGACGTGTACGCAATAAAGATCTGCCTCCCATCCGTTCAACATTTTAAAATGTTTGACATCGGTTAGGGGTTTTTATTTTAATTGTTTGTTATATCTGTATATTTATTTGTACGCAAGCTTTTATGAGGTTTATTCAAAATTAAAAATTGTAACGGTTTTTTTTCTAAACAGCATAATAAAATATTTTTATAATGGTTCTAAATCATTAAAATTATTTTATCATCCTTTTTTGGCCCTTAAATTTTTAATCTTTCAGTTACTGTTCATTACTTATTTTATAAATGGAAAATATATTTTATTTTCTTTCTTCAAATATAAATTACGAGAAGGATTTATTACAAATAAAGGGCTTTGCTAACCGATTATTGAAATAATTTTGAAAACAAGATTGGGTTGTAATATCGCATAGAAAGTTTTTAATTAAAGTCTTAAATAAATAGCTATTTTGTAATTGTTAAACGATAATCATCATTAGGCAAAGTTTAAATTTTACGTAGCAAATACGTTAAAAAACAAATAAATAAACATCCATTTTAGATTTTTAATAAAATTTTTATAAATTTTTTTTAGCAAATTGTTTTCCTCATTTAAAAAAGATTTAAAATGGAGAAAACCAATAAAAAATATAGTCATTATGGGAGTTATTAAATTGCGTCACATTTTAATGCATATTTTGAAATAAATAAAAATGTTTATTATTGATAAAGAGAATGAGAATGAAAAAAAAACGTATATTTTCTAAAGGCAGAATTTTTTTAAAACCGAATTTATTACCTAAAAATAAGGGAACGTCTTGAATCCATTATTTTTTTTTTTATATTTTATAACTCATACTCTCGCACTGGTGACAAAAAAATTTGATATTGGCTTGATATTTGACTTTTTAGTACAATTTTAATAAAAAAGTTTTTTTTAAAGAAAGAAAAAAACACTTTTTTTGTATTTTTATTTTCTAATTTATTTTTAATTTTGTAAAACGTTTGCTGCGCCGACTTTCTTGGTAGCGTCTCTGCTTTTTATCCGGAGGTTCCAGATTCGAGTTCTAGTCGTGCATAGTATTTTTCACAGGTTGCAGAAATCCTTATTATCCATCACATTAGATATTATAGGGCATCAGCCTGTGTTATTACAATATTTATAAATAATTTTTTATTTGATACACATATAAGAGCAGAAATAAAAATCATATATTGATCCTTTGACATCACATTTCCAGTGAATTTTATTTGTTTATTGAGCACTTCATAATAAAATCTGCGTTATTATAATTCCACTAATGATAAGTTAATTTATGATAGTATTTATATTTTATCATATTGTTACCGGAAATGAACCGTTTTATAAAATTACAAGTCAGTTAAATTTTAGGATAAGTGTAAAAAATTAATTGCAAGATTTCTCCAAAAGAATAGACGGGAGTCTATTCTTAAAGAAAAACAAAATGAGGTTTAGCTTGTTTAAAATTCAAATCTTTTTTTGAAATCTAATATTAAATAAATTAGTTTATTAAAAAGTTATTTTCATTTTTTCAGTTCTTATGTTTTCTTATTTTTCTTTTAATCATATTCTCAGAGGTAAATGTGCAGAACATTTTCAAACAGAATATGAAAATTTTGAGAATAGAAAATTAGTTTAAGTCTACGTAATTTAAAATTTTGATTAAAAAGGCAGTTGAAAAACTTTTTCGACTTTGTATCCACTTCATTTAAATGGTACTACCAAATTTACCTTTTTAACATTAAGGAGCACCCCTTTTGATGTGAGCAAAGAACAATAACTTTAAGACAAAGAACTAGTTATATATATTTATTAATTAATACCATAATTAAGGTTGGAATAATTAGAAGTTTAAATTTACATAAATTATCTATTTTTAGAAATGAAAGATGAGTGTTGTTATTGAATAAGGTATAAATTATAATAAACAATTCATAAAAAGTTTGTTGATATTTATGATATATATTTATTTTTTTCTAGCTAGTTAGAAAGTGAAGCCTTTGATAAATGATTAAGGTTATACAATAAGAAGAATTACTCTATAGACATGTAAATACATCTTGTGATCTATTCACCTTCAATATCCTTCACAGTAATTCAGTTCCACAACCCGAATTTTTTTTTACATTTAGCCCTAATTTAAAAATCACACCCTTTGTTTTATGTATAGTTTATTAAAAATATTCAACAATTTTTCATTTATATAATTTTATTATGATTTATAATCTCATTTTATATTTTTTTATTTCATGCTTTTTATTTTTTTGTTATTATCATTATTAATTTTAATGCCATTTTTTTTGCTTTACTTTTTTCAAGTTTTGTTTTTTTTTTAATATTGTTCGTCATTCATTCATTTATTTTGATTTATTCATTATTTATTTTTGTATTAAAGTTTCATACTTATATATTCTTTCTAATATATTTTTTCAACGCATAAATATTAATTTTTATCATAAACTTTTAAGATAAATGAGTCACGTTTTTTTATAGTAGTATTACATGCATTGGGGTTGTTAATATTATTTACATCGTTTAAGCTATGTTGATAAATTTGTTTTTTATTCTTAATATTGTTATTAAGTATTATTATGACTCTTTCGCCCGTGAACCTTGCTGTAAATGATTTTTAGTCAAATGATAGAACTTATTTTTTATTGAAAATTTGTTATTTTTTATTGAAAAGTATTTGCAACATTATCGATGGAAATAAGTGCTAAACCAGATAAATAGATTCATCAGATTTATTCAGATTTATAGATTCATAAATAAAGTTCTTACCAAGTATTTCAAGGAGAATTTTTTTTCTTTTTATAAGAAATTTGGATTGATTAAATTATTTAAATATGATCTGCATTAAAACCCCACCCATCGACGCGAATCCGTTTTTCAAGAAAATTATATGCATTTTCATGAGAAACAAATTTAATAGTTTTTTATTGAAATTTTATTGTACCGAAAGTTTAGAATATATAATTTTTAAAATTGTTTATAAACGGAAGGGTTGTTTTCTCGTAAAGAAAGAAAATAATAATAAACTTATTATGAAATTATGGGTTTACAAAGTTTTCTATTTTCTAATAAGTAGTTTATTTATTAAAAATGTCCGCGTTAAAGGTAAATTCAATATGCCTTCTTGAATCAAAATTCGTGAATCATATTTTTACCTGAACGATAAAATCCTTTAATTCTAATTTCCGAAAATGTAACTCCTACGTTTCTCTTTTTATGGCATGGTATGAGAGTGTTTTTATTAAATAAATTATATATATTAAAACTCAAACATATTGATATTTTAGCAAATCCTGACTATGTACATACATTAGATATCTTCATGATATGCTGATTCACTTCGCTCAAGCCGTCCCATATAAAACTCCTCTAAAAAATATACGATACAGGTATCAAAATATTCGCAATCCGATTTTCAAATGTAAACCGTATTTGCAACATTATCGATTAGAATAAGTGCTAAAATACTCTCATACGAACTTTAGTTTTATAGATTCTAAATAAAGTTCTTAACAATTATTGCAAGAAGAAAATTTGTTTCTTTTTATAAGAAATCTGGACTGATTGAATTATTTAGATATTAGTATGCAAGCGACTTTTAAGAAAATTATATTCATTTCCATGACAGTTAAATTTAAAAATGATTTGTCATCGTTAATAAGTGCAGCTCGGGAAAGTATAAAAGATTTGACAGTAGAACTTTCGACGAAAACGTTTTCTGAGAAAAAAAGGCGATTAATGATAAACATTACTTGAAAAATACAGAAAAGCGGGTGGGAACTTTTTATGATAAATTTAAATTATAAATAAATAATCCTTCATATAAAAAATAAAATAGGTTTAATATATCGTTTTATTCATCTAATTACATAAAAAATTTCGTTATTGGCATCCAAATAAACATCTATTATTAATTACTACAGTTATAAAATAAGATTTATATCAGTATACTGTATCTTACAATCAATTTTACGTTTACCTCTTAATCATTAAACTACTTTTTCTCGAATTTTGTTGGCGGGATGTAATTTAGTTCGTATTTTATGCGTAAGCTTTCAGCATTCAAATATTTAGCTAAATATGCAGGTAGAATTTTATTTTAATATCTCTGTGTAAAAAGTTTTTTTTACAATTAAGTTGTTTTTGAATTATTGTATATTAGAATTTCTTCTTTTCGCACGAGTTATTTTTCTGTATTTCCCAAGAACATTAAACAATTATTTAGTTTACTTGCAATGCGAAATTTGATCGGAGAACAAAGGAATAAGTATATTTTTAGGTGAAACGTTGAAGAAAAGATGGTAAAAAGCGTTACTAGGGAGGTCTGAAAGTGAAACTGAAGGATTTAAACAACTTTAAGTGGATTATTGACGTTCTAAGATAAGCTAGAAGTGTAAATTTGAATTCTGTACTAAAATACACGTTATTATTCTTCTGTCCCTAACTCATCTTTCTTGAAAGGCGGTAGAAGTTGATTTTTATGAGTTCAAAATAGTGGCAGAGGCAGCAGTATTTTCTTCCATAATATAACTTCGTCGGGGAGATTTAATACAAACACTATCATATCGCTCTTGTCGAGACTTCGTTTTTGTTACGTGTTGTGTGTTAATATCTAACCGATCTCCTACAATTTACATCTTTGATTTATATTTCTGTTGTAAGTAAAGCTATAAAAGTATGCGTTCTATACGATTTTTAATGTTTTAAAACAAGTGTAAACGTATATTATTGTCAAGTTAAAATAATGTTTAACATATATTTTTATTTATTTATTCATTGAAAATAAATATAAGCAATGTAATAATTTTTTAACAGATTTATATGAATCAAATAATTTTAAATTTAGTCAATTTACATATTTTGTTACTAGAAATATATTATTTTAGGTCAGACAGTTGGTGTTAAAAAGAATTGAAGTGTACTGTTGTGAATACTGTGTATTATATGTAGAAACACATCCTTCCTTGGAAGAATGTGTTTTCTCCACGTATAATACACCACAATTCCTTTATGCTTATTTGGAGCTTACATTTTTGGATTAATTGGAACAAATTCGTAATAAGTTATTTTAAGAATATACAGGTGGTTTAGTTTAAAAAAGAAAAGTTTAAAGTTAATTTAAAAAAAAAAAAAAGAAAAGTGGTTTAGTTTAACAAATTAAACACCGGGTTGGTCTAATGGTGAACGCGTCTTCGTAAATCAGCCGATTTCAAATAAGCTGAATGATTTTCTTTAATTTCGAAGTCGAGAGTTCCAACGTTAAAATCATGGTAAAAGCAGTTACTTTTTTACGGATTTGAATACTAGATTGTAAATACCGGTATCCTTTGGTGATTGTATTTCAATTAATCACATATCTCATAAATGGTCTACCTGAGACTGTAAAAAAATACACTTCACTTAAACTCATACATATCATCCTCTGCAGTAATTCCTGACGGTAATTCCCGGAGGCTAAAAAGGGAAAAAAGGTCGTTAAACTAGTAAAAACCTGACTTTGTGGTTGCGCAGTAGCGAGTTGCAATTCATTACGCATTAGTGAGTCAGTCTCGTGTTGATATCTCGATTGATGGATAATTTGCTACTCGACGATAATAGCCATTTCTTTATATATCGAGAATTTTTTACGCACCACATGACCCATTAATTTGCTGGATTTATAAAGGTAAAAGAATAAAAATAAAAATTAATTTTTCTTAATACTGTAACTTTTGTCAGATGATAAATCAACGGAATTTTGATCCTGAGAACCTCCATTTTTTCCAAATACGTTTTAGGTATGTTTTTGTAAAAATAATAAATACACAAACAATACAGTAAGACAAGTTGAACATTGGACACAATATACAACAGTAGTTTAGAAGTGGGAAGTCAAATACAACTTTGCTTTTGACAATGAATGTCATTAGGGTCAAAGGTCAGTGTCACCCACTCACCCATTTTGTATACAATGCGTAATTTTGTCCCCGCCCCTTCACCATCTTGACCCATTCTCTACGCTGTCTTGTGTGGCGGAGATGTATCTCCATCACAGAACGATGTTCGCCCCCGACTCTCTTCCACCCATGTAGATGTCGCTCTTTTGTGAGATCCTGAGCGAGGTCGTGTTTTCATTGTAGAGATTAAGCCCGGAATCCTCATCCTGTCCATCTCCTGGCGGATCTCGTACTGGATCTTGTCGAAAATAAAAGCGCCGAAGTTGTACAGTTTCAAACCCGCGTCGGCGTCTCTTGCAGTCGTGTGTGCCCTTTATATACAGGAAGCTGTCGCACTCCAGCGTGTACAAGTTTTACTACTGGACCGGGGTTCTCACCTAGTCGCTGTTGTTGACCGTCGAAGCATCGTAAGGGTGGGTGTGGTAGTCCTTGTCCTTGTCCGTGATCTTGTCTATCATCTCCCCTGATTTCGGTGGAATCACAGTGGAGCTCCTTTTCGATTCTGTCGAAATTTGTGCTGATACTTTGACTAGAATTTTTTGTAGAATGCTCCTTACTGGCTATTTCCTTGTTTGTTGAAAAAAAGATTTTCTTAAATATTTCTTTAAAGGTGAAAATAAGAACCCCACTGTAAGCACTTCTTATAGGTCTTAAACGCTCCTGCCAGTTAATGGAAAAGTTTTTGAGAAGGTTTTAAATCTTTGCATTAATAATAGGTTAAATTTTAGAAAGTTGTTGATAATGATCATTATGGATTTCGCTGAGGCAGTGGCACTGAAAATGCTATTCTTAAGAACATTATTTCTTTTAATGATTCTGAGTATGTCTTAGGTATCTTTTTGAACGTATCAGGAGCTTTTAATAATTTTTCTTAGCCCTCTGCCCTGTTTTAGCTGCAGAAAATTGACTGTACGCAAATTGAGCTGAATGTGTTATGTTATGTAATTATTTCAGCAAGAAAGACAGCATCTCAGAAGTAGGAAAGACGTTATCTGAAAGTTATCCGCAGGGTAGAGTTTTATGATTCCTGCTCTGGGATGTTGAATTCGATTCTTTTATGTGGTTTAGGTTACGCAGTGGATGCTGCTTCGTCGCTTATGCGGTTGATGGGCTTTTGGTAATAAAAAAAGATTAGAGGAGATTGATATTAAAGATTAAAGATTATAAGATCGAGTTCAGAGCAGCCCAGGCTTGCAAGATACTCCAGTTGTGGAGTTTGCAACGTTAGATGTTGTTTAGCCCAGAGCAAACAACGAGGATATTGCTCATGGGGAGACTGGCTGTTATCCGACAACCTCGTGTATTTACGGCAGATCTCGAATTAAGTGTGTCCCGCTACATAAGTATCTAGGAGCTCTTTCAATTCAAGAAACACTTTCAATATGCTGCCAAAAATACTTGTAATGCTATTTTTGGTGTTCCGAGAGCAGTTCACCCTATTTGGGGGTTTACGTTTAGAACCATGCGTGTTCTATATAAGGGTGTTTGTGAAGCCATAATTATGTGTGCTACATCTGTCTCTGCTCATCGATTGAGATTTAAGTGTCATAGGTATATTTTGTTTAGAGCCCAGTGGTCTCTTATTGTTGTCTGTGAATGGTGCTCATAGGACTGTCTCGAGTGGTGGTGCTCATAGGACTGTCTCGAGTGGTGGTGCTCATAGGACTGTCTCGAGTGGTGGTCCTTGTTATTTCTGGTATTAAGCCCACTGATATCCTTGCGACTGAGCGCCAATTGTTATATGGTGCCATCTTATCTCTAGGCGCATAAAAGAAATAGGCGACTAAAGTTTCCATTTATGGCAGGTCAGCGGGACTGAATCGTCCGATGGCCGTTACATGCATGGTATTTTTTCAGATGTGAGAAGTATGCAGGTTGTTGCTTGGTGGATTTCCATCAATAGGCATAGTTTCTTTCTGGACATGGTGCCTTTATAGATTAGTTGGCCAAATTTGGTTTGATTCAGACTTATGTCCGGTGTATAGGGCTATTGATGTGCGCCATTTCTTATGTCTGTGCCAGGTACGAAGTTGAATGTACCAAGTAGTCGAGAGCTTGCGAGGGTCAATTATGGTTTTGATTTGCAAATTAAGTGGAAAACTGAAAAGCAGTGGACATATTTGCTGGCTTCCTGAGATTCTTAGCTCTGCAGAGGATGACTGAGGGGGTTTGATGCAGTTATGAATGTATAGAGTAACAACCCGGGTGGCTAAGTGCCCACCTGGGTGCTTACTTCGCCAAGATAGGCGTTTCGGCATCGAGTCACGTTTAACCGAGATATTTACTGTTAGGATAATGGATGTGTTGAGATCTCTGTGATGGAGCTGCAGTGTGGGAGGTTGTAAGTCGAGATGGGGTATGTTTTCATTAGAAGTTTATCAGATTAATGAATTTGTTTTTTGATTTGTGTGTAAATCAAGGGAATTTTAGTAAACTGAATTATAGGATAAAATTGTCGTTGCAATAAACACTTGTTTCTTAGTATGAGTATAGTATTTTTGGTTTTACAAACTGAATCAAATAATGATGTGAATTCATAGTCTAATTGAAGTGAGATTTTAACTTAAAATTTGTTCTAATAATAATTTTACAAATATATATATACAAAGTTCCATTCTCTGGAATATCTAGAACAACATAAAAGCGAACTTATTTAACTAAAATTTTCATTACTTTTATTTTTAAAATTTTAAAATTGTTACATTTATTAGATGTTTATATAGTTTATTATTTACTTTTTAGGGGGTTTTTCTAATTTGTTTCCTTTTTTTAATGTTAATATTAATATTAGTTAAATAAAAGCTTTTTTAAAAAATAATTTTTTAAATGTAATTAAATTTTTTTTTTTCTTTTGTTTTTTGTATATTTTTTTTAAGACGAAAATAAAGTAAAAATATTTATTTTTACACATCGAAGTTACATACGTGTACCAAATTTCAATCATTTTCATACGATAGTTCATGAGAAATGAAAATGTTCAACTAAATGCATGAATTTAGCGTAGGAGTAGCGCGTGGGGGCGTGGTTGTGGATCATATCAAATTCCGACACCGTAGTGCTATATTGTCATCGAAGTTACATAGTGTACCAAATTTCACTGATTTTCATACGATAGATCAAAAGATATAGCAGTTGCAAGATTTGATTATTCCTAAACCGAGTTAAATAAAAGCTTTTAAAAAGAAATTGCGTTTACGCAATTTTAAAAATTAGTTTAGGAGAATAATTTTCTTTGGTCAGAATAATTTATGATTGAGTATTTAATAAACTATCAAAAATTGTTTTAATCAGATTTTAACAGATGCATGCATCTGGTGCCCCGAGATAAACGTTTTAGATAAAAAATTGTTCTATTTTATTAATATTGTAGTTTTACACCATGAAACTTTACATTTTGTTTTTAGCATGATTCTGATCGATTAAACTGTTCGTTACAATACCCTATCAGAGCAGTGAGCTTATTAGCCAATCAGAGAACGAGTTTTTATTAATATCATTAGACCTGTATCAATATTTATCTATCCATTGTATTTTGGGTTTCCGTCGTTTTACTTTTATTTAACTTATTGAGATTTGATAAATTTCAATTATTTATAGCATTTTTTTTTATATTCGAGAATTATATTTTTATGTTTTCTTCGTAGCGTCAGTATTCATTATTTTTTTATTAACTTATTATCTTCATGTTGTTATTTGGATTTTTCTTAAATATTGTTTTTCAAAAATTATTAAATATTTTAGTTTATTCTGTAATGTTGAAGTAGGATCTTTGTGTTCACATGCGTTCATTGGAAGAAATAGAAAGTCTACGAATGAAGCTGTGAATACGTCAAGGGTTATTTATGAAGGTGTTACAGAGTAGCTAACTCATCGTAACACAAAATGCACTACGCAATAAAATAACAGTGGTATGAATGCGTTAGTAATTTACACTGGCATTAAAACTGGACGCTTAGAAAAGTGCAATGTAAGTAAGCAATCTTATGGTTACTATACATGTAATAAGGTTTTGAAGATAACAAGACACTATTCGCGTTATATGGAGTTAAATTTTTATTGTTATACACTTAGCATTGCTGTTCGTTGTTTATTCTTAACTTATAATATTTTCTGTTGAATATAAAAATATTTGTATAGAATTTATTACAAATTATTTATTTGTTGTAAATATTATATCGGTTAAGTTATTAAGACGTTTCTTCTAAGTACTGAAGATCTAATATAAAATTATATTTGTGCTTGTTGCTCTTTAGTTATTTTTTCTTTATTTATTTTTTAATTCTCGCTGCAAAAGAAAAGAATTCAATTTTTTTTATTTTTAGTCATAAAAAAAATCGTTCCACTGGTTTAATGATTAGCATTACCTGCTTACGTCGTAAACTTCGGAATTCGATTACTGGTAATCTTTACATGTGAACAATCCTTTTTCATTAAAATATAGGAGAATTATTTCCTTTCATAATTAACTTAAATTTTTCGGAATAACAGATTTTATCAAAATTTATTCTGAAAGCAAAGTATCAATTATTTGATAATCTGTACAATTTTTCAGTCATTAAAAAATTCAGATAACAAATTAAGAAAAAAATAGACATTCAAAGCCCTAACGAATATATATACGACATCGATACTGATCATATATATTCATTTCTTTTTTTTATATATATCTTTTTCAGTATTAAAATAAAGTTATTTATATAAACCTTATTCACAAAAAGTATAATTTCGTTTTATTTTAATAAACGTCACTAATTTAATTTTATAAGTAAATCGAATTATTTACTTTTAAAATCTTTTCCTTTATTTGCGGGGTAACTAACTGTCAAATTAAATTCATTGACATTAGATTTGAACTAGTTATTACAAATGTCTACATAAGTGTATTGTTTTTGGAATACCTGCTGTTTAAACTTTAAAAATCACTTGATAATTAGAGAAATAGGGAAATTTTCAGGTAAAGTTGGTTAAACTGTAAATATTACTTCTTCATTATTCACTTTCTTTTTAATGGAACGTAAATCGGTAAGTTTTTAAGCCTTTTAGCTAAAGCCTTTGACTTTATCAAGAATAAAATCATACGCAAAGGTATAGAATGGGTTATTAACTGTTCCAGATTCACAATTAATTTTAACAAAAATTAATGTCCCATTTAAACTACGTATAGTATTTTACAATACTATACGACAATACTATACGTAGTGTATTTACAATACACAGTGTACACAGTGTATACAATACTCTCGTAGTGTATTTTTACATAACTGTACAGTCTAGTAATGATGTTTGTGAGAAAATTATTCTATACTAAATTTGTTTTCTAAGATGTAGGATGTAATGCAATGTTGTGAATGAATCTCTTTATAAACAGTGGTTTCGTTAGTAGATCTTTTAATTACATATAATCATTGGTTTATGGTGTTCGTTTTTTCTACCTTCTTTTTCTGTGTAGCCTCCAGAACCACCGTAAGGTGGTTCTTCCTTCAGAGGATGATATGTATGAATGTAAATGAAGCGTAGTCTTGTACAGTCTCAGGTCGACCATTCCTACCCACCGGGTTGGTCTAGTGGTTAACGTGTCTTCCCAAATCAGCTGATTTGGAAGTCGAGAGTTACAGCATTCAAGTCCTAGTAAATCCAGTTATTTTTACACGGATTTGAATACTAGATCGTGGATACCGGTGTTCTTTGGTGGTTGGGTGAAATTAACCACACATCTCAGGAATGGTCGAACTGAGAATGTACAAGACTACACTTCATTTACACTCATATATATCCTCATTCATCCTCTGAAGTATTATTTGAACGAAATATAATTACTGGAATCTAAACAGGAAAAAGAAAGAAAAGGTGATTGTTGATAGAAATGGCTATTTATTTAAAGAGCTTTTTTTATCAGTAATTAATGGTTTTTTACCTATCATTTTTAAAAAAATATATTAATATAAATGTAGTTATATGACTGATTTAAGTACGAAAAATACATAATTTTATTGCCATAAATAATTATATTTATTTTTTATTATCAGTAATATAATTATTTATTTTTTTATCACTTCATTTATACTCATACATATCATCCTCATTCATCCTCTGAAGAATTTCTAAACGGTAGTTACCGGAGGCTAAACAAAAAAAAAAAAGAAGTCGACCATTCCTAAGATGTGTGGTTAATTGAAACTCAGCTACCAAAGAAACCGGTATCCATGATCTAGTAACTTCCTATTTAACTTCTATCTATTTAACTTGCACAAACTTCTTAAATAAATATCTTACTAGTTTTTACTTATTAGACTACATTTGAGTATAAGTTTTATTCTAATTTTATAAAATTAATCATGTTTTTCTTATTTATTTTTGGATAAATTGGCATTAGTCGAGGTAGTTAACTATATCCAAGAAAGGCCAGATTTGTTAGTTGAAATCCATCTTGAAGTTTAACGAACACTGGATTAAAAAGAGAATTTTTTCTCTTTTTAATTCTAGGTTAGATCCTTAATTCTAGGTTAGTTTCTATCTGGGTTTAAATTACTGTAGCAGATTTTTATATTTACGTTTCAAATTTACGCCTTAATTTACGTTCTTGAATTTTTCTCAGAATAAAAGTATTTTTGGTGTAATTTTTTATCTGTTTAATTAATAATAATAATAATAATTGTTTTATTCTCTTTCATTATTTCCTGGCTAGTAATTTTTACACCTCATTTTTCTTTCCTGGTAAATTTAGCTTTAATAGCTACGTTAAGATATAAAAATGGCGATCATGTCAAAAATGGGGTATCGGTTTCTATTTCATCTAGAACAAAAAAACCGTATGTACGTATGTATGTCGCACAACTTTTGAACCTACTTCTCAGGATTGACCGAATCCATTTTTTTTCAAATTTGGCTCAAATATTTCTGTATAAGGAGTAATTGATCATAGTAATTTTTATCAAAATTTGTAAAGGGGGATATAGAAAAAAACCAATTTCGATTTTCTTCAGAGGCATTTTAGAGAAAACTTTATTAAAGAAAATTTGTTATTTTCAATGCATATACTCGTAAATAATAAAATAAAGGTATTTTCAAATAATTTCTTAAAATAGAAATATATTTTTTAGCGATTTCCGAAGAATTTGGAAATCGTAACCGGTCTTATTTATATAGATATGTATAAGATCTTTTTCGTCCGCTCTACGAGACGCAAATCTTAACGGATTTTAATGAAACTTGGTGGGGGCTATATAAACCTATTGGGGACTAGAGTCCAATTGATTTTCAAGGAAATCGGTTCTCAGAAACTGAAGTTGAGGCAAAAAACTGAGTTTTTGGGTACATTTTTAAGATTAATTAAAACCGGAAATCCGCCCTTCTGACGCACTTACTACGATAGAGTTTTTTTGTTCTTTTGCTCTACATTTCTTCGGTTTAAATAACTTTCAAAGATTTTTCTGAAAGTTGATACTTCATATATAGAGCTATCAAGAAACGTCTAATTTTTTTTTAAATTGTAGCACCTTCACCTAAATGCAAAAAAGTCTTTTTGAAAATGTTCTTTTTATTATTTTAGCTTTAATTAAGGGGTGTTAGATTTAGAGAATACTTTACTTAAGTAAATTTGATAAGCTTAACTTACGTATGAATATTTTTAGAAAAACCTTTCTTAAAATTTATATCTCGCCTTTAACAAGTATACACATATATTCATTTTTGGCTGTAACTCTTTTAATTTTTATTATTAATAGCCACGAAAGTCACGCAGTGTTTTGCAAGCTTTTTTATTTTCTTATTGAATTTTATATTTAAGATATTAACTAAATTTATTTGACTTAACTACAGAAGATTTGCGTACTTTTCTTTGTCTATTGTTAACTGTTTACTTAAACTTTGAGATTTGTTAAGATTTTTATCTGTTACCCATTTTGAGTACAAACAAAGACGTATGCTAAATTATTATTAAAGTAAATCTAAAAACTATAATTTTTCATAAACCTTTTAGAAAAAATTTGGTTTTAGTTTAAAACCAGATAACCAAGTAGCCCTATCGATTTTCATTATCTCATCAGCAGATAAGTAAACAAATTTTTATAAATGAATTTAATGAATTTTTAATTAAAATATATAAATGGAAAAACTTTAACAAAACATCACTAGATGAATATTTCTAAGAGGTTTTTGTGAAATAAAGAACATTAAACATCTCATCTGAAATCTTCAACTTGGACTGCTCACTTTTTATTTTATTTTTTTAAATTATTTATTTATTTTAGTTTAAAAAATTAATTTTTTTACATCTTTTCCCATATACTGCTGGAATAATTGTTTGACAACCGAATTGACCATGGTTTTGAATTTTTAATAAAAACTTTTGTAAACTATTTTTTTATTCACTACGAACATCAAATGTATTATTAGCAATTGAAGAATCATCACTACATGTAGATTAATTTGTATGATCTAACAGATGTTCTATATGAAAAGGTTTGGTATGGAACACCTATTAAATTTACGAGTTCAAATATTTAAAAAAAATCTTTATTATTCATACATATTTTAGATATTTATGGTACATAAAAACCCTTTTGTTCCAAAAATGTTCTACCGTTTTCTGTAAATTCTCTTGGCTGTGAAAAGAATTATAAACAATGAATTTTGAATTTTTCTGATAATCCTTTCTTTTTATTTTTTTTTTTACGGTAATTACTTCAAAAAATCTGGTTTAAATTCATTATAAAGTTAGATTTTTTTTTTTTATAATAGTAGTACATTTACATCAACATTTTTATTAAGTGATACAATAATAAGCAATGATTATAGTGGAAGCAATAAAGAAATAATCAAGTGGATGCTCAAATAATAATAATAATAAATGTAAGGATAATAAAACAATGGTATATAGTCTGCATGCCGACTGAACGGCCTTAGCTGCTAGGTTTATGCAGTTTCCCTAGCGGTAATGGCTGGCAAGCTTTTATTAAGATGTTTCTCTCGCTTAATACGCCCCATTAAGATGATCATTAAAACTCTAGCCAACATTTCCCTGGACTTGCGATTTCTGTACACTCTTTACTTCTTACCATAGACATTGTTTTAAGAAAACGTTTTATTATTTTGATTTTTTGTGATTGTTTACGTTTGTTTAATTTCCTATTTTTATTCATTAAGAGATTATTTAATATAATTGGAAAAATAAAATTTTTAAATATTTTAGGTAAAATGAATTAAAAATGTTGTTAACGTTTAGCTTATAACAGTTTTTAATTTCGTGTTTTAAAGATTTCAAGCATTTTTTTTTTTGTCTTCAGTCTTTTGACTGGTTTGATGCAGCTCTCCAAGATTCCCTATCTAGTGCTAGTCGTTTCATTTCAGTATATCCTCTACATCCTACATCCCTAACAATTTGTTTTACATAGTCCAAACGTGGCCTGCCTACACAATTTTTCCCTTCTATCTGTCCTTCCAATATTAAAGCGACTATTCCAGGATGCCTTAGTATGTGGCCTGTAAGTCTGTCTCTTCTTTTAACTATATTTTTCCAAATGCTTCTTTCTTCATCTATTTGCCGCAATACCTCTTCATTTGTCACTTTATCCACCCATCTGATTTTTAACATTCTCCTATAGCACCACATTTCAAAAGCTTCTAATCTTTTCTTCTCAGATACTCCGATCGTCCAAGTTTCACTTCCATATAAAGCGACACTCCAAACATACACTTTCAAAAATATTTTCCTGACATTTAAATTAATTTTTGATGTAAACAAATTATATTTCTTACTGAAGGCTCGTGTAGCTTGTGCTATTCGGCATTTTATATCGCTCCTGCTTCGTCCATCTTTAGTAATTCTACTTCCCAAATAACAAAATTCTTCTACCTCCATAATCTTTTTTCCTCCTATTTTCACATTCAGTGGTCCATCTTTGTTATTTCTACTACATTTCATTACTTTTGTTTTGTTCTTGTTTATTTTCATGCGATAGTTCTTGCGTAGGACTTCATCTATGCCGTTCATTGTTTCTTCTAAATCCTTTTTACTCTCGGCTAGAAATACTATATCATCAGAAAATCGTAGCATCTTTATCTTTTCAGCTTGTACTGTTACTCCGAATCTTAATTGTTCTTTAACATTATTAACTGCTAGTTCCATGTAAAGATTAAAAAGTAACGGAGATAGGGAACATCCTTGTCGGACTCCCTTTCTTATTACGGCTTCTTTCTTATGTTCTTCAATTGTTACTGTTGCTGTTTGGTTCCTGTACATGTTAGCAATTGTTCTTCTATCTCTGTATTTGAACCCTAATTTTTTTTTTAATTCTGAACATTTTAGTCTACGTTATCGAATGCCTTTTCTAGGTCTATAAGTGCCAAAACATAACATATGATTTTAATAAAACAAATCAATAACGCGAGAAAGTCCATTTTTATCTTTAATTATTATTCTTTTCTAATTGTTTAATTGAGGAGTAATTTTATAAAAAGTTTACAGTCTACGTTATCGAATGCCTTTTCTAGGTCTATTTCAAGCATATTAATACCAAAAAAAAATTGCAACTGTAGTTGACAGGTTTAATGTATAACCAATAAAATCTTTTAAAATCGACGATTGAATATTTTTTACCTCGATTTCTGAAGTAGTGTATCGCTTTTTAAAATACAACTCCATTAAACGTAGCTTACACTTTTTGCAAGAATTTTTTAGCATATCGTTTACTGTAAACTTTTATTTTTAAATATTAACTAGCTAGTCAGAGCTCGATTCGCTCGCCTTTCTTGTTTGGATTACCGCTGTTTTCGTTAACCTTATGGTTGTGAGAATCGTACTTTTAAATAACAAAACCTGAGAAATTCTCTTTCCTCCAACGTTTTCCTCGCTCTTGACGTACAATCTCTGATATGCTCCTATTATTGACGAAGCTCCCTTGTTCAGGTATTTCCAACGCACGGATTTATTTTTTTGTTTTAGCTGCAGGAGTATCCCATCAATTTTCTTTCTTTTCTTCGGTGGAATTTTGATAGATTTGAAGGATACGTAGTCAAAACTTCCAGTGGAAAAATTTCCAAAATTATTAACTTTCCATCGTCTTTTTCCGACATAATTATTTTCTCAATATTATTATTTTTCCATTTGTAATTGTCCTATTCGAAAATCATTTTTTGAATAATCATCGATTTCCGTAGTAACGACTTTATTTTCTTACTGTATTTTTGTAAACTTAATCGGAAAAATTTGAGGTTGGTTAAAGGCTATGTTGAGCAAAAAAAGGGATGGAGTCATTTTGGTATCCTTTCCGTTTTTGAGCATGATTATACGAGCACACTTCTGTGATGGCGCCAATATGTCCATGATCGGCGTACTTAATTTGCATATTATAGCCATAGGAACTTATGCCCTTTTTCAAACTTTTGCTCTTTTTAAAAATTAAAATTTTGCCCTCTTTACATTAAGCCCAGTACATGAGTGCATGCTTATCTTACCGGTTTTTTTTTAATGTGCCCCAAAAATTCCCCCTTCCTTAAAAATCGAAAAACCTATCTTTTTATTCATTGCATATTTATTAACCAAAGTTTTTTTATCATTCTAGATATAGCAAGCAGTGCAAGTGACCCCCCCCAAAAAAAAACACTTAGGTCAATATTGGGTTATGGGGAGTCGATTAAAGTTTAAAAATATAGATTTTTTGAATTTTTTAATACTTTCTTAGGTTTATTTAGACTTTTCATATTATTAAAAGTTTAAATAATAAACTTTTTATAATAATATTGCAATATAATTTCATCATAATCCATTCCCTATCCCCAAAAATTAAATCATAGGTAACTTTTTATTTTTTGTACATTTTCCAGTGTAATTTTTTTTAGTTTCTTCCATTTAACATAGTAAACGTAGATAAATAAAATAATGTTTTAAGAAGGTAATTTTTTTGGAGGTGGGAAAACGGAAAAAAATACCGATTTTTTAAAACTTTTTTCGGTTTAAATATAATTTTACAACATAACATCATAAATTACCTTCTTTCTAAAAAGAAATTCGAGGTTTTTCATGTACCATATTTCTCCACTGTACATAAGAAAAAATAACCAGGGAAGTATTACATGTTTATTGACTGCTTTTTTCAACATGATTTCATGTGATCTATGTTACATCGTAATTTCTTATTTATTTTTTATCTTCTTTGTGTTATTTTAATCTGTTGTTATAATTTATGTTATGGTAAGGTCTTGATTAGTAGGCCTTAAGCTAACAAACCTTTTCTACATGAATAATTAAAAAAAATATGTACATATGACGATTACAACCGACGAACATGTTTCTTTTTTGTTGGGTGATTTGTAATCTTTAATCGTGTTATTTTTATTTATTTATAATTATGTAATGATTATTTTTTTAATATGTATTATGACGAATAAGTGCAATTGAATAAGGGAAAAAACAAAAAAATATTTGAAGGTACGTTAATTGTTAAGTTTTTTCTACACCAGCGGTTTTAAAACTTTGGTACGCAAATAGACACAATAATGTAAAAAAAACGATTGTAATAAAAGAAAATGTATTGGACGAGTAATTATTATAATTCAAAATTTCTTGTACGATAAATATTTATTATTACTATTATTTTTTTATTAGTATTAATACTGCAGTTTAGTGGTTTTCAAACTTTTCTTGATATATTATTACATAATTATTTTATCATCCATTTCCTTTTCCTTTATTTGAGGAAATTATCTGTGTATAGAAGCATTCCAACCCCGTAGGGAAAGACACCCGCCTAGTGACGTTCCGGTCGCCACCCCCCCCCCCCCTCCTGGGGTCTTTAACGGGGTGTGCATAGAAGCAATTTGAATATCAATTATTTGGCTAGCAAGAAGGAAGACGCAACACCAACAGTTTCTTAAATGCCACAGTGCATATATATGCCACAGCGACTTGTCTGTGTCGCACATATACGAACATATTCGACATGTGGATTACGAGTATTTACCGTTTGCGAATAGGGCACACTATCCATCTTCATCTCGCAGACTGACATCATAACGTCTCGCTTAGACCGATTTCGCAGAACTGATTTCAACTGGTTTTCCCCGAGTATTTATTTACCTATCTTCTTTACATGCCTGACCACATCGCAGTTTAACGTAAGAATAATCGACCGAGCCCTTTCGTTTCCATGCATTCGTAACCTGGGTCCGGTAACTCTTCTCACGGAAGAACATCTGTTTAGGTCGTGTCAGTGAGCAGTATTACGAAATACGATTGTTAAATGGACCTGTTACCTTTTTAAAAGTGTTCCTTTTAGCCCCTTTTTCGATTCCTTCCATTATTATATTTTCTACTATTTTTTTCTTAATTGTTAGGAATCCGTTATTCAGGTCTGTTATACCGGTCTTGTTACAATAACGTATTTGGGCGCTAATGACGACACATCGTTCTGCGCCCAGGAAAACTAATATATAAAATCTTTTCAATATCCACAATTACTTTAAGTTTGCAAGATGAAACCAGAAATTTATTTTCAGTAGACGAAAAAATAAAGGCATTTATCAAAAAATATCAAATGTTGAATAAAGCAGTGTTGCGAATCAAAACCTACCGTCTTTTCCAAATCTGGAACGTTGAAATTTTTGAAAAATATTTTAAAGATTATTCTGAATTCCTATGGATAAGAAATCCTTTTGTACTGAATATAATTCCTAAAATCCTAACAATAAAACAGAATCTCTAATAGAACTATATTGCAATGGAGGTTTGAAAATGGAATATGCTAAATTAGAGTTACGTGAATTTTGGCTAAAGATTAAAAATCCATATATATCGCCGTCCAGAAAAGTATTGTTCTTGTCCAAAAAAGCATACAACACAATAATTCTTTTCATTCAAAGTTGTTAGTCTTCAAGAATATTATAATCAGTAATACATTACTGTTTACAGTATTTACTTACAAGTAAATTTATAATGAAATAGTTGGTTTTTGTAAAGTAAATAATTGGTTTTTGTAGAAAATAATTAGTACATTTTTGTAAAAAAAAAATTTAAACATGATTTTTTTTAATATAAACAAATATTTTCAAAAAAATTGTAATGTTTTATTTTACTACCATTCTGAGATTTAACTCTATTGGTATCCTAATAAAATATTAAATATTTAATAGTTCAAATGAACATTACTGATCTGTAATTCACATGAGTGGTATGTAAAATAGAAAAGTTTGAGAACCGCTGATCTACACGATGAACAACTGCGCAGAAGAATGACGGGAACATATTTTAAAGCAATAGACAATCAACTTGTTTTTTATAATGTGAATATAAATTTGTTTACTAGTTTATTTTTTTCATATACAGGTTTTTTCCAGTTAAATAAAATTAAATATTTATTTAAGATAATATAATATTCAGAATAGTGTTATTAATCTGATTTTTTTTAATAGATAAATGATTTTGAATTATTTATTTATATCATTTAAATAAATCTCAGTTATATATCTTGTGTTTGTGTATGTATATAAATACATTGTGTTTGTATATATATATATATATATATATATATATAAATAACGTTTTGCTACTGTAATAATTAAAATCATTATGAAAGTACAAAACATATCATCTTAAGTTTTATTGTTTAAAATATAGTGAGAATGATTTATTGTAATTTGATATCCATTCATCACCGCGGTTTAAATGATTAATTTTCTGATCTATTCAATTTACAATTATACCTCTGTTGAAAATTTCATTTAAAATTATCTTCAATAATTATTTATTATTAATTGAACATTCAACAAGCGATTTATATGCGTTATTTTTTTAAAATACTTTTTAAATAAAAAATAAGTATTTTGGGAATTATTTAGAGAATGCCAAACCTAGGGAAAAAGGAAATCATCAACGTTTGGTTTCTCTCAACAGAACTATTCAGAGTTTCATTTAAAAGAAACATTCCGACACTGAATTAGAATGAGAGTTCTTAGGGATGCAGAGGGCCATTATCTTTATGGTCGATTTCCCTTCCATCTGAAATTACCCTAATCTTATCAAGCAGGTGCTGGAACCAAATTAATGACATTAAACTTGACATGTAGTAGTAGATTAATGATTTAAAAAAAAAACGTGAATAGCTATACTGCAATTGATTAAATCATTCCTCAACTAATTTTAAATCTCTGCCCGGGTTTTTTTTTGTGATCTTTGTCTAGAATCTGATATCTTATTTTAGAAATTAAATTCTTAAACTTTTATTGTATTTATTATTAATAAATACTCTTTAAGTTTTTTCGCATCATTTAACCTTCTTTTTCGTTTTATACTTTTTGTTTACTATTCTCAAAAAGTTTTCCGTATAATAAAGATCATTTTGCACGAATGAATAGTAAGATAGATACATAATATAGAATATGTATCATAAAATATGATTTAAAATTCATAGTAAATTTTCTCTCGATTTACTTTTCTACATGAAAGCACGAGTAGGCCAATGCATTTTACATGAACGCAGTAGCCATGATTGCTAAAGAAATAGCAGTCACATCATTTTGTTTCCTGTAGACGCCTTTGTGTATTTATTTCTAATACTCTGTCGGTTATTGATTACTTAAAATTTATTGATATTTTATGTTTCTACTTCACAAAATGGATTTTTAAATCACATCAAATTTTTTATACGATAAAAATTTACACATTTTTTTTATATTCATAGAAGAAGGAAAATTCTTTAGAAATTTTTAAGTTATTATGAGGTTTTTTTAATAATTCACCGTGCAAAATTTCAGTTTACTATTTTTTATTTTTTTAAAATTGTTAAAAGTGAACCCATAGATTACTTAGATTACTTATATGTTCCGAATATATAAAAAAGTGTTTTCTTTCTTCTTTTTTTTCTTAGAAGTAAAATATATGAAATTTATGAAACTAAAACATTTGATTATGTAAGTGGTGTAGTATCCGTAGAAATAAATTTCAAATCCTATTTAATAATCGGTTATCATTGTAGATCATTATGTTTTATGTCTAGGTCTTCCAGTAATCGTTTCTTTTAAATCATTTTTTTAGGTTTTTAGTTGGTGTCTTTTTTCATTCTATTTTTACAATAGGAATAGTTTTACCATTGTAGATATTTAAATTAAAGAGAATTTCTTTTAGTATATTCAGATTTAGAGTAGTCTATTTAACATAAACTATTTTAACTAAGAGTAACTATTTTTTTAGATTAAACTATTTTAACATATGGATATATCGTATTATAACTTTAATAATATGTAATGAACATTTTACGCACGAAATATCGTTAGCGTATTCTGGTAAAAGTCGAAGAAGACCAACATGTAAGTAGTCATGACATGGCAAATGACCTAAACTTCCATCAACAAACATTGTTAAACCATTTATAGAAAGCTGGCTACAAAAAGAAGCTCGACGTTTGGTTGCCACATGATCTGACTCAGAAAACTTTAATCGATCGAATTTCTATTTGCGAATCTTTACTGAAACGTAATAAAATCGAGGCATTTCTGAAGCGGTTGATCACGAGTGGATAATCTATGACAATAGTGTGCGAAAAAGATTGTGGTCGAAACTAGGAGAAGCTCCACGGCCTGTGGCAAAGCCTACATTGACGTCCAGGAAGGTACGTCGTATGAATTGCACCTAGCAATTCAAAAGAATATTTGAATGATGATATTCATCAGAATTTTTGTTCAGGTTGTGAATGTTCGTTTGTAAAAATTAAGAGAATAGTTACAGATATTTCTAATATAAAGTTTTCGTTAAGTGTCATAACACTCATGAAAAATTTCATCATCAAAATCGTCAATATGTATTATAATATTAAATTATTAATTAAAAAGAAAATTAAAAATCCAAAAAGATTTATTACAAAAAGAAGAAAGAAAAGAGGTGAAGAGGAATAAAATAGTAGATAAGCACTCTTGATGTAACCTCATTCTACGTGGAACAATATTTTCAAATAAACAAGGTAGAAAAGTAAATCATTAAAATGTAGAAAAGCAAGCAACCAGTAGTATAGGATTTTAGGTTCAGTAATCAAACAAGGGTTACAGGACATTATTGCGTATGTCTCCATCTGGGTTTCAACGAGATAAAACAATTCATACAAAGCTTACTGAAATTCATGCACTGATTGAGTGAGCATTATGGAATATATTAGGTCAACCCTTAAAAACCCTTAGTTAGCTGCTACTTTATTAGTAAGGCGATGCTACATATGTAACTTTGTTATACTCTAGATTCTCCTGATCTTGTTAGAGCTCAGCTATCATGATCTGATAGTCACAAATCAAACCAAGATATCAATTTAAATAGTGTAATTAGGCCTCGGTTATTATTTTATGACAATGAAATGATTTTGTGTAATCGACTAACTGATTAAATATTTATCCTGCTAGCTGATGTACCGATATCTTGCACAAGGTTCCCTATGTAGATGCAATTATCTTCATTCGTTTCTAATTACTGGCTAGATAATTCCGTCTAGTTGTGAAATCGAATCGCTAATAAAAAAAAAAATGTTTTGAGATGTTAGATACATTATGAGATGCTGATAGTGCTAAGAAAACAACTATTTATAATGTAAATTTCTCTTTGTAATGGTGCCGTCTTCTGAACATAATCAATTGCGATTAAATTAGATTATAAAGACAAAAAAATTATCCTTACCGATATGTTTTCTATTTTAACTGTACTTAACGAGAATAGAAAAAGTAGTGAAACACACCACACATGTTCATATTTAAAAAAGGAAACTGACTGGGATATGTCCTGAGTGAAGAAGGGTTGTTTAAAACAATTTTTAAGATGAATGAATGTTAAATAAATAGAAGAATGTGCATTAATGAAAGGCCGGAAAAGTAAAAATTATATTAAATTTAAAAGTTAATGAGATTTATCAGAATATTAAAATTTTAGCGAGAAATGAAGGAAAATTGAGACGGACTTATTACGGATCTTATATAAGATGCTTGCCTAAGGGTAAATAATTGTGTGATGAATTAGGTATGATTAGATTATGATGGTTCGTCCTCCTCTTATTGCATGGTTAACGTCCTAGATTTTTTTTAAATTAAATTATTTCGTGCCATTTCCATTAAACAAATGTTCGATACTCTGATATGTCCAGTTTTTAGATGATTTAAATTTAGCTGGACTAATTTTAAGAATTAAATTTACCAGCTTATTTTCCCGACTTTGCGCAGTGTAGGAAGGAGGCTTCATTTAAATATTTTTATTTCTTGTGCATATGAAGAGGAGAAGAGGGCTTAGTAGAGTCATACCGACAACAGATTTATTTATCACAAACGTTTTACAGTAAAGCTTGACGGTACACAACGTTTTTTGTTTGTCCGTCCGGAGCACAAACAAATAAATTATTTGGCTTGCCAACTCTTGAGGAAACTACATAAAATTGGCCGTGCGAAATATACTTTCCAAGTTATCTAATCGGGTTGGTCAAGTAGTGAACGGACTCGTCATCACGAGTCAGCTGATTTTGAAGTCGTGAGTTTTAAGGTTTAAATCCTAGTAAAGGCAGTTACTTTTATACGGATTTGAATACTAGATCGTAGATATCGGTATTCTTTGGTGGTTGGGTTCCAATTAACCACAAATCTTAGGAATGGTCGACCTGAGACTGTACAAGACTACACTTTCATTTACATTCATACATATCATCCTCTGAAGTAATATCTTAAAGTGGTTCCGGAGGCCAAACAAAAAAAAGAGTAAGTTAATGATTACCCCACATAATGATTACTCCTGTTTCTTGTTGAAACTCACCGTGAATGCAAGCCGGATGGAAAACTGCAATCGTTTGAACTCAAAAGTTGTATATTTGTCACTGGTTATCAACGGAACGCGAGGTTAAGTATATTTTCTCCTGTGGCATTCCCTATGATGATCGTGACTTCTATTTCTTTGGGTAATAGATCTTTTACGATGAGTCTTCTTGTTCCGTTGCACAGTTTAGGCGGGTTAATGATAAGTAAATAATAGGTTATCCTTTTTTTGAAGCGAACTTGTGTGGCGGCATTCCCGGGGATTTCAGAGAATTTAAAAACTTTAGGATAATAAACAGCTTGTTTGTTCACTAACATCAATGGATGAATAGATATTTTTTCAATAATAATCGGTTTTCAAGGTAACGATTGTATTTTCTTGCTATATGGCTGGAGGCTATACTGAGCGAGTGGAAAGGGATTGTGGCATTTTTTTTCAAAACAAATCGTACATAGCAATTTACGTCTTCTTTGGAACTGTTAGTATGTGAAATTTCATCACGATCAGAATAAAACTGTAGAACTATATAAAAGACAAACGGACACACATTCTTCGTAACTCGCGCGCGTGAGTGTTAGGATGAATTTTTAGGGCTTTAATTAAGGGGAAGAATTACTTATTTCTTGTGGATGTTGACCTGAAAAATCGAATAAAATAGGTCTGGCTACAGCTCTGTTTGGAAAAAAATTGTTTAAATTCTCATACAGGATTTACAGTTTTGTTAAATAATTTTTTTTTTTTAATTTCCATAAATTTAGATTATTTTTTAAAATAATCAGTTTTTTTATGTTAATTTGTAACTACTATTTCTGTTTTTAAATTTAATTACATAAAAAAAAAATTAATATTAAAAAATTAATTCAGACATTTCTATTATGTATGATATATCAATTACCATTTATTTGTTATTTTTATATTTTGGCTGTTATTCACATCTTTATTTTTTCTGAACTATTTATATTATATTTTAGACAATTTTTAAAGGTTAAGAAATCACTGAAATCTTACACGGTGTTATTTTAATATTCCATAAAAAATTAATGAGACCTATGTTGTTCGTAATGTGTTCCATAGTTAGGTAGGCAGCGAGGAAGGCGATTGAAGGGTATTTTTGAATAGCTTTGTTATTCAAATGTAGGTAAGAAGCCCAGTGTCCTTGATTATTAACTGAGTGGACTAACTGGCTGACAGACATAAAGACATGCAGACAAACGTTGGGGACAGACAAACTTAACATTAGATATACTATCAGGTCGGTTCAATAACAATATTTCTTCGTATTGTGTTTTTAGTTCTACATCTCTTTCGCCTACTTTTATTTACTTATCTTTATATTTCCACGTTATTATTATTATTTCTTCTTTGTATCACCTTCTCGATTTTTCTTTATGCTTTAAACTAATAGTACTTGTTAAATATTGTATCGTTTTATTATGATTCCTATTGTTAAAACACGTGTTAAAGCATGTGCATTTCATCATAGAATATACAACCACTCCTCGTCTTTTATTGTTTATATTCTATTTCACTTTTTTAATCATAATAGTTAACTTTTTCTACTTTGTATTTAAATTAAAATATAAATAATACTGGTGTTAGGTAACGTCATGCACGATAAGTAAATGGATTGTATTTGTGTTCTTTCATATATTTAATTATGCGTAGTTGATCTTTTATACATCTCATAGATGGTTATCGTTAGAAAATTTATTCTTCTGTAATAATCCCATCTGTTTAAACAGTTGATCTTCCAAGTCTTTTACTTTGGTCTTGGTCATTTGCCTTTCACTTAGTTGAGCCTTGAACAAGTTGATAAAATAAAAAGAAAGTGTCACTCATCGCTCAGTAATTAAAATTTGTTGTTCTAGTAAATAAATAGAAATAGTTTTTGACGTATTTATATTTATTTAGGTTTTTATTTTATCAGATAACCTGGTTAAAAGTGTTTTTTTTGTGAAATTAAATTTAATATTTGACAGTATTTTATTTAGAAAGTTTGTTAAAATAATTTGAATAAAATCTGTTTCACCTAATAAGGTTTACTATTTTTTATTTCCGGTGATCTTTCTTGACCAGTTCAGTGTAAACAGTATTACACTGGGTATTTCAAAAAGGACTTAACAACTTTAAAAGCAAATACAAATTTATTGAGATAACTTACAGATTCCGTTGAGGTCTCTTTTTTTAGAAAAACACATCAACTTTGTCACCCTAGATTCACTTTGATTCGATGTTACTTCTATTTGTAATGCGACATACATCCCACCTGAAGTCGATTTCATTCCAGACTGTAGCCAGCAAGTCGGGCGTTACTTATGCAGCTACGGAGTTAATACGATGTCTTAGTTCAACAAGATCAGCAGGAAAGGTGGCACATAAACCCGATTTTTAATGGAATTTTACAAGAAAACATCTTTTCGCCAAAGCAGTGTCGGACTCGCTAACAGGTTCCGCAAGCTGTTACTGAAAATGCGTATGTATTCCTGCGCACTACCGACTAAACCTCTACCCTGGCGACCCCACCTCCTGGGAAACCGCTAATAAAGCATTACTTCAAGAGGGGGGTTGAGCTCACACACACACACACACACACACACACACACACACACACGCTCGGTCTCCATTAGCAAACATCATCCATACCAAACCACTACAAGAATACCTAAAGAGAAAAAACATTCAGAAAAAAAAACATCTAGCCGGGTCAAATTTGGGGAGCGAAGTGGCCATGCAATTGGATCTTCACGATCAATTCAGCGACCTGGGAATCGAGTATAAAAAAAATCTCGGAGTTCTAGGTGGTAGTGAGGGTGATGCCCCGCCTTTCTGATAGTAATGGCTTCCATCCTGGTTATCATCGTCCGACTGAAGAATTACAAAATTTTGAAGCGTGGACAGATAAATGATACCATTTACGGTTGCCTCCTTGAAGAAGAACTGGCCGTACAGTCTTTGTTTGCTTATGGTACAAAAAACATTGATCTTCGGGCAGTACGAATGTGCTGCAAAGTTTGAGGGTTTTCGTTAACCCCATATTCGGCAGCTATGGGTATTCACCTCGCCACTGACGTGTAACGTTGACTCATCACTAAAAATTACATCGTCTAAAAATGTATCGACTTGAACTATTCTATTCATCATTTCGACACAAACCTGCAACCGAGCAACTTTGTCGATATCTGTAATGTGTTGAACCATGGTTAGTTTATAAGGCTTCAAGTGCAACCCTGTACGTAATTACAGTCGTAGTTTACAGTCGTTTATGAAATGCCAGTCTCGTGTTAAGCGAGATTTCTAAGGTTCAAATTCTAGTAAATGCTGTTACTTTTATACGGATTTACTTGATTTCTAGATCGTGGATACCGGTGTTCTTTGGTGGTTGGGTTTCAATTAACCGCACATATCAGGATTGTCGACTTGAGACTGTACAAACTATCTGTATAAATTATTCATACTTATCATCCTCTGAAGCAATGCCTTACAGTGGTACCGGAGGCTAAACAAAAATAAAGAGAAAAAAAAGTCTCACGTGAAGCACAGCGATTTGATTTCTTCGGACTACGTGCAAAGCTTTCTCTGAATTGTTTCACAGCAGTTTCAGGGTCGCGTGGGCGTTCTGGTGATTTTGTATAACAGAACAACTTGTCTCAACGAAGGTTTGGTATCAAGAATAAATTGTATGCCTACTAGGAGGCACCCTACCGTACTCCCTACGAAAATTACGTTGAACTGCAGTTGCTGACTGTAAATTGTGAAACCAAAACACGCAATAAGTACGTTCCACACCAGTAAACATTTCCATTTTTAACTACACTGGTGGCTGAATTTGGTATTAATGAACTATGCGAGTCAAAACGTGATGTGCTTTGCTATGAAATGAGACCTCAACCGAATGTATAAGTTACCTAAATAAATTTTTATGTGCTTTTAAAGTTGCGAAATATTTTTTGAATCAGTCTTTTAATATAGTAGGAATAATTAAGTTTGGCCAGTGATTGCTTCAACAAGCATGAATTACACTTCTTTGTTTTGGAAAACGAGTTTTACTTTCATTTAATTATTTATAAATTTTATACTAAAACATTGAGTTACGAATGGAAACAAAGAATGACATCTATTCAATCAGTGAGTGAAATAATACATTATGTCTATTTACTCATTATAATGTTTATAGTTTTGGTTTACTTGTGGCGGGAATTCGTCGGTAGTTTATAGCAGTCACGATCAGCCAACATGTGTTGTATTCGCTATAACTTACACCCAAACGGTCATCTCAACGACGACACAAGTTTATAATTATATATTTTGATGAACTATTAGAAATGTTAATGACGTGTTCAATTCGTTCACAAATTTGAATTGGTTCTTAATTTCAGTGTACTTGTATTTCGTTAAATATATTTGATCTTGTATGATTGTGATTATTATTAAAAAATAAATTATTTAAAAATAACGAAATTACCTAATAAATTAATTATAACTTGCTTTCTGTGCTTTTGATCTGAATATCTACCGAAATTCCTAGTCTCTTTCATCATACATTTTAATAGAGCCATGATCCACTTGTCGGGTGCTTCGAAATTGGCTTGAATTTTTTTTTTTTTTAATATAAACTATAACTGTCTGATTTAAACTCTTTCATACTTTTCTTTATTTACGTTAACTGCCATAAACGTAGAGGTTGTAGGCAACCGACTTGATATTTCATCCCTCAAAACAGCATAATTGTACCCCAGATTACCAGGACCCCATTTCAACTATACTAAGGAAAGTGAGGAATGAAGTGGTTTCTTGTCTCTTTTTTCATTAATAGAATACACTGTTGTTGAATTTTGATGGTAAGCAAATCGAAATGTACGCAAAGGTAACTTAGTTCTTCAGCTCTATTAATAACTCTTAGACATTTCTCATCAGAATAACTGACTGTCCAATGAACATAATTACTCTCAGAAAAAACCATCTTTGATTGTGTTATTTTTACCTCATATATTTTACATGTAACATAATCGTATAAAAGATCGTGATGGATTTTTTTTAATAAACCTATCCATGGAAATCACATAGTGATTTTGTACTAGTACAGTACAAATCGATGACAACTTCTTGATCTGATCTTTTTATATGTAAAATATTCTCGTTAATTGGTTATGAAGAATTAAAATGATATTGTAATATATAAATTTATAATCTATTCCAACAGATTTCTGAAGGAATTTTTTCATTCTTCTAACGAAATCAATTATTCCACTTCGTATCTATTTTTGGCATTTCTGAGCTTCAGAAACTGAGTATTTCTAAAACTGAAGAATTGTGAGCGAGTGTTAATCTCAGCTTGACACGATTATAAATTTTGAAAGTTTGAACAGTAATAAATAGCCTGTTATGAGAGTATAATCTCTAATAAAAAAAAAGTTTTTAAATCAGTATTTTTTTCTTTTTTTTGGTGTGAGAAAATACACAGTTGTGAAAGAATGGGCAATACTACAATAGTAGTATGATTTTTGTGAGAATAATTACTTTATATTCGCCTGCATATTAATTAATAATAATAATTAATTTTCAAAAGAAAACTAATTTTCTTTTGAAATCAATTAATTTGAACTTTTCGCTCCCTTATAGTGTTTGTAATATTATTTTGTGTTGATTTTAAATCAGTTGATTTTTAGTTGTATAATGTTTTTTTTAATAATTAAATCCATAATGTTATTAAAGAATTCAGATTAGTGATTATTTTGTTTGGTTATGGTTTCATGCGTTACAATAATGTAATGGTATTAGTAATGTACGTGTAGTTTATCTACGATTTGGAGTATGTAGAGAAGTAAGCAATAGTGAGCTGGAAAGTCTTATGTACAGAATGTAGTTCATTTCCATTCCGTTAGAGAAATGCTTTTATCGTGGGATGGGAAGCGGTATACGTTCATTTGAAACGCCAAGTGACGTTTCTATGGGCAACTGATATTAACGCAGTCCTGCTTTCGGTGATAATAAAACTTTACTGCTGTTTATAATTTTTCTACTCCTACTTTTCCGCGTATCCGCGCTACGCCAGCCGAGAGAAGTGAGCAAAATAAAAAAGTAGCAACAGACCCGGCGACGGGCCCTTTGTCTGCATAAAACATGAACACAGTTTCTCCCTTGCAAAAACTCTTATATAATATAGAAGTCTATATGAAGGGAGATAAAAAGAACTCGCAATATCTTCCTCTTCTCTTCTCATTTTGCTTCTTCCTTCCTTCCGTACTTCCTTATTTTCTTCTCTGTTTATACTACTTTTTTCTTTACCTTAGTTTTTCTTTCGGTTTTAATTGGACCTGAAATATTCAAGGAAACATGTACTGAACCCGGCTTTGTAATATTAGCCGTGATGAGGCTGACGGAGAGATGTTCATCTCCAGAAGGATCTAAGGAACTGCTCCGCCTTTCAGTACTCACTTTTTCCCCCTCCCCCTATCGTACTTTCACTTTTTCCTTATTTTTCTGTTAAATCGCTCTTCTCCTCCTTTTTCTCTTCCTCTTTTATCACAGCTGTAACTCCGTTTACCCACGTTACCTAAATTATTTACATGTTGTCGCTAGAACATAAAACAGCCTCTGTTCGTTTAACTTACTTAATTGACATTCTTAGAATTAGATGACTGTTTTACCCGTTTTTTTAACTTGACTGAGACGAAGCTTACGTGAACAAGTATTTCGTTTCAAAATGACTATCCTTACTGAACAATAATAATATATACAGGTACAGTAATTATTTTTATATAACTTCATTTGTTCACATAAAATTACATAAACTCTTACCCGTTCGTATTATTTATAAAGCAGAATGTTCGTGTGAACATTTGGATGCGCCGATGTTTAGTTTAAAGATCAGGAACCGCTGTGCCGATCTGAATAATCTTTATTAATTACTGTTTTATTATGCATAATGAACGATTTTAGGCGTTTCATTCTGTTATTGTTTGAGCAGTAAGGCTTTTAAACAGAATGCATTTTGAATTTTATAGCGTTATTTTTCGTCTTGTAATATTTTGATTCGCTGGCTAAATCTCGTTTTAAAGGAGTTTTTTTTTTTATAACTTCCGTCACTAGAGTTCAGAAAGAGGTTGAAATTTTGTACTGATATTTCGTTCATCAAAATTAGGTAAAATATTTTGAAGATATCAGATGTTTAATAGAAAATTTTATTCTTTACAGATTTCGTAGGTAGTAGTGGGACGTAATCTTTCTTTGCGAACACTTATAGTATACATTTTAAATATATTGTATTGTATAATTAAAATTATGTCTACAAGTTGAAAAAGTGTGCTTGACCTTCATGTTCTCTTTGGGTTTCATATAAATCTACTGAAAAAGTTCATTATTTTAATGTGTGCTGGTTATATTATAGCTCATTATCTCATTTGTGTTTATTTCTATTAATATGAGGTGCGTGTAAAAAGCTAAAAAAACGTGTAAATGAATTTATTTTAACTGCATATTGCGATTTACACGATTCAAATCAAATTATTTTCAGCCAATTACTCGCTCAAGATGAACTTTATAAAAAAATAACTACCGTAATAAAACAAAAAAATTACACCCACTCCATTTTTGTTGAATCATTTTACTTCCTTGTACAGAGTAAAGGAAGTATTGTCACGAAAAATGTCGGTTTTCAGATTTCAACGGAATATCAGTTTTGACTATCTCTGAATCCATTTTGATTGGTTTCGGCGAGACGTCTGTACGTAGTGCGTATATATGTATCTTGCATAACTCAAAATCGATTAGCCGTAGAATTTTTAAATTTTGGATTTAGGACTGTTGTAACATCTAGTTGTGCACCGCACCTCCTTTTTTGATTGCGATCAACTGGACCAAAAGTGTCCAAATAAGCCAAAAATTCAAGAACATTTGAATTTCGGACTTTTTCTTAATTACAGTAATCAGCCCTCATTGAGAGCTTTTAAACGATATATCCTAAGTGGTACTTATTTTCATTCGTTCCAGAGTTATAGCCAAATAAAATTTTATTTGATGAAATATTTGGATCGTACAAGCGGAAGGTACATCGGTTCGAATCCGACTTCATATTCGTATATTTTTTTTATATTTTTCTTTAATTTAAATATATTGATTATTAATAATTGTTAACCTGGCCAATAAAGGCTGTTTTAAACAACTTATACATTTGTTAAGATTAAAACAGATTTCATTTTTCTGTAAAACAGATCTGAAGAGATTTTAATCCATTTCATTATAAAGATAATAATGGTGTATCTTTTTTTTTTGTCTTCAGTCATTTGACTGGTTTGATGCAGCTCTCCAAGATTCCCTATCTAGTGCTAGTCGTTTCATTTCAGTATACCCTCTACATCCTACATCCCTAACAATTTGTTTTACATATTCCAAACGTGGCCTGCCTACACAATTTTTCCCTTCTACCTGTCCTTCCAAAATTAAAGCGACTATTCCAGGATGCCTTAGTATGTGGCCTATAAGTCTGTCTCTTCTTTTAACTATATTTTTCCAAATGCTTCTTTCTTCATCTATTTGCCGCAATACCTCCTCATTTGTCACTTTATCCACCCAACCGATTTTTAACATTCTCCTATAGCACCACATTTCAAAAGCTTCTAACCTTTTCTTCTCAGATACTCCGATTGTCCAAGTTTCACTTCCATATAAAGCGACACTCCAAACATACACTTTCAAAAATCTTTTCCTGACATTTAAATTAATTTTTGATGTAAACAACTTATATTTCTTACTGAAGGCTCGTTTAGCTTGTGCTATTCGGCATTTTATATCGCTCCTGCTTCGTCCATCTTTAGTAATTCTACTTCCCAAATAACAAAATTCTTCTACCTCCATAATCTTTTCTCCTCCTATTTTCACATTCAGTGGTCCATCTTTGTTATTTCTACTACATTTCATTACTTTTGTTTTGTTCTTGTTTATTTTCATGCGATAGTTCTTGCGTAGGACTTCATCTATGCCGTTCATTGTTTCTTCTAAATCCTTTTTATTCTCGGCTAGAATTACTATATCATCAGCAAATCGTAGCATCTTTATCTTTTCACCTTGTACTGTTACTCCGAATCTAAATTGTTCTTTAACATCATTAACTGCTAGTTCCATGTAAAGATTAAAAAGTAACGGAGATAGAGAACATCCTTGTCGGACTCCCTTTCTTATTATGGCTTCTTTCTTATGTTCTTCAATTGCTACTGTTGCTGTTTGGTTCCTGTACATGTTAGCAATTGTTCTTCTATCTCTGTATTTGAACCCTAATTTTTTTAAAATGCTGAACATTTTATTCCAGTCTACGTTATCGAAAGCCTTTTCTAGGTCTATAAACGCCAAGTATGTTGGTTTGTTTTTCTTTAATCTTCCTTCTACTATTAATCTGAGGCATAAGATGGCTTCCCTTGTCCCTATACTTTTCCTGAAACCAAATTGGTCTTCTCCTAACACTTCCTCCACTCTCCTCTCAATTCTTCTGTATAGAATTCTAGTTAAGATTTTTGATGCATGACTAGTTAAACTAATTGTTCTGTATTCTTCACATTTATCTGCCCCTGATTTCTTTGGTATCATTACTATAACACTTTTTTTGAAGTCTGACGGAAATTCCCCTTTTTCATAAATATTACATACCAGTTTGTATAATCTATCAATCGCCTCCTCCCCTGCACTGCGCAGTAATTCTACAGGTATTCCGTCTATTCCAGGTGCCTTTCTGCCATTTAAATCTTTTAATGCTCTCTTAAATTCAGATCTCAGTATTGTTTCTCCCATTTCATCCTCCTCAACTTCCTCTTCTTCCTCTATAAAACCATTTTCTAATTCATTTCCTCCGTATAACTCTTCAATATATTCCACCCATCTATCGACTTTACCTTTCGTATTATATATAGGTGTACCATCTTTGTTTAACACATTATTACATTTTAAGTTATGTACCCCAAAATTTTCCTTAACTTTCCTGTATGCTCCGTCTATTTTATCAATGTTCATTTCTCTTTCCACTTCTGAACACTTTTCTTTAATCCACTCTTCTTTCGCCAGTTTACACTTCCTGTTTATAGCATTTCTTAATTGCCGATAGTTCCTTTTACTTTCTTCATCACTAGCATTCTTATATTTTCTACGTTCATCCATCAGCTGCAATATATCGTCTGAAACCCAAGGTTTTCTACCAGTTCTCTTTATTCCGCCTAAGTTTGCTTCTGCTGATTTAAGAATTTCCTTTTTAATATTCTCCCATTCTTCTTCTACATTTTCTATCTTATCTTTTTTACTCAGACCTCTTGCGATGTCCTCCTCAAAAATCTTCTTTACCTCCTCTTCCTCAAGCTTCTCTAAATTCCACCGATTCATCTGACACCTTTTCTTCAGGTTTTTAAACCCCAATCTACATTTCATTATCATCAAATTATGGTCGCTATCAATGTCTGCTCCAGGGTAAGTTTTGCAGTCCACGAGTTGATTTCTAAATCTTTGCTTAACCATGATATAATCTATCTGATACCTTGCAGTATCGCCTGGCTTTTTCCAAGTGTATATTCTTCTATTATGATTTTTAAATTGGGTGTTGGCAATTACTAAATTATACTTCGTGCAAAACTCTATAAGTCGGTCCCCTCTTTCATTCCTTTTGCCCAGCCCGTATTCACCCACTATATTTCCTTCCTTGCCTTTTCCAATGCTTGCATTCCAATCTCCAACTATTATTAAATTTTCATCTCCTTTTACGTGTTTAATTGCTTCATCAATCTCTTCGTATACACATTCTACCTCATCATCATCATGGGCGCTTGTAGGCATATAGACGTTAACAATCGTTGTCGGTTTAGGTTTTGAATTTATCCTTATTACAATGACTCTATCGCTATGCGTCTTGAAATACTCCACTCTCCTCCCTATTTTCTTGTTCATCACGAAACCTACTCCTGCCTGCCCATTATTTGACGCTGAGTTAATTACTCTAAAGTCACCCGACCAAAAGTCGCCTTCCTCTTCCCACCGAACCTCACTAATTCCTACTATATCCACGTTTACCCTATCCATTTCCCTTTTTAAATTCTCTAGCCTACCAACCTTTTTTAAGCTTCTAACATTCCACGCTCCGACTCGTAGAATGTTATTTTTTACTTTTCTGGTGACCCCTTCCTTAGTAGTCCCCACCCGGAGATCCGAACGGGGGACTATTTTACCTCCGGAATATTTTACCAAGGAAGGCGCCTCCATTATTGCTTTTGAAAATGCAGAGCCACATTTTCTTGGAAAAAAAAAAACAGCTGTAGTTTTCCATTGCTTTCAGCTGCGCAGTACTCAGAGGACTGAGTGATGTTGATATGGCCGTTTAAGTCATTGTGACTTACGCCCCTAACAACTACTGAAAGAGCTGCTGCCCTCTTTCAGGAATCATTCCTTAGTCTGGCTCTCAACAGATACCTCTCCGATATGGTTGCACCTTCGGTCCAGCTACTCTGTATCCCTGAGCACTCAAGCCCCCTCACCAACGGCAAGGTCTCATGATTCATAGAGGAGGGGTGTATCTTAAAATTTAGCAATAAATTTATTCGTTTTTACGAGATTGTTGTCATATTTCTATTATATAATATGAACTCATCGTTATTGAAATACTGTTTTATGCGTAATAATGATACACTATAACAAAAAATAGCAACAAAAATTAAAATAAAATTTCACTGACTACTAATATAAAAAAATTGTATCTTTGTGTAATGTTTTCAAAAAGATTACGAAAAGTTATTTCCTGAAAGTATATTGAAGTGTTGGTTACTGAAGTGTTACTTACTAAAGTGTTGGTTATCTCTATACTGGAAAATCAAATGAAACAATGGTAAAGTACTCAAAAAATTTTGGGTAGCAAAGATATAACAAAAAAATTAAAAAATGATTGATTGTAAAGAGAGCCTTTCAAAGAAAAAAACTTGAAAAAAATGTTCATTCTTAAATTAAAAATTGAAAAATTTATTTAAAAAAAAAATTAACTTAAAAATTAACAAATACATAATATATAGACAATATAAATATATATATATATATATATATATATATATATATCGCCTGTGTACATATTACTTTATTATTCACGAAACAAATGTGAACTGGACTAGATTGGTTTAATTTTGTAATTTGTATTGAGGGGTTGAAATTTCAGGTTACATTAATATAAAATGAAAAAAAAACAAAAAAAACTGTAATACAAGTTTATTTTGAAGACGGTTTAACGGATTTTAAAATATAAAATTGTATTTATTTCCATTATAGTTTAGTCAATAACGCCAATTCTTCGTATTTGTTAAAATTTATGCCTAAATATCGAATAAAATAGTCATAGAGACATAAAAATATTAACAGATAATATGAGAAATCTATTCATTCATTAATCTGATATCTAACTCAAATGTAAACAAACGGCCGAGTATGACTTCACTGAAACTAATGTGGAATTGATCATTTATAGCAGAGTCTTTAATATTTTACAGCTTGTTGGTGATAACGGTTGGCCTGTCATTCTTATCAGACAGGTTACAACTGATATTTACGAAGCAAAAATAATCTGATATGGACACCACATGACTTCCTTGTACACCTATTAAATTACACATACACATTTTTTTTAAATGAAAATACATAAAATGTTATTTTATTAATAACTTCAGACATTTTTTTATTGTTGAATTATTTATGTAATTTTTTTTACAATCAGAGGTTAATGATTATTAATAAATCAACATGTACAAATTAAAAAAAAAGGTTAAAAAAAGGAAATGCTGTCTGATTCGAACCGATGTGCCTTGTAAGATCCAAATATTTCATTAATTAAACATTTATTTGGCTATAACTCTGAAAACGATGAAAATATATACCACTTAAGATATATTGTTGAAAAACTCTCAATGAGGGCTTACTACTGCAGTTAAGAAAAAGTCCAAAATCCAAAAGTTTTAGGATTTTGTTTGTTTAGGACACTTTTGGTTCAGTCGATTGCAATCAAAAGCGGAGGTGCACAACTAGATTTTACATCACTACTAAATCCAAAATTTCAACATCCTATGGCTAATTGTTTTTGAGTTATGCGAGATACATACGTACGTACAGACGTCATGCGAAAACTAGTCAAAATCGATTCAAGATTGGTCATATTCCGTTGAAATCTGAAAACCAAAATTTTTCGCGATCACAATATTTCCTTTACTTCGTACAAGGAAGTAATAATCTGAACAAATTATATTTGTGTATGACGTTACGGTAAATGATTTTATGACGACTAAATTAGCGTATTCGTTGCCTGGAGTTTCTATCTGATTAGAAATTTATTAGAAAATGTTACATTTATGGTTACCAATAAATCAATTTAAAAAAACGGGTTAATATTCGAAATTATTGGATAATTTGTCTTAAAATAGCTGAAATTACATAAACCCGAATCGCAGCACACAAGTAAGTACTGGAACTAATTTTCTACTTAATGTAGGAACATAGCGTATGGAATAAAGCGTAAAATTTTATTTTACGTAGCGTCCAAATTTCTTAACGTCGTAGTATCAACCCCTTTGAAAGTTACCTGCTTTAAAACAAACAAAAAAAAACTGCTGAGTTTTCCTTATCTAAAACAACGTCCCTGGTGTATGCGATTTTTTTATTGGTAGTTTTCTTTGTCCTGTTCAATTTTGTTTCACTTTTATAAAGTATTCGCTGAATATCTGAACTTATAATTTGTGCATAGTATGAGTTTTGTTGGGCCAGTTTTGTTTTTTTGTAGAAGGTATTCAGATAATTTTTCATTTCAATGTGATGTATTTTTAAAAAAAATAAAACAACTTGTCGTCCTCCGTGGCGCGAGTGGTAGCGTCTCGGCTTTTCATTCGGAGGTCCGGGTTCGAATCCCGGGCAACCATGACATTTTTCACACACGCTACAAATCATTTATCTCATCCTCTGAAGCAATACCTAACGGTTGTCCCTGACGTTAAACAAGAAAACAATAAAAATAACTTAAAATTATTAAATGCCTAGTTTCTTTTATAAACGAACGAATTGTTCATTAAAACATTTTTTTTTAGTAAAGACTCTACTTACTATACTTTTAAAACTGACCGGCCTGTTTTATTATACAGTGAAGTACATTTCTCGACATTGATAGATGTTAAGTGAATTATGAAATATTCATTGTTAGGCCTATTCTCTTTTATACTTTAACGTATTCATTTTAATCATAAACATTTTCAAGGCTCTACATTTTTACGTATTTGTTTTAAAGTGTGTAATATACATTGAGCTGTGTACGATATGTATATACATTTTTTTATAATTATACAGTTTAAAAAGTATATAAACCTTTATACACTAATAAAATATAATGTAATCTAATATATACCAGAAATATCAATCGTTTTGTCGTTTGAAAGAAAAAATAATAATTGTTTTCTATTTTTATTAATATCATTTACATTTAAAACGAAACATTTTTTCTGTTTTCCGGATTTTTTTATAAATCTGAAAATCGTTTATTTTCGTTGTGACTATTTTTTTATTTTTTTTACATAATGAACTCAATTCTTTTGGTATGTTTTTTTAATGTAAGTTCAAGCTTTTATTCTTCATCAAATCCATAGAATTTGATCATACTTTTTTATATTTTAGGTAAAGTTTGTTTGGTGCCTCTTTGTCCAAAAAATCTAGAATTACATAGTCTACTCGAGAGTTTTAAGATATTTTTCTTTATTTCTGTCATTCACGAAGTATGTAATAAATTTTCAGGACATGTTCTATTAGTAAAAATAAACAAGAAACTTCATTTATACATAGGTTCGAAAACGCTTCGTTAGCGAGTTCGTTGGCGTAAGTTTCGCCCTGATTTCTGCGCCTTCACTAAAATTATTTAGATTGTAACCCTTGGGATCCAAATTAAGGAGTAAATTTAGTGATTTTATATGAAATCTGACCTGAAAAATTAAAAAAACTTCCAGAACTGTATTTTTAGCAGTTTTCGAGAAATCAAGAGTAAAAGGCAAAAGATTGATATCGAAAAGTACATTATTTTATGTTTGGGGTAAAACAACTTTCTGAAATGGGTTATAAACACCTAAAAGTTTTTTAACAAAACTTGTAGAGAATTTAATTCTGAGTAAAATGTTATAAATAAAATCCAAACGTAAGAATTTCGATGTTTGTTAAAAACAAAATATATCAAAATGTGGCAAATTTTAAAGAGTTGCAGAAATCAGGGCGAAATGTTTTTCCAGTTGACACTTGCTAACGAAGCGTTTCCGAACTTATGTTTATATGAACTTTACTTTTATTTTAAACAATAGAACATGTCTTGAAAATTTGTTCCATTTTTCGTGAATTACCTGCGTAGCAATATATTCTTATATTATTTTCATGTAAAAATTTAAGAAAATGTTTGTACATTCTCTGTAATATAATTAAGTATAAAATGTTGATTGATTTACAAACGAATTTAAAAAAACACATTCCTGGAAACCAGACAGCTTTAGCTCATGCAAGTAGTAGTAGTTCCTGAAGCGTGTTTTTACAATTTTTTTTTATTATTTTTATCAAGGTGCCAGTTTCTCATCGTTTTCATTTCGCTTCAAGGACATTTTTCATAAGATTAATTTCGATTTTTTTTTTTTAGGCTAACCTTATTTTGAGTGAAAGTAATAATAATGAAACCTACTTCCACAAAATATTCCATATATTTATATATATATATATATATATATATATATATATATATATATATATATAAATAACTAAAAAAAAATGCTAAATATGCTAAAAGTTATACATATATATCTTTCTGAATTTTCTTTTTAACATTGGATTTTTAAGTTGGCATTAAATTAGTTTAATTTAAAACCGACATCAAAAAGTAGCAATATAAAAAAGTTTGAAAATTATTTGAAATCTATTCGTTATTATTGTAATGCTTTATTTGAAATAGGTCATATATATATATATATATATATATATATATATATATATATATATATATAAAAAAATTAAATCCAGAAATAAGTTTTTTTTATATATATATATATATATATATATATATATATATGTATATATACTTTTTTTTCTTCAGTTTATTTGACTCTTGCTAAAATATCGTTTTAGCTAAATCCCAATTTTCTACTGTTAATAGTTGTACGGTTTTATGGTTTATGGTTTTTTCTTGTATATTGGTGGTATCTTCAAAAAATTCTTATGAAATATGAAAGAAGAATGGATGATTAGAAGCGGAAATAGTCGTTGCTTAAGAGCCATATTTACTACTTTATTTTTAATTTACTCTTATATTTATATTCTCTTTTCCTAATGTGTACGTTTCAATCTGTTCAACTAATGAACAATAAGCAACCTCTCCCTGGACAGGGCGGGGGAGGAAGAGAAGAGGATATTATGTATGACATGTAAATTAGGTGTAGTCTTGTACAGACCCAAACCGACCGTTACGAAAACGTGTGGTTAATTGAACCTTAACACCAAAGTACGCCGGTAGCCACTCTAGTATTCAAATCCGTGAAAAAGCAACTAGATTTTACTAGTATTCGAACCTCAGAACTTTCGATTTCGGAAATCAGCTGTTAAACAGCTGATTTGTGACGACGAGTTAACCATTAGACCAGCTCGGTGGGCTACTGTTGTATATGAAACCGAACTTTTGTATGATTATTTGTTCTTGTATCACGCAAGAACCAACTGACCGATTTTTTGTCAAATTTTCAGGATACATTCTTGTTATCCCAGGCTTCCTTGCGATAACACCGTCTATGGTTTAAACCATCGAGGCCCTAGTCTCCTTGGAGGTGTCGCTGAGAATTAAAGATATTCTTTAAAAAAAAAAGAAAAGTTTAATAGTTTTATGTCATTGTTACATTTCTGTCAACAGAAATAAGTTACGGATTTTTCATCGTCAAAGTTGTGTGTACTTTATTACCATAGATAGTGCTATTCTACCTTTTGCAATTTAGTTTCTTTTTCGGGTTTCTATAAAGCCTGAATACATCAATTGTTATCAGTATTATTCTCACAACCATGAGGATAACTAACACTGCTGGCGACCGCAGTGGCGTTTAATGCGTGGATTTTATGATAATCAAAGTGAGCTCTACGGTCCTTGGGTAGGCCCTGTGCCATTGAGTCGGCTCTGAGCTCCGAGATCAAATCCCGGAGCCCCGAGGGTCAAGGTCAGCCTAGACGGATCTAGGCTAAGCAAAGCGAACCCCCATCGGCTAGTTTATTTATTAGTAAACGAACTTTTCATATTCTGACCCATATTCACAACATAATAATTGTTGAATTATGAAAGGTGTAAGTTTTAATAATAAAAGTAATTAAATTCCAAACAGATGCATTTTTTCTGGTAGTTATAAAATACTTTATTCAGTAATTTGGACTGCTGTAAGTTTCATGATTGTAAACCCTTAATTTTAAGCAAAAAGATGAATTCTTGTAAACTTTTATTTCTTAATTTTGTAAAGAAATGACTTCAAAATGTGGGTATTTGATATAAATTGGGATTAAACATGAAATTAATAAAGAATCTATTTTAAAGTTCTGAACTCGTTAGGGGTAGAAAAGCTTCACAAATTTAATTCTGAATGTCACAGATTAAATATATCTTAATTTTCTCAAAAAGATTATTAAATTTAGTTCTAGCATTTCGAGTTTATGAAGCAAAACAGATTTTTATTTTATGTAACTTTATGTCAATTTTCTCAGCATACTTTTTTATTGTAAGATTTCAGATGCTTTTTCTAAATAAATTTTCTGTACTCATCCCTAATTTAATTTCATAATTTACTTCAACTGTACACGATAACTGTCTACTCAAAAGATCTATGTTTCGATGTTAAATATTTTTGTTATGTAGAAAATATGTTAGTGTGTAAATATTATTTTGATATGAATTGATGATTATATGAAATAATTTAGTCTCAAATATCGATGATGAATGGATTATATATAAAATTTAAGAGAATGGAAATTTGTTAAACGGTAACCGTTTATATTTTGATAACGATAAAGTTTTTATTATTTTTTTTGTGTGTACGCTGAAATCTGTTCAACTAGTGAACAATAAGAACCCCTCCCGCGGCCCAATGAGATGAGGATGAAAGGTATGACTTATAAATGAGATGTAGTATTGTACAGACTAAGGTCGACCATTCCTGAGACTGTGGTTAAATGAACTCCAACCACCAAAGTTCACCGTTATGCTCTGTCTAGTATTCAAATCCGTATAAAAGCAGTTTACTAGGATTTAACCTGAGAACTAAATATTAAAATCAGCTGGTAAATAAGGTATCGGAATTTTTTTTTTTTGTTTACGTTTTGGGGTTCAACTAGTTCATCTTCCTGTTTCTTGTTTAGCCTCCGGGAATTACCATCAGGTATTACTACAGAGGATGAATGAGGATGATATATATGAATGTACAAGTGTAGTCTTGTACTGTCTCAGTTCGACCACTTCTGAGATGTTCGGTTAATTGAAACCCAAGCACCAAAGAACTCCGGTATCCACGATCTATTATCCACGGTACTAGTCCGTCTAGACCAAAATATAACACATGTTTTTATGTATATGCATACGTATGTACGTATCCGTGTAGCACTGCTTTTGCCCTTATATCTCAAGATTGACCCAACCGATTTGCTTCAAATTTGGCTGTATATTTCTATATTAATCGTATTAATTATTTTTTTAAATTCATTAGTGGGAAGGGGGATGCCGTGAAAAAACCAGTTTCGATTTTCTTCCGAAATTTTAGACAGAACTTTATTAAACCAAATTTGTGACTTTCTTATATATAAATAATAAAAAAAATTCAAAATTGTCCATCCTCCTAAAATTTAAATGTGTTTTTTTGTTCTTTTGTTCTATCTTCCTTCGGCTTAAATATTTTTCAAAGAGTTTATGAAAGTTTTTACTTCATATATAGAACTATCAAGAAACGGCCACAATTTTTTTTAAATTTATATAGAAAAGTTGTTTTGAAATTTTTTTTCTTATTTTAGCCTTCATTGAAGGTGATGTTAGATTTAAGAAAACTGTACTTAAACAGAATTTTTAAGCTTAATCTATTTGTGGATATGTTTATAAATATTTTTTCTTAATTTCAACCCAACCTGTAAAATATATATTTTTTTTTTTTGTTTTTTGGCTCTAACTCTTTTAATTTTTCTTAATTAATTGATTGAATAATTCAATTCAATCCCTTCTTTTTAATTGATTAATTAATTCCAATAAAAAAAATGGAAAAATCTTACCTAAAATATTAATAATAAAAAGGTCAACTTTTATTGGCAAAATTAAAAAAATCAGAAAACCTTTCAGCTTTCTCACCATCATCAGGAAAATATTTAAGAAATTCATTTAAAACACTTTTATTTGTTTATTGTCATCATTTAAATGTATATTTGTCAAAATGTTAAATAATAATCTTCAAAAACATTAGTATTTAGCTGTACTAAACATTAATATTACATAATAAAATAATATATGTCAAACATTTTTTAAAGTCGGAAGAAACGTACGACGTCATAAATATGTTTAAACTTTCTCATATATTCTCATGACGATGATGTAAAACCTGAAAGCGCTCGATTGTTTTAATATTTTTATTCGATGGTTTGATTATTTAATTCTTAAACAAACATTCAAGCTTACTTAAATAACTATTTATTTATTTCATAAGCACGTTTCCACATTAGGCTTTCTGAACAAATTGAGGTTCCCTATTGCCTTTTGTAGTGAGCTGAGTATACTATTGCTCATCGGAATATTAAGCCCACCAAAATATAGATGATATTTCAATCATAGGTGTTATATTTTTATTCTATCCAATATTGGGCTTGCCTGTATGCTTGAACATCGTCATTATCAGAGAAAGTAATTTTGTCTTGTTTGTTATGTACCTAAGATGATTTACGTCATAGCAAAAAAAAACTGATAGGTAATGTAAAGCATCACATTATTATATTCCTTTAAATTTTCAAATTTCTCATTATATATACTCTCACCTCATTACAGAAAACTAATGTAATAAAACTTTAAAAATCTCTCTTATGCTATCCATTTACGATAATTCTTCCAGTTTATTAATTTTATTTTTTTTAATTTTAGCTGTGTGAAAACTTTTATTGGCAAACGTTAAAACTTTTTATGCATCTCTTCTGAGGCCATTAAAATATTAACCCTTTTATATATTAATTATTAATTAAGAATTTGTTAGCCCTTTAATTTTTAAACCATTAAAATATAAAATAAATATTTAATTAAAATATCAACAAAATAATTCTATTAGCGTGATTTTAGTGTCATTAATTTCTATTTTATATTTACTTTTAATTTTTTCTTGTAATTCTGTTCTGTTGGCTCTATTTTTTCAAGCAATTAGAAGTACAAAAATTATTATATTTAAAAATAGTTTGAAAAATTTGTTGGTTTTTTTATATCTTGATCGAAATTAATAATTAGTTATAATAATAAAAATTTAATTCCGTTTTTATTTTTATACAATTATTTCCTTAAGTATATGTTATTTGATTTAAATAGACATTTTGAATTAAAATGTACTTGTTGGTGAATAGCATTTAAAATCCTTAAAATCATTACACAATAGTATGTACTAATTTTAATTACAGTGTTGCCTAGTTTATAATTAATAACTATATAATTTATTACAGATAGCATCACCAGTACAACAAATTCCCATGAAGAAATTAAACTTTCATATGTAACATCTATTTTTTATTTTTAAAATATAAATTTTTCTATTTGCAATTATCAGTTTTTTTTTTTTAACTTATCAATTATTTTGTTCCAAATTTATGCAACAGACTGAAAAATTTGAGTGAAGATTGCCTTACCTGTAGATACGTTCATCATGTTTTTGCAAATCAAAATAATTATTGTGTATACATTTTGTATTGTATTGTGTAATTTAAAAAGAGAAATTTAATTTTCCAGTCTGATGATAAGTCTTATGATAAAAATGACTTTAATATTTTAATTATATTATACTTATTTGATAAATGGTAGTAAAATGAATAAATATATAGTTTTTAAACTGAATTTTACTTATTTTTAATTTTATAAGTAATATTTTTAATTAAAGGTAAAAATTGGGAACATTTAATTAATATTTTCAGTTTTGTATTTCATTTAGTTAATTTTACTCAGTTAATTACCGTAGTTTTAGATTACTGTAAGAAAAAAACTCATTGAAAATATGCTTAAAATAAATTCAAGGAATTGCTTTTAAACATTATAATAAATATATTAAAAATATTTAATTTTTTTCCGCTACATAATGATTTTTGCCGCATAGACCTGAAGCTTGTGTGTGAAATATGAAATTAAAATTTTTTAGCGTAAAAAAAATGCCATGTCTGACTGGGATTTGAACCCGGCACCCACGGATGAAACCCCGAGATGCTATCACTCTGCCACGGGGATCGGCAGTATATATATAAAGTACCTTGATAATAATTATAATAAAATTTTTATTTATTCGTTGCAATAAGTGTAGTAAAAATTAGATATAACTTCCCATGTTCGAAATGATATTAAAAACATTGAACTTTTATGAAAATATGGTAATTTATTTATTAAAACTTAACAATTTTTGAACGTTTGAATAAAAAAACACTTCATATTAAAAGATATATAAATTGATGTTTAAAACTAAACGTATATCATATCACATTTTTATATCTAATTTAATTTTTTTTGAAAACATATCCATTTAAAAATTTTCTATTAAGTAAATTATTATATGTTTTGAATAAATAAATAAATTGTATATTTTAAGCACTTAAAAATTTTATTTTCGTGATTGTTTACCTTAAAAGGCTGACAGTTGTTATACAGTTAATAATTTATACGGGGGAGCTTTATGAATAATGGTTTATGAAATCCTGGCTATGGCAGATTATTAAAAGAATATAAAATATTGGACTTTGCTGAGAAGAAAAGGAAATGCGAAGTATTATACTGCATACATAGCTCGCTAGCACTATCTGGTGGTTACTTGTAAATATATAAGCAGAAATATACTTCCATTCAGTTCCCTTCAAACGCTATCTAGTGAGTTTATCCTTTATCATTTTCATTTATCTCTAAAATAATATTAATTTTTCTATTCTGTCAGTAATTTTTTTATTTAAATAATTTTTATTCTGCTACATCATTTTATTAAATTATTTTTGTTTTTAAGTACATAAAATAATTGAGAAGTTATTCTGTTTTAAATAAGATTAATTTTTTATTTATTAATTTTTCGAAGACGGCAGTGATTTTCACAACTGATTTTATAATTTGTTTTTAAGTTTTATAAATTAAAAAAAAAAGAAAAGAAAATTGGGAACTTTTTTATTATTGGTAACAATATTTCATGATAAACATTTGTTTTTAAACATCGTTTGATTTTTTATGATACAATGCTGACTTACAAACTAACCATTTTCTGGTTTAAGAATCTAGCAGTTTCATTTATAACTTTGTTAATTAAATTTTCCTTCTTTTAAAATTTGTATATGAAATTTAAAATAAAAATTACTATGAAATTGTAAACCGCACGGTAAGAGGAGTCTCGCAGATATCATTTCTCCCGCTCAAAAAACAAATATTTCTGTTATATAAATAAAACTGTTTTTTACAAAATGATACTGACATCAAAAAAGGTAAGATACTACTACATTTCTATTATCAAAATTTGTAATATATTTAGAATCTTCTTTAAAAAAAAAATTACATATTAAATATATGTATTAGACAATAGATGGATAATAAAAAATGTTTAAGCGTTCCACATAATAAGCAAAAAATGAAAATAACTCTTTTTTTCTTGGTAAAAAAATGTTTCAAAACTCTTACCAGCCCGATTTCATTTGCATGTAATACATATCACATTTACAAAAATAATGTAATTCTTATGATTATTTGTTGTTTAATAAATGAAATCGAGCCGGAAAGAGTTTTGTAACAATTTTTTTCTATTTTTTGCTTATTATGTGGAACACTTAAACATTGTTTATTATCTATTGTCTATTACATATATTTAACATGCATTTTTTTTTAAATTCTAAATTAATAACAGATTTTGATTATAGAAATGTAGTGTCTTACATTTTTTGATATCAGTATCATTTTGTTAAAAACAGTTTTATTTATATTACAGAAATATTTGTTTTATGAGCGGAAGAAATTATATCTGCAAGACTGTTAACCGTACGGTTTACAATTTCATTGTAATTTTTTTTTATATCACTGCGTTTTGTTAGATTATTATTCTTTTATTTTTTTTATGAATTACTAATTGTTATCTTATGGATCTATTATTAAAATGTATTGCCTTTCTAGAACAAACAAATATTTTTTTAATTTCTCGGCCAGTATTTTTTTGTTGATAGTCATATCATATATTTCATACCACATTTTCCCTTTTATAAGACTACCATAATGACCTTCACGAATTGAAGATCCAGGATGTAATATTGCACTTATTACTTTGTAAGTGTAACCCTCGATTTTTATCGTATCCGTGGGCACACTTTTTATATTATTATTAAATTATTATTTTTTTTTTTTTTGTATTTCTCCATCAGTTAGTTCAAATAGTTCTAATTGTGGAATAAAAAGTTTACCAATCGAATTTATTTCTGTTTTATGTAACAAAAATTAGTTGGCACATTTGTAACACTTTCCTAATGTTCGTGCTTTTTGTGTTTTATTAGAAGCTATAATCTCTTGTAAACTAATACTTTTTTTTTAATGAAGTGATGGGAGTTAAAAAAATTGTTTCATCTTCAGTACTTTCATTTACATAAGAGCATTTACTTTTAAAATAAGCTGTAGTATATTTTCTTTTAAATTTTATTATTTCAAGAACATTATCAACTTTTTGTGCGCTCCCTAGTATTATCATGTACTGCTACCTTGCGGCGCGATTCGTAAACCCACCTTTTTGAGGAAAAAGTGACATATTCGAGTCCCGCGGTTTATTAAATAGAAGAAAAGAACGTTGTCTAATAAAATTCGAAATATTTTTTGAAAGTATTCTTTATCATAAATCTAATTGAACTGAAATATAATGTTTTCATGCTTATTTTTTAGTTTTTTCCATTTACATTTCACTTTTACGCTAGGTCATGTTTAGAACTGTAAACATAGTTCGTTGACTTCACTGTGCCGTCCAGTTCTGCGGGCTCTTACCGGCGAAGTTCTAAGGAACGTCTTGGTATCCCCACAGGGATAAAGTTTCAAAATTCATTCCACTTTACCAAACCTCAATTTTATATATTTTTTACATTTTAATTATACACTCCTTTTAAAAAATTAAAAGTTTAAAAGAAATTCCACTTCAGTAGGATTGAACTGTAAAATGTTATAAAGATGTACAAAAATCCCAATTTTTAGGTGTGAAGTGCTTTTTTCCCATTTTTTTTTATTCAAAAACAAATTTATCCTACTAGATATTGGAATTTCTAGTATGATTATAAGTAAAAAACACGTATTTTCATACAGATCAACCCTCCTTGAAGTATACTATCCCCTTCTGTGCCACTTCACCCTTTCATACAATTATTCAAAAATTGAATTGAATTTTTACCCTTACCATGTACACACCTGATCTCACTCGTACATTGTTTCGTTTCACTGATGCCAAAATTCATAAAAGCATACTTTTATAACAGATGTTTTACTTTTATGTAGGGAATACTTCTATTAATACCAAAATTCACGGGAGGAACATTTTTTTGCCGGTAAAAATGCTTTACCTTACTTAAATACTTTGTAGTAGAGAAAATCAAAATCGATTTGCTTTGATTTGGTTTTAATACACACACACACACACACACACACACAAATAATACTTAAGTGTAGACATGATTTTTTTTTTACCTTATTTAAAATTTATATAATTCTCTTAAACTTATATTGCAGTTTTTCATGTAAATCAATATCATGAAGAATATTTTAACACGGAAAATGTATAGAATTATAATTTCTTCTTTTCTCTATATTTAGGTATAAGATTATTTATATTATCTAAAATAATTTATGATGAGGCTGTAAGTGGAATTGTATTAATTTCAGTACTTTTGGCGTACACCTTGAATTATAGCAGATTGTTTGCAAATCTGAATTGTGTACAGTATTATTTTTTTATACTAGAAAATTGTTTTTCTACTGTTTTACACTAGTTTTTCTAGTTCAACTAGATGTTACAACAGTCCTAATTAAAAAATTTCAATATTCTACGGTTAATCGTTTTTGAGAATGTGTAAAAGGTAAAACAAGGTAGGCTTTGGAAATGAAATTATTCTAATGTAGTAAGATAATGTTTAAAAGAGTTTTTTCATGGGCAAATTATTTCTAATTCTGAAATAAAATAACTATGGTGACCTTTTTCTACAAAACGGTAAATCAGTATAAGATACCTAAAATCCATATTACTGTTTCTAACAAGGGGAAAGCACGGGCTTCGGGACACCGATTTGAACCACATTACGTGTGCGAATTGTACACTACACTGTTTACGTATCTTCATCAGAAAATATTAACTAGCAATATTCAATTATACTCAAGAAAGCTGGCCCTAAAAATGTCTTTAGCATTTTATATTACTTTATATATTAACTTTACTTCACGTCTCTCAAGGTGATGTGTGGTGTAAGTGAGAACTTGTCGCATCCGTAACAATGCACACATTGATTCGAATCCGACTTCATATACATAATTTTTTTTAACATTTTTTTTTGAAATATTAATTTATTGTTTTATTAATAATTATTAACCTCTGATTGTAAAAGTCTTTGAATTAAAATGAAAAGTACATAAAATTTTATTTAACAACTAATAACTTCTGATTCTTATTTCATTTCTTTTTTTGTTATTTTTGAATTATTGTTTATTGTTAATTTTATTTTACAATCAGAGGTTAATAATTATTAATAAATCAATATATTTAAATTATTTTTTTTTGTTTTTTTATATATATGTATATGAAGTCGGACATTCGAACCAGTGTGCCTTCCTCTTGTAAGAACCAAATATTTCATTAATTAAACTTTTATTTGGCTCTAACTCTAGAACCAAAGAAAATAAGTACCACTTATGATATATCGTTGAAAAACTCTCAACGTGGGCTTATTACTGCAGTTAAGAAAAAAGCTAAAATCTAAATGTTTCAGAATTGACACCCCGCTTTATTTTGAGGTCTGACTGTATACACATTATTGGCCCAGTCGATTGCAATCAAAAGAAGAGGCACACAACTAGATGTTATAACAGTCCTAAAGACAAAATTTCAACATTCTACATACACAAATTACATACATTCGTTTGTATCTATGCTAGATACATACGTACGTACAGACGTTACGCCGAAACTAGTCAAAATGGATATTTTCGTTGAAATTTGAAAGCCGAAATTGTACGCGATTACAATCCTTCCTTTACTTTGTGCAACGAAGTAACGATAATAGACATACAAAGAAAACTGAATACGGAATAACTTTGAAAATAAATCATATAACTATTTAATAACTCAATCAAATAAAATCAAATCGAATAATTCAATCATGATAATTATAGATTATATTACTTTATTGGGATCTTAGAATATGTAAAATATTAGAAAAATTAATGTAAATATTAGAATATGTTTATTGGGATTGTAGAATATGTTAAGATTTTTTATAATTCCGGTCAAAATAAAAGAGTTTGGACACATTTGAGAGGTTTTCAAATCCACTTTTGTGCATTCATTTCCCAAAGAAATTATGGTTAATTCAGTTTCACAAAGCACTCGGATCTAAGTAACATCAAAACCTTAAAACATTAAAAAACTCGGCTCGAATTTTATACCCATTCCGCATTGGATAATGTTGTTTCCTTTAATTATGAAATAATTTATTTAATTTTTTTTTAATGCTTTCTCTTAAATAATTGATATGATAAAACTTCTGAGACGCTCAGTGACGGCCCGTAGCTAAAATTAGTTGGGGTTCTGCTCCAGAAACATTTTCTCTGGGCCTTTGCAAGGCCATAGTTAAAGTTTCTGTAAAATAAAAGAACCGAAAAACTGAATCAAATAGAATAGCTGGAAGCAGGGTAGTAATCTAATTCTACATTTTATCACATTCAAGAATATGGTACACGGGTTTTAAACACATTGTGCTAAAAACCGTATTCAGTTTAACCGAATAAATAATAAAATGCCAATTCAGATAATATGTTTTAATATTATTTGATAATAACTTAATAAAATGTCCGCTTAAAAACACTGTAGTCTAATGGTGCTTAATTTAAATCTCTATGTACACAGAAAAAAATACGTAATTTGGTTTTACTAATTATTTTCTCTTTCGCCCTTCCAGCGTGTTTTTGGACAGATTTAGCAATCAAGGAGCTGTGAAGTATGGAACCATGAAGCGCACAGTTCCATACAAAGATTTTTGTATTTTTTTCATAAACTGGGGATGGCTACTGACATTAAGCTTAAGGATTATATATTATTGTACAAGTATAAAGAAAGAATTAAAGAAAAAAGGACTCATTATATTAAATGCTATCGATAATATCAAGTGGAAATAGGGGATGCTGCAGTTCCACAGTGCCTATATGCTAGCCGCCACGGTTGTAAACAGGGTGATTCATGAGGAAAGGGGAAAATTTTGGAACTGATTCTAGAGCCTAAAATAAGGAAAAAATTTCATACAAAGGAAAGTCCGAAGACAGTTTGTTATCGAGTTAGGGCTAGCAAAATATTTCGCTGGGATTTCAGTTTCCCCGTTGAAATGAGGTCAATCAAACTGAAATGTTTAATGCATTACATAATTGATAATTTTGATGGTTTTTAATATTTTTGACCTGTCAAATCGAATATAACAGATTCGATAACTATATCTCCCGCAGTTTTCATCATTTCCGATGTAAAGAGAAAAGTTCGGTGACGAAAAACACCTTTTTTTAGATTTGAAGTACAATAACTTAGTTAAATGACAAATAAATGCCTAAATTGTATTACCAAAACTTGGAAAGAGTTTAATTCACAGAAAATCCATGTCATAAAGTTTATGAAAAACAAGAAGAAAATGAAGTTTTATTATTAGAAACAAAACTTAATAGAAAAATGTTACGAATCTATAAAAATTAAAATCAGCTGTTTTTAGTTCAATAAGTTTAGACCTTTGAAATAATTAAAATACTATTCATTTATTTTTAAAAAAATACTCACTCTGATTTATATTGTAATAATTTACAATAAATATTCGAAAATTCCACCATTAACATCGATGCACTTTTCAATTCGTTTCCTTAAATGTTCTGTCACCAAACTAATGATATTTTCAAGTTACTTGATGAGGGCAGGAGCATTGAGAATATAAGCGATCAGTTCATCACGTATGTCTACTTTTTATACTACTGCCCAAAAAGGAGTGTAGTGTATTTAGGGTGTATGTATATTACACCCGTAGCAGCTCAACGGCTGAACCGATTTAGATGTATGATCCCGTGTTGGAATCCTTACGTTACCGGGAGTGTCATAGGTTATATAAATATTTAAATATATATATATATATTTAAAAAAAAATAGATTATAAAAAATTGAAAAAAATCTGTCAGATGAATGAGTCGTTTTTGAATAACTCGCATCTCACGTATTACATACGAGGTTTCCGAATGGTTCAGGATGAAGCGTTGAGATACGAGTTATTCAAAAACGATTCGTTCATCTGATAGATTTGAAAAAATCTATCATTTGATCCATAAAAAGATCAATTTTATACATGTAACTAGTGTTTTTATACGACTGTCCAAAAAGCAGTGTAATTGTTATTGTTTACGTATGTAAACAATAATAATTACACCTATGTATGCCTATTTACCTATGTACCTCTGTATGCATGTATATTTGTTCCATCGCACCAGCTCAACCGCTGACCCGATTTAGATGTGTCACCACGGATTGGAATTCTTACGTTACCGAAAGTATCATATACTCCTCTTATATAAATATATTATACGTACTAGCAGACACGGCAATGCTTGGCTATTGCTAGATTTGAGTATATATATATATATATATATATATATATATATATATATATATATAAGATTGAATGAACATAATTGAAAGTTTGATAAAACATTAACAAAATGAACATTACGGAACATCACAAAATTTAATCTTCCTCTTTTATCCTTATTCCCTTTTTCCACTTTCTCCTTCCCCCTTTCCTTTCTCCCTATTCCCCATTTTAATTTTACCATATTACCTTTCCCCTTTCCTCTTTTCTTTTTCCCCTCCCCTTTCCATTTACTTTTCCCCATTTTTACCTTCTTCCCTTTTACCTTTTTCGATTTTTCCCTTTTCCCATTTTTCCCCTTTCTACCTTTTCCCCCGTGAGTAAATCGGTCCAGTATTTTTTTAGTGTATAGCGGATACACATATCGGAAACATTGAAATGGGTTTGTAAAATATTTGTTATAGTGTGTGTTGCTTTACGTCCAATAGATATCGCTGTTATTAAAAAAAGCATGTTTTTACATGTCAGGTGTGACATCTTAGGTATATAAAAACACGTGCGTGTTTGAATGCAACGTTGTGTCAAAATTTCAAAGCAATCGGTGAAAAAATTTCGGAGATTTAAGATTTTGAACAAACGAACATTTACATTTATATATATATATATATACACACACACACACACACACACACACACACACACACATACAAAATTGTCATCTGTATGCTCTTTAACTATCTTATATTAACCAGCAATGTTTATTTTTGGCAGTTGTGTTATTTAATTTTTAATATTATCTGCTGTTGTTTGTACAATGTGCATAAAATTATAAAGAAACTTTTTGATTTAAAAATATGTTAATTAAAATCATCTATTTTCATAACATTTCAAAAAAAAATTCTCAATAATAACAAAAAAATTGTTACAATGTTTTTAAAATTTTCGATTAGAATATATATAATTATTTATAGACTAAGGAAGTTGTAAATAAAACAGATTTGCAAACTTTAGACGTACGTTCCAAACTTGGTGCGCTGAATTAATTTCAATAATTGCGGAGAAATACTAATTTAATTTTATAATTTAAAAAATTTCAATTTATTATAACATTGCTTTAATAAAAACTAAATCATTTAAGAATAATACACCCGGTTTTATACCGGAATATCCGGGAATTCCAGCGATATTATCTTAAAGGTATAATACTCTGTGTGCTGATAGCAGTACATTAATCTGATGTAGAACGAGGCGTTTTTTTATGTCTTTCTACTTTAATAATTTTAATACGTTACTATATGAAACATAAGTTATTTTAGAGAGAGCCATTGAAATCGACTTCCAAAGGCCACTTTTGTTATAATCTGACGATATCGCATTCTTTATCAATATGTAAGTAATTTAGAATTACTGGCTCTCCTCGAAATACGAAGCCTACGAAATTTTACTCACTGTGGTAAAAATCCCCTATATAAAATTGTAAAACTAAAAAAATAAAAATTTTTCGTTTTTGAAGGGTACGATTATTTAAGACATTATCTTTTATCAACATCTTTTGTGTAGATTCCCTTTTAAGTAAAATTTAGAGAATTATTAGTAGTTTCAAATAAAAATGTTAAAATGTTTTGAGATTCTTATATAAATGGATGAATTTAAAAAAAAAAGATTATATGTGTTTTTATGCATTAATTTTTTATTATAAAGAAATTACTAATTTCGTAAGCACAAAAAATTAGACAAACTGTTTTTAATTTTTTAGTAAAATTTTTAATTTAAAAAACATAATAGTAGCTTATGTTTAGGATGATGAAGTATTTGGCCGTTTTGATTAGTTTTTTTTATTAGCCTCCGTAACCACCTTTAAGTATTGCTTCAGAGGATGAGATTAAATGGGAATTTTGTAGCATGTGAAAATGCCATATCTGACCTAAATTCGAATCCGGGGGACCTCCGGATTAAAGGCCGAGACGCTACCATTCGCGCCACAAAGACCGGCTGTTATCATATTTTAAAAACTTAATGTTACAATATATTCTTTAATGATATATTAAAACATTTTAAACGCGATTTTATCATTTAAATTGAATTTAACTTATATCTAAATTAGTTATCTTATTTTATAATAAAAAAATATTTTTAAAAAATTATAAAATTCCCTCGTTTGTACTTTCATAGCGTCTCGAGTCGGTTTAAAGCTCGTATTTGATGATGTAAAATTAATATTGTTGTTAGGATTGGCATAGTAATGATTATAAATGATTTTAGGTTGTTTGTACATTGCGTTAAACTTTATGTGACTTGGCATAGAGAATTGTTGGACATCTTGTTTTACAAGGAATGTAATTTTTTAATGAATTACTTGCAACACGTTAAACATTTGTTATTAAAACGAAAATTGTATAATTTTTCAATAAAAGTGTAGTTTTCAGGGTATGTAATTTTTTCCATTAATCTTTCTAGTATTATTTATTTTAGATAGGTTATTTAGATTAATTTTCAGAATATTAATGATTTTTTTTGTGAACGTAACCGCTTACTAAATACAAGTTAACTTTATTTGAAAATTAATGTAATATTATTAATATATGTATATAATGTAGTATTTAGCTTTTATTTTTAAAAAATAACTTTTATTCAGTTTTATTTTACAATTCATAAGTTCTTATAATGTAACTGCATAAAAAAATTCATTTATATAAATAAATTTAGTTTTTAATTTAATTTATTTTGAAATTAATTTTACCGTCATGGACAAAATTATTTATTTTTGAAGTAAATAAAAGAAGCATTTTAGTTTGAATACATCCTCCGAACATTATAAGAATAGGCAGATGAAAAGAGATTAATAAATCTAATGTCTGATAAATTTAAATAAGTGACAGTACTTTTACTCTTTCGGGGTTTGACGGCATGACCGCATTGCATAAATAGATATAAAAAAATGTATGAAACTGCAAGTTTATAACCAGAAGATACAACCGCAGTCCATACATGGGAGCTTAGTTTACTTTCGAAGAGCTCTATTTTGAATTGCATTTTTCACATTTTATTAAGTTCTATATAAAAATTGTTTAATACAAAATCGAAACCTTATTTAATTACCTTTCTTTTATGACTCTTTGTAATGAAAATTGACCGTTAAACATTTACAATTTGTTATAATTGTTGAATTTTGAATGCCTATTTGTTATTTACTTCGTTTTAATGAATAGAGAAAAATGGCTTAAAAACCCTTTTGTAGGTTTTCGATAGAAGAATTAATTGAGAAAAATGATGTACGCTTAAAACTTCACTTTTATTGAAAAAGTTTAATAATTGTTTTAATAATAATTTTTTAACGTGCTATGACTAATCGATTAAAAAATTAATTCTTTTTAAAACAATATGTTACTATTTCCTGTTTGTATTCGCATAATTCGTAAATTCGTTAACATTAACGAACTTTTATAATAATCGTTTAAAAAACATAGATTTTTCACATTTTTAAAAATTAAGTTGCTTTAGCTCATTTGTTCTCCTAGTGAGTTGTGAATGTGTATGTGGGGGAGCGTAATGGATTATTTGTCGATAAAAAAAATTTGTATATTAAACTGTTAGTTATTTGTATTAGTTAGTCTTTTGTGTGGTAAAATTATTTTAGGTACAAGCGACAGTACTCACCGGGTTGGTCTAGTGGTGAACTCGTTACCATAAATCAGCCGATTTCAAAGTCGAAAGTTCTAAGGTTCAAATCCTAGTAAAGGCAGTTCACTTTTATACGGATTTGAATACTAGATCGTAGATACCGGTGTTCTTTGGTGGATTGGGTTTCAATTAACCCTACGCCTTAGGAATGGTCGACCTGAGACTGTACAAGACTTCAATGCTACAATACTTCATTACATATACTTACTACAGTGTACTTCATATTACATATACTTACTTACTTACATATACTTACTGCAATACTTTATTTTACATACATATCTTTTTTATTCATACATATCTTTTAATAAAATTAACAATTTTTACAGCTTTGCAAAGAATTTGTTTGAGATTTTCCGAGATAGTGTTTGTGGCAAGAGTCATGACCTTGAAGGAAGCGTTGCGTCCATTCCGTCCTTCACATAAAACAATCTGTTAATTTTTTTCGAAATCCATTGTTCTTTTCTGTTATCGCTATGCACCATCACTACTTACTGCAACACATTTTGTCTAGTCTGTGTTATAGTTTTTAGTAGCTTCATAAAAAACATCAAAAAGACATTTTCCTGTTGCACGACCAGTTATTGATTTGAAAAACAACAAAGTTTCTTTGATTGATCTGTCCTTATAGCATTACTATCTCACAAAACATAACAACTGAGAAATGTTTGCCGCATCTTTTGATTCATCAAATTGAATACTAAAAGATTCACTTGAACTCACTTGCTGAATTATCTGACCTCGAACATCGGCAGCCATGTCATCGATACGCTTTGATACTGTGTCGTTAAAAAGCGCAATTTTTTTTTTAAATCTTTATGTGTTTTCCACGCCTATTAAAATCACTGACCATATCAACGTCTTACAAATAGAAGCTTGTTGATTTCTCTAAGTATGTAATTGTCTTTCGAAAAATTCCAAGGGTTTGCTTTTATGATACGGATGTTTAGTTTCTAAGTGTCGAATTAATTTTAATGGCTTCATGCTTTCATCGGAGAGGACTTGAAAGTAAACAACCCACTGTGCGTTTCCATCCAATGAGGTTAAACCATAATTTAAATAACTGTCATTGTCCAATCTTGTCTTTTTACTAGTCGATTCACACTAGACGTACTCATAGACGGCTCATATCGTTTTTCTCAAATTTATCCATTTTACATAAGAATCTAGTTGAAAAAAAAACTGTTACACCGTTTGATCGCACTCTAAAAAACAGAAGACTTTAAGAAGAAGAACTTAGACTTAAGACAGAAGAAAAACAGAAACCCCAATTATTATTTTCATTATTATTATTATTATTACTATTTTCTATAAAACGACGCTTTTAAAACCTTAAATAAAGGCATTAGACGCACGCTTTGTATTGGGAACTAAACTGATGTTCTGCAATCCCTTACGCCTCCTTTGTACAGCTGAGAGCCCGATATGTTAAAAGTATTATATGCATGTTCAAACATGACCCTTTCACAACCAATACTATGCAAGCAGATCAAATTACAAGGAGCACGTAAACATCAAGTTAGAACCTGTAATTGCTCATGTTTGTACACTTCATATGTATGAAGTGTACAAACATGCATGTTCATATCCGTCCTTATCAACGCAGCTAAAATAGTTTTAACTAGGTTTCATTAGGTTGTGGTTGGGGGACTCGCTAAATTTTCATTATATATATTTTTTTTAATTTTTGGTGGTCGTGGAGCTAAACAGGTTGAGAATAACTGTTCTAATCTCTGCGTGAACAAAGTGAAAATATCATTTGCACTTCAGTGGACGACATGCTGATATGCAACAGCATATTCGATTCAGTAAAAAAGGCTACGGTATTTTGATATGAAGTAGCTACGGGAAGCTACTTCATATCTCCATTTTGTTAACTAGTTTAGTTATTTAGTATATTAGTTTGGCTTAGTAGTTTGCTTGTCAGTCTTAGTACTCAATCTTAGTAATGAATGAGTATTCATTCTAAGAAGTGACCTGTGTTTAATGTCAAGTCGACCTCATATTACAGCTGACATTTATTTTATGTTTTAAGTAATTTAACATACAGATAATTTATATTAAAATCGTCTAGGTTGTTATTTATATCAGAAAATGGTAAATTTCGGTTGAGTCAACCGAAAATTTGACACCTTATGAACATACATTGGTATTTCAAATAAAATGCTTCCGCTGCATTCAAAAAACTTTAAGGCTTGGAAAAGCGTAGTATTTGGGTTTTAGAATGTCTTTTTAACAATCGTTTTTTTTTAAATGCCTATGCAAGATAACATTTGAAAATTTATGGTATAACTTCTGGTTGAATTTGATAACCTATTCGTTTTCGTTAATAATTTTCCATTGTCGAATTTCATGTACTGTCGCTAATAAATATTGTTATAATCAAATTTTCGTCTTTAATCCAGTTATTAGTATATTTCTTATTAGTATAATTGTGATTCAAATAAATTTGTTGTTCCGCTTTTATAATTTTTGTTTTTCAAATTTATTTGGATTTAATTGAAACTTATTTTTATTGGTAGAAAAAAATATTAGACTGTATAAAAATATTCTTTTTAAGATATTTACAGCTATTTTCTTCATGGTTTTCTATAAAAATAGTATACATTTTTCCTATTTCAGTGTTCTATTAAATTTGCTTAAATTTTTTCCTTAATTTTTTTTTAATGTATTCTTATTCCACGTAACATATTGAGTGTAGGCTGCGCTGTTCTTGTATCTTGTTGGGCGCGTCCCTTTACTTGTTTTTCTTGTTTCTTTTTTTTTAATTTCTGTATCGTATGTCTTGGAATTTCGCCATTTTCTGATTTAAATAACAACCTAAGTGATTTCAATATAAGGTATTTGTATGTTACATTACTTAAACATCCTTCAATTTTATTTATTTATTTTTATTTATTTGTAGTACACGTCTTACCAAGATTTAACCATTTGGTTGTTAAGTTTTTTTTATTCTTCTTTAAGTTTTATTCGTTAAAAATTATATTTTATTAAATTATTCAGAATAACTAATCTTTTTATTAGTATTTTATGAAAAATATACGCTGAATGAAAAAGTTGACCGATAGTATATTAATAAATTTATTTGTTGTATAATAAAAAATCAAGAACTTGTTTATTTCTTCCCCACCACCTTGATGAACGACACACCTACCGCAGTAATAGCCAATGACTCCTCCCTCTCTCATTACATTTAAGAGAATTAAAAAAATTATTATTATTTAATCGTAAATCTTAAATGCATTTCCTTTGTCTAATACCCTTAAAGTAGTAACTGTTACCTTGGTACTATTCATCAATTATAAAAAAAAACATTATGTCATCTAAGCAGCCCACGCTTAAAATCAATTTAAATACGTTTTATCATTATCTATTTAAATGAATTCATTTTATTACATAACGAAATGTATTCGAATAAAAAATAATTTGATGATGAAATAGATTTTTTGATAAGACCACCAGAATTGCTTTAAAATTTTAGTATTACCAATAGGTGAAACATTTTTGAAAATAATCGTGTTAAAAAATAATAATAAATTATTTACGGATAATTTGGAATCTACCTTTGGTTTTCCTGTGGAAAGATGTGTATACCCATGGTTTGGTATCATATGTGTAGTTTTTTCTTTATAGTTAGGACTGGATAGTATATCTTATCATTGTAAACTTCCTCTGACTAAAATATTTCTCAACTGGCATCCGAAAATGTAAAAAGTGTTAAACTTAAAAAGTATTTCCTTTTTCAAACATTTTCTAAAAGATGCTGCAAATATAAACAAAAATTTAGTGTTTTGTATAACATAAACAATATAAACTGTGATTAAAATCGATTTTATACGTATGTATGCGAGTTGGATAACATCTTCGGGTTTTTCTCACATCCTAACATACACCTAGTCTTAACATACCAATTACACACTTACAAATTTCGGTATTCCGTGGTTTGTTGCACTACGACTCTCTGGGATATTTTTGATCTTCTCAGATTGTGTTTTGTCTCTGGTTGCTAATTGTATCTTTGGAACCATATCTTCATATATCGTTCTCATGTAGGAGTACCAATCCCAACTTTGGTCGATATTGTGCCACAATATCCAAGTCGATTCCTACTCTTGTCCCATTCTATTTATCCGAATTTGTAAAACCTCAGCTGTGTTGCTAGTAATTCATCGCTATTACTACAAGGCTTTTGCATTTCTGAGACATACCTTCTTCAATTTATTTTGAACTGTGATACGTTTTTATACTTGTTTCCTCTGGTGAATGTAGATTTACCAGTGTCACACGATGGCATTCATTGATAATAACAGTTTTTTGTTTTGTCAAAATAAAATGCCACAGTCTTCAATATTCCTCGTGAAACATACTAAGCATAAAATGTCAATCACCTTCATTTTTCATTATGATGATTTGAAGATTGGTTATATGAATTTTTTGAAATTCGACTTCTGGATTGTAAAGTTTTTACGCAAAATTTAAGAAATGACCTTTTTTTTTAATTACTAATATCTGTTTGTAAATGGATTACTCCTCATCATTTTGACGATATTTTTTATTTATTTTTTATAGTACTATTTTCTAGTAGCCTGATTAAGTTTCATCTAAAATATAAAATACCTTATAACCTTAATTACTTTTAGAATTCGGGCGCAGGAAGTAATAACGAAATAATTTAATTTATGGGTTTGTTTTACGTAACGAAATTAGTAAATTAAAAATAGGCAACAATAAAAGAGGCTATTAATTGTGATAAATATTTTCTGAGGGGGGTTTTATCCAGTAACAAGCTAAATCATTATATTCGCTATTTCCGAGATCCTCTACCCAGCAATTAATCAGGAAAAAGGTAAATCTTCAAAAAATCTTGAATTAGAAATTATAAAACTTTATTATGTATCTACGAACATATGTGATTATTTCTTATTTATCTTCCTCGGACTAGAAATTATGCTTAAAGAAAACCACATTTAAATCGGCAGTCTGAATCTTGAATTAGAACGCTGAATGTTACAAAAGTCTTACTGAAAACTTACATCAATTGGTACGCTTAGTCCTGCAGCAGTAAATTCGTTGGTGGCTAGTTCTAAAACTTTTTTATAAAGAAGTCTTCAACAATATTTATTCAACCGACTTTTGAAATAGTTGGTTTTGTATGCCAACAGCATACAAATAGAACACGGGTCAAATATAGAATATTCCTCTTTTTTTTGCAAAAAGCTTTTAAAAAATGGAATACCAGTTGTCCTACAAAGATTATTAAAACAAAAATTAAACTGTTTATATTTGCTAAATGGTGGGAGTATTTTATCTAAAATAATTATACTCAATTAATTTACTTATTCATTTATAAGCGTAAACTCATTTATAAAAATTACTTTGTGATGAGATTGAGATGAAAAAGTGCGAGACTGTTCCTGAGATTCGAACCTAGGTCTGTTTAGATGAAAATCTAACATACATTCTGACCACTGCTTTAACTGGCCAATGAATGAACAAAATATGAACACTTTTAATAATGAACGCTTTTAAATATGAACAATGTTTCGCAGAACTCTTTTAATATCTTTTATGTTAAATATATACACAAACAGTCATTGGTTTGTATCAAATCTAAAAATTATGTCACTAAATAGTGGGAGAGAAAATTTAAAAATAAAAATTTGTAGTGATTGATTTGTGAATAGATTTTCAAAAATATTAACTTCAGTAGTAATACATGAAGCACAATAATGATAGCATTTCGTTCGGATAAAACAAATATAAACTTAAATTGCCCATTTTATTGTATATACATAAAAAATACGTACATGGATTATAAAAACTGAAAAAAAAAGGTATTAAATGTATTTATTTATTTATTTTTATTATATTAGTTAAAAATAATACTATCGAAAGAAGTTTTTTAATTTAAAAACAAAAACATTAAAAAAATTTCGAAGTTTTATATAACTTTAAAATGTTTGTTATAAATTGATTACTTAATATCTTTTTGCTTTAATATTATTACGAGATATATAAAATTAATCTCTTAGTTGCCTTACTATGTGAAAATTTCCAAATTTAAAAATATTTTTAATGTACTATAAGTTAGAATTTGTTTTTGTAGTTATTGTTTGCTTTAATAATTGTTTTATTTACACATTGTTACATGTATTTAATGCAGAAACAAAATCAAAAGAGTGTTAATCCGGAAAAAATATATACGAGTAAAACTCATATACATAATTGTAATAGTAAAATAAAGAATTCATTTTAATTTATTATTAATTAATTTAATTAAAAGTAAAATATTTTTAAATAGTAAAAATTATACGTTAATAAAATGTAATATAAATTAATATATTAGTAATGTTATCAGTCCGTGACATTGATTTTAGTAAAGAGTCTTTGTCAAACCCGTTAAATAGGCGTCCTTTTCATGACCAAACATTCTGATAGAGGATTATTTTTACTAAGTTCACTATACTTTCGAAAGCGCACGCACAGACTGCTCGTGCATTAAGCTACTTAATCTTTTATCGATGTAATCTAGGGACGTCGTATAATTTTTTAATTTTATTTCAACAGGGTTATATTGTCTATAAGTAAATGGTCCGCAATTTTAAAAGCTTTCTTTTAATTTACTAAATTATTTTCTTTAATCAGTTTTTTAATTAAATCGATTTTTCTTGATCGGTCTGTTTTAATATATTATGCTGCAGTAAATTATATGAATTAACTGGAAATTTGGTTTGAATAGTTTAATATATCCCAAATTATATTATAGAATGCTTTATTGCAAGCTATAAGTAAGTTAATAAGGTAAAATTAATGTTTTTTACCTTTTTTTTGTACTAACAGTTCGAAAAATTTCATCAGTTTATGGAACTGTCGAACAAAATTATTTTTTAATGATTCGCTTTTAATAGTTAAAAATCTTGAGCTTGATTGTAAATTTGCGGTAAAATTAAATTATGTGTTAACTTAAAAAAGGTTCAATAATTTTCAAAGACTTGTTGAAAAATTCTTCTAAATCAGAAAAAAATCGGTTTTTCAAATATTTAAAAAAAAATTAACACCCAAATTATTTGTCTTCTCGTCAAAAGAATTTAATTCCCTATTATTGAAGAGCTGATAGAACAGACGTAGTCCGATTATTAAATTGTAATGAAAAACATTCATATAAATTAAGACTTATGATAGGATCTACCTGAATGATGACGTACGATAATTACTAAGGCATACTTGGTTATACGTAAAAAAATTTCAAAGTTTAATGAATAATTACGTAATTAATGATTTATGTTGGAAAGCGTGATGTGAGGAACTAAAAAAACGTATCTAAACTTTAGTTTAATAAATTTCTACTTAATTATAAGCAGTGACGTATTTAATGTATTAATTTTTAAAACTATCGATATAATAATTCCTAAAAATCCAAATCCAAATTTATTCATTTGAATCGATTTGATTACAAATATTATATGATTAGATTTGTTTCTTACGTATCAATTTGATTTCATTATGGAATAATTAAATATTATTCCTGATATACATTCGGTTCTTTTGTAGAAAGAAAAAAAATGAATAATTTAAATTAAAAAGAAAACTTCGTATCTTCCAGTTGATCCAATTTACTCTTTGTATTTATGATTTGTAAATATAGGAGTTTATCTTCAGAATAACTAGTATAATATCCCGTTGATTTTATCTAAATTTAAGTTATAATTCGTCTATATATTAATAAATAAAATTACGTTCGTAATTAATTACAGTGGGTTCATGCCCACTCTGAGGTATTTAGTAGGCGTGGTTTGTTTGTATCTTAGTAACAGCTTCTGTTTTATGCTACTTCACTTTAATTAATTTTTGTAATCTGTATAAAACATATTAAATTCTTTCAAAATTTAATAAATCAAACGTCATTTTTGATTAATTAAAATTCAATTCAGATCATAGAAAGAGTTCATTTAGCATTATTTGTTGAAAGATTATTTAAATCTGGTTATTATTATTACAAAATTAAATTGTTATTGTATTTACAAAAATTGAAATAGTAAGAAATATTTCTTATTATTTTATTTTTATTTTATTGTAAATATTACTTTGATTAAACAAATAATCTAGACCAATAATGAACACAAATTATTATTTCATGGTATCTCACTACCTTTTTTTTATTGTAAATATCATAATTGTATTTGTTTTTTGTTTTTTTGCTACTGAAAGTAGATGAAGATATTGTTTGCTGTTGATTGGTGGATATTTTACGTCAAAAATGGAAAGATCCAATCAGAATTTCTGTTTCATTTTATGTAGTGGGAGAACCAGTCGATACGATAGTGGAATCTACTGTTACGAATATATATGTATATTTATTTATTTCTGTATGTAATTGAGCGTTCGATTGGTATTTATACATCTATTTATCACTTTTTTTTTCATTCGTATTCACTTTTTATTTTTAAATGGTTAAATTGTTAACTCATTGTCACTTTGATTCTTATTTTGACTTCTTTCAATCCTTATGCTAAATTTAGTTATTATAAAGTTACAAAGTCTTTATAAACTCCTTTGTCACAATTTTTTATCCCTAGGTGTAAAGAACTAGATTTTTTCATCAAGGTTATGTATTTTACGATATCTTTTTAAATTCATTTTTGTGTTACTACTTGTGCTTTACAATTCATACAATACGGGTAAAAATTATGCTGTAGTTCATGTAATACTTTATGTTATAGACAAGACATGTGTCTTGTCTATAACATAAACTTGTATGTACTTGTACATAAACTTTTAACTTGTATGTAACATAGACTTGTATGTACAAGCACTTTACAACTTAGTTGTTAATTTATTTTTTATACGGTTAAGTTTTTTTCTTTAATAACTTCAAATATAGATATAATTAATTATGGAGTACCAAGATTTCATCTTGATTGTAATCTTATTACTTGAAATTTATACCGTGATTTTAAAAGTACCAGATCATTTTCCTGTGACAACTTAGATAATTATAACATGATTTTCAAGTTAACTACAGAGTTAATGTTACCTTAAAGGAAAAGACCACTATTAAGTCGTACTATTTAATTATTTATTTTTTATAAAACCCTATAAATATAAATTTAGCTTTATTATTTTCTAATAATGTAATATAATAATGTCGTGAAAATTATTAATAGTTTCTAGTAATTATCTAATTTACTGCAACATTCATTATTTATTACATCTATTATATTTTTCTTTTTTTTATGATGTGATTGTCTGCAGCGAATGTTCGTTTTGAAAATTATAACAATGTTGTGAATTAGATTGTATCTTTGTATGTAATTGCGTGCATTATTAATATTAATGTGCGATACAATACAGATATGGGGGGATGTATTCAAAATGTCGCCAACCCTGTTCTAGATAAGATAAAGGGTTGTTTCCCTCCATATACCCCTGACCCTCCTCCGACTCATCACCGAGGCGACGCGGGCGTGGCCTGAAGTTACGTCATGTTAACTGACACGATCATTAGCGCCTTAAAGTTGCTTTTATATCCTGGTTAGCCAGAGGTATCTATCACCTGATTTAATTTTCCACAATTAGTTTGAGAATTAAAAAAAAAGAGATTTACCTTTTTACGTAAATGTTTTTCTTCTTTTTTTTTTTTGATTTTAAGGTAAGATTTACGTAAATATATTTATTTAATGAGTACCTTTTTTCTTTGTTATACGTTTTTTTTTTACGTTAAAAGTCAATCATTGTAAATTCGTTAAAGAAATACTTTGAAATTGGTCTGAGGAAAGAAGTTTCCAGTTATTCTTTTCTTTTTTTTTTGTTTTAAATTCTATTATAAAATAAACTTTAAAAAGAATTATAATAAAAAACCAATGTTCTAAAAAAAAAACATTAAAAATAAAAGAAATAAAAACTTTTTCAATTCTTTAAAATTTCTACCTTTTGATTTCGTTGCCAAATTAAAAATTGATTGTTAGCAGTTGTTTTCAGTTCACCGGTAATATCAATAAATTCAAAATTAAAGAAGAATTGAGAAAAACTTATTTTTTTTTACTTTTTAATGTTTTTAAAGACATATAAATATATAAAACTTTATTTTAATTAAAAAGTGTTGCTTATTTTTAATTTAAAAATTGAATAGGCTAAAATAATCCTGTTGTCCGTTTGACGAAACAAATTCAAAAGGAAGAAATATAGTGAAACGATGTAATAAAGGTACTATTATTGAGTATGAAAGAAGGATGTCTTAAGTTGTGGGGATATGTTTCACTACAATTTTTCTAACCAATTTTCTTGTAATTTTGACTACTAATATTGTAAATAGCAGCCTATTATTCCATTATCGTATAACAATCCCAACAATAACTATTTATGGTTAGAAACAAATACAAAATATCTTCGTTCAGTCTAGTGAGCATATGGTTTATCATTTTAAAAATATTCGATTTAAGATGGAAAAATTTTACTATGAAGCTGGTAGAAGAATGTCTAAAAATAAAGACTTACTGAAATTGAAAAATTTAATTAAAAAAAATAAGGCTTGACTATTTTAAAGAAAAAATACATGCCAGTCAAATTCCTTCTTCAAAAATTATTATTTTATCTGCATTAAGCTATTATTGTTTTCTAACGCAAAACATAATGCTTTAACATTCCAATATGACTAAACGATTTATATGTTAAGTCGGAAGCTTTTCTATATTTCCATAATTCTGGGGATGAAGATAGTTTTATTTAAGGGAACCTGATCTCGCCTCAGTTAACTAAAGAGTTAGCTGAAGCGAGAACTTTATTCACTTTAAACAAACTTTGAACTTTAGTAATGAGAAAAGTAATTATTTTCAATATAAGTATTAAGTGGTCTAGTAAAAATATTGATTAATCATTCGTTCTTTCCATCCTGGGTAAAGATACCATGATCTTCCAAAAACCTTTTGGTGGGATAAATATCAATACCTAAAGGATTCCTGGGATATTGTTTGATATAATTAATTATCTTGTTTGCAGTTCTTTTGTGGGTGGATGATTTCTATCACATTCCACCCTTTTCCTTTATTCTTAATTCCTCTTCGGTTTTTTTTTGTAGGTTCCAATTATACATCTCCTCGGATTTATGATAATAATAAGAATAATTCTGTTCTCTTCGTGTTAATTATTCTTTGGTTTTTATACGATATGGTAAAATTGACTCTGCTTATAAATCTAACTGAGATCTTTGTTTTATTATCCAGTAGCTTCACAAAAAACCCAAACTTGGTCTAATTTGGTTATCAGTTAAATCCACATTTCCTAACCGTTTTCTTTTTATTTATTTATTTATTTTTTTTAATAAAAACTCATTAGATTTTTTACATAATTTCTTAGTAATCATCTACAGTTAGGCATTTTTCGTTTACAAAGTTTTAATTAATTTTTAAGCTCATATATATATATATATATATATATGATCAATTATTTTAACATTAATATGTTGGTTTGTTTAAAAATTGGACGATCATTTTCGTTCTTATTTCCTTGTACGAAGTAAAGGAAGTATTGTGATCGCGAAAAATGTTGATTTTCAGATTTCAACGGAAATATCCATTTTAACCATCCCTGAATTTATTTTGACTAGTTTCGGCGTCTATCTCGTACGTTTGTATCTCGCATAACTCAAAAATGATTAGCCGTAGGATGTTGAAATTTTGGATTTAGGATTGTTGTAACATCTAGTTGTGCACCTCCCTTTTGATTGCAATCGACTGAACCAAAAGTGTCCAAAATCCAAACATTTGGACTTTTGACTTTTTCTTAACTGCAGTTATAAGATCTAATTTTGAGCTTTTCAATGATATATCATAAGTGGTACTTATATTCACTGGTTTCAGAGTTATAGTCAAATAAAATTTTAATTAATGAAATATTTGGATCTTAAAAGGGGAAGGCACATCGGTTGGAATCAGACTTCTTCTTCTTTTTTTTTAATTTTATAGATCTATTAATAATTATTAACCTCTGATTGTAAAAAGAATTACGATAAATAATAATTCTATAACAATAAAAAATGAAAAAAATATCTTAAATTATTAATGAAATAAAATTGTATGTACTTTGCATTTTTTTTTAAATGTGCATATGTAATTTAATAGGCGTACTAGGAAGTCACGTGGCATATACATTATTAAAGTTCATGTAATCATCGCATAAAGTCTATGTCATAAGTCTAATGTTTTCACTTTTATTTTTATCAAAATTTGACATCCTCTTTAAGCGTTATTTAAATAAAATCAACAGTAATTATATTAAGCGGTATGAAATGTTTCATATGCTTTTAAAAATTATCAACTAGCGATTGACAAAGTGAAATGCAACATGTTTAAAATATAGATCTACTGTTGTGTAGTGCATCATGATAACGCAGGGGGTCGGTTGGTTTAGTTGAAATGTGTGTAGTGTGCAGAATACGGTGTACGGTGTGCATAGTGTAGTAGGTTAAAGGAAGGTAGGAAAAGGAAAAAGACGAAGGTGTTTGCCGTTAATGAGATATTCAGCCTGAATGACAGCAGGGTTAGAACGGGATATGGATAAGGATAGGACGACTGGGAGAGTAGGGACCGTGTTTTGAAACTGACAGCGTGTCTTGAGCCATGAGGAATGCCAAACACCCCCTCTACGTTGCTAGGCAACCCGTCTCACGTGTGTGTATTCTGCATACTCTAATCTTCTCCTTCTTTTTTCTACTCTAGTATTGATCCCGACGTTCTTAATGCCTTCCATAATTATTGCATAAAACACTTTAGGCAACTCTACTCTCTTTTACTAACATTCATTTCCGACCAAACATTTACCCCCTCTCGCTCCTGTTCTAACTCATATCTGGAATTTCTTGCACTTTACTTATTACAACGCAGCATTTTAAATTATTCCCCAGGAATAAAAACGTTTTCTTACATAAAAATTGACTCAGATATTGGCCTGTGGTATAACATATATAAAAGTAGAAAATTATACGATTATATTTTGATTATTGTAAAATTTATTCATTTAGCTTATTTAAAAAGCTATTTTCAGTGATATTAGTAAATAAATCTTCCCGTGATTTTTGTACAATTAAAATAGATTATCGTAAAAGTTTTCATCATTTTGTTTTACCATTTAGTAGTTTTTTAAACATTGTCTAATTGAGGTGAATCTATTTGGCTTGAGATAAAGATATTTAAAAAAATGCCGCTTATGGAATTGTAATTGCAGAATTTTCTCTCTGTGTTTTTCATTTTTTCCATAAAACATTTATCTAATTATCTCTCTTCAACGATTTTTTGGTAATTTTTTTATGATACGTTTAGAAATAAATTATATTTATCTTAATTGGCTGGATCTAAGCTCTTTGTATTGAAAAAAAATCGAAAATAAATAAGATAACATAACTGCGATAAGTTCAACAATTGTCGAATTCAGTAAAAAGTATGATATTTTTAATTGGGTCTTCCATTCTATTATGTATTAGTCTTTAATTTTTTATTTAGTTTCAGAATGTTCAGCCTACGGGTGGGCAAGATTAAAAGGATTAAGATGCATTTCCACTTATTTATTAGGTACAATATTTAATAATTGATTGTAGGACCTAGCACGAGTTATAGGCTATTTCCGAAAACAGCATACCCTCTCTTAAGAATAACTAGCATTTAGTGCCTGACTTACTTGAGAAATTAAGGAGTCAAGTGGTTTCTCTTTATCTTCTTCACTCAGCTGAATATACGAGGTCTGTTAAGAAAATAACCGAACTTTTTAATTACGTGCAAACGGAGATATTTAGTGACATGTGATTGGCAGCCTTGTGTTCCGAATAACCAGCTCTGTAACAACATGTTCTTCGGTTGTTGATATCTCGTTTAGTTTTTGTGTTATTGTTATTTGAGTGCAGTGTGTTTCAGTGTTAGTAGCGATTTTTTGATGATTGAACCTTTATCTCAATGTCGTAGCCGTAAACCCAGCTTTCGTCTCCCGTTACGATCCTTTGCGTAAATATTTCATTGTCATTGGACTGTTCAAGAAATAGCCCGATAAATGTCCAATCGTCCAAACGTTTTTACAAAAACATCTCAAAAAATTAATCCATACTGAAAATGATTTCTTTCAGTTGTATTAAAGTGGATAATATCCTAGTTTAAAATAATAATGTTCTCCTTTTTCCATGTTTGGTAAGATATTATTTATATTTCTAAAAAAAAATATTTAAATTGTAAGGGGAAAAAATGTAATATTATTTTACAAAAAATTGTTTTCCTGGATCGTAATAGTTAAATAATGAAAAAATAATACTAATTACCAATATTTAAGGATCTCATTTCAAAATATTGTTTTGAAAAATATTTATTATTTTTCCTTCAGTTAACTGTTCAATTGCAAAATCATCATGATAGATAATCTTCATAAGATAGTTTCAGACAAGTCTGAGAGGTTTATACTTTTAAAAAAACCTTCATATAATTAATAGAGTTTTCCTCTCAGGATCGGAAATACTTAAGCTAATCCTAATTTCTGTCATTTTGGTTAAGATTTCAAGTGTAATTAAAAACCACTCCATTCTACCTTGAGTGCTAAAATCGCAATGAATAGCACAGGATCAGAACTCTCACTTCAGTAAAACTAATATATGTTTATATACTAGATTGGTCAATTATTTTGAATAAGTATGTATTTTAATATCTCCATTGGTTTTAGCCGATCTTTTTTTGGAAAGGCCTTCATAGCCTTTCCAAAAAAATAACAAACTAGCTTTACTAAGAAAAATTAAAGAAACAATGATTTCCGATTACCTCATTCACTAGCCAAATGTATTGTGTTTATCAGCATGTCAAGCCCATTGAAAGGAAGGTGGTATTTCAGTTCTGAAAATATAAATGATACATTTACTTTGTTTAATATAAACATATTGTCTATTTGATAATATCATTACTGTCAGAGAAAGCAGTTCAGACTAGTCCCAATAAATAATAAGTCAGGTCCTTTGTACGTTTAAAAATAGGTAGCTTAAAGCAGCAAATGATTATACCCTCCACTTAGTTTAATTGTAATTTTTATTACAGTAAAATGTTTATTTTACTCCAGTAATAAAATACTTAAGTAAAAATTGTACATTTATATCTCTGGAACGTATAAATTAAGATACAGCTCACAAAAATGTCATATTCAGATGTGTAACGGTTTGGATAAAAGAATTCTTGTTACTTACAAATGTTTCCTTAAAATTTACTCTGTATATTTTAGTTATTTTTTTTATAAAATTGTAGCGTGTGAATTATTACTACATTTAAATATTACTTTTTATAATAGATAATTTTAGAGGGGCTGAATGAAAGAACTGTTATTAGTATTTACTATTTTCTGAAGCGGGTTTATTAAATTATACGTATTATTCGTCAGAAAGACTTCATGTATACATTTACAGACGGTATCTGATCAGAATTCCCATTTAGAACTACAAATGAGAAATTATTATATTTTACGTTGAAAGACTACATTTGCGCAGAAGTGTTATGAAGCCCATAACTTATGAATCCGGTGTTAAAATGGTAGTAATCTATTACTAAATGCTTAGCGCATAATATATATTATATGAGACATAAACTTAGACTTTATATGTATGTTCATATAACATGAAATGCTCCAGCTTTATGAGTATTGTAAAATATTTGAGAATTATTTAGATTACGAATAGTAAAAAAAAAAATTGAATAGTCTACATTTATTTACATATGTTACCTAGATTCGGCTATTAAGAAGTCTTATTTAATTCGAGTAATTCACGTATATTGAAATTTTAACTCTGTTGGAATAAAATTTAACGATTAGTAAATGTATTTTAGATGAAAATCTATGTATATAAAATGATGAGATTGTGTGAAGAAATGTTTATAATATTCGGCAAAGAAATAAAAATGTTATGTGAAATTTATACAATGTTTTACATTTTGTTTTCACATTTTATTATACAGTATAACTGCCTTTTTAAGATATAACCATGATATAGAACGCCAGGGGATAAATTATTTATTATATACAAATTTTGCTGCCTCCACAAATTTTAGTAATGACAAAACATTGGAAACAATTTAATTAAAATGAAAGATAAAGATTTAAAATGAAATACTCGTATTATTACGCTTTAAGTATTGTATAACTATTTGCTGCTAGTACTTGCATTTATCTGTAACATTTTAACTGGTAATGTCTACTGGGATCACATTTTACGCTGCCAGGTCGGAATTTATATGAGAAATTTATATCTTTTTTTATGATGAATCTGTAAGTATTCTTTACTGGTTTCGTAAAATTACAGAATCATCATTCTCTAAACAGTATACTTTCTCTTTCGTTGGCTTTATTTATTTGAAAAATAATTCTTATTGAATAAAATAAAAGTTAAAAAATAGCAATTGAGATTGAGAATATAAAAAAAATCTGAAAAATAACATTTTCTTTCTCTCTTTGCTTCACCCATTTCTCTTTATTTTCTCCCCTTCCTTTCTCAATTGCACTCCGATTAAAAAACAGTCTGTTCTGTTATTACTCCTTATTTCTTTAGAAATCGATGCGAATATTGAAAAGAAAAGTTAATCTGTATTTTTAACGTGTAAGAGTGATTTTTAACGCAAATTAATTCTTGATACTTTATGAATGTTATTATTTTGGTTACCATTCTGTTGTTGGATTTTAGTCGTTAATAATAAGTTAAGCTCATTAATCCAGATATTTAAACAACAGTTCACTTTTTTTATATAAATAATAAAATTAGATGGCTACAGATTAATTTTCAAAGATGTCCTGTATTTAAGAGTACCAATGGATTAAAATAAAAGATAGAATTTTTATTTTAAATGCGGTAGATTCTGTCAAATTTTGTTTTAACAACTATTTATATTTCTCTTCTCTTTTTTTTATTTACATACCTGATTATTATTTTATTCCAGATTCACTTAACTTTTACACAATTAATTATAAATAAAATTAATGACATGATGATGTTTCTCGTTGTATAATTCGTACAAGCAATAAATAAATAAACTTAAGAAAGCTTTACGAAATATTCATTTAACGGATTGGATTGTTTACTAAATATTTTTTCTACCAGTGAAGCGGTATTGCTGGTGTGAACTGGTTTTTTTTAGAATTGATGTTAGGATTTTGTTGGGAGGGAACCTAGCTTCTATAGTGATACTGGTGGCTTGGTCCGGTTGAGTGCAACCGGATGTACCAAATTGAGGTCCAAGCACAATAGTTATACAAGAATAATAAATACTAATACTTAATAGTAATACTAAGACTAGTCAGTCATTTGGAGACTACTTTCTGCTGGTGCTTTCACTATTTGTGTGAGCAAGTGTGTGTGGACGTGTTGTAAAATCCAGCATCAACGTTTCAAACAAGCCTTCCCTTCCATATGTGGTAAATACTGTAAAATGTAGACGCAATTAAGGATTGCAGTATTTCTTGATCAATTAGTTATTAGAGCTCTAGTCTTGTACAGAAGACAAAGTCTAATTCCATATTTTCAACGTAGATTATTGAACATAGAAATGAATATTTAAAATACTGAGTTGTATTTATTTTATCAACATCTATGTACGGGTTGTGTTTTATATATATTTTATGTATGTATGTATGCATGTGCGTGTGTGTGTATTTTATGTTGTTATGAAGTCTTCTGTTCAAATGTGTGGTTTACAAACGAGCTTAAATTTTATTTTCTTTAGCACTCTCATAAATTGTTTATATGTTGCAGTCATTGAATAAATAACTGCAACTTATATGCCTGTATAGTAAAGTAGAACTAAATGCAGTAATGAACTCATAAAGTAGGAAGAAATATTTAAAGTGGATTACGTTATATGTTTATTTTAGAATGTTAAAGTTGTTTAAACTGGCAATTTCCTTATCACGTGTCATAACACCCCTTACCTTTTCTAAACATCACTTTAAACAAGTGTTTTAATACGGGGTTCTTCATGTTTATAGTAAGATAAGAAGAAGCCATTAAGTTCCCTACTAAAGCAAGCCATTCCATTCGCCACCACCCTCACAATCAGAGACACTGCCTACAAGAACTCATTAAGACTCAGCCCTCGTATACTCGTATGTATCAGACCTATTTGGCTGATGGTCTCTAAACTTATCTTCTCAATCCTGCCCATAAAATTTACCCTGCCTTACCGCCTTCGTTCTTAGTAAATCCATTCAGATTTACTCAACCAGCTTAAAAAAAATGTTTAACTGCTTTAACGAGGTGTATAAAATACCATAATAACAATCACTGTTTTATTTATTCTTTATTTATTATAGAGAATATACTTAAATTTAATTAGGGATAAAATAGTGTCTTTATGTTTTTTTTTTTTAACTTATATGGATATTTATTTTGTAATAAAAGGGATAAAAGTAAATATTATTATTTTTGAATTATTTTAGTTTTACTTATGTAGATCGCTTAACAGTATTGTTCATATTGTAACCGGAATCAAAAATTAAAAATATACATCTAAGTTTTTACCAATAATTTCATAGCACAAAAAGAAATATCTTACGTTTTATTAATTTGTTTATGTATAGGAACATTCTGACTTTCATTTGGCCACTACAGGACTTGGCCAATCGTATTATTTTTGCGTTTGTTAAAACTAGATTTCATTTATTAGTAACTTCTTGTTGGTTGATTTACATAATATTAATTTTTTGTTTAATAATAATCTTGTAATTGATTTATTAAATATACAAGTTGTAATCAAAAGGAATCCGACGTTGGCTCATAAAAAAAATATATATAGTCTATTTAGCTCAATAACTGGTTCCCTTAAAAATATTCTTCTTCTGATGTAAAACACGTATTCCAGCGATGTTTTCATTATTGAAAGTATTTTTCAGTCATTTTTAATAGCATCATAAATCCTCTTGTTGCATTTTTTGATCTCTTCTCCGCCTTCAAATTCTTTACTTTTGAACGAAATTTTAAGCTTAGGAAAGAGCTAAAAATCGCAGGGAGCCTAGAGTCTGCTGAGTAAGGAGCCTGTTGAAGTTTGATCCCGTGTTTTACCATGAATCTCTGAATAAATTGTAATACATGGGTTGTGGAGCGTTGTCGTGATGAAATTTTCAATCTCCGTTTTCCTAAATCTGTGGTAGAACAGCAACCCTTGTTTGATATTTATTGAATATTTGCCCTTGAGGAGCATACTCGTGGTGAATCATGCCTTGATAATCGAAAAAGACTATATGCATTACCTTCACATTGCTTCGTTACTGCACGGCTTCCTTTTGCCGCGGAAGACTTGGAGTTTTTCGATGATTGTGCCTTTGTCTCACAAACCGTAGCCGTAGACCATGTTTAATCTCCGGTTATTATTTTTTTCATAAAATCAGGATCAGTACTGGCACATTTCGCAAATCTTCGTGGGTGTCCCGCAAATCTTCGTGGGTGTCCCTTGGTTCATGAGTGAGAAGTTTTGGGTCAAATTTTGTTGTTACGCGCCGTATCCCGAGATCTTTCGTTAAAATTGATTGCATTGATCCAAATTAAATTCCTACTTCACCTTCAAGCTTTCTAATTTAGTATTCGATGATCATTCATCACCATTTTGTCGACTCGCTTGATTTTTTCGGAATGTTTGTTTCGTGTTGAAGCTCCGCTAGTTTTTCACTTTCAACGGACTTTTGAGCATTTTGGAAACGGCGATACTACTCTTTAATTTGTGTAATATCCATAGGTGTTTATATCAAAACCATATCAAACGCTGTTTGAATCTTTCTTATTGTCTTTACTTCTGTGATACCAAGTTTCTGATAAAATTCTTTGCGGATCGGATAGAATTCAGTAGCAGAAAGATATTGTAGTATTTGAAAAAATTATCATCTGGATAATATTATCTCATACTAGCGAACAATAGAAGTGTGTCGTTTAAAAAAACGACTCGTCTATTAAATACATGCAAATATGCTTCAAAATGATTTTATTTACTTATTTTTATTCATTTGAAGCATATATGTATCTATTTAAAAGCGATTCGTTTTAAAAAAATTCCTTTTAATTAACATTTAAACCGTATTTCATCATGTTAATCGATGATTAAATGTATAATTTACATCATTATAGTTACAATAGTATTTATATTAGTTTTGTATTGTTGTGTGGAATGTTTGTATGTACTAATGTCCATTTAAAAATCAAGAATCACTAGGCAGGCCCCTTAGAATGGTCAATCAACGTTTTTATTAAAATTTGAGATTTTTTTATGTAAATTAAAACTTTTGGTATGGAGATATTATTATGAGCAGTAAAGGATACAGATTTTATGTTTTACAGCGTTATTTTTCGTGTGTGATATTTTGAATCTTTGATGAAGTCATGTTCTTTAAGAGATAACTGCATGTTTTCGGGAAATGAAATTAGAAAAAAAAATTAATATTATTTTGCTTTTTATTATGTAAATCGAATAAACCATACCCAAAATATCAATTGTTAAGATAAAATTTTATAGTATCATGATTTTCGTAGTTCAGAAGATGACGTAATTTTTTTATAGTAAGTTTTATCTACCCGTCGTATAAATACTTAAGAGTTACACCTGTAAATAATTGGTTAAGATGAGGCTGTGAATAATTGGTTAATTTTGGTATTACCTTTGAGTTCTAAATGCAGATAACCAAAATGGCTTTTACTTCGGTGTGTTAGTTTATTTCAATTTGTACCCGTTAAATCGATTTGTGTCTTTCTAATCTTTGTACATTATTAAGCACAAACAGTATAATGAAACTTTTACGATTTACTTAATTTAACTTGACATTGCAATTTATATGGTTGACATCTGAGGAATGTCTGCTAGTTTTTCACTTTGATTATTTACACTGGACCCTCCTAGTTAACACAAAATAGTAATTAGGCATTTATTCGCCCAGGATTCACTTCATTAAAAAATATTAAATCTGCTACCTTTTCGTAAAACGTATTTTTTTTTAAGTTTTACATTCATATGCATTATAACAAAAAGATTTCAAGCAGTGAAAATTAAATAAATAGAACTGTAAACAATTTTAACAGAATAATTTTTGAAAATTCAAAAAGATGTCCCTTTCCTAATCTTGCGGATAATGTTTTTGAAATTTACTCGCTGTAAATGAATTTCAGTAAAAGATTTCAGAGGATAAAATTTAAGTTAATAAACCTTGAGACAATTCTTTCATGAAATATTTTTGGGAATTTTGATTAACGGTTTCTTCCCTTCCGGGTAATAATAGAATCTTGGAGGAATACAGTAGTAGTTCTGTCATATCAACTATTTTTTTTTTTTTTTAGCACTTATTTACCTGACTGTACAAATTAAATACTGTTGTACAATATTTGTACAACATATGTTTCCTTTTTCTTTGAATACTTTCTTCTTCTTATTCACGTATTTAGGCAATTTCTTGTTACGTCATCCTATCTGAACTGATCTATCCATCTCCTCTTTGGTTTACCTAAATTTCTCGTACCTACCGGCCGGTATTCATAAAATTTTCTGGGAATTTTAGACACATTCATACATGACTTAACGGTTGTCTTTGATACTCCTCAACCTTACTATTCAAATTGTACACATCAAGTTCCTTACGTATCTCTGAGATTTGCTTCATTTCTGTGCGAATATGATCCACCACTGACCGCAGGAAACGCATTTAAGCTGCCTGCAACCTTGTTTTATGAGCATTAGTTAATGTCTACGTATCACTTCCAGAAAGGCAAGTCGGTACGAACATAATTCTATAAAACTTCAGAAAAATATCCTTCTTAACCTTATTCCTCACAGTTCTCTTTATTACAACGTTTAATCTATTAAAATTCTCAATTTTATCATCGATATCCACTTTTTCCTTATATTAATTCTTTGCTTCCAATAAATTTGAATTCTGTAAACTATTCGATAGGTCTATCCCCTAATACTGTCTTGGATCTCAAAGGCCACATCCCTCTAAACGCTATAACTTTGGTTTTATTGAAATACTCAAATTAAATTCTCGAGCCACCTTAGATAATTGAAAGAGTGCTTTTTATGCAACCTTTTCCTCATCAGCAACAATAATCCTGATCATCTCACAAACATCGTCAGGAGAGCAGGCTCCTCAACGTCATATCCGTAATACGGTAGTCTAATAATCCATTCGTGAAAAATTTCATCTATGTATATATATGAATATACATGTATCTATATATGTATATATATATATATATATGTAAATAAAATAGAAAAAGCACTACATCCCTCACGAAGTCGCTTACCTACTATCTCTATCCTAGTTTTATTTTCCTTGTAATCCTAATTTTTGTTTCCAGTAATAAATGATACAATATTTACACAAAACATATATTTTTTTCTTTGAATAATAATTCTGATAATTATTAAAATTGATTCAGTTACTAAAACATTGTTGCATTTTGCCGAAGTAAAAACTCCGTTTTCAGACTTAGTTGATTATAAAAATAAATAATATCTGGATGAGCACGTAAATAAAGATTGTGCGATATTAAAGGACAAACGCAGAACCCGATTGAATTCCTTTACCCGTTTATCAACAACAGTTAGCTATCTCGAAGAAAATATTATGAAATGTCATAACGTAACCCCTCATCTGTTCACTCAATTCTCACTCACTCTCACTCTCTTGCCTATACACGCCAACTCTTGTGATACCAGCAATTATTCTGTTCTGTATAAATGTGTGTTTGATGAAATTTGCAAATTTTGGCAGGACATAATGGCAGTACTGAAAAATATAAAAAGGAGGTGTAGACCTCGCGTACGTGAAAACAATCAAAGCTCGATGAGAAATAAATCCAAGAGGGGAAAAAGGCATGATTATTCCAATTTTTTCTTTAACATAAAATGATTTTTTTTTAATCTTGATTATCTTAGTTTATAAATTATTTAAAAAGTAAAGCTGATTATGTTTTCTATTTCCTATAAAGCATTTTTTTTATTAACCCCTTCACATGATGTCATCCTTTTTTTTCATGTAACGATGGATTAGTAAAATTTACTTACTCATAGTTTTACAGTTTGTTACGTTTTAGAAAGAATCTATCCTAATCATTTCATTTTTATACGTGTTTTTTAAATCTCGCTTTAAATACATTTAAGATTCCAAAAAGAGCTTTAGCAATTAAAGAGACGATAGCTAATGTGATCATTAGAGATTCTATATTTAGTTGTACTTCAAAATGTAATTAGGAAAAAGTGTTGTATGCAAAATAGAACTTCAAATACTTAGTCATATTTCAATATTTATAGTATAAATATAATTTTAACTATTCAGTGTTGTCCTTACCGATATAGAGATAATCTATCAAATCTTATCAGAAATCGATTTTGGTATCGTACAATTGTTTTAAACTGATATTCGGTCAAATTCCTCCGAATATCCATAAAATTAACAAACTCCTGCATGATTGTAAGAAGATGGGGCTTGTATGCTAAACATGTGAAACTTTTTTCACATGCAGAAATTGTCGTATCGAGTAAATTTGAAGTTTTTAATAACTTAAAGGTGGAAATCTTTTTTATCCCCTACTTAGCACAGGTGAAATCTACCGCCGCCTCCCGGCGTGCCGAAAGGGATTTTTTTTATTGCATTACTAATAGTAAATCATTTAAATTTTTACTATCTAATATATTCGGAAGATTTAGTTTTCTTACCATTAGATGTAAGAGAAATGATTTATTATATAAATATTAATATTTATATTATGGTGCGGTAAATAAAAAAATTAATGATCGAATAAACCTTTGAGATGCCACTCGATATGCTGTTTAAAAATTATGATTTTGAAATTTAGGTCGTGATAATTTTGTGCACGGTTAGTCCGTTATTGTATTATGTAAAATTATTACTTTAATCTCTTAAACTTATTTCTGTAATTTTTTTTACTTAAAAATTATTGTAACTCTTTTCATTATTTTATGACTAAAATTTTTGGAATACTGTATTTTTGGAAGATGACTGTAATTAAGTTTTATTTTTAACAATTTATTTATATATATTATAATGTGAAGAAAATATTTGTAATGTTAATATAAAATATATTTTTTTTTTCATGTAATTATTTATTGAGATAAGAAAGTTGAAATTGATTGGCATATAAAACAAGTTGGCCTATGTAGTTTATGTGTTAGCAAGTTAGGACTACGATCCCACGATGTAGACTTTTGTTAGATTGGAATAGCTTGGTAGCATGTATCGGAAGAAGAGGAGAGGGGTAGTTCGTTGATAACGTATCAGTGTGATCACTGCTCCTTGTTTCTTCTTTCCTCCCTCTATGTCATCCCCTCTTTTACCAATTCTCAGGATCCTTTTCTCTGCGCCACCAATACTTCCCGCACCTTCTTCATTTCTCACACGATACAACACCCCTTGTATCCTTTTTCTACCATTTCCTTTACACATACAACCTCTACATATACTTACACAAAGGACATATATACAGAATACGCTTACTCTTTTCCTATAGTGAAGCATTTTAGAGATCTTTTTAAAACACCTGAGCTCAATATTTGCATACACATTGGTTCTTTTATAAGTAAAGATTATATATAATTATATTCTCTTTTATTTTTTTGCATTATTATAATAATAATAATAGTTAATAAAAATAGTTTTCTTAAGGCAATATAAATTAGAAAAAAAATTATTTCGATTGGAGAATTTTTTTACTAAATTTATCCAACATGATTTCTTTTCCCTACTACAATCTGTTCAACTAGTGACAACTCTCTTCCCTCACGGCTCATTGAATGAGGATGATATGTATGACATGAAAATAAGGGTAGTCCTGTACAGACTTAGGCCGACCATTCCTGAAAAATGTGGTTAATTGAACCCCAACCACAAAAGTACAGCGGCATCCACTGTCTATTATTCGAATACTTATAAAAGCAACTAACATTTATTAGGATTTAAACCTCAGAATATCTTCGCCTTCGAAAATCAGCTGTTAACCAACTGATTTGAGATTACGAGTTAGATCACTAGATTAATTTAATTAATGACTGATTTAAAAAAAAGTAAATTTTAAGAATGAAATGCTGACTAAATTATCATCGAACTATTGAATGCTGTTTTGGAAATTTAAAATTTATCTTTTCGTATTATTTACAAATATTTTGATATAATAAATAGTCTAGTGAGAGTTTTTTTTTAAAAGATTGAAAATTATTCATTTAGAATTTAGAATTGTTCATTTACATTATCAGTGAAAATCTATATTGTATATAATTTCATATGTCAGTCGGCATCAGGTTTCCTATTGGCTGTTTTAAATATCATATTGCTATTTTCTGAATAACATAGCTTCATTATTTTCAGGAATATATAATTCAAATATCATTTTCTTAGTTAGACAGTTCCTTTCCGAATCAGAAATATACTTTCCGTTTTATAAAAAAATATAATATAATAAAATAGATAGCATGTAAATAGGTAGCATGTTCAAAATTTGCTATTAACTATGAAAAATTGTACATGAATTTGGGTTCATCGAGAGATCCCTTACTTTAAAGATAAAGGTAAAATGTAAGCTTGTTTGAAAGGTAAACTTGTAAGTTAGCCAGATTACCAGATATAATTGTAATGTAAAGATATTAAGAAAACTGTAAATCGTAAATGGTAACTGTTATAGTTTTCAAAAAAAAATCTGGTTTAGACACCACATGACTTCCTTGTACGTCTACTAATTACATATACACATTTTTGCTGCACTTTATTTAAATTTATTTCATTTGAAAGTGAGATACGATCCTCCAATTCTTTAATAAAAGTGGACAGTTACATAATTACTAAAATATTAGTTTTTATTAACATCATATATTTATATAATTATTAATTCAACAATCTTACCTGAAATATTAGGAAATTAGAGTAAAAGTCCCTTGATTACTCTTTAAATAAATTGTTTACGAAATAATTCAATAATAAAACCTGATTATTCTACACGTAAGGTCAAAATTAATATTTGTAACCAGTATAAGGGAGTTCACTAAACGGAGTAGTTAAATTATTATTAACTTTTTTTATACGACACACCAGAAATCTTGTGCATATTACGCACAAGTGAATAAATTTTTCCACAATCACTTTAAATTGAATACAGTTCAAAATTGTGTTTTATTTTTCTGTCAAATAATTAAATAAAATTATTTTTTTTAAAATAAATGTACAATTTTTATAACAATTTGCTTAGAAAATCCAAAAATAATACAATTGTAAATTATAATTTTCAATTAATATTAAGTAATCAGATGTTTCAGCAAATATATTACATATACACATATGTAATGCCGATTAAATTATATTGACACATCTTTAAAAGTACATAAAATTTGATGTTACGAATCATATTTTTCTTCTTTTTTTTTTTATCATAAAATTATTATTTATTGTAAAACATTTTGTTACAGTCACGGGTTAATAATTATTAAATTAATATATTTAAATTTAAAAAAAGAAAAGCTAAAAAAAAAAATAATAAAAAAAGTTAAAAAAAAGGAGATGAGGTCTGATTCGAACCGATGTGCCTTCCCTTTAAGATGCAAATATTTCATTAATTAAAATTTTAATTTTAATTTCGATTGAATCAAAAAGGGAGCTGCATAACTAGATGTTACAACAGTGATAAATCCAAAATTTCAACATCCTACGGCTAATCGTTTTTGAGTTATACGAGATACATAAGTAAGTACAGAAGTCACGCCGAAACTAGTCAAATGTATTCAGGGATGATCAAAATGGATATTTCCATTGAAATCTGAAAACCGAAATGTTTCACGATCACAATACTTCCTTTACTTCGTACAAGGAAAAAAAGTTAAAAAAAAAGAAAAAAGGATATGTAATCTGAAGACCGGAATTTTTTACGATCGCAATACTTCGTATAAGGAAGTAAAAAAGTAAAATATTGCTGTTCTTCAAATAATTATCGCTCTTTAGAGTTTTTATAAGTCTTGGTTGTTTTAGGATCCCTGAGTATAAAAATATGACTATTTTTCTTATAAAATTCTGTATGATTAAAGTGCATGTATTTTGTCATCTGTTTGGTTTTACGAACTACTTTATGTTATCCTTTATTATAAAATTTAGTGAGCTACGTTGTGGATTAAGTATATAGATTCAAATTTTTATTAATACGTTTTTTTAGTTTATTAAAATTTAATTATTAAATATTATTACTGAAGGTTTTTGGTTGTTTTCATAAAATTTCTTTATTTATAAAAACAGTTAATTTTGTTTTTTACTTTTCATTGTATAAAGTTTATGATAAAATTTAGCTTTTTGTTTCTATTTTAATATGAATTACTTATAATACGTGGGTGGGTACACTTTTTCAACTTTCTGTTATGTAGGTGAAGCCTATATTTAAAATATTATATTATAAATGAACTTTTATAATTAAAGATCCGAATACCAACTTTAAAGTAAGAACTTTTAATTATACAAAAAGGGTTTATTCAGAAGAGAATCGTAAAGCAAGATCATTAAGAATGACTAAATATTGGGAGAAAGTAAAAGCTAAGAACTTAAAGGCCAAAAGATCGGCAAAAAAGACTTGAATTATTCTGACTAAAGTGGTTCTTTGCGGCCTTAAAAAAAAAAACTTCTTTGTTCAAAATATTATAATATATCTTTAAGAATATATATATGTATATATCTTGATACTTTCTGACAAACTACTCGAGAATACGATTTGAATTTGTGTTAAATTTTATAATACAAAACTAAAGTTTATAAATAATTTTTACCTCAAACGCGGAAATATTATCCAACTTTAATTGAAAATACAGATGGTGATGAAAATGATTAAGTACAAAAATATTTGTTAATTACTTTATTAACGGAATTAAACAAAAAAAGGAGGAAATTTTCAATTTGATCCATATGATTAATTTTTTTGGGTCAAGACTCTATTTGGATGATTTATTTTTATTTTATTAAGAAATTTTCGCTTGTGTCTGATATAAAATTTTCCATATATTATAAATGGCTGGCCTCCATGGCGCGACTGGTAACTTCTGGTCTTTCATCCAGACCTCCAGAGTTCGAATCCCAGTTTAAAATTTATTTTTTTTATCATCATCATTACAAACTATTAAATATTTATATATTAATGACACAATTTGTTATTAACATATTTAAAGTATTTTTAAAAAATAGGTTGGTAAACTTAAGATTTATAAAATCTATATTCTTGTATAACAGAGAGTGAACCTTACCTCATACTCAATACTTACGCCTTTATGTCGTTTCTCAGTTCTTCTTGTTATTGTTGTTAATGTTTCTTGTCCGTTGCGTTTTTTCGAATGAATTTTTCTTTAAGCGGACTTATTTTTAGGCGTAACATGTTTAAAAGGTAAATTTTATAAACAGAAAAAACCCGTTTAAATGCCCTTTAAAAAATTTCAATTCCTACTTAAATTTAATAATTTTTATATGCGACTAATTCACGGTAAATTCTTGATAGTTGTGCATTTTATAATTTAGTGCTGATTTCAAAACGACAAGTTTTAGAAAGAATTGGAAATTATTTCTTAGTGCGTTTTTTAAGTGAGATTTATTCATTATTTTTTAAAACTAAAAATGCACAAAACTAAAAATGTTAACCTTGAGAATATAAAAAAAATAATTGTTTAATATAGACTTTTTTGTGCTATATTAAAAAAATTTACTTTTTAAACATACTTGTGATTTGTAAGGTTTCTGTTTCAAAATATTGGGTTTCTTTAAGATTCTTTTTTAAATATATATATTTTATTCATAAAAAATATACTAACTTATTTTTTACTTAATGAAACCTAAAATGTACCGTGAATAATACAGTGAAGATTTTAATTTTATTATTCACTCCACGAACAGAAATTATCACAAATAAATTTAAAGAATTATTTTACTATTTAAAAAATTTGCTTATTTTTATAACCTTTTTTTTTTATAGAAAAGATTTATTTCTAGTTTTGTTATAAAATTCTTTTATAGGCCTTAGATCTTTGTAATACCTTTTCCTTAATTTAATACCTGATACTTGGGAATACAAATTGTACTTACTGTACTTACCTGTTACAATGTTAATTATTTTTAATTTTTTTAAACAATTTTATAGCTATTATTAACTCAGAATTTTTTTGATGATTTCAGTTTTACTCTTTCATTACATTTTCTTTCTCTCTTTGTCTCCGTCTATGTGTATTAATGTACTCGCGTTCGCACGTTTCATTAAAAAAATACGTTAAATAAATTGAATAAAAAAAAGGAACATATTATTCTCTTTGAACGAAAGGCAAATGTGTTTATTTTTATTTCCGTTTTCCAAATGATATGTACTGCGAAAACTTTGACGCTGGAATTATCTCATTATAGTAATAATAACTAATATCTAATAATTTTAAACATAAAGATGTGCTTTATCATATATCTGTTGATGTTGAAATATCAATGTGTTGATCTTTCGATTCGAGTAATGGTATATTTTTAAACGGAAACATATAATTATCAGTAAATTACTATTTTATTTCTTTATAATAGATACAACTGTGCTGAATTTATCTTAAAAGTATTGTCTCCAGTTTACAAATATTGTTGAAAACTCGTTTTTTTTATTAAAATACGGTAGAAGGAAAGAAATGTTTTTGTGTAAAATTTTCTTCTATTTGTTTTTTATACCTCTGTAACTAGAACGGGTGCATTAATTTTAATGAAATAACTATCAAATCATTATTTATAAACATATGAGTGACAGTAAATGGTTACCAATTTGTAGAAAAATAATTATAGAGTTAGTTATCATTTTCTACAAGGTATAATTTTAGCATTATTTGAAACTCATGCGTAATAATAAATAAAAGCTCTTGAAACTAGAATAAAAAAAAATATTACAAAGTTTCTCAGCAATATTATCCTTACAGAATAGTTATAAAATTAATAAAAAGGTCCAAATTATCAAAAATAATTATTTTTAAATAATAATCTGTTATTTTAAAGTAGTAATTTTTTATAATCGATTGTTTCTCGATAGTACGGGGTCTTTAATTGGTAACTTTAAACTGTGAATATTTGGCTCATTTTTTTGTGGGGTACATTTAAAGCAACTGAGATGTAAGATGGACTAGTCACGAGGTACTGAGACATGCGAATTGTTCTCTCTGAGAGTAATGTTGTGTAGTATAAGTTAGTTCCGGTGGAGAACAGAATTCCAATGTAGGTTGCAGAATTTAAAAATCGACTCTTACATTACTGTGAACGTGACGTGTCTATTACAACCTTGTTATGAGTTTAAATTCATCGCAGTCTATTTATACTATTGAAGAAAAATATTTTTATTTTTTTTCTTATCTTTTCTTAATAATGGCACACAATTTGATGTCAGTTTGATATTATATATTTTTCACGAGTAAATTCAAGAAAATTAGTTGAAAAACTTTGTTAAAAAAGTAACAGTGTTTACATTGTGTCATACCAGAGAACTTAAGTTTATATTTGATACGTAGTATTTTCTTTACATCACTTTCCTGCACTCCGTGTCTTATTTTTATCAAGACGGCGGTTTAGCATCAGTTCATTTTTTATAACCAGTTTTCTTTTATTCGGCAACGTTTTTTCTGGGCGTCTCCAAATTTAAATAAAACTAAAAATACAAAATAAAACAAAAAAAATTAATAATTAACTTATCGTTTAAAAGTTACAATAAAAAGCCAAAAAGCTGTATATCAACATTTACTTAAGAAATCAATGCTAAGTTAAAAACAATTACCAATAACAAATTATGAACCATTAATTTTTCGTCAATCTTAAAAATACTAAATTTAAAGAAAACAAAAAATTAGATTTTTTATTTTTTGCTCCAACTTCTTTGAAGTCGGATGTTTTTTTTTTATTCAGTATATACCTTTTCTTATTATTATTTTTTTTTTAAATATCGACTGCAATGTGGGGTTTATCCGTAGTCTTGTTCCATCATAATTTTTTTTAAATTTTACATCTTATAAATTAAAATTTGCATACGGATACTTTTAATCAAATTTAAGAAGAAACTTTTGGTTCATGGTGTTTTAATTAAAATCAAAGATTATCTCTGATTCTGAATTTTGTTAAATTTGGTTTAATTTTTGAATGTGATTGTTAATAATGGAGTAGAAGGGTTTGATGTTCATAAAATTGTTATTGTTTCTTTTTGCTAATAAAGTATTATTTTCATTTCTTAAAACTTTTAAATTTTAAGATTTATTAACTTTAATCTAGGAATTAAACAGATTTTATTTATTTATTTTTTTTAATTCTATGATATCTCCAAATCTTATCCAAGATCTATATCAATTTTTTTTATCATTCATTTTTTCAATTATTGATTTTTATTACAGGATTTAATTTTAATACCCATTTTTATTATTTATTCATTTTATGAAGTTAATCAAAATCATTAATTTCATCAGAATTAACGATCGGATAATAATTTCTATTAATGAATATTTCAAGCAGAAATACTAATAATTTGCGGTTTTATATAAAAAAAATTTAAATTCATTAATTTTCTATCGTTATTTAGTTGCTTTACATTATGACATTACAACCCTATTTAGGTTTATGTTGTATGATGTTAATGAATTTGCCTACTTATATATTAATCAAAAATGAAAAAAATTTAATGAAATTCTTAATGAACATTTTTTTTTATTTTTTATTATAATTAAATTTTTTTTTTTAGAAATATATATTTTAATGATGTGAACATGAATTTATTTTTACTTATAAATAACTGATTCGTTACGATATAAAAAATTATTTTTTTCATTGTAAGTGCTAAAGAAATTTATATTATTATAGTAATTTTGTTTTAATATCTGTATTATTTATATATGTATTTATAATATGGTGATGTCAAAATGACTGACTACGTGTAATATCTCGGTCCGTTCAAAATAGATAAGAAAGCTGCAATTTAAACAACAAAAAAAAATCCGTTAATTTCAAACAGAAGACGAAGCTCATTTCAAGTCCGCCAGCACAACACAGTGGCTTCTTTATATTATTTTCAACTGGGCGATGCGTGTATGCTTCGTTTATCACCTTTTCCATTTTCAGATGGGTTTGAAGAAGTGGTGGGAGAGGGGGCAAATCTTATTAAATTGCCCGGGGGTCCTCTCCCCCTGCTCGTGCAACTACGATGAGGGATGGGGGTACAGGCGTTGCTATAGAAACGGCCGGGTCTTCGCGCTGTTTTTTAAAGACGTGTCGCGCGTTATGTGTGGGAGAGAGAAAGAATGAGACCGTGAGAGAGAGGGAAACATACACTTTTTGAAAGTCTAATGTATTTCCAGTGAGTGTGAAAACATTTTGTTGTTTTACTCCCCTTTTCCCTTCGTCATCATCATCCCCATAGACGAGAGGAGAAGATGAAAAAAGAAGAAGAAGAAGAAGACCTCTGCAACTTTCCTTTTCAGAGTCTCCGACGACCACACCACCGCGTCAATGCGCCCGCCTTCCTTCCTATGGGGACGCGATACCACACCAGTCAGCCTATTCTTACTATTCTTAAGGTCTACTCCCTTCCTATTTTTTTAACCGATGCTCTTAGAGTCCTCAAGGGAAATTGCATTAAATCTAATCAGCGATGTTCATTAACGTCAAGAGTTCCCGGATCACACTTTTAAATTAGCACTTACTGAAATCCAGAACCGATTCTTTTGAATAAAATACTATTGAATTGAATTGAGATTGAATAATTACGAATAGCATTAAAAATTGAACCTACTTTATCAATTAATTTATTTTGCATTATTTGTTTGTATTATCAATTAACAAGTTTTTCACAATTAAAACTCAACGGAAAAAAATGAAAATGTAAGAAAATAAAACAGATCTTAGTGCACATCATGTACTTATTCATAATAAATAGGGTGTGTTTAGGATTTTTATAAAGAGGCTGCTCGAACCATTTCCGTATCCTACCATGCATTTAAATCTTTTACCTCGTTATTATTAAAATAATTATAGATGAATGTGTATAATGCATATCAGTATAAGATTTCATTATCATTAATTATTGTTTTCAAATGCGAGTTATACGCGGCAATATGAGTTATGTATAAAGGGATTCATCTCACCAGAAAAAATGTACATCATTAATTATATTATTTAAAAAAATAATAAGTAATTTATTTCTTTTTAAAATATAATTAAATGTTACAAATTTATATATATTTGTTTTATTATTATTATATTTTACAGTTTTATTATTATTATATATATACATATATAATAATAAAGAATGGTAATAAAAAAGTTAAATATTAAAATAGGAAAATATGATTTACCAGAAATTTGCAGACTTTTCTTGTTTACGTTTTAAAATTACAGAAAATGAATGTGGTAAATAAGATATCAAAAGCTGATTTTAATAAACCTTTTATAAAGAAAATAAATTTGCTCATAGATCTGTGAATTGGAAATAAATTCTTTAAACAAAAATATTTGTGTGGAGTGTAGCGTGTAATAACAGCAAATAATGAACTAGAGAGAAATAGGAAAACAAAGGATTTATTTTTATTTTTCTGTAAAATAAACACTTTGAAAATTTATTATTTTTGTAAAATGCTGAAAAAACGTATGTTGATATTATTCAAAATTATGAAGTTTAAAATGTACTGTATACTAAAAATGTTTTTGATACAATCCTATTAAAAAAAGGGATAAAAGTTGATCGAGCCATATAATAAGAATTATTGAGATTTCTTCTGGAATAATTTTTCAAGGGTAAATCCACTAAATAAAGATAGAGATCAGAATATATGAAATAGTTAATTTTAGATGTAGGATATAACTTATGTTGAGATAAGAGACTGGCATAGAAAGAACTGAAGAAGTGCATCAAACCAGTTAAGTAAGATGAAGACAAAAACAATTAATTAAATAGATAAAGAAAAACACTTTAATCACTGACTAAATCAGTCCTTTAACTTATTAAATTCTTTGTCGGATAATTTCAAATCAATTTCTAAGTTCCTAAAAATGAAGGAAATTTACTTCACCAGTGTTGGATAGTGATAATTATAATGGGATCCCTGAGAGTATTTAAATCTTCTTAACGCTTAATTTTTATATTTTTTTTTTATTGATACTTTAAATTAGTAACAATTTTATGTTAATTGTTTTTTAATAATGTTTTTTTTTGATCAACAGGTTATTAAAACGAGGATCCATGTTTGTATTTTCATCGAATCAAGGAATTCGTTTATTAAATCGTCCCTTAGGATCTGAGGGGACTCTTCTTGATTTAGGTGCAGGTGACGGGAAAGTTACTCAAGTTTTGGCTAATTTTTACAATAAGGTGTATGTTACCGAAGTAGCAACTACAATGAAATGGGCGTTAAAGCGTAAAGGATTCTCGTAAGTTATAAAGTTTTTTAAGAAAAAAGATTTTAATCGCTTTTTAATTTTAATTATACGATTATTTTTAAATTAATTGATTAATTTGTTATATTAATTAATTTTAGGTTCGTTTGAATATAGATGAAGAATGTTTAATATTAATTATATATGTATTAGCTAAATACTGAGGGCAATACGAAAAACATAGAACGTAGGATAGAGTTCTCTCAGTGATTTGAAGCGTATCAATTTCACTAAATATTTTATCCTAGTATATTGGATTAAGTTTTGTTAATGTAGTATTTTCGTAGTGGAGGGCAATCAGTTATGAAGTTTTGGTGTTAGTGAACTTTTTTTTTTTAAATTATTGTGTCAACAATATTGTAAATGATGGATTATTCGTTAATTGATTGATTCATTCTGTTATTCTATCTAGAACTCACCCTCCTTGATTTCATTGTGTTCACAGAATTTCATTTATATCTTAAAAAAGCTTGAAACTTTATAAAATTAATTTTTGTTGGAAATCGTATATCAATTCTAAACCGTTCCAAACAATAGTATAATATACAGTAGAATACTTATGTAATGGTTACTAGGAAAAATGAGGAATGAAGTGTCTTTTCGTTGCTTTCTTAAAGGAGTTGAATATATTATTTCGCATTGGTATACCAAGCATTCTAAATAATCGTTATTTAGCCCTATTATAAGTATCACATAATTTTTAAATTCGGTTAGGCTTGGAATTACCAAAACTTTCTGTAATATTTGTATTAATACTTTTTCGTGATGGATGCTCTTTACATTCCAGCCTAGATGTATGTTTTATGTTGTATAGATATATATGTATGTATGTTGTATAGCGCAGTAACTATAATATTTGAAGGTAATATGACATCAATTAGAAGTTACAAACAAAAAAGACACATAGCCATTCTCAAAAATAACACTTACACTACGCTAGACTTCAGTGGTAGCCCGTAGCTAAAAATAGTGGGGGTGCTGCTCCAGATTAGTGGGGAGGGGCTCTTTTTTCTGGGACTTTTCAAGGCCAGGGTTAAAGTTTTCTTTAAAATAAAATAACCGAAAAAATGAATGAAATAGAATAGCTGGAAGCAGGGTAATAATCTAATTCTTCACTTTATCACATTCAAAAATATAGTACATAATTTAAAGCACATGTGCTTAAAAACCGTATCCGGTTTAACCGAATAAATAATAAGATGTCAATACAGATAATATTTTTTAGTATTATTAGATAACTTAATAAAATGTCCGCTTAAAATCATTATAGTCCAATAGTGTTTAATTTAAATCTCTATGTACACGGAAACAAATACATGATTAGTTTTTACTAATTACCTTCTCTTTCGCAATTCCAATGTGTTTTTGGACAGATTTGGCATTCAAAGAGCACTTGCTTTCCGCCATCTTCTGATCACTACTGAAAAAACAAATATACCTCTTTCATATTCCTTCCACCGACTAAACTAGAAAAGGGAACGAACAAGGAACGTTCCGTACATACGCGGAGTAAAAAAAAACTACCTTCCACCAGTACACCCGCGTTGGCACTGTGAGAGCGACAGTGCTCTCTCTCCCTCGCACCCTCGCGGGCAGCTTCCTATATGCGCATACGCACAACAGCCAAACATCACGCCGCTGGAACTGTGAAGCGCACAGTTCCATATAACGATTTTGTATCTTTTTCATAAACTGGTGAATGGTTACTGACAGTAAGCTTAAGAATTATATATTGTATAAATATAAAGAAAAAATTTAAGAAAAAAGAACTCATTATATTAAATGTTATCGATAATATCAAGTGGAAATAGGGGTGCTGCAGTTCCACAGTGCTTATACGCGAGCCGTCACTGCCAGACTTACTAAGGAAATTAGGGAATTAAATGTTTTCCAATTACCATTTTCATTTAGCCAATTGTATTGTTGAATCTCTGGGTGTAGATACAAACCTAAGGAAACCCAAGGTCTTTGAAATATATTTAATCTTCAAGTGAAACCTTAATTCTGTTCACCACAAGGACTCCTTAATTATAACATTAATTATAATATTTGTTATTTTTGATATTAATTAATATCATTACTCTTAGAGAAAGCAACTCTAATTGGTTTCCTTTTACCTTAGGTACTTACATGTATCATAGCCATAAGAGATTATAAATTAACAAATTGCTTTATAATTGTACCGTTTTCTTTACTAAAAGTATTTTCAATGATGTTAATTTTTTTATGAATTTCGTAAATCCATGTGATAGAATATAGAAAAAGGAACTGGCTAGGGCATTGTATGAGAAAAAGGTGTTTATTAATGGATGCGATGAAAGGCTTGGTGAATGGAAGGAAAGGAAGAGATTTCAAATGATGGATGGGATTATGGAAAAGAGAAAATATGTGGAAACAAAGAAGTTAGCAAAGGATAGAACAGCAGCCGTGCAAGACCCGCCCTCATGGTTGAATGCTACGAATAAATGAACTTCAGTCGAATTTTATTAATAATGTTTCTTTGTCAGGTCCGTTGCTCGCTTGTTTGTCTTCTATTTCAAAACAAAACAAAAAAAAAATGGCTGCTTGGTGGGCATCATTATTCTCAGAGAAAGAAATATTGGTTGTTACCTCTTGTACTTCAGCTGCTTTATTTTACCATAGCTGTTGCAATTAATTTTCTTTTTTTTTTAATCATATGATAAATTTTAAGAAAAAAATCAAAATAAAGAACAAATTTGTATATATCTGTGCGCCCTTGTAACTGCGTGAACGGGTGTGGTCTCAAAAACTCTTTCAAACAGTAATATTATAAATATATCACAGATTGTATCTTAGAAATCATTCAAAGTAAAGGAAAATATTTTTTCTATAAAAATATTTATATATACAATGTATTTATATTTTTTCTCTTCTACTTTCTTTGCTGTCCTTTTGTGGTACCTTTTGATGTTGGGTATTTTCAGAACTATTTTATTACAAGAATATTGATATTCTTAGTACACTGAGGTATTCACTAGAAATAAATTATTGAAATATTGATAGAACTGACAACAATAACGTCACGTGTTTTTATAATTTTTTACGAGTTCATTTAATGAAAATTATCAAAATTTAAAATCTTCTAATAAATTTTCTCTTTCTTTTTCATTTAATTTATTGTAATTAATTTAATTGTGGCTTATATTATAGTACTTTTAAATTCTCCTTAGAAATTATAAAACAAGAAACATTGAATCTCATTATTATAAAAAAAAAAAAAAAAAATACTATAATGACGTTTAAATTGAAAAAATCATTTATATAGTTTTGAATTAATTTGTAAATTAAAATTGTCATTTATTTAATTGTCGTTACTGTTATTTCATAAAAGTTTTTTTTTTATTATTTAAAATAATGAACTAAATTTAGGTTAAATGGATTGACTTATTGATTAAAAATAATACTTTTATTTTTAAACGTAGTTTTCTTTTTTTTGTCATAATGTTTATATAAGGAAAATTACAGCTTTAAATATAGGTTTAATTACGCTATAATTAAGTCGCATATATATATATATATATATGTTATTCCACGTCTTTATTGTTGTAACCTATTAATTAATTCGTACGTTCTTTTCATTCAGCTCAGATAAGAATTTTTGGGCTGTTTTGTTTTTAACTCACACTACTTTACTATCCTCTTTTGATAAAAAAAAATATTTTTTCCGATATTTGCCAATAATTTTGTAAAATAAATGCATTTAAAAAAGTAAGATAACATTTAAAAGGCTTAATAAATTTAAGCAAACTGTAGAAAATTTTCAAATTGTTTTTAAATACAATTTAAAACAACTTTCAAACAATAATTTTTTTTACATTTTTAACAAGACTCCTCACCCACTTTGTCCCTTTTTTTCTGATTTCCTTATTTTAGAACTATTTCAGAAAAAAATTTTACATATATATATATATATATATATATATATATATAAAACTAAATTCCGTTTGTACTAATTTTCTTTTAGAGATTATTGGAGATTTTATAATTTCGTATAATAGTTTTGTTGAATGAAATACATCGCCTTTTTGGTCTTACATGAAAGCTAATACAAATGAAGCATCTAGAGATGTAATTCATCTAGTATAGTTTATTAAGAAACTTTGAAAGGTTATTCAAAATTAAAAAAAAAAACTAAATAAAACGTTTTAATTTGAATTATAATAATTTTCTTTTCTTTTTATTAGTAGCGAATTTTTTAATTAATCGCCAAATCCGTTCTTATTAAGCCCAGAAAACTGGGAAAAATGCGTTTAAAAAACAAAATTATTATTAAATTGGTTATTTAATAATCAGACAATATAAACTAAACACTCACACACATACAGCAGTTTGATAACTAACCGAAAGCAGAACAAGAAAGTTCATTTCGAGCGTTGAACGTTAGGGGCAAGCAAAGTCATTTTCAGAACAGCTAAACCAACCAGCCAACCGAGGAACATTTTCAATTATGATTAACTTTTCTTGAGACGGACCACAATTACATTCCGTCGTTTCTTGATCAATATAAGCTAGAGCTCGCTAGCTAGCTGACTCGAAGGAGAGAGGGTGTAGTCTGATTAGAAATTTATTTAATTTTCCCTAAGGCCGGGGTGGATCGCAATCACCCTCGAATGGGATCGCTTAATATCACCCGGCAAACGACATCTAGATCCCGCTGAAATTATCCAATACTCTAATTCAAACACTGCGTCTACGCTACGCCCTTTCCATTTATACTTTAATATATATACTTAAAGTACGTAAGAAAATACGTTCCGGCCTCGATCTCTTAAATTAGGAACCGCTCAGAACAAATTGGAAAATTTTTGAGAGATTTCTTCTCATTTTTTATTTTATAGTTTACTGTAACGTAGTTTTCTTTAATACTTATTTTAAATTGCTACTACTGTAATAACTTTAATACAGAGTAAAATTATTTTTTCTTTTTCTCTCATCCCAATCCAAAAGGATGTAATGTGTTTTTGTGTATATTTATTTATGCCTTATTATTTCAAAACGACCGCTCGGATTTTCAAAAAATCTGATGTGGACATCACATGACTTCGTTATACGCTTATTAAATTTCATATACACATTTTTTTTTTTTTTTTTTTTAATGAAAAGTACATAAAATTTTATTTCATTAATAACTTCTGATACGTTTTCATTTCTTTTATTTATTGTTATTATTGAATTGTAAAACTCTTTTTACAATCAGAAGTTAATAATTATTAATAAATCAATATATTTAAATTAAGAAAAAGTTAAAAAAGGATATGAAGTCTGATCGAACCGATATGCCTTCACTTTCTAAGATCCAAATATTTCAGTAATTAAAATTTTATTTGGCTACAACTCTGAAACCAATGAAAATAAGTATCAATTATCATATATATTTGAAAAGCACTTAACGAGGGCTTATTACTGCAGTTAAAAAAAAGTCCAAAATCCAAAAAAGTTTGATTTTGGGCTTTTTTGGATACTTTTGGTCCAGTCAAATACAATCAAAAGGGGAGGTACACAGCTAGTTGTTAGAACAGTCCTAAATCAAAAATGTCAACATTCTACGGCTAATCGTTTTTGAATTATGCGAGATACGTAAGTACAGATGTCACACCGAAACTTGTTAAAATGGATTCAGGGATGTTCAAAATATCCATTTTGACCATCCCTGAATATCCATTTTGACTGAATTCATCCTTTACTTCGTACAAGTAAGTAAAAGCTGGTATAAAATTATTTATCTCAATTGCGTGAGTGTCTGAAATACGTGGTAATATTAAAAAATTCATAATGACACACAATTTGCGTCATTTTTCCAAACGGAAAACCGTTTTATTTGAAATTTTTTTAATATAAATTCGCCTTAATATTAAATTTTAGATTTAATGCAGGTTATTATTAAAAAATTTAACTTTTTGTTAAGTTTTTGGTATTTTATTTACTACGTGATTTGGTTAAAAATTTGTACAGATAACAAGATTCATCAGAAACATCTCATGAAATATTAGCTTTTCATTTGCCTTATTTATGCAAAAATTAGTGATCTTTCAAAACATTTAAATTTCTTATAAATGAACAGAAAGTTTTTCACCAAGATTGTTAGGTTTGACTATTTATGATTTTTTATGGAGGGAGGGATTATTTTAAGAAACGTTTTCCTTCCATAATTATTATCATCATCAGTTCAGTCGTTATCAATCCGCTGCAGGATGAAGATCTCTTCAGCTCTTTTCCAACTAATACGGTTTCTTGCAATCTTTTGCCAATTCGGTCCAATGTATTTGATAATATCAATTCATCGAGCTTTTGGTCTTTTATGGGCGTTTTAACTTCTAGTGATATCCATTCCAGTGCTAATTTTGTCCATCTACTATCAGTTTTTCTTCATACATGGCCTGTCCACTGCCATTTTAATTATTTAATTTTCATGATGACATCATGCAGTTTTCTGTTTTCTGATCCATTTATAGGTCTTCCTATCCCGTCAGGTAACTTCAAACTTACGTCTTTCCATATTTCTTTGTGATAATCTCTGGCTCCCATAGTATACAAATATTATTATATTAATTCATAATAGTCTATTACATATTATTAATTATTATAAATGCTATTAATTCTTAAAATATATAAATACTGACGAGGACTTAATGTTTTCATCAATGTTACTCTTCTTGTCGTCATTGAAGGCGAAATTCTTCAAATCTTAAGGACGTTTTATTAGACTTGCATGTCAAATGTGAAGCGTGGTTAATAAATGTATATTTGTGAATGACCTTCTAATAGTCACTTATGCTGTTGTTTTTATTTAATCAAAATATATTTTTTGTTGACAAATATTAGTAACTTCAGTTTATCGTATAAGTAACAGTAATTGTTTCTCTGTAAAGTAATTTCTCTCCGATTAATACCTAGTATTTTTGTTCAAATTGTAGCAGGTAAGTTTACCACGACAGGATGTTTTAGTAATTAAAATCTAACAATTAATCTCAGATAGGTGACAGAATACTGAAATGTATAGCGTTAAGATATAAATGATTTGCTTAGACTATTTTCTTCGAACCCACCGGGTTGGTGAACGCGTCTTCCCAAATCTGATTGGAAGTCGAGAATTCCAGCGTTCAAGTCTTAGTAAAGGCACTTAATTTTATACGGATTTGAATACTAGATCGTGGATACCGGTGTTCTTTGGTGGTTGGGTTTCAATTAACCACACATCTCAGGAATGGTTGAACTGAGACTGTACCAGACTACACTTCATTTACACTCATACATATCATCCTCATTCATCCTCTGAAGTAATACCTGAACGGTAATTCCTTGAGGCTAAACAGGAAAAAAAACAAGAAAGTCTATTTTCTTCGAATCTCTCTATTCTTGAATTTGGTTACAATTAATATATCAGCGCTACTCTGTTATATTCAGTATGTGTAGTATATTAAGAGGAAACAAATTAGCATATAAATATATATTTTTTTTCTTTTCCTTAAGACAACTCTCTTTCAATATTCTTATTTATTCTGCAGACTATGCTGTTCAGTTTTAAAATTATTTTCATTCATCTTTATAATAAAGTCTTTATATAAGTACTAAAACTTTAAAATGGAACGGTATAATAATTTAAACTTTAAAGGAAAGCTATTAAATTCTTTTAACGAGTATATAAATATAAAATAAGTATTTTAAAGGATTAATTATTTCTTGTACTTAGATTTATTTTATCTTTTTTGTTGTTATAGATTTGTCGATTAGATAGTAACGTACTATCAAAGTTAAAAAGGTTCTTTATTATTACTATTATTATTATCTCTTTCATAAGGATTTCAATCTCGTTGAACGATATCGATTGTGTAAAAGTAGTATTAAAAGAGTTAATAATCATTTAAATTGAATTTGAACGAGTTTATTATCGAGTAGTAGAGAAATATAAGGAGTGGTAAACAACTTAAGAGATGAGAAGTTTATAGAGCTTAACTTGGCGCACAGAAAATGTGCACTAACGTACGGTAGCAGTTGTCGGTACTGATGTTCAACCTAAACCGAACCGGCCCAGTCTGCTAATACACCTCCAGAAGAAGATGTACTTAGTCGGGAGACTTAGTTTAATGACTTTGTTGTTGAAGAGAGAGAAGTTGGGAGTTGAGAAAAAGAGAAAGAGAGAGAAAAGCCACAACGTGATGTTTTGAATACTGAATGAGTAATGCTAGTTCCGTTCCTATATATATGTCTTAGTTATGGTACAAACTGGTACTATTACAACTATACACTGGCTCGTGCGACAAAATAACTGTTTTTTTCCTTTTCTTTTTTTTGGGGGGGATATTTTACTTTTTTATTTATATTGTTGTACTTTTTACTTATAGAGATTTTTATTTTCGGATTACCTGTACTTTTTTATATATATCTTTAGAATTATTTATATCAACCTTTACATTTGTATTATCTTTATACTTTATCTCTTTCATAATCAACAAACTTATCCGAAATTCTTTTTTGTTATTTTATTGTAGTACTAGAAATAACTTTTCTATTAGATCTTATCATAAATTTTTATTCAGTTTCCTTTTTTAAAGGATAGATACATTATTTAAAAATATTTATGTAGTGTTAAGCAGCTTGTTTTTATCATTTTCTTTTATTTTCGAAAGTATTTAATTAAATGATGTGGAAAAAGAAGATAGTTAAGAAAAACAGTTGGTTAGGATCCTAACGAAAAAAACTTTCTCTTGTCGTTGATTTTTTTGCTTGTCATTATATCAATTTGTCAGTTAATTTTTGAATCTTCTTTAGTAATCCATAGATCGCATTCTTAATTTTAATTTTATTTACTGTATTTTTTTTTCATTTGATGCTTTAGTACCATACATACCTGAAAAAAATCTCTTGAAAATAAAACTTAAGTAGTGTATTTTAAATTCTTTAAGTTTACTTTTTTGAATACTACAAAATCGAATTTGAAGTCTATACTGCCAAAAAAATATTTGGTGTTTAATTTGACGCTGAACAGGTTTTTTTTTTATGTTATAGTTCGTATGTTTTTTTCGTTGGTTTAATTATATTATTTTTATTTATATTACCTAAATGGCTACAAAAAAACTCTGCTCATACGAAAAATTTTTCAAAAGAAACGTAAAAGCCGACAAATTTGAGTCTTATAAAAACAATAATAGGAATGTAAGAAAATTTTTAAAAAGAATGCCAAGCGTAAGCTAAGACTCAAGAATGAAATATGTAAATTTCAACAAAATATCTGATGTGGACATCACATGATTTCCTTGTACGCCTATTAAATTATATATATACATTTTTTTAAATGAAAAGTACATCGAATTTTATTTCACTAATAAATTGTGATTTTTCATTTTTTTAGTGCTATTATTAAATTATTATTTATGTTAAAACCTTTTTTACAATCAGAGGTTAATAATTATTAATAAATCAATATATTTAAATTTAAAAAAAAAAAGTTAAAAAAAAATTAGGAAATGAAGTCGGATTCGAACCGATGTGCCTTCCCCTTGCAAGATCCAATTATTTCATTAATTAAACTTTTTATTTGGCTTTAACTCTGGAACCAATGAAAATAACTACCGCTTATGATAAATCATCGAAAATCTCTCGATGAGGGCTTATTACTGTACTTAAGAAAAAGTCCAAAATCCAAAAAAAAATAGGATTTTGGACTTTTTTGGACATTTTTGATCAACTCGATTGCAATCAAAAAGGGAGGTGCACAACTAGATGTTACAACAGTCCTAAATCCAAAATTTCAACATTCTACGGCTTTACATACATACATACAGACGTCACGCAGAAAATAGTCAAAATGAGTTCAGAAATAGTCAAAATGGATATTTCCGTTGAAATCTGAAAACCGAAATTTTTCGCAATTACAATACTTCGTACAAGGAAGTAAAACAAAAGATAAATAACTCCACTTTATCTGATTTATGATCATCTGTCAAATGAGACTGCCTAGCAACATTCTCATCGGCTGAATTTAATAAAAGATAAATTATTTATTAATTCATCCGGAAATTAATGTTGTATTGAATAATAACTGCTAGAAATTATAAGATGAAATACTTAACTAAAGAAATAATCGCTTTTAAACTATAGTTATATGGCATTAATTTTTAAAGGGAGTTTATAAATAAATAGATTTATATAAAGTGTATCACAATAAGAACGGGTATTTTAATTAAGAAAAAAGAAACTCATTTTTCTTGTCATCATTTTATATTTTTATTACAATGTAGGTGAAGCATGGAATAATATGCTAGCCAAATGACTAATATGGCTCCGTCGGCAGGTGTCCATTCTTTAAATAAAAATTTCAAGTAAATATCGCATTTCTGTAAGTCAATTTTTTCAATGCAACGACAAATTTCGTTCTTCACCTCCACCAGGTGGTGAAGAACGAGGAAAACACAGGCAACCTTTATCACAAAATTTTTCATTCCATTTCATGAACTCCTTCATGACTCCTTCACCAGGAGTCTGTGGGTTATTGGCATATACTTTACTTTTCAAATAATCCCACGAAAAGCAATCGCAAGGGGTTAGATCGCTCGATCTTGTTTGCCATTTCTTATCTCCAAATGAGAGATCAAACGACCTGGAACTCTGGTCTGCAATAATTGGATGATTTCACTTACGGTGTGGCAGGTCGCACCGTCCTGTTAGAGCCATGTATTTTCCACGTCCATATCTTCATATTCATAAAAAAAGATAATCATAAAAAAAAGGTTATTTCCAATAACCTCTAACTTTCACTAAGGTAGATACACAATATGGCGGTTTAGAATATTGTAATTCGAAAATGGCGCGTAATTTAAAATACTGGTCTTATTGAAACACCTTAACCCTATGTCTACATATATATATATATATAAAATATATATAAAATTATTGATTGCGAGATACATGTTTACTTGATTGTGTAATGGATTTTGAAAGGATATTTCTATAGGCCTAACTTGATCCAGTCTCTTCAGTTCGTCCTGAACTTCCCGATTCTGGAGAGGAAAACACAGGCAACCTTTATCACAAAACTTTTCATTCCATTTCATGATAATGTTGTTCATAGAAACATATTCTGTTCAAAACTTTCTAATTGTATTGTCATAGTGGATGCATATTTAATACACAGAATTTCTTCTGATTTGGCGTCATATTTACTACTACTGCTGTCTCTCTTGTTATAGAAGCAACTATTTGTGTACCTTCATTTAGTTTAGTACTAGTTTCATAATTTGTGATAGTTAATTTTTTTTTAAATTCCCTGATTTATAAATAATATTTTTTTTTAAATTGAAAGATTTTTTTAATTGAAAACCCTTAATATTCTCTAAAAGAATAGAATTTATTTATGTTAAAATTTTTCTTCAATTTATTTTTATACTTATCGCTCGATTTTATTATTTTCTGGTTGTTTTTTTCTTAATTTGTATTTGTTTTCGATTGTTTTTCTTTTCGCAAATGAAATATTATACTTGTGATTGTGAATAATAATTCAATAATAATAATAATAAATATATATATGAAAAAATATCAGAAGTTATTATTGAAATAAAATTTTATGTTTTTTCATTTGAAAAAAAAAATGTGTATATTTAATTTAATAGGGGTACAAGGAAGTCTTGTGGTGTCCACATCAGAATATTTTTTTATAATTGTACGTATTGATACTAGTCATTGTAATACTAGTCATTGTTTTATGTTCATAATTATTGTTTTAATATTATTTAATTTAGTGAAGTTTCATTATTTAAATAAAAGTAATAATAAAAATATTAGTTAATTAATAATAAAATTATTATTTCATTTAATGTAGTTTTTACTTTCTTATACGAAGTAAAGGAAGAAATATTGTGATCGCGAAAAATTCCGGTTTACAGATTTCAACGGAAAAATCCATTTTGACCATCTCTGAATTCATTTTGATTAGTTTCGGTCTGACGTCTGTACGTATGTATGTACGTATCTCGCATAACTCAAAAACGGTTAGCCGTAGAATGTTGAAATTTTAAATTTAAGACTGTTGTAACATCCAGTTGTGCACCTCCCCTTTTGATTACAATCAATTGGATCAAAAGTGTCCAAAAAAAACCAAAATCCAAAAACATTTGGATTTTAGACTTTTTCTTAACTGCAGTAATAAGCCCTGATCGAGAGCTTTTCAACGATATATCATAAGTGGAACTTATCTTTACTGGTTCCAGAGTTATAGCCAAATAAAAGTTTAATTAATGAAATATTTGGATCTTAGGGGAAGGTACGTCGAATCAGACTTCATCTCTTTTCTTTTAATTTTAACTTTTTTTTATTTAAATATATTAATTTATTTATAATTAATAACCGCTGATTGTAAATAAATTTTTACGGTGAATAATAATTCAATAATAATAATTTAAAAAAATATATATATATATATATATGAAAAAATATGAGAAGTTTTTAATGAAATAAAATTTTACGTACTTTTCATTTGAAAAAAAAAAATGTATGTATTTAATTTAATAGGGGTATAAGGAAGTCTTGTGGTGTTGACATCATAATATTTTTTTTATAATTGTACGTATTGATACTAGTCATTGTAACTTTGGAATTAATGATAAAAGTAAGTAATAATCATAATACAGTAATATTACCATCTCGTAATTGCAATATGTTATATAGTTTGGTTGTGTAGATTTTCCGTATATTTTTCTCTTATCATTACTCAACCTCAATTATATTATTTATTTTTTCAACGATATCCAATTAATTTCTCTTGCAAATATGTGAGGATATTTCTACGGGAAACTTGAGCATATTCTCGAGTTGTTCTTTCTAGTAAAAAAATAATTATTTTCACCCGACTTTTATCTCTAACATAAAGCTACCTTTGGATACGCGTTTATTTGCTTAATGTGTCCTTTTCCCTGTAAAAAATCGTTCTTTCTCATTCGGTTTTGTTATTCTTGGTTTTATCCTTCCCAAATTTTGAGTTCTGTGAGTTTGAGCTAGAACTTAACTGAAAACATTAGGATCTATAAAATCCCTTTCTAGTCGTGACTCCACATTAAGCCGAACGGTTTAATGCCTTTGTGCCCAGGTATCCTAATTCCGTCCGTATAAATTTGGTATCCATTATTCAATGGATACCATCTCATTCTTGTTTCCTCTGTAGTTATTTATTTAATTTCAATATGTGTTTAAAACCAACGAATTTTCAGTTCATGTAAAAAAGGAAGGATTAACAAAGGAATCGTTGTAAAAAGATTCTTATATAAGGAAGAACTCGAATTGTTTTACTCACGTAAATCGGGTTGAGCCATGCTACCTTAAACGGAGGTGGATGTGTCAACTGAACCAAACTAATGCCCGACTGGTACTATTGGTTGACAGAGCACAGTAAACTTGTACATACTTAAACGTATACGTACGTACATACTTACATACACAAATTCAAAAGTACGTCAGACTAAACCGAACAGATACAACTTTAATTAAATCGACGGGGTCCTATTACCCTACCTTCGTTCTACCACTTTTCTTACTAAGAAAGCAGAACGTAGTTAAAGTTTTTAATGGCCCTTTTGCTAAGCTATAAAGAGCACCGGCCATTTGAATAACAATGACATCACGCGTGCATCATTATTCTCCTCTTGGCTGCTACTGTTCCCTGCTAGCCGAGTTACATTTTACTGTCTTATACATACACACTTCAATATCCTTTTACATAAAGTTTCCTTTTCTCATTCTGTAGACTTCACTCCTAACTATACATCTAACTCATTCTAGACGCCTTCCTTATAATATAATAACATTTCACCCTCTTCTCTTTCTCATTGTATATTATTTGCATTGTACCCTTCAACGTATTTATATAATTAATAATCGATATTTCGGAATAGTATTATTATTATTATTTATAATCTTGTTTTTTATAATAATGATCGGTGCGTAATTTGTATGTATTATTTAGAACGCGTCTGGTTTATAACTTCATGTGTAAAGAAAAAAGAACTACTTTCACGGAAGAATCAAGGGAAGCTGGGTGGAATAGAACTGTCCTTTTTGTAGTGTGTTACAATTAACACAATTAATTAAAAAAAGAAACCTGAATAAAATCTCGTATATGCTTAAACTTAATAAATTTATGAAATTGTAAATAAATAAAGGTAATAAAAATAAAATCAAAACTTTTAAGGATTTTGAGTACATATTATTTGTATATATTAAACGAAAATGTAGAAAATCTATTTTCTATTTAATTAATATTATTAAATTCATCATAGTAAAAGAGAATTGTTTAATTTAATTTTAAATAAATTAAAGGAATGGTCTTTAAAATGGGTTAATAAATCATTAAAAATAGTAGTATAAAAAAATAATATTCTTTATTGTAGACCGAAGTATCTACTATGTTAAGCAAAAATTGCTATTTTGTCTGATTTAATAGACGTTGATATTGATAAGTGTATTGTGTATGTTTGTATTTGTGTGTGTGTGTGTGTGTTATTTTTTTTATAAATACAACTTTATTACGGTATTATTACAATGACATTTATAAAAGTTATTAATTAAATAATCATAACATTACTGTGATAAATTCATTTTTCCTAGAAGTAAATAGTATCAATATCATTCTATGATGTAATACCATATTAGTCATACTGGTTACTCCTCCAAATTATTTCACTCTGAGCCATTTAAAAATATCTTTAAACAGTCATATTTTATCATTAATATAAATATTGACTTACAACATATCTTTACAAGTTTTTGGTCTTCAAAGAGAAAAGAAATCGTTTTAACAATTTTAATTTTTTATAAGTGATAATTATAAAAAAAAATGAAGCTCAACAAAATTAGGACAATAATTTTAGGTCATATTTGTATTCAGCCTCAAAAAAAATATTTAAGAATAAGCCAATATTATTTGTATTATTATTATTTTATTATTAACAAAACTCGCGTAGACCAGTGTTAAGTGCTTTATTGTTATTTTTAGCGGATTCCCAAAGAGTTTGTAGAAGTCTACTGCGCCTGATTACATTTTATAAGAGGGTGTCGGGGGATGGGGGACTAACTTTTCTTTAGGTTTTGTAGTCTCCTGAACACGATTCTGCAATGTTTATGTACATATAAGATTTTTTCGTTTGCTAAACCAGACAAAAATCTAAACCGATTTTTACGAAACTTAGCGGGACGATGTAAACTTATTGGGGTGGGGGTAATAGATCCCTATTGATTTTCAAGCGAATTGGTTTACGGAAACCAGAATTAAAGTCAAAAAACGGGGTTTTTGGGGGTATATTGTCAGCTTTTTTCGTCTACTGGACGCAATTTTTACCGATTTTGATTAATCTTGGTAGGATAATGTAAACCTAGTATAAATATAACCCTATTGATTTTCAAGCGAATTAATTTACAGGAACTGGTTTCAGGCAAAGAACGAGGTTTTGGGTATGTTTTTAAATAACTAAAACTGGACATCCACCCTTCTGACGCACTTAACTGCGACAGAGGTTTTTATTACTGTGAATACGTCTTGATATGTTAATTTTTATTTGTCTGTACTTTTTTTTCATTAATTATCTCGGAAATAAGTAGATTATTTAGATTATTTATTTCGTAACTAACACATATTCAAACTACCAGCTCGTAGAATGTAAAAATGTTTTACCTCCTAAAAATTCGTTCACTAAGAACATTTTCTTAGTAATGCTTTACTGATCTAAATAATTAAGGCTCAGTGTTCCATAGATGGAAGAGGACACAATAACGCGAATGTGTTATAAGATTTAAATTTGGAGAGTGTGTTTGGTGGAAAAAATAAATTTCTCTTTCAAAATCAAAGGTTTTTTTAAATTGATCTTTCGTGAATTTTCTTTATAAATCATGTAACTATATAAAAATACTTTAAATTATAAAATGATGTCAATCATTACGAGTTTCCTGTAAATATATCGACCTTTTTACGTAAAGATGAGATAAGTGAATCTAGCCAATCAAGAGTTCAAGTTAACTTCTTTTCTTCATTCTAATTTCATTAAATTTGTGCAATAAAAATTGAATAAAACCTCTTTTAAAACAATTTAAAATTTTTATTAAACTTTTTTATGTATGTATTATTTTTTTATTAGTAATACTGTAGGTTCTATTTGACCTACTATCTTTTGGATTTTGGCAAGATTTACCTAACTGTGAAGGCCTTACAATGATAAAATCCACACAGCTAATAAGAGTTTAGATAAAGTGTCTTTTATGGTAGAAAGATAACGGAACTTGACCACTCAGGGTGTAATGCTACCCGCACAACAATTCATTTCTGCATTTTATAACTTTTTTCTGTTGACTATCGTTAAAAACGCATGAAATTATTAATTTTACATAGAAACTGATGAGAACGTTTATTATCCATTATACATCAAGTTAATAATTAAAATCGCATATACATTTCTTGAGGTAAGAATAAAAATTTAACATTAACTTTTCGATTATTGAAATATAATTTTGAGATAAAAGGAATTAGCCAATCAGAATTCACTTATCTCTCTATTTAAGCATTCCGGTTATTCAATCAATTCAATCCTGCCAGATAATTAAAATGTAGTAAGTACTTTGGTTATTATTACCTAGGTTATTATTTTTTTTTATTTTTTAAGGAGACTAGTTATTCAATATTGATCAGAAATGTTTCGTTTTTAAGAAGCGATATCTTGATTTGGGACTTCCAAGTTAGCGCTTAGTTGACAGAATAATATAAATCAATCGAAATTATAAATCTTCTTCTTCTTTAGTGTAACTGTCTATTTACAAGTATTAAGAAACTACTCACCGGGTTGGTCTAGTGGTGAACATGTCTTCGCAAATCAGCTGATTTGGAAGTCGAGAGTTCCAGCGTTCAAGCCCTAGTAAAGGCAGTTACTTTTATACGGATTTAAATAATACTAGATCGTGGATACCGGAGCTCTTTGGTGGTTGGGTTTCAATTAACCACCCATCTCAGAAATGGTTGACATGAGACTGTACAAAAAAGTAGAGTAGTACAGATATGAAGTTCACTTACATATCATCTTCATTCATCTTCTGAACTAATACCTGACGGTGATTCCCGTAGACTAAATAGAAACGGATAGAAGCTATGAAAATGAAAATGGAAAACAAAACGTGTGTTGATGGATGTAAATTAATTAACCGACAGAAGCTATGAAAATGAAAATGGAAAGCTATGAGTATGAAAATGAAAATTTTGTTGCGTATGTTATACCTGACCAAGGGAATCCAATCCATTAATTTATGAAATAGGTTGTCGATGTAAATATAATGGTAATTTTTTTTTTAATGACTTATAACCGTATAATAGTGTTAAAAGTCGCAAACATCTTACGGACATGACGTTACAGTCTTATTGACGTAAAAATTAATTTTATTTCTTGACGACCGATTATTATGAACGTAACAATTTTTAATTTAAATATGATTATACATTTGAATTTGAATTAACATCTTATGGGAAATCCCTGATGATGGAGTAACGTCTCCGAAAGTATTCGGATATATATTCTTTTTAAATTGTTGGAAGTGGAACTTTAATTTACACAATTATACTCATATTTCTTTGAATGATAAAATTAAAAAAAAGTTTTTGATTGAAATATAACAAACTGGTCATATTTTATAAAAACAGGAATTTTTAAAAAGTTTTATTTGTTGATTGAGGGGGACCAAAAGTATACAAAAAGTGACTGTCTGAACTGTGATATATTGATTATATATGTGATTAAGTTCTGGTTATTATTTGTAAGATTTCTATAAAAATAATGAAAGGAGTTTTTTTCTTTACGATTAGAATTTTTTCTTTTTACTTGATGGTATCCTTATATAGGCTTGAACTTTTGCGGGGAATATGAAAATTAAATTTTGTATCGTATGAAAAATGCCGTGCCTGACCGGGATTTGAACCCGGAACCTGCGAATGAAGGGCCACTCCGCTACGTAGATCGGTATTTATTGTAAAATATCATGATTAAGTAAGTAAATACTTTTAAATACATGAATTAAGTGTTAGTTAAAAATTATTTGATAAATTATCTGTAAACTAAATTAGAAAATGTATGCTGCAGATCGTTCATGATCGTTCGTGAATTGGCGGTTCAAATTTATTGTAGGTTTTATTTTATTGTCTGTTAATTTTTTTTTTCTTTGCTTTAAGGTTTTACAACAAATTTTTCGAAATATGGAAATAACAGGAGCAGCTCTTTAAATGTTATTCGTGTATGAAGAATTGCGTAATTTTGAAATACGTAGAAATGCGTTAATACTGAAACGATTTAATTTTTTAAAGTACTTTTGCGTTTTAAAATATTGCTGTTACCTTTTTTTATGAATAAAAAAATAATAAAATTTTGTGCATTAAGACAAAAATATTTTATTATTTTATTTATAATAAAATAATAATTTAATGCCTGGCCCATTAGGGTAATTTAATTTAATTTAATAAACAGTGATTATTTTAACAATTAAATGTGACAGCCTGATATAATTAAAGTAGTCCTTGTTTTAAATTTATAGGATAATTTTATTATTATAATTATTATTTTTGTGTGCGTAAGTGCACGCGCGCGTGTTTTAATAATATGGAAATTATCGTATAATTTATCTATTCAGACATTCTGTTGTAATTTTCTAATTTATATTGTTGAGTATAAAGAATATATCGATGCTGTATCGAACAGCATTTGTATAACACATACGAAGGTAAGTTCATTCAGATGATGAAGGATTTACGAGCGTGACATATATGAACGTCTTATGATGATCCTTTTTTTAAGAAAGGACATATAGTAGCGCCATTCCGTTATTTTGCGAAGAGTCCAGCGAAGAACCGTGTGAGATATGGTAGCACAATAGCCCATCCCATTGAATATGCATGGCTGGCAACGGACCGATGAAGAATGCTGCTTCAGGGTGCGGGAGTACGATGTGAGAAGGGGTGGTAAAGGGAGGGTAATGGATGTTTTGGAGGGAAATTGAAGCGGCCTGGAAGCTTCTTTCGCGACGTTTCCAATGTACTCGCTAATGTTTTGTATTCTTTAGAGCCCGGACCATCCTTCTGAGCTGTCCTGGTTGCTCTTATTTATCTTTCAGTGTCACTGGCCGCACCCTGCAGCACAATTCCACCCCTCTCGTTTCCTAACCCTCTCGCCACCACCTCCACCCCCTCAACCCTTAGCTCACTTGCTGTTAGATTGGATATCGTTCATCCATCCCTTTTCCTACCACTATTTTTTAAAACACCTTTTTTCCTATTTTCTCTTTTCTCACCCGGTCTTTTTCCATTGTGTGCTTTGGCTGTTTATGCGCTTTGTGCATTTATAAGCTCTTTTTCATTTGTCTTAAAACTTTACACTTTTTTCTAATTTTGCAGCCGTTGTTTTAGCTATTTATTTTTACGGTTTTATTAAAAATGTTACCTTACTTCTGTTTTAAAAAGTTAATTAAGAAAGAATGAAAAACTTTTCTTAATTTTTATTTCATTATATTGAATTCATTTTTCATCAATATTTGTTTATTATCTGTTTGAAGGTAGCTTTTCTTTGGAGCAGGTTGTTTACTGACATCTGAAATATTTATTTTAACATTACTTTTCTATATTTGTGTTTACTTTACTAATATAAAATAAATTTAATCCGTCTCTCAAACTATGTACACATAGAAAACATTAATTCCATTTATAGTTCATGTAGTTGTTATATGTTTTTATTAATTTGTTTAATGTATTTACTTTTGTATTTGCTTAAAAAAACTCGTTCATAATTGCATTGACTTACGCCTCCCGTAGAAAATAGTTTTCTGTGATGTGGTTTTATGTGACAGTGTAAGTAAGTAAATATATCATATTTACACTACTGAGCTGAGTGGAAACAATGCGTATTTAATGCATTATTTCTCTTAAAAAGGAGGTACGTAAATTTTACATCATCTGCCTTATACATTTTGTTACAGGTGTAATGTACATAAAACATCTGAAATACTAGCAATAGTAGTTGGAGTTCCTTTCTCTGAGAGTAATGAATAATGATGTACATTTTTACCCTTATTGTGAAAAGAGTTGTTAATTTTAGGGCTGAATATTGCCTGTATTTTGGTTTGTGTTGCACGCTGATGTACAGTAATATAATCAAATAAGAGAAAAAACCAATTAAGAGAATGAAAAACAAAAACCAGATGAGAGGATGGCAAACCACCTCATTCCTTACTCTATCTTGCAAGGTTTACTCTGTCTGTAACGGTATTTTCATGTACATGTTCCATATCAAGTTATTTATTCTAACTGTCTATTATGTTACATAAGTTATATACCATCATGTGTACAAAAAATCAGGTCTAAACGAAACTGGTTACTATTTGAATGTTTAATAGTGGCAGCCTATCATCACCCTTGCCACCCAAATAAATGTAGAAATTATAAAAAAGTGAATTTCCCAAAGGAAATTTTCTTATTTTCCATAAAAAACCAGAATGGGGTTATTTCTATTCACCCTAAGGGGTGATTCAGAAAGCAATAAATTTAAAAATCCAAAACTCTCAAATCAATTTTATTTTTAATTCAGGATGCATTTATTCATATTGGAACAAAGTGTATTTTAAAAAAATAAAATTGTTATGAAAGTATAAAACGACTAGCACTAGATAGGGAATCTTGGAGAGCTGCATCAAACCAGTCAAATGACTGAAGACAAAAAAAAAATGAAAGTATAGGAAGTGAAAGGAAAAATATGAAAAAGTATTGTCTTTATAAAATATTCCTGCATTTATACACGAAAGATAATTAAAATAAAGAATATCAGATTATTATGTATTATTTATTAACAACTATTGTTTTTACAATTACTGGAAGAAATGTAATGAATTTTGTAATATTTTAGTAGTTTTTGTGGTAATATTTTCTGCACCCTTCCAGATTCATTTATAAAGTATACTAGAAATCTAGTAACTCAGATTTTTATTTATTTAGGCTTTATAAGTTAGAATTTTAATATTTTTCTATTTCATTAGATTTAAAAAATCCTCAATAGGTTTTGATCAATTTTTTAAACAGATCAAATGTGTTTCACACTCTTAAGTAACTTACCCACAATCAAAAATTGTTCAACTGTATTATGAAAACAATTTGACAGTTTTTAATGAAAAATAGTTTAGAATATAATATTAAAGTTTCTTCAAAATTTCTTTCATGATTAACACTTGTTTTAAGGGTTATGTAAATACTGAATGAGGATACTTACTTTTCTATCAGTTTCCCTTTGATTTTACTATTTTTGTACTATGGAGCAGTTTTATGACCTCTGAAACTGTTTAGCTTTTATTATGAGTTTTATATTCTAATTCAGGGATTGGCAATGCGGCGCCCGCAGGTGCCATGGCACCCTCAATGAGATTTTTATATGCCCTCACTATCTACTAAGTCCAATAACCATATTGCATCACATGTATATAAGAAAATATAATTGCACAAGCTCAGTGTCAGCAAATAGCAATCAATGTCATACACTGACACACTTGCTACTTAACATGTATGAATATTCTTACTTTTGATAAATTTGGTAGTATGTTACCATATTCTGAGTGCTACGTATTTTGAGTGTTATTATTATTGATTATATTTTATTATTTATGTATTATTAGTAACCATATCACAGAAGATAGTCGCGCTTTTCACTTTCAAATACGTATCACACTGGTTAAACAGATTTTATAAATAACCCATCATGAATAATTGTAAAAGAAAAAAAAATGTATTCTTTTAATGTTGACTGGGAAGAATAATTTCGTTTTATTGACTTTAAAGGCAAATGTATCTGCCTATTGTGTAGTAATAGTATGGCACTCACAATAATTTTTGAATTTATTTTTTGCCATTACTGACAAAAAGGTTACCCGACCTCTGTTCTAATTGATTAAGCTGAAGGACTAATCTAAACTATGATGGACTTGTTTAAAAGTCTAAGGGCATCTCCATTCCATGTAACCAGTACAGTATTTACAGCATAAGACAAACTCACAGTAGCAGCCTATGTATATTATAACAAGATCAATATAACAGACCTGAGTAACAAATCCTTGCCAATTAAGAAGAAAGTAGTACAAAATTATAATGAAAGGAATTCAGAAAGGATCCTTTTTCTAAGACTAACAGGTTCGTGTAACAATCATTCTTTATAATACTGCCCATAGCACACCTCCAACAGATGTTGTTCAATAAGAAGGATTACTGGACCAGGGTAGGAATTTATGGGAAAATGTAAGTACGCAGACGATAATTTCATGCCTCAACAATTAAGGAATGTGGCCGATTCTGCAGGTCAGGGTATATAAACACTGTTCAGACAAGGGATAAAGTCAGTATTAAGTGAAGAGTATGAAGCTAGTATAAGCATAGTGCTGCAGGTTGTGGTCGACACGATTGTAAGACGGCATAGAACAATGAGTAAAGTGATGTCACAAGCATTCCAGTGTGGACAGTGATTGAATCCAGGAAGTTGTTCAGTTAGTTACTGGTAGACAATTAGAGGTAAAGTACTAAACTCAGTCATAAATTGCTATGGTAGTTTTATTTGTAAACAGCAAAGGTATGTGCAGAAAATGGAATTGAGTGAACTTTAGACTAATCTTATCTTCTTATTAATACAATACTAGATGTTAAAGGTCTTAATACCAGAAATCATTATGATGTCTTTTGTCAATGGGACTGAATTCTGATTTTTATGATTTAACTCCCTTTAAATAAATCCTATCCATACTTGAAATTCCATTTTGTATGTAATCTATTGATTATTATTTTTGACATTTATTATTTTTATTATTATTATTATTATTGTGGTTGTTTTTTATTATTATTATTATTATTTTGGTCATTGTTTTTACTATCACTGTTATTATTATTATTATTATTATTATTATTATTATTATTATTATTTATTTACCTTATTCTCTATGTTTTTGAAATTAATAAATTGTATTTATAATTGTTAAATTAACATAAAATTAAATTAAACAATTAAATTAATTGTTAACATTTTTAATTGTTAGTCTCTCAGAATCTTGATCAAGCTGCAAACATGCAACAGTATATATATATATATATACACATCATTGTTTGCTCACTTAGATGAAATAACAACTATAGATTGCTTAAATTCTAATTTTCTCCATTATTTAGTTAAATTTTGTTCAATTTAAGCATTTCCTTTATTAGTTTATTGTATTATACTATAAATAAATAATTTTTCTATTTTGATAGGTACATAAAAGTGTATTATATAAATTACAACAAGAATGCATAGCTATGTGTTACTTCATGTATAATGAAAATGAGTGTACATTTACTTGAAAGGACCAAGAAATTCATTATGAAATGGCCAAACCATTATCGTAAAATATACAACTAATTATATATAAGTAAAAGTGGTTAATCTACAGATACTGCAGTTTATGTTATTAATATTAGTTAAAATTTTTTTCTTGATTTCCATTCTTCAAAATTAACTACCGAAAAATTATTTATCTGAGAATTCAATTTAAAACCATTTTCCTACATTTTTTCATTTTTATTAATTTTAGATGAAACATGTTATAACATTTATTATTTATATTCATTTCCTTGTAATATAATAGCAGGAAATATCTGAGATGGCCTTTTGTATTTTTATGAGAGAAAACAGCTTTTAAAATTGTTATTTCTGTTTCAAATGGTCAAACAGTACGGTAAAAGAAGAGTATATGGATTTAAAATGAACGAAGGAACTGAGGGAGGATGCTCAAATGGTGCGCAAGTAATACATTGTAATATCGAATCTGCTTGAGTTATCATTATAATGTCTTCAGTTTGTTCTGGCCATTGCATTCATGATGAAATGTAAAATTCATTGTTTTTTGTTTTATGCATGTGTATGTGTGTGTGTGTTTGTGTGTATATATATTTCCTACATAACAATAAATTGTGTTTGAATCTACATTGTTTCAAATACAAAAACTTTATTGCATAGTCAAAATTTATTACTAAATTATATATTGCTTTTTTAATATTAAAAACACAGGCTAAATTATTGGTAATGTTATAATATACATAAAATTAACTTTATTGAAAGATCTTTATTTAATAAGGTTTGGTGGTATATTAACTTTTAATTTTGTAAAATTAGGAAACATTTTTCTTTCTATTCATTAATTTAATTTATATAGGCCTGAACGAAAAATAATTGCTTAATCTTTCCCTTCTCATTACCTGTTTCACTACGATTTCGTTATCACTGTAATCTAAAGTTTACTCCTTGATTTAAATAAATGTAGAATAAAAACAAAAAAAAAAATTTCTTACAGAATGCTAAAAGACGCTTTCAAAAATCAAATTTATTAAATTTTTTATAACTGATTACAGCCATAGTATAGGTTTCACACAAAATAAGCCATCTTTAATATATTGAGGATTCCTCTGTTAAGTGCATCTAAAAGTAGTTCAACAATCTTCTCACATCACTCCCATAAATACTTAATCTTTGAAATTCTTCTTCTATTTGGTGCTTTGCTAACAATCTTTCATTTCAAAATGTGCTGTAGATTACATTTTTATTTCTAATTGTATGGCCCAGAGATTACAGTTTCTTTAATATAATATAAATCATGCTATCAGCAGGATACTCATGCATTCAACCTTTCGCATTTCAGAATTTGTTAACCCAAGTCATCTTTGAAACTCTCCAGTACACATTTGTAAAAAATGTATTTCCTTTAATCAGACTACCAGTTATCCATCCATACATCCATCCCATAAAGTACTGCAAACATTAACACCCCAATATATAAATTATCATCTGTACGTTTAAATTATGATTCTTTATTAATTATTCTTTACAAAAATTATGAAAGACTGGAAAATAATATCAAAAGTTTATACATTTTTCTCTTTCACTTTCATATTAAACCTGAAATGAGGTGTTTGTTATACTGAAGTATTTTTGGGAATAATTACTATCTGATGTCAAGTCATATAGTTGTATCTGAGTCAAGTCATTTGGTAGTGGTATCTAACATAACAGATAGTCAAAAACCTTAAAAAAGTGAACCAGATAGATTAAAATCAGTTATACAAATATAGATTTCATTACTATAAATAAATAAATCTTTTATTCTGATTGGTACATAATAATGCATTATACAGTTTACATCATTATACGATAAATTATAAATATAAAAACAAATTAATAGATAGAAAAAAATAGATAAAAATTGTATTAATTATTTAAATACAAACACTTGAAATAATTGTAAGACAAATATGTTAAATATAAAAAATTACTATAAAATAGTTCAGTTTCAGAAGACACTACTGAAAATTATTTCATATTTATGTATATGTTGAATGAGATGCAGATAAATCAAGGATTTTTTTTTTAGTATTATTTAAAAATTCATCAACAGGGTAATAATTATTTAAAGAAAATAATGTGTAGATTCTACAAGACTCATAATTATGGCCACCAGATAATGATCTGTCAACCAGTATATATATCTAAAAATGGCTTTTATGAGTAACATAGTTGTTATTTTAATACTCATTTAATACTATTTATATGTTACTTTAATTTGATATTTTGTGTAGGTTGATTCATTTTCTTTAAAAAAAAATTAGTTCATCTAATTTAGGTTATTTTTTCCTTTCTTATTTTCTTCATCTTCTCCTTCTCCAATACATTTTTATGAAATTTTTATCCATAATTTTTTGTTCTTTATTAGAATTCAAGTTACTTTTCTTGTTCTGTGATATAACTAGGTAACACTGCTTGTTAAACAGGTAACTGGATTCTTTATACTTTTTTTCAAAAATTAAGTTCATATTAGTATGAACTTATATTACTGTAACTATAAGTTCTTATAATTATCAAAATTAATTTTAGCTATTATATATTTTTTGTAATAGTATAATTTGTTTACTTTTTTATATGTATTTGTGATTTACATTTTATAATTTTTATATATACTCGTAATTACTAACTACTGTTGCAGATTGCTAGATATAAATGAGTGGCAAAATCGAACATATGACACTATATCCTGTCTAAATCTTCTAGATCGTTGTGAAAATCCACTTACATTACTTCATGACATTAAAAATGCATTAGATCCACATGGTCATGTAATTATTGCCATTGTATTACCATATAAACCTTATGTTGAATCAGGTATGTATTTATTTATTTATTATTTTTTGTTTTGATGTTAATTTTGAAAAAAAATCATTGTTTGTAATTATCTTTAATAGATCTGTAAATATTTTTGTTATAAATAATGAAAAAAAAATAGTTTTTCATACAAAGTTGTTTTGTGTTCATTATAAATCTTCCATTAAAATTAGCTGAATTTACAAACTGTTACTCCATTCTTAGTTGACTGTATTTGTGATATATTATATAATTTGATTGATTAGTTTAATATATTAAGGGTAATGTGAAACACATGTGAACTGAAAATTATTGAGTTAAACTTTCTAATTTAAGACATGCCACCTACTAAATGTGTGTGGCGTGTTGCAAATTTTACAAACTTGTCAAGTTATAATGAGTGTATTATAATGACAAGGTACTTGTTGTTAAAAATCTTTGGGAATTCATTAATAAATTAATTAATTGGTAAATTTTGTGACACCGAGTACAGGATAAATACAATTTAGTGATAAATGAATTTTATAGCATCTTAATTATAGAAGTATTTCTGATAGTCCCAACTAAACTGTAGAACATTTTTTTCTATGAGCTTTAATTTGTTATTTACTAATTGTTAGAAATAATTAACTAACACCAAAACTAAAAATTATTAAATTAGACAGATTAGATTAATACTTTTGTACTTTAGGATAAGGTACTATATTTCAACTTTTCAGAATCCTTTTTTCATGAATACTCAGTTAATATTAATTAGAGAAAATTATATCTACATTAATGAAAATCATAAAAAGACAAAATATTTAATATTGAGGTTTCTGCAATCTTCAAGGATTTTATAAAACCAGCAGGAATTTTCAGGAATCTCTCATTGTCTCAGAGGGCAAAAGACTTAAGCTGGCATTTTAGCAGCTAGCTGTAATTTGTCTGATTAAAAAGCTAACATAAACAGATTAATTTGATTTTTGGTAATTAATATGTGATACAATTCATCTAACAGTATGTCTTATCTGCTGCAATCAGTACATTCTACAAATATTTTTTTAATAAGTATACAAGCTGTGTTTTGGTAATGTATATCTGAACTACTTTTTCGTAGCATGAACTTGAATTACAAAAATAACAAAATCTACATTTAATTTCACATTATTTAAAAAAAAAAATTAAAAACAAATATTTGGACAACAGCATCACAGGCTTAAAATAAAAGGAAACAGTACTTTTCTTTATTGTTATAATTTACCTTTTATGGAATAATTTTTTTTAATAAAAACCCTTTTTTTTAAATATTCTGTTTTATCATCAGTGTTTAATCAACATTTAAACTAGATGTAATTAAATCTTTACAGAGAATGAAATTAATTTTTTTTTAAGAAGATAAACAGCAATTAAATTGTACATTTGTTGGTTTATATTTACTTTAAGTAAGATTTTATGCTTGTTTTTCTGCTGTTAAACATGTTTGTTGTTTTCATTGGTATGTGGTTTGTATCTTATAATAACCTCTACAAAGTTCATCGCTAATAAAAAAAAAAATTATAAAAGAAGGGAAGGTAATTGGGTATTATGCATTTGTTCTTGGAACAATGATTAAATATAAAACTCATGAACATGTAAGTAAAAAATGGATTTTCTGTGTTTTGAAATTACTTCATTTAAAAGTATAAATCACTGTTTAATCATTTTAAAATGGAACTTAATGCTTACATTAATCAGAATAATAAAATTAAACTGAAATTTAAAGAATGATAAATTTCTGTTATAAATTATATATTTTTTATCTATTACATAACAAAGCTGACTATTATAGTGAAAAATACATGTTGCAATTCCTTGCGTTAAAAGTAGTTGAGGTAATGTCAGCGTGGAACGAATACCAGTGTTGACCTCCATTTGCTAATTGTTTATAAGTAGACTATGGATGAAGCTTTGCTTGGCAAAACGTTGCAATATTCCTAGGTAAACCAGTTTTTGTTAGATCATCAACTTTAAGCTTTGGTGACTGTTTTTGTACAACTTGGTGCAGGTTCCCTTTCAAATGATAACTACTTACTCTTAAAATTTAATTTAGTTAATGGTCATCCTAAACATTACTATTATAAAGATTAAGTAATATACACTTCAGTCATGTAACAAATTATTTATAAAATTATTCTTTGTACTAAAATGCTTGTTGCAAAGACAAAAAGGCATTTAGGAATGATGTATAATTATTTTTAAAGAGTTACAGTTAACTAGTATCAGTTACAATTGATATTTAATATGTTCAGTATATGTACTAAGCAGGAATGCACACACTTTGGCTAAGATATTAAATTAAACCATTAAAAAACATTTGAGATGATCAGATTTTGAACTCGTTAAATTCTGATTATTAAACCATTAAAAAACATTTGAGATAATAAGATTTTGTTCTTGTTAAATTCTGAATGATGCTGGGTACTCCAGAACTAAAACATAGTTTTGGTAAAACCAAGTATGAAAAGAAAATTGCAAAGCTAGAATGTTTAGATGGAGATATCATACATTTTTTATGAAAATTGTTTACGTATTAAAAAGATCAGGAAATTTCATTCATTACGTTGCTGAATAATGTATTTGATTTGACATTCATTTGACTAATGCTTTGTTTTTTTATGAAAGTAGTGCATTTCTAAAATTTTACGTTGTTGACTTGTGTTGAGATCTTGGTTTTATATATTGTGTGCAATATTTTATTATTATGGTAAAATGTTTAGTTTTGTGAGATGCTTGTAAAGAAACAAACAAGCAACAGATTATTGTGTTTAATGTCATTTATTGGGGCTTCCTTAAAAAGTCAGAATGAGTTTTCTAGTTACATTAATAGTCTACCAGATCATTTTTTTATGTCCATAAGTATGAATCATGTAGATCAATAATTAGAAAAATAAAAATTTTAATCTATCCTTGATTTCTAAATGAGCAGTCTTAAATTTAAAAAAAAAATTGTTATGTATTCTTAAAAAAATAACAATATCTATCTTTATCTACCAGGCAACAGAAGTATTTTCATGTAATTCAACGCAATATTTTGGCTTACATATTACAATATTTTATGCTTTTTTTATGATTTTTAATAAATTACCAAAATATTAAAAAAAAATCTCCCTTATTTATTTTAAATGCAATTTAAATATTCTCTTTTACAGAAACAATACTATTCTTTCAACGAACCTTTAAACAATCAAATTTTTTTTTTTAAATCCCTGAATTTTCTGCATTCCATTCAACATGTACATAATGTGTTCTCAAAGAGTTTTCATTAATGCCTTCTGAATTGTAAATTCTTTTGTAGTTAATTGTTACATCTAGTTTCTTTATGATTGACCTTAACATTTTGTAACATGGTTTCCTTTGATCCACTCAGGCAGGTATTGGGGCATTTCTTTATTTTAGCCATGGGACAGCATATTTAATCATTCCTAATGTTATTATACAATGCATTGTTATATGTACAATAAAAGTTATATTTATTTATATTGTGCCTGTTTCTGTTCTTTATATCTTTGGGTGAATGTATGGCCAGCCTGTCCAATGCAGTGTTTAGTTCAACATTGTTGTTTACCACAGCAAGCTTTTTTTTATAATATTACTGTATAATACATACTTATGTAGTGAATACTTTAACCTTATGGTTAAAGTAACCAGCAACTTACCTAGATCAATCTTGTTAAAGATATAAAGGCCAATATAAAATTGTTAAGATTATTCTATTATTTGTGCTTTCAGCATACATCCCTTGTTCTATAACCAATTAATTCCAGCTTAGTTGATTATAGGCTTTAGTGTGGTATTACTTGTTGGGGTGGCAATATTATTTCCAATATTAAACCATTATAAATTATTATCAACAATAATATAAATTATAACATTTAACTGCTTGTATTTTTTTTTTTTTTTTTTTTTTTTTTTTTGTTTTATAAGCACTTTTTTAGTGATCACTACTTTATCATATATATAAAAAAAACTTTTTATGTCAAAATATTGCAAATTCATAGACATTACAACAATATTAATAATATTATTAAAATTTTAAATTATTGTTTTATTATTAATTTAGTACTGATTACTATTACTATTAATTTTTTTATTATTAATATTGTTAATACTGTTAGGGACTATTGACCATAGTAGTCGATGCCCCTAAAAGCTCAAAAGAAGAAAAATGCTACTAATAGGAATAGTAAACAAAATTTAAGATCAGCTTAAAATTGTTAGTTACTGTGACTAAGAACTGAAGCTTTAAGATTTTACTATTATGTTGCCCCAAAATTATTAATAGGTGCTAAATTTCATAATGGCAGAAAATAAAATTAAAAGATTTATAAGTAAACTGTAACTTATACTATGTACTTATACGTATGCAATTTAGTGTTATATTCTGCTTTATTTAGTGTATTACTAATGAATGACATTTTACTGTAATCTTATGACAGTAACTTATTTCTTGAAAGCCTGATTATTAAATTTGTGGTACTCACTATTATAGACCTATATTAGAATATTGTTAGATAATTATGATTAATTCCTTATCAGCATGTTGGTTAGTTTTTCTTTAAACAAAAATTAGACATATAATTATTTTTTATTTTGGTATTACTTTTGATTAACAATCATAAAATCTATTACGTTGAGTAAAAATGCAAAAAAGGTACAGCCCCTTCACTAACGTGAGACAATCAAGTTTACTTGTAAGGTTGCTGTGATGATAATCTCAAAATAGTTTGTTACCGTTGAGGTACCTAATTTCACTACCATTTTATTATTTGTATAGTTATTCAATTACTCCATATTTGTCTTTTTATACATTATTTTTATCTTATATGAGATAATAAATTTTTTGTATAAAAAAAGTAACAGTATTGTAAGTTTGTCTTATTTTTATGTTAGTTTTAGTAATGAGATAATAAATTTGATTAAACTTTGTTAACATTATGAAATCTAATTTAAAATTTTTTCCTTTGTAAAACTGTTGAAGAAAAGAAATTGTAGTATAAGTAAATAAAAATGAATTTTCTACATCAGATAAACTGAAGCGCTTCAAGCACAGATATATTAAAAAAAACACATGCACACATTACCACACAATAATAAATTCAACCTTTGTAAGTCACCTCATAGAAATTGGGCACACATACAAAGTCATTAATCAAAACATGCAAATTTTATACAGAACAGATAAAAATAAGGATCTGAACACACTTAAATAATTTACAAACTCATTAAATTTTATTGAAGCAACATATTAAATAAACATAAAGCATTGATTAATGTAATCAACTACACAGTAAAAGGATTTTTTAACCTTTAAAAACAGGCACTATTAAAGTAGTGGTACTGGTAATGTCATTGAAATAGAATCTGTATAAATAGCAACAAAATATTATTTGAAGAATAATTTTTTATGTAATTTAAAAGTGAATCATGTAAAAAAAATTTTATATTTTTATAATATAAAATTTCATCATATTGTTCATTATTTGGAAAATTAATTCATTATATGTATTAGATAATGTGGCCTTTGAACAAGTCTTTGCTGTTTGAAAAAAAATATTTGGTATTTATTTTAGAGAAAATAAGATTTCCCGTTTTTGTTCATAGTGTAGTACGATAGATATAGAATTAAAAACTTTAATACATATATGGAATGAATCCAATCTCAAAGCCCAGAATACTAGGTGGGGAACAGGGTTTATGCCACACAACAGCATCATATGTGCTCGAAAAAACCTTTTGAGAGAGATTGGTAGTCAAAAACTTATTAAAAACTAAGAATAATATTAAATCACTAAACAGCAAGTATTGAATTGCTAAATGCATAACATATTAATATGTTACTGGACTTCCACTCAGCCACAGGCTGTACTTTGTATGAATTAGACAATAATAAAAAATGTTGGACAATTATAAAGAAAAAAGATATAGAATGAATTTTTAAAAAATGTGATAATAAAAAATTTGGGATTTCATCATTATTTTAATCATTAATCTTATATTTAACAAAAAATATGTTTTTAATGGATTATTTAGTTTTTCCACTACCTAGCAAAAGAATTCTTCAGCCAGCAATTGTATTCCACTAGCAACACATATGCGAGTATACTAGCTCTTTAATAAATGCTTTTAATAGTTAAGGTTTACATACCACTACTTTAGTATGTACTTATGTACATGATGAAATATGATTAGTCAATGCATCTAACTGAATTTGCATTTTTCTACTACTTCCTAATCTTCAGCAATAAAATCATGTTGAACTTTTTTTAATGTTGTGGTTGTATAAAGCACCTTTAATTACTTGAATGAATAAATAAATAATATCATTTTAATTTTTAACTGGATTCAAAAGGTGGAGGCAGTTCTCATTATGATCTGTGTATTTTTTTTTTCTGTGAAATTTCTTCTGGTGGTCCTATTGTATGGTTTTCCCATATAATTTAACAGAAGATTTTTTTGAACTAAAAGTTTTATTGGCTACTTGAACAATTTGAAGATATTTTCCTTTTTTTGCCATCATTACTTAGTATCAGATTGTTATATTTAGTTTGATGTCTTGCTAATATCTTTATTATCTTCACTTAAAAATTTAATAGAATTAGTTATAAAACTTAGATTAAAAAACTTATATATATTCTCATATTTTAAAGTACATATCTTACATCTTTTGTTTTACCTTTATGTCAGTTATGTATTTCTTTCCTGATTATTAAGACACAGGTTTCTTGCTTTTAAATTCTTTATAAACAGCTTTATTCACATGAAATAAAACTATTTTTGTTAGCCAATCCATATTTTAAGTAAGAAGTAATGTATTTCAATTCTTTGTTAAATTTTCTTTTTTAAAGTCAACACCAAATTAGGGGTTAGTAATTTATTTGTATTTGTTTTTTTAATTTGGTACCAACTTCTAAAAGTCAAAATTTAAAGAATTGAAAAAGTATTATGTTTTACTTTTTAGCATCCTTTTTTGAGTTTTCTTTTTTAAGTTTAATTTTGATTATTTATTACTTTTAAAATTGTAAAATTTAAATTTCATAAATTTTACTTACAGGACGGCCAGATCACAATCCCAACCAATTTCTACCAATTACTGGTGAGACATTTGAACAACAAGTAAATAGTTTAATTGAAGAGGTTATACATCCAGCAGGATTTGTTGTTGAACGTTGGACACGTTTACCTTACCTTTGTGAAGGAGATCTTAGTCAATCGTACTACTGGCTAGATGATGCTGTTTTCATTCTTCGACGTGATTCTTGATGTTATCCTAATATAGTAATCTGTTAATATTTTTAGTATTCCATTTTATCAATTCTTTCAGAAAATTTATCTTACTAAGTTATGAGTTTAGGTTAATAAGATGGCAGTAACAGATAACAAGGGATTTCAGATAGCGTGTACAAGTGTTGTATATAAGAACTGTATTTACAAGGGGATGAAACTGTTATGATTTCACAACACTTTGTATCAAAAAGTAAATACACATCAGATTCAAAGATGATCACTTTTAAGGTACTAAATACATTTTTTTTTTGTGGTTATGTAAAAATATTCCTTCTGTACTTTCATACCAGCATTTTATAAACTATTATGAATATAATAGTTATACACATATTATAAACATATTAATTAATACAAATTAGTTTGAAAATAAGTCTATTTGATTGTTATAAGCATGTTATGATATTGTTATTATTTACATATCTTATTCTGTACACACAGACTAGTATGGAAGTATAGAAAAGCTATCAAAATTGTATCCATATATACTTAATGTTGTAAGAACACCTTTCTTTTTTTCCCCTTTTTAGCCACCAGGAATTACCATTCAGGTGTTACTTCAGAGGATAAATGAGGATGATGTGTATGAGTGTAAGTGATATACTTACAGGTGTTCACCAAGTTAATCCTTAATTAAAATATCTGTACATATTTTGCTTGCAAGAACTCCTTTTCATTGTGCTAATTACTCATCAGGTTATATGTATGGTCTACATTATTACCAATATCTTACGTTCTATTCTAATTACAAAATTAGTGTTTCTTTTTTTTTCTTCCATTCAGGCCACCTGTAGACCATATATAATAGTCGTTATTTAGGTATTGCTCTTTTTCCTGATCTTGCATCCTACCAGTACTTTACTATAACTCTTGCTGCTTCCCTTCTCTCCACTGAATAGCCCAGTCCTCCTCTTTTGTTACTATCTTGAAAGCCTTCAAACCTTTTCACTATTTCTCTGTACCTTCATCTGTCAAAAATTGTTTGTTTTTAAACATTCTTAATCATTGTTTCTGTCCACCACTGTTTTGTACTTCCTTGTATGAAGTAAAGGAAGTATTGTGATTGCGTAAAATTTTAGTTTTCAGATTTCAGAACAGAAATATCCATTTTGATCATCCCTGAATCCATTTTGACTAGTTTCAGCATGATATCTGTATGTACGTATGTATATATGTATCTCACTTAACTCAAAAACAATTAGACTTAGGATTTGAAAATTTTGATTTAGGACTGTTGTAACACCTAGTTGTGCACCTGCCCTTTTGATTGCAATTGACTGGACCAAAAGTGTCCAAAATAGCCCAAAATCCAAACAATTTGGATTTTGGACTTTTTCGTAACAGCAGTAATAAACCCTCATTGAGAGCTTTTCAATGATATATCATAAGTTGTACTTATTTTCATTGGTACCAGAGTGGTAGCCAAATAAAATTTTAATTAATGAAATATTTGGATCTTACAAGGGAAAGGCACATCAGTTCGAATCCAACTTCATATACATATATTTTTTAACCTTTTTTTTTAATTTAAATATATTGATTTATTAATTATTAACCTCTGATTGCAAAGAAAAATTTGTAATAAATAATAATTCAATAATAACAATAAAAAAAAATATGAAAAAAATCAAAAGTTATTACTGAAATAAAATTTTATGTACTTTTCATTTTAATTCAAAAATGTTTACAGAGGTTAATAATTATTAATAAATCAATATATTTAAATTAAAAATAAAAGTTAAAAAAATATATGTATATGAGGTCGAATTTGAGCTGTTGTGTCCATGGTTACAGATGCAACACGTTCTTATTTACATCACATAACTACCTGATCGACGTGAAACAAAATTAATATATAAACTAATATAAATTGCTGATACAGACTCCATTGATGCAATGTGGTGAACACCACATTGCATCTTAAAATTAAATTGCATCTTAAATTAGAAATTTATTGTCTAACTTAATAGGCGTACAAGGAAGTAATGTGATGTCCACATCAGATTTTTTTTTATAGAAGTAATTGAAGATAGTTTTAGTTAGTCTTCCTCAATCCATTTGGTATAAGTGTCTGAAGTAGTTAAGTCTTCTGTTTCTCATTACATCTTCTATTTTGTTTATTCCCTCATTCATTTCCTTTATTTTATACAGTTCTATGGGTCTCAATCTGTACAGTCCTCTTTGATTCACTTTGGGTCCCAGAATTGTTCTTAATATTCTCTTCTCCACATTCTTAATCCTTTGAGTATGTCTAATGTCATTCAGAGAACAGCATTCTATTTTGTACAGTACTTCTTGGCTCACTGCTATTCAAAATGTTTTATTTTTTCTTGTTCAAAATGGTTTTTGTGTTGTAGATTTTTTTACTGTGTATTTTTTAGTTCCTTTCTTTGTTTCTTGTTCTGTAATGACTTGTTCTTGGTCATTTGGTTGGATCCATTCTCACAATTACCTAAATTTCATTAATTATTATTTTCATCTTCCTATTCTCATTTTTTATTCCAAAGAACATTTTTTTTTTAAAGAAAACGTTTTTTTCAAAGAAGGTATTTAGTATCTTTATTTGGGTTTTAGCTTCATTAATGTTTTCTAAAATATGGCTTATCATCTACAAATGCAAAACAGCCAACTTCTATCTTCTTATTTTTTGTACAAATTATCCAATTTTTTTACACCTTTCCCTTCAACTCTTTTCTACATTATCAGATAACTTTCTCTTGGACACTGTTGAATAAAAGCGATGAAAGTCTAACCCCTAGTGAAAGCTTTGTCTAACCACTGTCCCAATTTCAAACAGTTCTACAATTCCCACAAGTTAAATTCAACTTTTGAGACTAGTTTAATGTTCTTAATTATGTTAGGTGTTTTCCTAGTTACAATATTTTATTTTTTTTAATACTTTAAAGAGCAATTCTCGATTGATACATTCACATGCTTTTTTTTTAAGTCTACAACTATTGCAACTGAATTTTTACTGCTTTGTTTTTTTTATCTCTTCTTCATTAGCTAGGTTTGGTGGTATTTCCCAATGTACTATAGTACATTGCACACAATGTACTATGGTATTTTCCCAAGCTTTTTCTGTTCTATTGCTTTTTCATGTTTTTCATCTCCCCATAGATGGTTTTTAACTCATTTTTAAAAATAAGTTACTGCTTTTATTTATTCATTTTTTTTATTAGTTATTTTCTGTTTTCAACTGTATTTTTTTATTTTCCAACATCTTTTACAATTTTAAAAACGTTCAATTATGTAATGTAAAGTTATGGCAATATTATGTTGCAAGATTATGGCAGTAATTTTTTTTTTTTTTATAACATAGATGCAGGTGTTGTTCAGTAATTAAGAAACTAATGATTAGAAAAATTATAATACTTTCATTGAAAATTAAACTAACACTACTTTTCAACATAATCCCCAGCTATATTTAAGCACTTGACCCAAATTTCTGTGAGCTTTTTTATTTCAGTAGTAAAGAATTGTACACCTTGTTGTTTTTCCCCTACTCCCTTGGGCTGGATCAGCATTTAAGTATAACTCAACCCAGAGGAGTATCCTTAAACTCAAGCTTGCCTTCCCACACACTGACAGGACGTCTGGCATGGCAGGTCGGCTCACCAGTTGGATCTTTTATTATTTCTTTCACCTGCCTCTAGCTGCCAGAGAGGTAATCAGGTCCAACTATGCTGTCCTCGGGTCCCACCCTAGCGGCTGGAATTCGGTCTTTTTTTTATACTTTATTAACATCTGCGAGTGAATTTGCTGGTTTTACAGCTTCAGGAAATAAAAAAATCTTATCATAGCACACTGTTCTTCCATGGTACATGTTTCAAACGAAATGGACATTTTAAAATAAACAAAAGAGGTTACAATAATGAACATTTTTTTTGATCTGTTAATATTTTCTATGTTAGGGGTGCCAACTCAAATGTCAGACAGTTTTAGTTTATTCTATTAAATAGTTTTTCGACTGTGTTATTTGCCTCCTTAATTATTGAATTATTCTTATATAAAAAATTATTAGTGAAAAATAATACTAAATTTTTTTTGGTAATTTAAATGTCTTATTGACCAAACCTTTTGTAAGCAGTATTATAAGCTCATGAATAAGGGAATAATTGAATTGGTTGTTTGGAAAAGGCCAGCTGTAGTATGTACACTTTATACATTTTACAGCATGGAGCAAAAACTTGAAACCTGTAAATTGAATGTTTTTGTTTTAATATTACTTCATTATTCTTTTGTCCATTTTATGAGTAATTATAAAAACTGAAGATCATTGTTTATTGAATATATATATTTAGGTGAAAATAATTTCTTTTCCAATTAAATGAATTGGCAGAAATCAAGGTCATTGTAAAAATCTTAGTTTAAATTCATAATAATATAAATCAAACACATTGGAATTATATATTATTTAGGTTCATGTTTTGAAAATGAAAGTACTTTAATATATGGTAGTTTACTTTAAAATCAGGGTACTTCTTACAAAATAAATCATCTGTTCAATTTATGTTAAGATTTGATATTATTTTACTCTCATTTTTTTTGCTTTGTTAAAAAAAGGTATTTTTATAAATAAAAAAAGAGTCAATGTAGTGTTTAATGATAAACTTCTGAAATTAGGTTGTGTTAAGAACCCAATGATTTGTTTTGCTTAACTGGAAAATAACCTAGTACATGATTTCAGTCAATACCTTACATACTTCTCTCTATATGAACTTTTGAAAAATGCATTTTTCAAACTTCTTTCCATTAACCTTCAATAATTGTGCAAAATGGTCTGTAAATTAACATTCTTATTTTTGAATTTTCTATTTTTGTTTTGTGCTTCTTTTAAATATCTATCGGCTTGTAAATACATTTCTTGCTCATCTTTTTGTCAAAGATGTTTATTTTTGCAAAATAATATTTTCATTTTCTAACAAATTTACAGAACACTTTTTTTGGATCTAAGAAAAAATAATATTTATTAAACTTTATATAAAATAATAAAAATGATTTTATTCAAATAGTTTCATGGATCAAATTTCTTGGATTAGCTTACATTGACGTGAGTTTTTGGGGGGACTTAGTAGAGATATGAAATTGTTGGATCAGACTTATGTCAGGATTAGATATGAATGTGATAGGTTTGAATGAGTACAAGTTGGTTAGGTTAGATTATGGACGTGTTTGTAATCAAAATTAGCATTAAACCAAAACAGAATATTAGTACTGATTTGCAGTATATAAAAACATGTTTAGTGAAGTTTTTAAAATGTAAAACTTTTTGAATTACAGTAAAAAGTATTTACTAATATTAAACTTGTAAAACCAAATCTGTTGTCAAAATTTGAAACAGCAGAGTATCAAAACTGAATTTTCATCATCAGATGTGTTCTGCAATGAATAGGTTTTTTATCTAGTAATGTTTATGATCTGTAGAGTTTTAATAATCGTTTTTTTAATCTATATAAAGTGTTTTTTTTAGAGATCTCTCCTTTTTTCAGAATTAATTTTTTTATTTTATTAATTAAAATATAATTGAAACTATAAAATTGTTGAGATAAATGTTTGTTACCTCAGTCATTAAAATAAAATGAGCTACTTTCCTGGTTTCCAACTTACAGATAGATAATGAAACTATTATTTAGAACTATTTTTAAATATAAATTATGAATTTTTTAATAATTTAAATTAAACTTAATGATTTCTATGACAGTTGTCATGTGTAAGTAACTAATTAGATGTATGTAAAATGGAATTTAGGAACATTTATTAGCATATAAATGCAATAAACAAAATTTAATTATGCTGATCACATTAGGGAAAATAAATAATATTCTCAAACATCAAGTATTATATTTGCTGCTAGGATGCAATTTTTTGAACATTTTATTACGTACTACATGTATAAGATTAAATTTTTCTGCTAACTAATTTAAGTTGTAATGTTTGAAACAATTAACTCAGCTAGAAATACAATATTTTCAATAATTTTTCTTAAAATATTTTCAATTTTTTTGGAACTCTTTTTAATGATTGATGGTGTATTTTCTCCTCAGTTTTAAGATAAGCAAACATTTAGTGTTTGTGTCTTTACTGTAGAAGACTACACTTAATTTACTCTCATACATATCATCCTCATTGATCCTCTGAAGTAATACCTGAATGGTAATTCTCGAAGGCTAAACAGGTAAAAAAGAAAAAAAATACTGAATATGTTCATAAGAGTGAATGAAAACATTTTAAAGTAAGTTATTGAAAAACTATCTGAAATTTTGTTCTTATATAATTTAAAAAGTTTATAAATGTTTATCACTGTTGACCTGCATAAACAAAATAGCAAATGTTGAATGAAGTTTTTAATGTGTAACTAATTATTGTTCAGTCATAGGCATAAAATTATATAGATGTATTAAATAAAATTAATATATAAAATGTTTTAAATGACAGGCTTATAACAGATTCTTTTAGAATATGTAATCTCAACTTACACAACATAATCTCAACCTAGTCTTCAGTTATACTTGAATCAACAATATACAATGATGATTGTTGCAAATTCCCTAACTAACTTTTATTTTTAATTGTATCACTTTTATATAGTAATAGATTTTGTTTACCAGTTATTTTATTACTTATATTACTGAATTCATTGTTACTAAATTCTGAATCGCTGATATCTACCAGATTGATAGCTATAGCCCTAAGAGGATGAACATGAAATGAAGCAGTTGTTATGGGAGAAGTGTTGGAAAGAGATAATTGGAAAAGGTCATATCCAGAAATATGGTCTTCTCCAACTATAGCAACAAACTGAATGTACATTCAGAATATTATATTGTATACTATACCATATTGTATTTAGAAAGTTTTAAGAAGTAGTTCTTTAACTGTCAATATGTCAAAATGCTGTGTTCAAGAAATACTTTCATAAAATAATTCTGGAAATAAGTGAAAATATGACCTTTTTCATATAGTTGATTCAGCTGTTCAATGATTAATGACTGCATGTATTATATACATAGTAAATTATGTTCATATTACATCCAGTCTTAACCTTATGTATTAGTATAATACCCATATTTCTTTTGAAATATTATTCATTAATTTTATATGCAGAACATATTGTATATCATTTATCTTTTATACTCATTACTCAAAATGAAATGAATAATACTACCATATTTACTGTATCAAACAGAATTATTCCTTATTAGACATGATTATTGTAATTTCTTTTCTTGTTAGTTAAATTTTATTTTATTTCTTTGAAGACATATTTTTTTAACTGATTTTATCCTTCTAACTTCCTCATCTTATATTTAATTCTGATAGTATTTTGTTTGCTACATTAGAACTGTTTACTTCTATGTTATTTACAGAGGATACTGGTAGCACTTATTGTGAATTTAAAATGTAAAAATAAAAAATTATTTTTGAAAATGCTAATTTATGGTATCTGCTAATAAATTTTATTTATTAGAATTTTATAAACTTTTTCTACCTTAATATTAACTACATCCTATCTTAAGAAAAGATGTATTGACTGTATTGGGGACAGTAGTTGATCACAGGCCTAAATAAATTAACTAGTTTTATGTAAAAATGTATTCAGTAGGAATAATAACAATAACAAAGTAATATATAAATTTGATAAAATTAATATTAAAGCTTCCCTTCTTTGTTACTTGAGATATTAATTATGTAATACAAATGACAAATTTTCTTACCTGTGAGTTAATTTATGTATGATGGAATAGCACAGATTGTTAGTGGGGGAGGTTGACAGTTCTGGGACTAGTTAACCAGTTATATTACACTGCTCCTTGATGCTGTCTCTCAATTATAATTTTGTTGTTTCAAATTAACCTCATATTCTAACCTGATAATCCAGGGTTGTAATATACTCATAACATAAACAAGGAACACAATTGTCTTTGGAGAGGACTCCAAGTCAACCAAGCTGCAATAGGTACCTTAAAACTTCCAGAATATAATATAATTAGATAAGTCGTCAATCATAAGGGTTAATATATGTGTATTCTTATGACCAAAGTGTGACCACTTTTATTTTCAGAGTCTGTCCATAATTTGTATCTCAGTTAAGAAAAGTAAATTTATATTACTTAAAGTAAGTTTTACTTACTTTATATTTATACTTTTATATATTACTTACTTCTATATATTTATACTTTTATATATTACTTACTTCTATATATTTATACTTTTATATATTACTTACTTCTATATATTTATACTTTTTTATATTACTTAAAAGTAAGTTTTTATTATTTAAAGTAAATTTATATCTTAGCATTTTCATCAATGAACTCCTCTCTGAATCCAGTATTTATGAACTTAAACAATCCATGTAGATATAATAGCTGGTTTTAATCATTTTACACCTAATTTATTTATAATACTTTCCAATATTAATCATTTTTAAAAGGACTAAAATAGGTTTTTTTTTAATAAAAAAATGTACCGATGTTATTTGGCCCAAAAATAGTTTACAGTTAGTCAATAATGCTTCCAATCACTTATATGAAATTACTTATGAGAATACTTGAAACTATAATTAATGATTGGTTTGGAACGGTCACATTTAAGTAAGATTTCTTTTCCAACTAACCAGATCTTTCAGGTTAAAAAACTATCTACTGTGCTGAAAAAGTTATGTGCCTGCACATAACTCATATAATGAATGCTTTGTTAGACATTATATTTCATATTACACTCATACACTGTTGGAGACCCTCCTTAAGTTAAAACTAGCTTAAGCAGGATTTTAATGTGTAGACCTTTACTGAGGACAAACTTCTATGCTAAGCTTAATCATATTCATTTACTTTGTATAAATTGTGATTTACAGCAAACCAGATTGCATCATTGAATTTATTACCACAAAATTAAAGTAAAGGCAAGTTAGCTACTTACTTTTATTAACGTTAGTACATTAAAACATCTGAGCAAGGTATCTGTTTATAGTAGACTTTCAGTTAGTATTTTACACAATCTTTAACTGTGGAGAAATCACATTTTGACAGAGAAACTGCAAGAAAGTAAAATGTATCTATTATGTATTCTATATGATGCTGGTTACTGATTATGCTTCTCGAAATTCCACATGTTTATTATAAAAGTACAAACAAATTCAGTTTCATTTCCTTTCTACTTGATTTTTATTCAAACTTTTCAAAAAATTTTCTATTTCTCCATTTATTACTGGCATTACTACTGGTACTACTACAGTTAAATTAATGGATATTGGTACTACACACTCTTAATCTCATCTGCCAGTGGGATGTATTTTTCTAACCTTTTTTCTCTCACTTCTCTTACTTTTGGACAGGTTTACTACCAGGGATATGGTCACATCAATTACATAATTGTGATCATGTACAAGTACAAGTAATACATATAAGTAATTTTATTTGTTTTGTCAGTACAATTTTTTCTCTTTTCCAGTTGAGTCTATATCTACCTATAATTATTAATGGTTCTGGTTAGTAGAGATACTATAGCTGGATTCATTCTATAATTTTGCTATTGTATCCTAATTTTTTATGCATCATCCCTACAATAGAATTATGCCTCCTAATAAGTACATCAGGTGCCAGCAGAGAGCAAGTACTTACTATCCCCTTATTGATCTGCATATATGAATCTATATTCTCAGAAAACTGTCTATACATGCCACACTTACTCCTTCTTAATTCTTTAATAATATACTTTTGGTAGTTTCTAGTTTGAGTGGTAGTTCCGACCTTATCTTGTTGAGAGCATGTACCTTTCCATCTCAGAAATTAAATCTCTGCACAGTAATGTATTACTTCTCCAAGCTGCTATATGTTCAGTAGTTATAACACTTCCCTGTGGTTTTTAAACTATTGTTTTGGATTATTATTTGTTTTTAATCTCTTAATCTTTGTTTGCTCACTGATTTCTCTGAAAATTTACCAGATCAACAAATTATACAATTCAGTACAACATATAGTATGGATTTGTAATATTTTAATAAAATGCATGACATTGTCATTCATTTCATCATTCCATGCCATACATTTTAGGAAGTATTAATATGTGGTGGTCGTCATACCATTAGCTGGGTTGACCATCAGTTGCCTTCATCACCAACATGAGACCTATCATTTATCTTATTAACTGTCTCATTGGTTATGTATCTGAGGCTTGAATTATTACATAAGGGCAAGATGTAGAGTTAACCCTCATACATCTTTCTATGCGTAGAATGTGCTTCATGAGGTACTACATCAACAAGTTTTATTATTATTATTATTTTTAAACATATTTATTATTATTAAGGCCATTCTTCTTTCTTAATTAATTCCCCTTTGATTTCTTATGTTCACACAGCTTGTATTTCTACATCCCACGTTTTCTATCATTCATTACAATGTAGGTTCATAGGTTGTCATTTTCAAAATTCACTTCAAAATGTTTCAGTCCATACATAATTATCCCTTGGTGGAGATATAGTCTGTTATTGGAATGTTTTACTCTTTTATTTTTGTAATGATCTCATTCTTCACATGATCAATCAAAAGATCTTTATTAATACATTATTTATGACATCATCCCTATTTTATCGAGTTGAAATCCTAACATAAGTGCCATATGTTACTCTATACTGAATTAATGATCTGAATACTGCCATTTTATTTCCATAAGTACTGTTCCATATCACATGTTCGTGAATATGTATGAGTGAATATTCATTAAACTTTTGGTCTTCCTTTGCTATATTTCTAGCCCCATGTCATTAAAAATAATTTTCCGTATAATTTATGAAATGTACACCATACATTGCTGACTCTTGGTGTGAAATAAAATATTTTGTATTCATTGTATCTGTAGTACAAATTAATTGTAATCTGTAGCATAATTAGTCTTAATGTCTAGAATCATAATTTATTTGTTTGGATCTTTTGTGTTTTTATTTAGACAATAGAACAATAGCTGTATCATTCCTGTAACATTTATATTTTTTTAATTATTCTTATATTTCTTAATTAGAATTAAGTAATAGTAAAAAAAATATCTCATAATCTTTTATTAAATAAGAATTTAGCATTTCTTTAATCATTTTGCTCATTAATAGGATGAGGTAGTGGGAACATTTCATAACATTAAATTACTTGTAAATTTAGTAAAATAATTATTAAATTAATTTTAGATTAAAATGTTTAATTATGAATAAATTCCTTTTTTAATTAATAGCCAAAGACATTATTGCTGTGAAAACTATTATTAAAATTAAAAAATTAAATTAGATGTAAATAATTTTTTAAATTATAATGGTACAAAAAACTATTTTAATAGGTTCAAGAAAGCCTTCTTGTTACTGAGTTTACAGTGGTTATAAACAATAGTTATTTGTTTGTGTGGATCTTTTTTGTATATGATAATTATTGGTTTTATTTATATAAATATATTGTAATTTTATCTTCATGTATTTACTTTCTTGTTACTTTACATTCTATAGGATATAAATGTGTGTGTGTGTTCACGCGCGCGTGTGAATTTGTAAATTGGAAAATAAAACTCTACGCAATAACAGTATTAAAAAAAATATTACTTTAATTCTGAAACTATCTGGCAATTTCAATGACTAAACAATTATCATCGGTAGACACTGAGGGAAACATATGTGTATATTTTTTAGTAAACACAGTAATTATATAAGTTAATTTACCATATTAATTTCCAATAACTAGTTTTTGTTATATCCAGCATCTTCAGTTGGTGTTGAATTCTATATCTATTGCATTAAAACATATGTTTTTAATTGTTTGTCATTTTATTTGAAGTTATGTTTTATATTTTTAAATTTTGATTAATATTATGAGCATATATATAAATTTTGCAGTCTAATACTGAAATGATGTAATCTTTAAAATTAATATTTCCCTTTGTTCCAATGTTATTATGTTGCCAACTGCTGTAACAGTTGCAATAATACAGAATAATGGTACAGAATAATCCATTATAGGTTCTTGACAGCAGCCTTTTCCAGGGTCTCCTGACCAAAGGAAATTCTGAATATCTGATCATCATTTAATAAACCACAGCAAAGGTAAAGGAAACTCCTTTGAGTCAAATCTGTGGAGCCACAGCCATTTCATAATCCTCAACTATACAGCAACATAAAAGGAGCTTTATTCTTCAACTTTTGTCTTTAGCCTAGTACATTTAATTTCCTTAATTTGGCTAATATCCTTAATTAACTTTTTATATCAGAAGCTTGAATAGTGTCCTCAAACCATGTCACAAATATTGGCCTCGTTGTAGGTTTGACAAGATGTAGGTTAGTCATACCCCTGCTCACAACAGATTTCCTCTGAACATTTTCCTTATTCAAATCAGGTCTCATATTGTACAGTATCATATTGTATCTCATTTTACAGTACTTCAGCACATTACATTCACTGACAAAATGCTCCCTTTGGAAGCAACTCTACTGCACTCATCATCAATTGACAGCAAAATTATCTTTCCTTCTTCCCCACTCAGGAACAATATTACTAGTCGCATTTCAATTCCTAACTGACATTATCAACAACTTTATGGGACAATCATACAATTTGAAATGCTAACAATATTCAGTAACAAGTGAACATTAGCTATGTTAACGAATAAATATAAATGTTGTTTATCAGTATAAATAAATGTTTGTTTATAAATGTAAATGTTTATATTTATTCTGGTAGTCACAAGGATACCCAGCAGTGGGAGTCAACGTATGGTCACCTATAGGTAAACAAGGAATTGATCAACTTTGGGAAATCTCCAATCTCATACATGCTCACTCACCCCATTAACCTATAAAAATAAAAATCCTCATCAGCAGTATCCACACATACCCAATGAAATAATGTTGCATAACTGATATTAGGCAGAACCATTCTATAAACAAACTTAACTAGCCAAACTTAACTGAACTAAATTAAAATCGTTTTGTGCAATCACTTCCCATATATGTTCAAATAAAAAATAAGTTATCAGTAACATTAATGTATGTGATAATGTAAACATTTTTAGAAAAAAATTTAAGCTGTTTTTAATTGAAAAATGATTTGCTACAATTAATTTTAAAAAGTAACAAGATTTATTAAATTTATTTTTTTTATTAGTCTTAGCTAAAACATTAAAAACAAAGTAATGCTGTAATTTATTTTATTTATAAATGCTATATTGGTTAAAAAGTGAAAAATACCTTCTGGCATAGTTTTGACATGAAAATTCTATTTTATAATCTATGTTTTAGCCACTGAATGAGGCCAACATTGTTTACCTGTAACAGAAATTGTATTACCTATTAGCAGAATATAAAATCATAACAAATAAGCAACTGGAAAATACCTCCAGAGTTAATTAAAATTGAGGAATCAGGTGGATGGTCGTAGACACATTCAATACTTATAACCATTTTCAATTTTATTGTTCTCAAATAATTTGTTCGATGAAGCCCAGTTTGCTATCAAGTAAACTTTTTTATTGATGTTAATACTCAATTTTATTAAAAACAATTATCATACTTTTATTTGGAATGCTTAACATCTTGAAAAAAAAAATATATATATATATACTGGTGGTAAAAAACGATAAAAAAGGCACTATTTTTGGATACTTTTACCAATTAAGTATGAATGATAAAGATTTCATTATAAAACAATATCTATATTGTAGATATAAATGTACTTTTTATAATTTACCAAAATTAAACTGTAGATTTTTTTTGGACATGTTATATTTTCTAAAACTCCATTTATAGAGTAATACTGTAAATTATTTTATCTATAAATCTTTTAAGAAGAAAATTATGCCTTTTGACATAGTTGAATGTTAGAGTTCTCTTTCATAATGTAAAGATATAAAATTCTTAAAAGAATTTTTTATAGAAAAAGGGAGAAAAATTTTACAACTAAAGAAAGATTCAGTATAATTAATTATTCATTCCTATTTCATTATCAGTTTTGAAGTACGTTTTTCTCAGTGTTTCTCAGTGTTGTATAATTAATAATTACATAATAAATATTGATGATTATACCATTTCATGATTACTTACTTAATTATAAGTTGATTAGGTAGTTTATTATTTAGTTTGTAAATTAGTGAGGACAGTATCATTAAAAATGTATTTTTTATTGTTCTTTATAACTAATAAAAATATTATAATACGTACTTAAAGTATTTATGTGTAAAATTAATTATAATTTTTAATGAATAACATTTCATTTACCAAATATTGAAGTTTAATTATTTGCAGTTTATTTATTATTATTTTAATTATGGTAATTTATTTATTTATTGTTTTTGTAGTTTATTTTATTATTTCATTTTTTTCTAATCTCATTTCCTAAACCTGTATAGTGTTGGGTTTCTAATCCACTTTTTAGACTTAAGCTTATCTGTATTTATCACTCAGTAACATTGTTATCAGTTATTACATATTTACATTTCTTAATAACAAAAGCTCTTTGTAACACTGTATAAAAACATAAAAGATACTGTGTTATTTTTAATCTTATTCTTTCATTTTATTTGTTTAATGTATTCATATTTTTTATGTTATACAAGTGTCACCTCTGCTATTACCCATAACAATTGTTCTGTATTAACTGTTTATCATTAAAAGAAACATTCCAGAAAGTCTATAGACTATAGAATGATAAGGTATGATAAAATACAACCATACTATAGAATCTTAAGAATTACATTTCATAACTCTATTAAATGTCAGATTATGCCAACTAGACTGCTGATATTAGAAGGAAACATCTTGATATTTAGATGTATTTTCTTTAATATTTATGCCAGTGTTAACATGTAAAGTGTTATTTTGATAAGAAAACTTATCAAATGCCACAAACTATATTTTGGAACAGTTGTTTTTTGTTTTTTTTTTGTATTTGAAGTGAAAAAATTGAAAAAAATATTTCATGAACTATAAAATTCTAATATTGTATTGGACAATTTTTTTAAAAAATATTACATGTTTTCAGTGGTACTTTAAAAAAAAAAAAAAGAAAAAAAACATGGCAACAAAGTTATGTTTTTAGCGTTGTCATATAAATACCTCTAAAAATTAATAATGTTAAATTAGGATGATAAAGATCACTCATTGTGTTTGTAAATGTAAATATTAATGGATAAAATATACTCTAAAAGTAAAAATTTGTGTGAAAAATTTGTAATGCAAAATTCTAGAAAATTTAATTTTTGTAGGTATACTAATATAAATGAGTATAGTAAAACTTCTTTAAAAACCGCTCTTCAGAAATAAATGAAGTATTTTAAACAAGAAGTTAGCCTTCAAGGTTATGTTGGTCATCATGTCTATTTTTAGGTTTCTTTTTATATTAAAAAAAAAAAATCACTTGGTTCATGGTCCCTTTTGGTTTTTATTTCCTTGTACAAAGTAAAAGAAGTATTAATTGTGAAAAATTTCAGTTTTCAGATTTCAATTGAAAATATCCATTTTTACTAGTTTTGTCGTGACGTCTGTACATACATATGTATCTTGCATAACTCAAAAACAATTAGCCATAATATGTTGAAATTTTGTATTTAGGACTGTTGTAACGACTAGTTGTGCACCTTTCCTTTTGATTCCAATCAATTGGACCAAAAATGTGCATTCAGTCAAATCCAAACTTATTTAGTTTGGATTTTGGACTTTTTCTTAACTGCAGTAATAAGCTCTCATTGAGAGTTTTTCAAAGATATATCATAAGTGGTACTTATTTTCATTGTTTTCAGAGTTATAGCCAATAAAACATTAGTTAATGAAGTATTTGGCTCTTACAAGAGAAAGGCATATCGGTTTGACTTCATATAAATATATTTAAAAAATTTTTTTTTTTTTAAATTTAAATATACTGATTTATTAATAATTATTATCCTCTGACTGTAAAAAAAATAACTATAAATAATAATTCAATAATAACAATACAGAAAAATATGAAAAAATCAGAAGTTATTAGTGAAATAAAATTTTATGTACTTTTCATTTTAATTCAAAGATTTTTTGGAATCAGAGGTTGATAATTAATTATAAATCAATATGTTTAAATTAAAAAAAAAAAAAAGTTAAAAAAATGTATATGAAGTTGGATTCTAACCGATGTGTGCATGGTTACGAATACGACACGTTCTCATTTACACCACATATCTACTTGAGTGATGTGAAACAAAATTATTATATAAAATACTGATACAAACACCACAAAAAAATGTGATGCAATGTGGTGTCAATGCAATTGTGTAACTGTCCACTTTATTAAAGAATTGGAAGATCATATCTTACTTTCAAGTGAAATAAGTTTAAATAAAGTGTAGCAAAAAATGTGTATATGTAATTTAATAGCCGTACATGGAAGTCATGTGGTGTCCTTATCAGATTTTTTTATTTTTATGAATATATCAAGAAAAAATATTAATTATTATAATCAGATTAAGTAGGAAGACTAACAATTTATGTTTGTCATAGTTTATCATTTTCTTTTACTTTGTAGAAAAGATATTTGATTTTGCTCTGCATAAGTGATCTTTCCGTAGCAATTTTTTTTTATCACAGAATGATATTTATTCTCATTTTTTACTTCAGTTACGGAAACCACTAACAGAATTTTATTTAGTTTATTGTATTGTATGACTTTGTTTTGCAAAATAATTATTTTGTACAAATTTAAGATAAGAATCAAATTTGAAGAAAATCTAAATCAAGATAACAAATTTTTCCATTTCAAGTACTGATTAGCACAATCAAATTATAAATGGTATGTTCTTAAAATTGCATTCTCGAGTTGAATTTTATTTTACTCTTTCTTTTCTTCAGAGTTGTCAGAATAGATAACTCCTTTTAGCTAGTGAACAGTGATACAGTGGTATTTTTTTTCTTAAGTAACCAAAAATATTTACAGAACTATCGATGCTTTGTTTTATCTTATAATTACCCATAATGAAATATTGTTTTCATTAGGTTTAACTTATAAAAACAAAAACTATTTTAATAGAATTAAAATCCATAAATAATTTCTAGAATATGAAGAGTGGTTACCACCTGGTTACATTCTCATATTACCTTTATATTACAAAAGGTAATTTTGAAAGATGAAAGATAACACAGCATGTTAGGTAGTGCAAGGACTGTGTATGTATATCATGAAATTTTTTTTCTATTTTTTACATAAATTACTGAAACCATATCTAGTTGTGAATTTTATGACTTTTCATAATGAAACAATGTTTTCAAGCAGGTTAATATTGATATAAAAAATGAAACATGCAACCAGGTAAAAGTATATTGGTAAGAATATCTGATGGCTAATAATCTATCAACAGTAGCTTTTTAAATTTTATTATTTAATTTAATCTTAGTGCATCATTTTCAACAATATTTCCTTTTTATAGTAATTGTCAAATTTTTTAATACAGAAACAATCACAATGATGTACACAGGTAATAAAAAAGTTTGAATTTTGTACAGAAATATTCCTTAGTATTTTACACAAGTGCTGAGATAGATTTCAATATTTCTGCTAAATTATATCACTTAAAATGAATTTTTCCTATAGTCTCTGATGTTGAAACATTTACAAACCTTAATTAATTTGTCCCATTCTATGACTGTCTGTAAAAAAATATTTTTGTGAATGCTGGAATGAAAAGTAAGGAAATGAAATTTACTTCATTCATTTTGTGAGAAAAATATTATTATTTTGGAGAGGTTAAAAGCAATTTGCAAAAATGCAACTGCAAAAGTTGCAAAAAAGTTGTAAAAAAACTAAATTTTATACAAACTTTGCATTCTTCCCAGTTTGTATGTCATGATGTAATTTCTTCTTTTTCAACCAAATTACTAAAGAAATCTGAAAACATTATTACATTTTACATCTTTCCATTAAAAAAAAAAAAAAAAAAAAAACAATAGATAAGAAATGAACTTCAAATAATTAATATATCTATTCTTTTGATTTCAAAGTCAGATTGACTGATAAGAGTTATCTCTTACAATGACACAGTTATGATTACAAATCTTTTTAAATTTTGTTATTTGATTGATTCTTATCCTAACCAATCATTTTACTTAATAATACCATGGTATAAGTAGATAACATGGGATCAGAATTATGTTTATCACGTAAATTATTGAAATATATCCATAACATTATCTGTTTGATTCTACGAGTTCTCTCACAAAATAATATTTTTGTGGTGATTAAAATTGATTAATAGAAAATTAATTGAATTATGTAATCTTATGACTCCATATGCTGACTAGCTGGTTTATGTAATCCTAATGGAAACGATTGCAAAGTTTTCTTTTACAATTTTTTTTTTCATCATAATTGTTTTTTTTTTAATGTAAATTACTGAATAAAGTTTAAAACTTTTTACAGTATCATTGTATTTTCTGTAATAATATTCTTTCTTGAAGAGTTCTTGTTTCAATAAATATTTTTAAAGAATGTAATAACATCTAGTCTCTTAAATATGGTAATTTGTATATCTTAATGTTATAAACAGTAATATCTTAAAAGTTCAGTTACATTTTAATATATTTTATCATTTTTTATAACATTTCTAGAAAAAAATATTTTTTTTTTAACAGCAGGCTAAAATTCAACCATTTGTAGAGGTAAAAGTGTATGTTTGTAATTCTGTATATCCTGATATTTTTTTTTTAATTTTAATATTTGCATTCTTTCATCTTTCATATCAAAATAATGTGCTATACCAAATGATATAACAGTATCTTTGACTAACAGAATAAAAAAAAATCAAATTATTTTAGACAAAGTTTATAAAATTGAAACAAGGGCAGAAAGAAAATTATTTCCATGCTGTGGTACAGCATGATTAAAAAAAAATCTATGTTATATTTAATAACAATCTATACTCTTAATCTTTCAAGCTTTTTCATATTCTGTGTAATAAACTTACTAATTTTCCTTTATTATTTATTTTATAGATTTTTGTAGCATTTTTATAATTAAAATATACATATTTACTCCAGTACTATTTTTTCAATCCTGTATTATAACAGTATATGGCATTAAAAAAAAAAAACAATAATCAGAATCAACTGAAAATATGTTCTTAGGTCAGTTCTTGAGACTAATTTTAATTGTATATTTGATAAACAAATTACTAAAATAAAATGTTCAGTATACTACACATAACTAACAAGAAAGTTATTTTAATTATGATTTACATGTACAGTATAAGTTGTTGAACTTGCTGAGGTTCTTTTTTTTCCTGCTTAGCCTCCGAGAATCACTGTCAGGTATTTATTTCAGAGGATGAATAAAGATATGTATGAGTGTTAGCGAAGTGTAGTCTTGTATAGTCTCAGGTCAACCATTTCTGAATTGAGTGGTTAATTGAAACCCAACCACCAAAGAACACCGGTATCCACAATCTAGTATTCAGATCCATATAAAAGTAACTGCCTTTACTAGGATTTGAACGTTGAAATTCTTGAAATCAAAAAAAGCTGATTTGCAAAGACGTGTTCACCACTAGACTAACCTGGTGGGTTTGCTAAGGTCCTTGTACTTCACAAAGTATCAACTAAAAGATCTAGATTGAAAGTATTCTTACCCTAAATTATTACTAAAACAGGTTAGGTTATTATTAACTAAAACTATATTAGTGCCAAATAATATTTAACCTGAAAGTAAAACTAATTTTATTATATAATTTTGTGACAATTTTTATTTCAAAATACTGCTTAAAATTATACAGCTTGATATTTGCTCAAGCAAATGACAAATCATTACCCAGTTATTATAAATGCAATGATACAGTACTGATCATGCATTTGTTGCTAAAATCCAAACTCTCTGTGGTTGCATTATGAAGAGGCGTATTAAAAAATTAGTCATACAGTAGCATATTTCAGTTGTCTACTAATTAATTTAATTATTAACTCCTACCATTATAAGTAAATCTCTAGTAAAACACTAACAAATGTGTACTCAGCTAATGCTGTGATAACTCACTGCATTTATTCTTTCTAAGAATTCAGAATATTTTATTACTCATGAACAGTATAAAATAGTTGCAATTTTCATCCTATAAGATACCAAATTTGAAGAAGTACCTAAACTGATTTGTCAAAAAATGATTAAAAACTAGTGTAATAATTATTTTTTAACCATGTATTTAGAAATAAAAATATTTCTAAACAATATACACTAATGATATACTTACAAATAAGAGGGTTTTAATGATGTCAGTAATCTCAGTAAGCTTAATATATAATATGGATAGACAGTTGTATTTTTGTGCTCTGCTTGTCAAATTATGACTCAGCTTGCTTTTGTGAATAATGGCCTTTGCTTTAAGTCTTCACAGACCAGTGCTGGATTATAGGTATAGGTTGCTCTGGGTTGGTTAATTAGTCTTTGATGGAGCAGTTCTGCCTTGTGTGATGAGTTGAGTGACTATATCATATATGAGATTGGAACTGCAGCCACTGGTGACCCTCAAACCAAGTCACTGCTAACAAAAATCCGTTGCTTTCGGGTGTCAACTTGTGCTTACAGAAGAAAGAGTTCAACAGTTGTCCAGACAGGTTTGTTGAGTAGCTACTGAACTTTGGTTGGCAACTGAAATTGCCAGTGGGTGTTTAGCATTTAATCTAGTTCAGTGATCCATGGCAAAAAGTGAATAGCAGAAGTAGCAAAAAAGTAGATCCCAATATAACAGTAAGCGCAGTATTCATTAAGTACATTAATCCCAGAGAGTGAGGATGAGTACATTCAAAGGTAGGTAAAAGACTGCAATATTGTAGTCATTGTGAATTTTCCAGTTAAGCAGAATGTGACATAACAGAGCTCTACTAGATAGATTAATGATCTTTCTGTTGTTAGGCTAAAATTCACAGAGAAAATTCTATGTGAATGTAAGAAAAAATATGCATTCTTTTCATTTAATGTATTGTATGTTTGTATAGTTCATGATGTTCCAGTGAATGAAAGTGTAAGTATTTTATATGTGCAGATTACTAAAGTTTTTTGTGTTTTGGTTTTGTAATACATCTTGGAGATGGTTGGAAAACATTTGAAGTGCTTATTTTACAGCTATTTGAAGCTAGATTCTACTTTTCTGTTTTTCTGATGTATAACATTTTGCAATTGTAGCAGTTGTTTAAAGTTAGAGGCACTGTGTGTTATTTTTTGTTGTAAAGGCTTTAGCCAAATTAATGACATATGCCCTTTGTCATCAGTCCACAAAAGTCAAGCATTTTTGCTTAACTGATTGCAAGTTTTGAAGTTTTCAAAACTGATTGAAGCTTTCAAAATGCTTAGGTAAATAAGTTTATTTACTGATTTATTTATCTAATTTTGATTTTTAATTTGTTCAGTTAATTAAAAAATTAATATTTTTACACAATTTTCAAACAAATCACCATAGAAAAAAAACAACAATAATGTATTGCAGAAAACCACTAATTCTTATTGTATGGGTAGAACCTATGAGATTTCAGTCTTAATTTAAGCATTTTTTTGATCCATTGTATTAAAAAAGGGTATTTCTATATCCTTTGGTCATGTAACAAAAAACCTATACAAAATAAAAAAAGATTTAAATTGGATCATTTCTGTTAAATAATACTAGTAAAATAATGTTGTAGTAACGTGTAATAGCCTACATGATAAGTCATTTTTTACTAATATTCAGCATTAGGAATCATTAATACTTATCAGTAATAATTAATAAAGAAAATTTTATTTATTTTCAATTAAATTTTTTCTAATTGCTAAAAGCTGTCAATAAAACCAGCTTTAATTAGTTTATTGCTGTTTATAATTGACGTCAGTACAATATTACAGTATTTAAGTGAAGTATCTTTTTCGAATTATATTTTTAAATGATATTAAAAAATAGTAATTATGAAATTAATAGTAATAGATACGATTCTGTAAACATATGAATAGTCTGTTTTATTTACTATACTATTACAAAAATTTAATTTTTATTAATTTTAGGATAATTTATTATTGGAATAATTTAATTGCTGGTATTGATAACATTTTCTTCACTGTTATTTTAAAATAATATATAGAAACTAATAGCTATAGAAAATGTTTAATATAACATTTCTTTATTGATTTTTATCTCCATACATCAATGTTACTTAAATTAATGACTCTCAAAGATCCACAGTGGTAAAGATTGTAAAAAACATGCTAAAACTTATTTTTAATCTGAATTAAATTAGCTTTAACTAAATAAGTCAGAGCTATAATCCATATTGTTTTCTGAGGTACTTACTTGCTTTCCACAACTTAATCCTTCTGGAAAATCCAAACTTGGTCAAATAACTGTACAAACACAAATCTAATAAAATAACATAATGTCATAAAAGGTTATAAAATTTTGTAAATAATTGTTACTTTTCCTCTCACCAGTTAAGGGCAGAAGATCCATTATTCTAAAAAAGGGAAGTTTGCATACTATTATTAACTGTCTCAAAGGGCTGAAATATGATGCGACTGAGCTACAGCCAAATAGAGGAATAAACTTTCATTATAATAAAAGAATGAAAGGTAAAATAAAAGCTACAGTAGACCACAGAAACACTGGTTTAAGTCATTTACATAGTTAAGATATTGTATTACAATTCAGTATACAACACTTTCATTATTAAAAGTAATGCACTATCAGCAATATCAAATATATAGATTTGTGGAAAATCTATACAGCTTTGAAAAATTAATAACATTTGAAATCAGATTATTTGATTCAACTAAAGACAAAATTTCATATTAAATAAAATCCTAACAGGCTTACGCAGTTAGTTTTTAATCTAAAATAGTACTAGAAACCATCAAATTATCATCTAATACTAGAACTAGAAACATCTAATCTAGTACTAGGAACCACCTAATAATCAGTATTACACTCAAATTATTAGATTAGATTCCTGTTAAATTTGATGAACTTTTGAATCAAAAAAGTAATTCTTTTTACTTCCTTGTATAAAGTAACAGAAGTAATATGATCGTGAAAAATTTTGGTTTTCAGATTTCAACGGAAATATCCATTTTGACCATCCCTGAATCGATTTTGACTAGTTTTGGTGTGACATATGTACGTATCTTGCATAACTCAAAAACGATTAGCCGTAGGATGTTGAAATTTTGGATTTAGGACCACTATAACATCTAGTTATACACCACCCTTTTTGATTGAATCAACTGAACCAAAAGTGTTCAAAAAAATCCAAAATCCAAAAAAATGTCAATTTTCGACTTTTTTTAACTGCAGTAATAAGCCCCCATTGAGAGCTTTTCAACGATATATCATAAGTGGCACCTATTTTCATTGGTTCCAGAGTTATAGCCAAGTGAAATTTGAATTAATGAAACATTTGGATCTTATAAGAAGAGAAGGCACATCGGTTCAAATCAGACTTCTTTCTTTTTTTTTTAACTTTTTTTTAAATTTAAATATATTGATTTATTAATAATCATTAACCTGTGATGGTAAAAAAAAAGTATAATAAATAAAAATTCAATAATAACAATACAAAAAACATATGAAAAAAATACATAAGTTATTAGTGAAATAAAATTTTATGTACTTTTAAAAATATGTATATGTAATTTAATAGGCATTATTACATATGTGTGTATGTAATAGATTTGGTGAAACATCTGATTATTTAATATTTATTGAAAATTATAATTTAGAATTGTATTATTTATGATTTTCTAGTTAAATTTCTCGTCTAGTCTAAATAAAATAATTTTATTTAATTATTCTGGAATTTATGTTTAAATTTATCTAAATTAAAGTTAACTACAGAGTGACTGAAAAATAGATCCTCACAAGAACAACATATACACTGAGGCATACATGCTCGATCTTTAATAAATTTCAAAAATTCTTATCGTTTAGTCCATTACTCCTCTTATATTGTCGGACAATATTTTCCCTAAGTTGGAGTTGATCCTCATTTCATTTATTTGTTTTTTGTTTTCAATCATTTAATCGTTATGTGGTTTGATATAATTCTTGTGATTTTAATTTATGTGCATGTTCTCTAGTTTTCAAATTTTCTCTCTCTTTATATTTATTATGCTCTCTTAATCATTTTATTCTTTCCTTGGTTTTAACATTTTCTTCCTCTTTATATTTATCATTTTCTGTCTCTTCATATTCATCTTCTTGTTGTTTTTTTTTTAGATAATTTCTCTTTGTCATCTTTATTTTTCCTCTATGATTGTTTATTTTTCATTTTTGATTATTCACCAAATAATCCAATAATAAAAATTGAATATTTTACACCACAAGGTGAAAATTAACATTTGTAACCAGTACACAGGGGTTGACTAAACGGAATAGTTTAATTATTATTAACTTTTATTTATATGACACACCAGAAATCTGAAAATTTTTAATCAGCAACAAAGATACGAATAATACTGACCTATTACAAGTAATAAAAGGACTTTTACTCTATCCTAATATTTCATGTAAGATTATTGAATTAATAATAGTATAAATATTTGATGTTAATATAATTTAATATTTCAGCAACTGTGTAACTGTCCACTTTGTTAAAAAATTGGAGGATCGTATCTCACTTTCAAATGAAATAAGTTTAAATGAAGTGCAGCTAAAAATGTGTTTATGTAATTAAATAGGCATACAAGTAAGTCATGTAGTGTCCACATCAGAATTTTGTTATTTAAACTTATAAAAGATTTGCTGGTCTTGATTTAAGTTGCCCCACATGAAGATAGTCTACAGAGTGACTTCAGAAACTTCTGAACAATCCATTAAGTTTGATTTTCACTAAAATTAATCTTTATCAATTGTTGATAGCTGTTTCATATCATCCAAGTAATGAATCTGTAGGATTATATGATATGGGTAAAAATATGTTTCCTTTCATCTTGGTGATTCTTTGAAAGTGGTATTGACTGCTGTGGTCATTAATCATTAAAAACCTAATAGTGTGTATGCAGTGAATTGCATACAGCATTTTTAGCTATGATGATCTATAGAAACTGATTGAGAATGATGAGAAATCAGTGTCTTGATGAAAAGAAAATGCTGAGAAATGATATGAAGAGATTGATTCTGAGGTTAACTCTGTAGCTGCATTTCTCTAGAATATGGAATATGTGTTATTTTTAATTGTTTTGAGAAAAATAACTTTTAAGATAAATAATAGCCCAGAGAAATTACATAAAGTGATTGCTATCAACCATGACCTACGGCTTTCTGGAATGTGGTTAGATATATTTGTTTAACATTTATAATTACTTTTCATAGACTTTTTTGCACAAAAACACTTTCAATATAATTAATATCATCAGTGTGGAAAACTGTTTAGAATGTTCCATTATTGAAATAACTTTAATAAAAAACATCATTTTCCATAGACAGTAATGATGCCAATTTGTAGTCTATAGGGCAGTATGTAAAATTGCTTTGAAGTTAAATTAAACATCACAGAAATTTTTGCTGACTTGACTTAGGTTTTTGTTCTTAATAATTCTAATATTGCATGTCTAAATTGAATAATTATAGTGTTATAGGACCTTTTCTTAATTTCTTGAGAGGTCATAAACAAAGTGTTAATGGGTATGTTAATCATCAACTGGAAAAGCATAACAATAAGCATTTCTTACACAGCTTAGTATTAGGACCTCAATTTTCATATCTTTATAACTGATCCCTTAATTTCATCTATTTAGATTCTTTTTTGATGATATTGTAGTCATTTATTTCAAATCAAAGTACTGAGAGTTATTACTCCTTTAATTTGTTCAATACACTAAGGAATTGTTTTTACTAATATCATAATATATTTTTAAATAAACTAGACTAATTAAATTTATTCATAATAAATTTAAATAAATATAGTAAAGCCATTTGATTTATTTCTGATTTACATGTTCAGAATGTTTTGAACTATTTTAAATATTATGTTTATTATAGTTGTAGTGACTGATGAGTTGGATATGGTAGTTTACTGTATTGCTGTAGTTATTTATACAGGGTTAACATAAAAGAATGGTGCGGTTTCAGTAATTCATAGGAAGATTGTAGGGAAATTTCTAGGTATTTTATTGGTATCCCTGAAAGCCTCCAACCCAAACGTTTACCAGCAGTAACTAAAACGTCAGTTCTTGTATTGTTGTTGCGGTGAGTTTAGTGAGTTACTATGTTCTCGGATAAAGACAAAGCAAAGTGTGTTTTATTGATACCTGAATTAAAATCCGTAATTTTAGTTCAACGTGCGTTTCGACGTGAATTCGGAAGAGATCCACCACACAAAAATAACATTACACGTTGGTTCAAACAATTCGAAGAAACTGGATCAGTTAAGAAACAGAAATCAACCGGCAGACCAAGTGTACCAGACGAAACGGTTGAACTAATTAGACAATCAATCGGCAATTAGAAGTCCTGGGAAGTCCATCTCCCGTCGAATTAGGTATTCCAAAATCAACAGTTCACAAAGTTTTACATAAAAAAACTGAAATTACACGCTTATAAAATCCAGATACTGCAGGAATTGAAACCCGATGATGGTGTAAAACGTTACAATTTCACTGTTGAAATGTTGGACAAAATAAGTGAAAACGAATCATTTTTAGATATAATTTTTACTGACGAAGCTATATTCCATGTAAATGGATGTGTTAACAGACACAATTCACGAATATGGGGCTCTGAAAACCCATACGCAATTATTGAGAAACAACGCGATTCGCCTAAAGTTAATATTTGGTGTGGTGTGATGAAAAATCGTGTAATAGGGCCTTTCTTCTTTGCTGAAAAAACAATTAATGGAGTTGTGTATCTTGACATGTTAACCAATTATTGCTTTCCTAAGGATGAACTCGAAAACATTCATCAACTTTATTTCCAACAAGATGGTGCTCCCCCGCACTTCAATGCATTGGTCACGGACGCTTTGAACGAAAAATTTGGAGATCGATGGATAGGCCGGCAAGGACCCGTACTTTCGCCTCCAAGGAGTCCAGACCTGACACCTTGCGACTTTTTCTTGTGGGGGTACATCAAAAGCGTTGTTTATACACAAAAAATTCGCGACCTAAACCACTTAAAAAACAGGATTAATGAAGCAATGACAACTATTAACGAAGAAAAGTCAACCAATGTTTGGAGAGAAGTTGAGTATCGTTTGGACATTTGTCGAGCGACTAAGGGCGCACATATTGAAATTTATTAATTATGTAAAAAAATGTTTGAGACGACAAATTTGAAAAATAAAAAAACAAACTGTAAGTAATTCTGTTTTAATTTAAACCATGTTCAAAACCGCACCGCTCTTTTATGATAACCCTGTATTTCTTACTCTATGCTTACACGTTCACAATGTTTAATTCATCTTACCTTCCTCATTAAAATTTATGTTTTTATCTATATTTTTGAAATTGTAAACAAAAAAATTATAATTCTTTACAGCTGAAAATGTATACAAACAAATAATAAGTCTCAGTTACCACTGTATGTATTGAAACTTAATATATCATGAAATACAAACATACATAAAGTTTTTGTTTAATGCCTGGAATTGCACCAGTTTTTACTCGTATTGATGGAATTGCTCTTAAGTGAATTCCATCCGATTATGATACAATGGTTCGTAATTGAGTTAGGAATGGAATTTTTATTCAATTATCTACATCAATTAGTCGAAATGATGCTGGTTTTTCTAAGTTAATTGTGGTATGATTCAAATTCTACTTTTTTAGAAAAAATAAGGTGTTATTTTTGTTGGCAGTTTCATCTGTTTCCCATGGATAAAATACATAGGAAAATGGATATGTTAACTTAGATTTGAGTAAGGGGTGAACTGTATGCATAGAAAAGACAAATTTTTGGATACCGCTGTGTGTAAAAATTTAATTTGGGAACCACATACTATGTCTGAAAGTTCCCGAACTAAATTTCTGAAGTCGATACATGTAGCGCCATCTCTCGGACAACCAAGGAACTATGAATTACGATGTTTGACGAAAACACAAAATTTCATCACGTTTCGTCCGTCACTCAAGTCATATTCGGCCGCGTACGTTATGCTCATGTAACCTTGTTCGAGCTCGCGACATAGAACAGAGAAGCGCGATAAAATTTTGTGTTCGACTTCTTAAAACTTTCATTGAAACTTATTTTTTGATACAGCAAGCATTCGGTAATGAAGCCGCATCTCATACAAAAACATACATGTGGTGGAAACGGTTTAAAGACGTAGAGAGTCGTTCGTTGGATGACGACGAACGAAGCGGGAGGCCGTCAACAGCTGTTCACAACGAAGACGTTGCGACAGTACGCGCGCAACTGGTCAGACTGCCCCAACTAGTCAAACCGTGAGTTCTAAATTCTATTTGGAAGTAAAGAATAGCCTGATGGGTCGCATTCATCGAATCCAGCCCGTGTACCGGGGTCCGGGTAGTTGGACTCTCTTGCACGACAATGCCTCGACACACATGTCAACACTTTTCGACCGACTTGACTCCAGTAGACTATTTCTTTTTCCCAAAACTCAAGTTGAAGATGAAAGGCCGCTTTTTCAAAGACATTCTGGCCATCCAAAGGGTTCAACAGTTGAAAGCGATTTATGCAGAGCGTTTGGCGGGCTCTACCGGCGCTGCAACGAGTGTATAAGTAGAGAAGGGTTCTATGTAGAGGGCTGATGTGAGTAAATTTGTTTATCTTTAAATTGGTATTTTTATTTAATTTAGTTGGGGAACTTCAGACATACTGTGTGCAAGCACACTTTTAAAACAAGTTCTGTTTATTACCTAATTAGAAAGCTAAGTTGACTGTGAATAGAGCTTCACTCATCTTAATTTATTTAACTTATTTTCATTCCTTGCTTTCTTCTGTTTTTATTCACTAGGCCTACATTGTATACATAAAAAAATATTCAAATTTTAAACCAATGTTTTTGGATAGTTGGAAGATTTTGTAATACTTATAAATGTTGATTTGTTTGATAAGGATTTTAAAATACTTACATTATCTTCATTTACCTCTATGAAATAAATTTGTCAAACAGAAGTTGGACAAATTCAAATTCAAACATCTTTAATTCAAAAATCTTTATATAATTTTCAAAATAGGTTTCCATTTATATAATCGCAATATAGGTTTACATTTTAAACCCACTCTGTTGAACAATTTCTTGACTTTTCAGAAAGAAAAGATCTGTTCACTAGTACCATATTATACAATCACTTGATAGCTTTGTAGAAACAGATTGTAAAAGATTTGACAAAAAATTTAAGAGTTTTTTGCATGCTAATTGTTTTGATATGATGGGGAATTTTTTAACATATACTACTAATTTGACATGAATAATTTATTTTTCTAATTACATTTTGTTTGTGTTACTATTTCAGTGTTACTAAGTTATGATAATTATTTTTTTTTTGTTAGAATGAACACAAATAATTATACACATATTAATATAATGTATAAATACATACTTTATTTAACTTAAGTATTTTAATGTTAAATATTGTCAATTCAAGGTTTGAGCTGTTTAGTTTTAGAATAAACTTTATTGGTATAGTTTCATTTTGAGTCAGAGTTCAACTTACATTGATGATTATGTTCTGAAAACTATTTTAAATGTTGTGTTTATTATAGTTGTAGTGACTGATGAGTTATAGTGTATGTAAAATCTAAAGGCGAGACCTTCCTATAAGTCTTCTTTATTATTACAGTCGAAACTATACAAAATCAAGCATAATTTATCATTTGACAACTATCTTTTATTTAAGCAAAATAAGTAGAATACTCCATTACAGAATTAAGCTTCAAAATGTTGATCATAGCCATGAGATCTAGTGTGTAATAGGATCATATAATGGTAACAAAAAATCAAATTATAAAATGATTTTTTAATCTAATTTTGACATATTTTAAAACTATTAAACAGTAGTATTAATAAAAAAATTTAATATACTTACAAACTGGCAACATCTAATTTTCATAATTAATAAATGTTCATGATCTCTTATAATTTTTAAATACATCAGGTGATTCTGAAAACTTATAATTTTTTTTTTTTTTAATTATTTTTGGGATATGAAGTAGCTGTGAAAATTATTTAAAGTTTAATTACATTTTCAAATGAAATTACAGATTTGTCTTTTCCATTAAAAGCTAACTATTGTTATTTACCATTCAAAATCCTTGTGCTTTTATTTCACCATCATTGTCTTTATCCAAAATACTACAAATATACAAATACTTTACTTTTGATTTGCCATAAGAATCAAATTTAACCAAGATAAATTTCTTTCTTTTCTCCTGTTTAGCCTTCGGTAACTACCATTTGGATAATTCTTCAGAGGATGAATGAGGATGATATGTATGAGTGTAAATGAAGGGTAGTCTTGTACATTCTCAGTTCGACCATTCCTGAGATGTGTGGTTAATTGACACCCAACCACCAAAGAACACCGGTATCCACAATCTAGTATTCAAATCAACCAAGATAAATTTGTCTGGTTTAGTTTTAACCCATGTAATATATGTAGATGGTAAAACTGATGTAGGCTACATCACTTAAATAATCTATAATTTATTGTATAAATGAATAATCATTTTAATAATTCCAGACTTAAATTTGGGTAATGAGAAGTGGGTATTATGTTGACACACTGATACAAATTTGACACATTTAAAATAGGTTGTTGGGTAAAGTTAACAAAAAACACAGCTCGTATTTGCCAAAAGAAATTGGACTTTAATGAGAAAGAACAAATGAACTTATGTTAAAAATCATAACCTTAAAACTAAAAAGAAAATTATGAAAATAACATAATTTGATGATACATGAGAATATCAACTGAAATCAGCATCTGAACAATGATGTTAAATGAAAAAAAAAAAAAATACATGAATATACACTTTTAAATACAGATTTTGATAGTATACATTTTAGAAAAAGCCTGAAAAACAAGAGAACATGAAACACCTTAATTTTAATTGTAAATTTAGAAAAACATAATATCAATAAAAAAATGTAACTGGCAAACAGTTGTACTACTGACGTATACTATAATGTGACAAATAGCAATGAACGGATGCCATTAACTTAGATAAACGAATTACAATAAATCTTAATTGGCACTGGCCTTTTCTGAATTAAGAACATCAACAAACTTAACGTTAAATAAATAATACATGTAATTCTAGTTTAGTGTAGAAAAAAGGCCACAATGATATTCTAGTACAAAAAGAGTTAATAACAATAATCAAATTGTGATAAGTAAACATAAAAATAAACGAGTTAATTACAATATAATTGCATTGAAATTAATTGAGCACGTAAAATAGGTTGCAGCTGAACAATGACAACCTTATGTAAGTAACCTGTCGTGATGACTGTACTGAAATTGAAACTTGAAAGGCATAGGTATGATGAACTGAATGTTCCACAAATTTTAATGATAACATAACGGTTTAACGTAATAAGTAATGAAAAACTGAACTTGTCTGTAGCACACAAATATTTGTAAGAGAGGCACTCATGAATGAAGGTAAAACGAATACATACAGTAAATTCCTGGGCGTAGTCCGCCGTGGTGTATCAGGAATACAGTGGTGAGAATGCGGCTTCGAGGTTGAGCAAGACTGGGCATCTGAAATGTGTAGCAACGAGTTTGAAGAAATTCTGCTTCGCTGAAATTGTAATAAGAAGGTGGAGAAAATTCGGCGTCAACAGAATTGACAGCTTGTAATGATTGAAGCACTTTCCACAGAGAAGTAATGTAGAATTTGAAGAATAACTTAACGAAGAAACGAGGCTAGACGTATATAGAAAACTGTGAAATCACGAAAAACTGACTACTAGAATTAGAAAATATTTTAACAGAGAAATACCGCAACGTTTATAAGTGCGAAGACGACGATCCTGACCCTCCAAGAGGGCCAGGATCCGCGCATCGTGAAAGTCCGAACTAGAATGAAGAAAGCTGGCGTGGTGAGAAGTAGGGGAAGCGAACAAAGCAATGGACAGAAGAGTGGGCGTGTGTTGACAACAAGAGTAGTGTCTTAGCGTTAGTATGAGAACGATTAGAGAAACGGTGTGGAATTCGGGAACGAAGACATAACCAAAAATAATTTAAGCGAGCAGTCCACTAAAGAATTACGTAAGACTGATAAAAAAATTTCTGAATACGCAAGTTGATGAAATGACATCAGGGCAGACAAAGAGAAATAGACTTCTAGGAACTATGACAACATTGAAATTGGTTGAGAATAAAAAAAACACTAAGCCTAATATATACAGCAATGAAAATAATGCGTGATAGAAAAAGCTAACACCAATACGATGATGCAATAGTCAGACAAGCTGGAGCTTGAGAGAAATTGATATCGAAAATAAATCCAAATAACCTATTCAAAAATACACGTAGATAAGCCTTACAAAAAGGCAAAATAAATTACCAAGCCTGTAAATTACAAGACTCGACCATAACCTTAAATTCATTGGAATAAAACGACTTTACGCCAACGGCGTAAACATAGGTCATGTAACAAAAATTAGTTTTTCTTCTGCATTATTATTTCTTATGAAATTGCATTATCTGGTGTATTTTTAGAATTGCTTCAATTTGTTTTAATTCACCATTCAGGTTATTATTTGAATTATTGTTATTACCACTAGTAACTTCTTTTATTTTAATATTTTGTTTTAATTATGTAATAAGCCGTGGTTGTTTTATTAATATCCTTTCTTTTCAATAATAATTTGTCTGGACTTCTTTTAATTTTAAGAGCTGTCAAAAGTTAACATTTTTTGATTTTAAATGCAATGGGTAACTTGCAAGGTGGATTTAAATTTGAAATAAATTCAAAGAAAAATTTTTTTTATGAAAAAAAAGTATTTTTTGTTACCATAGTGGGATGGGCAATAATTTTTATAATAATTTGAAGCAATAATAATAATTTGAATAATTTTTTTATAATAATTTGAATTTGTCTATTAATGAAGAAATTATAGATGAAAAAAATCCCATTAACTCTTCTGATACAATAATTTGGTAAAAAAAGAAATATATATATTCATTTTTTAGGGAAAGGGTGAATGTTAAACAAATTTTGGTAATACATTCAATTTACAGGCTTGGTTTTTTGATAAAAAACATTCAAATTTTTATGATTAAAAACATTCAACTTTTATAAGAAATTTTTGAAATGCTACTGTAAAGATTTGGAATTTCAATTTGGCCAAAACACCCAACCCCTTTTTTCAGTTTTTACAAAAATTTAATACATTCTTTCCTTCTAAAGACAGTACTTGCGTATCAAGTTTGAAAAAAAATCAGTCTGTGGGGACTTAATAAACCCAAATACAGGCCAACGTAATTCATACATATACACAAATGTCTGTCTGACAAAAATTGATTTTTTTTTATTTAGGAGCATTGAAGTAAAAACTTTTTTCACAGACTGCATTAAGGAGATATTTAAAAAAATAGATTTATATAAATTGTAAATAATCTGTGAAATATATTTTTTAAATATCTCCTTAAGGCACAAAACTTAAAAAAGATCATTTTTTAGTTTTTTGTCAATCTGTATACTTTTTTGTTATAGCTCTAACAGCATATATCGCTATAGATGGGAAAGTAAAAGTAAAAACCTGTGTTTTTATGAAATAAGGTGAAGAGAGCTTATAAAATTTTATATACTTATGTCAGTATATTAAATAAAATAAGTTTTTTAGAATCATAATTTTTATAAAGTGCATATATAAAGTTTAAGTGTAAAATATTACATAGTTCACTAAATTTAGTATTATAAATGGAACACTAGGTTATGTTCAATTATCAAGTACCGGATTATTTTAAAAAGTTTGTTCTTGTCAGTTTTTTGATATGAGAAAATTTATTGTATTGAGATAACTTTTTAAAATTTTAAGTATCAGATTGAAACTGATGTTTAAAAAAAATGTTATACATTAAGCTGTTCAACTTCAACACTTTCCTGATAATTATGAGTTAGTAAAATGTTTGTTTTATAACATGATTAACTACAATTTATTTAGTTTACTACAATAATAATAAATTTATCATAATACCATACTTTTAATTGTTTCTTATCACAGCAGCCTTAAAGATACTAACCTTATGATATTTGTTATCTATAATCAGTCTTTTCATATGTTTTTGAATGAGTGAGAAACTTTGAAGCATTACTTGTTAAATTGTTCAAAAAACTACCTAGTGCTTTCACAGCAGACTTGTAATAATTTTATTATCTGAGTTGTACTTGATCTGTCACTATCAATTAGGCACTATGGGATATTATTTTAAATTGTATGTTATTTTTATTTAATTTTTTTAAGAATGAAAATTAACTGAAAAAAAGCATAAAAACATTTTCAAACAGCACAGAGGTGGAGCCCTAAGTTAATATTTCAAAAAATATTTTAGATGAAAATTGTTATAAAATGTATGAGCTTTAATTTATTTTCCTGTAGAGTTTTTAATAGAATGTAAAAAATAGCAAGAAAATTTCTTTTCTTGCTATAAATAAGACGGAAGTATCTTAGATATATTTTTCTAATGATATATATCTTGTCATTCCTTCAGATGGTTAAAATTTATGACATTGAAGATTTAAATGAAAATATGGTTCTTATAGAGTTACTGACAGAGCTGAATTACTTCCACTGGACCTATTAAATGCATAAAATCATTGCAAGGTTTTAGGAGTTGAAATGAAGCCAAATTAGTGGTTGAATGCCTATTGGGAATAACCATGAAATGGTAAAGGTTGGGGATTGGGTGATGCCTAATATTCTTACCCCTTGCTAAAATCCAATCTGATCCTAAGATTCTCTATATTCTTTGAACTTTTCCAGCTATTTTCAGATGAATTTTATAGTTTGGATTTAAAAAAAAAATACAATGCAGAAAAGATTCATAAAAGTAGAGGTATTTTGCTGAAGCAGTTTTTTTTTGTATGTAAACATCCGGCTTGTCAGTATAAATAGTTTTATTGATGTTATTACAGCATTATTATTTAAATATTATTTCAGGCATTTGATAAATCAAATATTCTAACAGTTGGGAATTTTATGCAATCATACATATCATTGATAACTAAGGTTACGCAAATAAAACAACTAAGACTAGTATTTACTTTAAGATTGAGAGTAACTGAGTTATTGATAAGTAGATTAAATGCCTTACTTATTAGCAATGTGAAATAAATCATATGAACATGTTTATATTGTGATATTTTTATTATTACTAGCAATTATTACTAGAGCAGCTATCTAACATGGAACTAAAATGTAAGTCAACTACTTTCCATTTTGCCTCAAAATAGGAGACAAGACTAGCCAACAGGCAGAGCTGCAACCCTACCAAGTTTCACTGAGGAAGCAGGTGATTCAGTTACCTAATGAACCAGTAACTCCAGTTTCATAACCTAACAAAGTGTAACTACAAACATAAATATAATGTAACTATATGCTTCATAATAGTATCCATTTGATGTCCGTTGTATATTCTATGGAGTGCTAATGTTACAGCATAAAAACATATTAGGGATACCCTAATTATGAATTAGATTTCTTTTGGGCTTCTTTGGCACTATAAATATCAAATCCCAATAACATGGGATGTTACTACAGATATCCAGTAGGCCTACTCCTAGGATAAAACTGGGACTGTACATTTTTATATCCAAAGGATGTGCTCCTAATACCATGGGACTTGTCAGAGAACATCTCAGGATATCCTTTATTTAATGCTAGAATATTCATCAGGTATTCTAAGGATTTTATTGTACCATATGGATAGTTTAATCAGCAAAATTGTATCAGTAGATGATTTTGATGATATTTCATGGCAGAAGAGATGAGTTCCTGTTCCCTCCATTCAGGTGATGATAATGCCAAAGCGTTTTTTGCCCAGAAAAAGCCAAACAAAAAAAATCTTCCCTTCATCATTTGAGTGTGTTTTACATTTTACTGTTTATTAAAACAGGAATTACAGGGAAAAGGTAATAGTTTATAGCATGTAACCTTGAATAATAAAGCAAAGAAAATTTCTAATTTTCTGATGTTAGTTTTTTAGAGATAAGATGTTTTGAACTGTTGAAAGTTGTAACTTCCAACAGTTCTAAACATTTAGGAGGAATTTGTACAGAGCAAAATATTTTAAAACAATCAGGTTTTATACTTATGAAATACGTGTTCAGTTATCAGCAAGATTGGTTGTTCTCCATCCTTCATGGAGAATTGGTTACCATCTTTGTGATACATATTTATGCTTTTGATGTATGAAAACTGAAAATATAATACATTTTAGAAAAAAAAACAAAAATAAAATTGATTTCAAGAAGTAAAAACCAATCCTAGTCAATGATTTAAAATTTAACTTTTTTGAAGTCTGCACCAAATTAAAAATAAATCATTACTAATACCTTTCTAACCCTTAATCTGAAGCTGACTTTAAAAGGCTAAAATTTAAAGACGAATTGAACAATTTTTTTTTAATATGGTTCTTGAAGTCAGTGTTTTAGTTTCATTTATTAACATTTTGCCGCTTAAAAAGTCCAAAAGCTAGTAAAACAATCACCCATTTGAAAAAAATAACATTCACAAAAACACAAAATTCTAGAAATGTGTCTTGTTAAAAATAAATTAAGGAATGCAGAGAAAGTAAGAGATTGACTACTACCTAGTACGAGGTAGGTCTGTTTTGAATGTAGGAATAAATATTATGTTACCTTACTATCTAAATACATTATGAAACAACCATACAAAACCAATCCTAGTCAATAATTTAAAATTTAACTTTTTTGAAGTCTGCACCAAATTAAAGATAAATCATTACTAATACCTTTCTAACCCTTAATCTGAAGCTGACTTTAAAAGGCTAAAATTTAAAGACGAATTGAACAATTTTGTTTTTAATATGGTTCTTGAAGTCAGTGTTTTAGTTTCTTTTATTAACATTTTGCCGCTTAAAAAGTCCAAAAGCTAGTAAAACAATCACCCATTTGAAAAAAAAACATTCACAAAAACACAAAATTCTAGAAATGTGTCTTGTTAAAAATAAATTAAGGAATGCAGAGAAAGTAAGAGATTGACTACTACCTAGTACGAGGTAGGTCTGTTTTGAATGTAGGAATAAATATTGTTATGTTACCTTACTATCTAAATACATTATGAAACAACCATACAGTATTGAATAATGGTAACCATAAAAAAGTGTTCAAACCATGAGTGACTGAGTAATTTTTTTTGCTAAAAAAATTTCCACCAGCGATATCTGGAAGAAACTTGCTGTGAAACTACCGAAATAATAATTTTTGTAAAATATAAAATGAATCATTAAAGTCTGTACATTTGGTTATTAGTACTTTAACATACAATGAATAAATAAATAAATACATTTGGAACCAAATTGCCTTTTGTGAAGTCAATTAAAAATCAACTATTAATAATGTAATAGGCTTGTAATTTCAAACGTTATATAACATTTCTCTCCAAAAAAAAAGCTTTATTTTTTAACCAATCAGGTCAAAAATAGATGTATTTTTAATATAGATTAAGAATTACGTGAGAATATGCATGTTTCAAAATAAAAAAAATAAAAATTCAACGTAAACAAAATATATTGAAAGAAAAATTTGTTATATGGGAATTCAATAAAACCCTAGTATTTTGTTTCTCACCTCCCCAAAAGTTTGCAAGTTTTTCGCCGGAGATAACTGAAAATAGCAAAAATATTGATATTAACAATAACCAGGTGGGAGAAATAACCCAATAACAAGATATAACAATTTATATTTATTTAATTTATAAATATAATCTAACCAATTTTAACTTACGCTCGCAAACCTTATTAATTAACAGTAATGTTTTGAATATGTAAATAATAAATTCAGTAATGACTGTTAATTAGTCAAGGTTAGCGATCGAAGCGAGCGTAGCTTAAGTTTGGTTGATTATATTTATATCTATCATTATAAACAATAATATTTATAATTATATAATAGTTATACGACAATAATTATTATATAATTATATACAATAATACAATTATTATATACAAGATTATGTACAATAATACTTATATTTTTAATACGTAAAATATGTTAATAAGAAGACCATCCCAAAAGAGCATGTTATCGGGTTTTCTCTCCAACCGGGCTATTGTTAATATTAATATTTCCAGCTGGTTTGAAACATGCATATTGCCACTAGATATTAAAAAATACACCGATTTTTTTCTCATTGGTTAAAAAATTGGGTTTTGGGGGGGGGGATAACGATAAAGTCCGCATTAACTTATTTTGTCCAGCTTTAGTAACTTAAAATAGTATTTTAATTTTTTATTATTTCTGATTGATGATTAATTATGCACATAAGTCGAAGGTTATGCGTAGAAATATGTAATAGACATTATGTAGTGAAGAAAAAATGCCAACCATGCCGACCGGGATTCGAACGCGGGACCTTTCGCAATAAAAATGCTTAGATGCTATCACTCAACTACAGAGATTTAATTATAGCTTATAGTGGGGGAGAAAATAGGAAGCGGGAATGGAGTGATTTTTTAGTATAAATCTTCGTTTTTAGCCACAAAGTACTGTATACGCAAAAAAAAACGATTGACATTCTGACCTTCGTGGTGTACACTGGGGTGATCTCTCTTGCTCAGCTGTGTAAATATAGTACACCGAGATAAAAGTTCTCTATAGTTATGAAACCCCACTCATATTAAAATTTTATCTCTATTCTGTTAAAAATTAATTGCTTAAATACTGTAGTTATGCTGACATGGGTCAAATTATTTTGTAATGAGCTAATTAATTGAGTAATAAACAGTTAGTGTTCATTGATTCCATAGGTCTTTTTTGTCAATGTATTCAATGGCTGGCTCAGTGCCGAGATGGCTGCAGTGTGAAGTGGACGTATGCCGAATTTATCGTGTTACGATCGTCGTTCTGTGACAAAGTGCATAAGAAAGTAGAACTACCGTTCTTTTTTTTAATTATTAAGTTACTTAGGTAATTTAAATTTATCTTATCATCATGACGTCTACGCGACTTATTAGCTGTGCTACAGCAAAAAATCTCATCGTTCACTCAACCTGTGTTAATACTCGAATCAGATGGGTAGGGAATAGAAGAAGTAAATTACTATCCCCGTTATTGCCTCATTCATCATTATTCTCACGTAAAATGGCCACGTCTAACTGTTGTGCTGCGGTAGCTCTTCCAAAATGCCTTACTTTAGACAATATGAATCCGGCTATAAAAATAATGGAATATGCAGTAAGAGGTCCGTTAGTAATCCGAGCATCAGAGATAGAAAAAGAACTTGAACAGGTGAGAAAAATTAACTTACTTTTTATAAGTCCTTGAAACTGATCCAAGATTGGATGAAGTCTCTCAATCTTTATCAGATAAATACCGATATTATCAAGTTCATCACTTATCATTTTATTTGCAGTGGATTCACATACGTATAGTAGCCATACTCAAATATTATCGGTGTCGGGCCTAATTTGGAAATAGAGGTTAGACAAAAATTATTTGATTACCTCAAAAGTATTATTTTTTTATTTTGTTTAATAATTAGATTTTTTCATTGAGTGCGTGTATTCATAGTTAAATTAAGAAAAGTCGTGTATATTATGTATTTATGTATTAATAATGCTAATTATTTATCACGCACACAGGCCGGAAAATTAATGTGTTAAGAGGTTAACTGACTACGTAACCATATTACTTGGTAATGTTTATTATTTTTATTTACATTTTTAATTTATCCATGGAGTAAAATAAACAATAGACCAAAATTTAAGTTTTTTTTGCGTTATTGTTTTGTTTTATGAATAAAAGAGAAAGATGTAGATTACTGGCTGCATTCTTTAACATTTTTTACTTGAAATTTTGTATATCTGTTTTTCAAGTAACCTTTTATGTTTGAACAAGCCTCTATTCAGTCTAAATATTTGAAGTGTATGATAATGTGTATAGACTATTTAATTTTACCTTTTGGCTATTATCATGAAACATGTTCAGTAGTAGTATATGTAAATCTTTAACTTCATTGTGATGAATAACGTTGAATAATAGGATCAAGTTTTTGTATCCCATTAGTAGGAAGTAGGGATCTAACAATATGTTGGTTTTGTTTTTTTTTTAATTTATCCTCGTAATAATTTTTTTATTATGTTGCATAATTTATTCAGTTATATCTTAAAAGTTGTGATTATAAATTTGTTGTAAGTTGCATGATAGATTAAAAGTTAGGTAAAAATGACTGTTTTTACCTAACTTTAACCAAAATTTGTAATTTTTAACTTTCTTATATTAATAATAGATATACTTGTATACAGTCAGCCTGATTATATATGGAAAATAATGTCTCTGGACATTAATGTTTCTGATTAAGTTTGAATTATGTTTCTGTGCTGTAATAAGTGGTTATTTAGTGAATGATTATGTTAATTTTTGCAGTGTGTTTTGTTTTTATAACATTCAAATTTTTTATCTATTTGAATAAACGTATCTTTATTTTACACATGTTTAATTCAAATTTTGGGCCCTTTTTCACAGTTTTTACTCTTAGCCCATATAATCTTGTTGAAAATATTGTTCAACTCATCTTTTCATTAGATATTAAAGTTAATTTAAATTATCCCTAAATAATATAAAAATGTAGTTTTTAATATCTCAAAATCTCGGAATAGTAACTATAATGTCTGTGAAAACCTTTTGTTGAAGATTGTGGTTTGCACCATTTAAAAGGCATTTATTTTTGTAGCTTTGCCATTATACACAAGTGATTGTTTTGTTGTTTTTTTTTTTAAAATAAGATAGGTAAAACTTGTCTCTTGCATAATTTTTATTGACTCCAAGTAGAGAAATTAATTAAGTGTGCCCCAACAAAAATAATAGCAAATTATACAGTAACCTAATTATATAATATCAACACTTATTTATACATATTAATTTTTCTAATTAAGAGAAAAAATTAAATAGGTCATATATCAAGGTCATACACCTAGGTTATTAACCTCAATTTAAAAGTTTCTATTTTATTATGCAAAAACCTATTCAGTTGTATTTACACGTTTAATTTGTGCATTTTTATTTTTGCCAAAAAATACATATATTGTTCACCGTAAATTTAGGCCTATTTCAATTTTTGGACTTGTTATTTTATTAATCTTCTGTTAGGATATGTTATATTATGGAGGCTTCTCCATAAGGGCTGCAGGCTGCAGCTCATCCTAAAGAGATAAATACTTTATTGTGATCAAAGATAAGTATGCATATTTAGATTAGTGGCTGGTAACTTTAGACTATAGACAATGCAGACTGAGCGATGTATGTTACATGTACAGTGTACCTTGCTTTGATTTCAGAGTATATTGATTTTTTCTTTTACCTTGCCTATTGTGTGGCTCCCAGTGAAAAGTTTATTTTACATATTATTTAAATAATTATTGGTATAAATATGATACCAATAAAAAAAAATTATGAATCATTTATTTGAATTTTTTTTATGATTCCTTTCCAAGGATTAAATAAATATCTTATATGTATAATCTAATCTCTTAAATGTAATTGTTCAGGATAGCCAAACTAGTTTTATCTAAATCTGAATTATCTAAAGAATTTATTTGATAGAAAAAGGATGTGTTTCCAATGAAATAATAAAATCTGTGAAAATATATTTTGCTGAAAAAGGAAACCATCAAAATATTCTAGAAAACATGGAAGTATTCAAACTAAAATTAAAAGGGCAGGTAATTAATGAATGAATAAACACTCAGCCTGATGTTATTTAAAAATTTTAAATTGTTTAAATGAAGAATCAGAAAGGTTAGTTTCAAGAAATTATACGACTCTTAGTTAGAACAGGAGGGACAAAGTAGAAGAGTTCATGCCAGTAGGGATAGGAGTGGGAGAAGCTTAACATTGCTAGTTATTCATTAATCTCAAATCAGGAAGACTCAATGTTAAAAGTAATTTTGAGAATGGAGGTTCTGTGATACATGTCAACTACAAATGTTGTGTGACAATGCTAAGAAGAGCAGAAAATAACTCAATTATGATAATTTTAGTGGAAATATGAAATATTGTGAAAATTTTAACAATATATGTATCTTCTGACAAAAAACAAATGAAGTTGCAGAGAGAGGTACAAGAACTGATTAAAAGGTTAGAAAAAAAAATCTTCATTTCAGTTTATAAATAAATCACACCAATATTTATCAAAGAAAAAGTACAAACTAAATATGATTAAAAACATGAAAATTAAAAAATACAGTAAATTCTGTTGATTTGAATCAGTAGATATTTCAGTTTGCTGCTGTAATAATTAAATCAAATTGAAAAATACCAATTCATTTATTTAATACAGCACAAAAAGCTCTCCTATTGCTGGCATCATATTTTTGTTTTATTAATAATATTTGTTTTGGAAAGTCAAGCCACAAAATTGGAAGGGGAAAGACCATTTATTATACAGGGTTTACTGATCAATTTAGTAATTAATTATTTCTTTTTAATGCAATGCTAATTTATAATTTTTTAAACTAAAATTGAAAAATCACAAAATATTAATTTAAGTGTTGGCACGTAAATCAATTCCTGGTTTTTTTTTATTTACTTGTATTTTTGATTTATTGATTTATAAGGTGGGATTTTCAGTAGCAATAATGCTACTGATTTATGCGACTAATTATGTTTTATCTTACGATATCCTTGTGACCCTTTTTTTAAATGTAATTTTTATGATAGCTGAACTAGCTTTATCCGGTTCTGGGAATAAACTATGAACTTTTCATCTTTATAATTTTTTACATAATCTATTTATAGTGTGTTTTTTATAATTATTTTTTTTTAAGTTTGTTTGTTATTGAATGGCTTTGTTCTTTATTGTAATGTACTTTATTTTTTAGGGTGTTAAAAAACCATTTGATGAAGTCATTAAAGCAAATATTGGTGATTGTCATGCTATGGGACAAGTTCCTATTACGTTTATACGACAGGTACTATTTTAATTAAAATATTTGTATTTAATTATTTATTACATGATTTTGATTGCTACCATTTTTTGGATCCTGTATAGGAATATTTTTGGTTTATTTTTTTAATTTTAAATCTGAAAACATTATGAAATAATTATAAAAAGTAGCTTTAAAAATGTTCTACAGTAAGTTTTGTCGCTGTTTTGTTTGCTTGCAAATAAGTAAAACTTAATTAATTTCTGGTTTATATTTGGATTAATATTTTGATGGAGAGAAACTGGTCAGCAAGTAAATTGACTTATAGATAATTTATTAATGGTTGTCCTATAAATTTCAGACTACTTATTGTTATCCTCTTTGCTGATGAAATGAAACAATACGTGTCCTAAGGTAATTATTTAACTGGATTAAAAAGTCTACTGGATTATTCACTATCTGGATTGTAACCGTATAATTTAAAATTTGGATAAGCCAGTAGTTTGCTTTTCAAGATAAATAAACCACTGCTAATGATTTAATTGTTATCCCATTGCGATAAAGATAGGATTAAGATGGATAGGTAGTACAGGTGTTCAACTTAAAACAGACCTGAACACACAACTGTTTTTGCTAAATGCACATCTTTGTTAAAATAATATATTTGTGTGAGATGGGTAAAATAATGCAAAAGATGTTGATATGACTGGAGCTGGAGTGGGGAGGATTGTTTATTACCTGCACATTTGAGTATTGCCAGTCTGTGTTGAGCATTGGTGTTAAGTTTTAATATTATGTTTTCTTATTCAAAATATTGTAATGGTAGCTTGTTGTTGTAGTTACATTTCACGCCGCTAGGGCTGATGACATGCGTGCACTTCTTCCATTACACAAGGGTGTGGACACACGTTGCAAGATGGTATAGTGGGACGGTAACATACAATGCATTTAGTTATTCAATCATTCATTTACGTTAATTCGATTCAATATACTTCAATTACTCTGTATTATTAATATTCAATGTGTTATTACTAAACTGAAATCAAACTACAACAAACAAGACTACCAGATATATACCTAATCAAAAATGTATTCTACAAATGAATAAATACTACATAACTCAATATGGATTCGTCTACTTATTCAATCTCCAACTAATCAACACACAACAATTGGCTTTTGAACAAGGTTGAATAATCATGTGTTGTTGTTTGTTAAAATGCAGTTAACTGTTGCAGAATGTGTATCATGATAGATACTTATATAGAGGCAAAATCTCATGTTCCCCATCACTCATAAATAATTGGCGTATCGTGTTTGGTTTCAAGGCAACCAATAATAGAACCCGTGAGTTTTGAAAAAAACTGGTTGCTGTTGTCTTTAAAGAAGTTATCTAACAGTTCATAGCTTTACTGCAAGAAGATGTGAGTGACTGCTGGTTGCAACAGGATATACCACTTGCCTTAGAGCTCACTCTACTACAGAGATCTACAGAATCTTTAAAGTGCTTCCATTGAAATCCTGTTTAGAAAAAATCCAATTCTTTAGAAATGATTGAAGAATCATTTCTAAGGAATTGATTCTTCAATCATTTTTAAGGAATTGATTCTTCAATAATTTCTAAGGAATTGTGGCTACCAAGATTCTCTGATCTGACTAGTCCAGACTTCTTTCTGTTCAGTTACTTAAAAGAAATTGTTTACAGGAGCAATCCACATACTCTGCAGGAATTGAAGACAGACATTGCCAATGCCATCCAGGAATAGGCAGGGTTCAGCTAATAAGAGTAGCCAGGAACATGGTTAAACATGACGGCAAGTGCGTAGAAGTGGATAGATCACACGAAGTAGATGCATCATTGCAACACCTATAAATTATTATGTAATTATTATTTATAAACCAAAGTAAGTTATGGGGCCTCTTTTAAGTGTAACACTCTGTAGTTAGATTCCAATAGTATTGAGCAATCTACACATATTTTAAACGTTAATTTTGTAATTTATTAGGCAATTACAACACTGATAAAAATGGAATCCCAGTGTTTAAAAGATCTAAAAATCAGGATTATAACACAACAGGAAATTTATTTTTTGATACTTAAAAAATAAATTGCAAGTCTTGTACATGTTTTAAGTCATGCATGTGTTACATAATAATTAATATTTATATATTGGTGCTTTTTTTCTCTGAACTAGAAAAAAAGGAGCTCAAAATTGGTTTCCAAAGATGCTGAAAATATATTTCACCATCCAGCAATCTCTATAATACATTTGAAATCAGGAGTGGTAGCTTTTATTTTGTTATTGCCTGATATGTACAGAATATTTTTTCATTGTAATATCTCTTTGCTTTTGGCAAGATTTCTTGGCATTTGACACATTTTCCTTATAGTTTGTTTCCCAGCCTTTTATGCTGTCAGAATATCACTTTTATTGTCACAGTAATAAAAAAAAAAATCTCTCATCAGAACTGGATTGTTTACAATTTCATTTATTTCATCACTGTATAGCCATCTCTTCATTAGTATCAAAAAAATAAAACATAACTACTGATAATAAAATTTCATTCTATGTGCTCCTAAGTAAGAAGAAATATTGCCACAAACTAGCGTAAACAAAATGAATGACAGATTATAAACTAAGATCATGGTGACTATGAAACTGTTTATTAGTTGCCTCATTAGGAGATCTGATTGAATGTCTGTGCAAATCAGTAGGTGCTCCTGTGAATGAAATATGAATGAAACGTTATAAAGAATCAACCTGTACAATCTAATGACAAATGTTGTCTGTCAGTTATGAATACAGTTCAGAAGTATAGTTTACATACAGGTCACCAAGTTATAAATAATTGTCCAATTTATGCCTAGATTATGAATCATTAAGACTAATGTGCATTAAGATGAGTAAAAGAGAGAATAATAGCAGCATAAAAAATGTATTTTCTTGCTAATTTACTGTTCTTTGTAGTATTTTTTTTATGGCCAAATATTAAATTTCATTGGTTTTTGTAACTTGGGATTTAAGTGATCTTGTAGACATCCAGATTAATGATAATTATAACACCTTACCACATGAACATTATGAAATACATAAACACAAGAAAAACATAACATGTTATTCTAAATGAACAGATTTAAGTTGATTTAAGCAATTTAAGTTGAATATTCTTTTTGATAATTTGGGAAGTCTACACAATAACATGGTAAAGATTCCTTCTTAACAGTGACCACTGGAGGGTTATAGGGCAACGTTGACTGCTCTATCACCTCCTGCCTCAAAATCTTTGTCACTTGTTTTCTTATAATCCATTTCCTTTCTTTGCTGTACCGGTACATCGGTAAGCAAATTGGGCGGCTTCCTTCCCAAAATCTGATCTCATGTACTGCTGACCAAGTTGATTGCAAGGGAGTGCTAGGAAATACTCCCTTGTGCTGCTTTAACACCGTCTCCAGTCTTGCCTTCACCTCAGCAGGTGCCACATACTTTTCATTGCCAACCAGTCCAGTTTTGATGCTGCAGGCTCAAGTCAATCATGCCAAAAAATGGTTTTGCGGGTTTCCCTGCCAAGTTGGAGGCAGGTCGTCAGTATCATGGATCGTTGCTATTGACAGCAGAAGTTGTTGGGATCTGAGCTGCTCCAACATTATTGGTAGGAAGGCGACTTCACTACTGGGTGCTAGTTGGTGAAGAAGTTTCTTCATGTGCAACAGGAAAAGCTCCATTGGTTCAACAGCCTCTAGCATTTGTCCATAAAGTTGGGACCACACCTTGGCAGTAGTCTGCAGACAGTTATGTTGCCGTCGATTGATGAACTGAGGCCAATTGAGTAGTAGGTCTTTGTATTGCCTTGCCCAGGATAGAGCATCTCCTTTCAACTGCCTGTTGGCGTATTCGGCTCATTGCTTAACAGGCCCTGTGCTCTTGTAGTTGAGTTTGTAGATGGGAGAGGAACAGTTCTGGGTCCTCATGTCCGCAGGCTGCATAATTTATTGATATAAATTATGCATAATTTATTTATTGATATAAATGGCGGAAATGCTGCACAGATACAACTAGGCAGTCAGTGTTGCTGGGCGCCTTGTGTGTTGGTCTCTCGGCTATCATGTGTTTGGCAGAGGTGTGCCTAAGTCCAGTCTTCTCGTCCAGGTGATCTTTGCTCCATGTTGTTGTGGTAGCTTTGAAAAGGGCTATCTGAGGTTTTTGGAGTTATGGCCCTGAAAAGGGCCATTTTTGTATTTTGTGAGGTAGCCCTGAGAAGGGCTGTTTGGTCTCCAGCAATGTCGGCTCATAGTCATGAGCCGACTATTGCTATGCCAGCAATAGTCAGGAAGTTGTGGCTCATCCAATTGAGCTTCCTCTCGGCGGCAGTTGGATCTCTACTACAGTGTGGCAATGGTGACCCCCAGAGCCCCACAGTGTTGGGTCTGCGTCGGTTGTCTTCCGCTGGTGTGACTGAAGTGGTTCTCCCTGAGCGATCCCACATTGGGCTGCCTCCTTCTGCTAAGTTCGCCAGCCAGGGTGCTTGGAGCCTGCAAGCTGGGGCAGGAAGGTATGTCTGCACCCAGCGACTTCCTCAGTGGGCCGGCCTCAGTGCTGCTCTGTCGAGAATATTGGCATCCACTTGCGGGTCCCAAGTTGAGCTGGCCAGGGAACTTCTTTCTTCTTCTGTTTCTCCAGGTGGTGGTCACCGATGAAATAAAAATTTTATCTACCGTTCGCTCTTTTGTAAGCACCTACGAGTGGTGGGGCCACTGTGGTGGGAGAGTTTCGCAGTCCGCTAGCTGGTAGGGAGTGGTGCTCGTGTAGCGGTGTGTACGTTTACTGTACTCCTACTGATATTTGAGTGGCTAGCGTTGCATTTGCTATAATGAAGCTCAGCATGTATGTGGCTACAATTTTTATATAATCCTGCTCAAAAAAAGAAAATAATGATTCCTTGTTAATTTTTTGACTTTGGCCATTGATACTAAATGAAAAGTTGAATTGAAAAAGTTATTATACCATGCAGTTTTTAAAGTTGTTTAAGTTTTAAAAAAAATATTATGTATGATTTTTTAATGCTGTTGTGATACTAAAGGTATTATTGAAATACTGCTTACCAAGGTTTCACTGAATATACACCCTGATAGACTGGACTTATGTTGAGTGTGTGCTTATTTTTGTCTCATTTTTTAAAATTTATCATATTTACAAGTATATCCAATTTATTCCAAACTGACAGTATCAGCTTTTTTATGTTAATTATTAATTTGTGTTTGTTTTGTAAGAAACCTGCAAAAATTATCTTTGTTTCTCTTCAACTGAAAATGCAATTTAAAATAGTAGAAAACTTGTCTTTACATAGTAATTATTACAATAATTTTTTTTACATATATATTTTGTAGATAACTTATTTATAAAAAAGTTGTAGGTACAAATACACTATCAAAACAGTTTCACTGTAATGATGTAGTATCCCCAGTTTACTTGTCAATAGGGAGATGCTGCTTCTATTGTAAATGGTAGCTATTATGATGCAGTATGTGCCTTAAGGGTGTTCTTATAGGATGACCTTTATAAAAAAATTTTGTGAACATGAAAGTGATTCTTTATACTACTGCAGATATGACCAAGTAAAACTAACACTTGGTTTAGGTTAACTTGGAATAAGTATAGCTAAAAATGAATTTAAAACAAAAATTAAATAAAAACTATCTAAATATTTGTTTTTATTGAAAGGTGCTGGCTCTATGTGCTTTACCAGAATTGTTCGATGATCCTAGATTTCCTTCTGACATAAAAGCTAGAGCAAAAGTAATACTTGATGGTTGTCGTGGTAGTAGTGTTGGTAAGTAATTTTTTCAGAATAATTTATCTTTTAATAAATAATCACATAATATTATAATAATTATTAATAAATAATCCTGATAGCATTCATGCGATTTATAAATATTTGATTTTTGTATAATTTAAATTAAAAAAAATAAGTTTAGAATTTTTTTATCAGCAACCACATTAAAATAAGTGTATAAAAAAATATTTATTAATCTACAGTACATTCCTGGTTATCCAAACTTGAATTAACTGAAATTTATTTTATCTGTAATTAAAAAAAAAATAATTTAAATATTTTCAACATTAAGAAAAATGTTTTGTGCTGTGTAAAAAAGTAACAATATGTTATGTACACAGTATGAAACTTTAATTTATTAGGTGCAGATTGTTCTGGTTTATTTATTTCCTGTATCTGTTTTAACAATTTATAATAAAGGTTCTAAGTAGAGGTTCAACAGTGGTGAGATTTTGCGTAGTGTTGCAGCAGATTTTGGTGTCTGTATTTCAACAGTTTCATATTAAAAGTAAACAAAAACTGGAAACAAAGTATCCTGTAGAAAAAAAAAATGCCATAAATACAACAGATTAATAAAATATTTCACAGTATTTGGTTTTACCAATACTGTTGTTTTCTTTGTGAGTGGGACAGCAGAGACCGAAAAAATTACATAAAGATAGAATAGCTAAACTGAACAGCATTAACTCAGGAAAGAATAATGTTGTTAATGCACCACTAAGGTTGATTAAGTTAGTTAGTTGATTTAAAAAAGTTTATTCCCAACGGGGAGCCGTATTCTTTAAGACTTTGGGGGTTGGCGTCCCCACGGGCCTAGCCTCTAGCCTTTCTTCTGACTTCACACTGAGCTTCAGAACACTTTACACTATACCAAGAACACTACACAATTTACAACATAACCCTTACACAACTACATTATGACATTCTGTACTATTTCTTCTTAGATATACATTCTGATGTGACACCTTACAAAGCACGATAGTAACCCAATGTGGAAACTATCATGCTGACAGGGGAATGGCTCTATGTAGTGAGTCAAAAGATGTCTTTTGGGCACCTGGGTGAACCCAGTTGTATTTAGCTTTAGCTCCAGTACACGCATGTTCTGCTGGAGTGGTTCATTATATCGCCGGTACTCATGGGACTAAAATTACAAGCCTACAACAAATTCCCGTGATGGCTGGTGGTCCGTCTGAAAAAATGACCAAAACTAATCTTGTGAAAAGGCCTCGATCAGCTTTGTCTGATAAGGATATCAGTAATGGAGAAAATGAAGCGAATTGTAAAGCAAGCTGTCCACAGGTTACAAGCATTACATTTGTTATGTGAAATATTCAGGAAGGTGGCTCCTACATAAGGTCTTGCCCTTCCTGATCAACAAGGTAATAACGAGTTCGTGTAATTCACCGAAGAACATCAAAAAATTAAGAGATGAATCGATATTAATTGACATTCATAACGATGAACAGAGTAGATACATATTACTAATATGGGTGGTATAAACATAAATACGATGTGCCATAAAATAACAGCTGGGGAGTAACTTTTTGCAGAGACATTCTGGAGCTGGACGTAACAGAAGTAGCTGATGAACTTCAAACCCAAGAAGTTATAGATGTGAAACATATAATGAAACAGCAGAGTGGAACGAAAGAACCAATGCCTTCTCTTATACTAACTTTTAATCAACCAGTATCACCTGAATTGGTTTTACAACTGGTGGTTGTTGGTTCAGGTATGACCATTCATACCCAACTTGCATTGATGTTTCAAATGCCTAGGTTACGGTCACACTATAACATCTTGCTCGAAGACAAATATCTGTGCTCAATGTGCTAAGGAAGGCCAGAATGACACTAACTGCCATGAAGATGAAAAATGTGCGAACTGCAATGGTTCTTATTCAGTCTGCTCCCGAGATTGCTCAACTTTTAAAGAAGAAAAGGCAGTTCTCAGATTCTCTACCAAGCAGAAGCTATTTTTTCTGGCTGCAGAGAATACAGAAAAATAATTAACTCACAGAACCTGGTTAAATCAGATGTATCTTTTGCCACCGCTACATCAAAACAAGCTACCAATCACCTTATATATAGCGAGTTCTTAGCAATACCAATTGGGGTGCCGATCGATCGGTCATGTATGTTGCATTTTTACTATTCCTTAGTTTGTTCCTGTTTAGATTATGGTTGTGTTGCCTACTCTTTAGCGCGCAATATTGTGCTTAAAATACTGGATGCTATACGTCATGCTTTTTTTCGGCTTGCGACAGGTGCCATTACATCAAGCCCTATTGTAAGCATCCATGTTGACTGTGGTGAGCCATCACTTTGGAATAGCAGGACCAGGATTTAGCATCGTATTTTACCAGTCTGAAAGGACACTCAAATCACCCGGCTTTTGACGCATTCCTTGAAAAATCCTTATTTTCGAAGATATGAGGACCATCCACGTTATACTGCACTTGTAGGTATTTGTACCCAGCGTTTACTGCACTGTATAAATGTTGACACACCTTCTGTTTTTCCAATTTATCCATGTTTGTATCCTCTTTGGAGAATCAACCTTATAAATTTTACGTTTGAGCTCACGATACACAATAAAGAATCAACACCACCTATTTTCTTTCAGCAAATGTTTCACCATATTCTCTCCAAGACAAACCCAGATGCAGTAGCATACACAGATGGATCGAAACAGCACAATATTGTTGGATGTGCATTTATTATTAATGACCGTACCTACATGTTTGGTCTACCTGGTATTATATGAGTGTATTTACTCCTGAACTATATGCTATAAATAAGGCTTTGAATATCATTAACCCTAAGTACCATTATATCCTTATTTGTAGCAACTTGTGTAGTGCTCACAAAGCCTTAAAAAATTTTTATTCCAGACATCCTATCATCACCAAAATCTACAATGCAATTGCCGAATTGAACCATCGCAACACATGACTTTCATCCCTAGTCATTTGGGAATTCTTGGTAATGAACGTGCAGATTCCGGTACTAAAGACGCATGTAGTCAACCATCCTTTACTACCTGTGTTTCTACATCTGACTTTATTAACTATATCAAACTCACACTTCATTTAAGGTGGCAAGATGACTTGATTGCCACAGTAGATAACAAACTTTCATATGTCAAAGATAATGTGTTGCCATGAGATCTCCCCCCAGAAAAATTTGCTGAGCGGAAGTGGTTTTCTGCTGATTGCGGTTAGGACATATAATAGCTACTCACGAGTACCTGAGGTCAGCAGAAAATGACCGATGTGCATATGATGCAACTGCCACTTGACTGTGTGCCACATCCTTGCAGAGTGTATATATTATGTGGCTTTGCGTCGCCACTTTAACTTGCCCAGGAATTCTTGTCAAATCCTGGGCAATGATAAAGAAGTTTTGGACCAGGTATTTTTATTTCTCCAAAATGTTAGTATTTTACATACTTTTTAATAGTGTTCTTAAATTTTTTTTACGGTAGTTGTATGTTTTTGTGTTTAACATTTTAGTTAAGTTTTTTATTTTGTCTTTGTGTTAAATATTTTAGTTTAAGTTTTAATTTTGTTTTTTAATTTCTATTTTAAGTTTCTGTTTTGTTTTAATCTTTGTTGGTGTTTTATTAGATTTTATTTTTATATTTCATATATTTGTTTTCTGGGCGATGATAACAAAAAAATGTTTTTCACCCAAAAAAAAAAGTTTATTTACCTGCACTCTATATAAACTTGGGGCTTATGAAAAACTTTGTGAACACCATGGATCGAAGTGTGCTTGGATTCGCCTACTTAAAAGATAACTTTACAAAGAGCAGTATAGCTAAACTCAAAGAAAAAATCTTTGTAGGACTTCACATTAAATATTTATTTAAAGATGACAACTTATGTTAAATGAGGTGGAGAAAAATGCATGAAAGTCTTTTAACAGCATTTGTCAAAACTTCTTAGGAAACAATAAATCCGAGAATTACAAAGAAACAGTGGTGATCTTTTTTTAAAATCTTATAAAATCATGGGATGCAACATGTCACTGAAAATTCACTTCTTGGACTCACACTTAGATTTCTTTCCAACAAATCTAGGAGCAGTTAGTGATGAAAATGGTGAATGGTTCAATCAGGATATTTTGGTCTGAGAATGCTAGCTGACTACTGTTGGACGCTAAAGAGAGTTGTTCATAATGAAAAATATTGTTGAAAATCAGACATTACTACTTTTTGTTTTAAGATTATATTGTACTAAGAATCCATTTTAAATAAGTAATATTGTACAATTAAAATTGCTGTCTCTTAAAATTCGTATGTAAGAGACTAATTCTGAAACCATATTTGAATTCGGCATAAAAAAATGCTGTTAGATTCACCCATTTTCACTTCTGGGACAAAAAATAAATCAAATTTTGTGTACCAGTGTAGTTTAATAATATTACATAGATAATAGAAAGATATAAAAATTAAAAAGAAATAATGATTTTTTTTTTTTTTAACAAAGTCATTATTATAGTTCACTATGTATTAAGTCTATAATGATAACCATTAATGCACAAGTGTGAAGTAAATTTTGCAGGTGTAAATTAATGGCCATTGTAGAGAACTGTATTTTTTCTATGGGTGAGAAAGTTTGGGATTATTGATTTAAGTGACATAATACATTGTTCACAGAATATATATTTTTAATTTTTCAAAAAATACTTTAAACAATACATTTCTGTGGCAATAGGTTATTTGTCATAAGTTCTACCTTTTATTTAATGTCGATCAGTGTTAAAGATATTTCTTCCTTAGAATCCAATGTTATTAACAAAAGGATAAACAGTCTTAATATAGAAACTCATGTTACCTATTGGTGTACTTTCAAATTAACCTCTGCTTGCTAACTACCAAATCAATGTAAAAAAACAACTGATACTGTAAATAGTACCTGCTGCTGATTGGTCAATGATTGTACACTTATGTCAGCGATCATAGGAAAATCTGTTTCATAATGACCCTCATTATGGTTCAAGTTGCAGCTGTGTATTCAAACATTACTGCCATACAAAAGATATTTTCCACAGTTATTAGAATAGACTTACTTCATTTACTCTTATTTATAAACATATAACTTATCAGTGTCTTTTAAATGCATGTTTAATAACTTGTTTTTGTAGACAAAAAATGTTATTTATTTTGAATTGACCATCTATTTCTTATTATATTGTAAATCAAATTTATCTGAAATCTGTCCACTTTGTTTATTTCAATTGCCTAAGAATCTGCTGTATTCGATTTATTTCCTCAATTTGCTTAACCGAGATAAAATTTAGACTTCATGCTAGTATCTGTAAAATCAATTTTATTTTTGAAAGACATTTATGAAGAAACATTTTATTTTTGATATTGTTACTGGTATTTATATAAGTATACAGGTGTTTTTGTGCTTCAAACATTTTATTTTTTATTGTAAAATTTTATCTGTAGTAAAAGTATTTTAGTATATTTTGTATACCTCATTAACATATGGGATGAATTTGTTCATTAGCATATGGGATGAGACGTTCTTAATTAAAGGTATTGTTCAAGTGAAGTTTTATTTAGCTTTGTTTAGACAGTTGACATTTAAATGTCAGTTGTTTATTTTTCATGCTAATTAAAAACTCATATGTTAGCAACTTTATTTCTGTTTATTGAATACGTTTGTCTACTCATTTTTTCCTCAATGTAAATACTATTTTTCATCTAGCTTAACTGCTTGTTTTCTTTTCATATTTTGTAAATGTATTAGTAATCAATCCAGCTACTTTGTATTGCAGAATAATTTTTTCTTAGATCATTAATTACCTTGACATTCATTTTCTTTAACAAGATATGTATTACATTAAATTATTTTTGTTATTACCATTTTTATGCAAACTTTTTAAGCTTAGATAAAGGGATTTAGAATAAATTAAATTTAAATAAATATCCATTTTGGTAATGATGAACCTAAGGAAACATCATTAAAAGTTCATAAAAATGTTTATAATTTTTTACTTTTGTGCGTTTTGTTTATGTTGAATATCAGGACTTTGAAATCTAATTCATAGAGTAATGTGTAATGGTTGTACTATCATGCGTTTTCTTCCCTGATTTGTGATAACCTTTTGATGTAATTTTATTTTAGATTGTCATGTTTTGTAATCATTAATTATTAAAATTGTTTATGTTACTTAATGTTTAAAGTTCATTTTAATTATTTAAGATGTAAAAAATGTTTATAATTATTAATCTATCACCCTGCATTATATTGCGTAAGTTATTTTATTTTTTCTTATGAATTATATTTATATATATATATATATAAAATAGATTTTTGTTTTTATACTTGCAGACCTTGGCTCTGCTTTCTCTATAATATTATAAGTATAAACAAATATTTTTACTTGCGCATAAAATTTATGATAAATCATAGTTTTTTAAAACTGATTGTTTGAAATTTGCTTATGTTTAAAATAAGCAATGTAAAATTTACATGACAGTTATTGTAATGGGTAAAGAAGTTTCCAGAAAGAGAAAAGAGAGAAAATGAAGGAAAATTAGGTGAAATGACAAAGGAATTATTTCTTGGAAAGGATTTATAGAAAAGCGTAGAAGGTGAAAATTATTTAAATTATATTATGCTTGACCAAACAAAAGTTTAGGTCGGGTACTGATACTGCAGGAGACCAGTAGAGTGACATTTTTCAAGTTTCATTACAGTGTGTGATATACACAAGTATGGTTTGCAATAAATGCTTTCAAATCTGCAAGAACATTTGGAGTGAATGTGTGGTATCAAAATAGTGAAGAGTGCATCATGAGTATTCCTTGGACAGTGGGTAAAAACAAAAAGCTGTTCAATTGAGTCCTTTGTGAGTGTGAGTGAAAGTGACATTATTCAGTTACGAAGTATAAGGTAGTTGTTTTTGTAACAGTTAAAAGTGAATAACTTGCATTAATTAAATTTTTAATTTTTCGATTATCTTTATTATCAATTCTGTATTAGTGTCTATTAGTTATAAAGTTTTTATTAAATCAGAATTGCATTTTGGTATTTATAATTTAATTGCTATTATAAATATTATGTATTTAATTTTAATTGTTATTTTGTATAAATTATTTAACATTAATAAATTGTATTTATAAGTAATTTTTACTTGTGCTATGTTTCAATATCCTTGTCAAACAGCAAAGATGTAACAGTATTTTTCTTTAATATTATCTCTCATAATATATTTTAATTTTATTATCCCTTTATGTTATTTCCCTCATTATATTATCCCTGTAACAGTTAAGAGTCTCATGACAGTGGACTCACTTTAAATGACAGTAGTTGTTTGAATCATAGTTGATGTTATATCTATGTAATTCATTTTTTACAACACAAAATACCGTACATTTCTGTATCGATAGTTATGTTACACTAATTGGAAAATAGTAGTTTCACAGGTTGTTCGTGTATAGTTTACTATTTGTGTTTATAAGTAACATAGTATATGTTTTTATTTACTTGTTAAGCTTCTAAATATATTACTAGAGTTGAAATGCTTTCATTATTTAGTAGTAATAATTGTATATTTTTTTATTGCGTAGCTAAGTTCTATTATGCTTTCCTAAGCACAAATGTTAAAATTTTACTCATTTGTCTGAAGTTAAAAAAAAAGTCATGCTACATGTATAAACTTGCCACTGATCGGCCACACGTAAACTAATAAAGGTGTACATGTGCACACACACATACACACATTCATACTCACTCACTCACTCACAACTATTGTTGTCCTTTCAATCAGTTTAGTCCAGTTTCTTTTCTCAGTAAATGTTTAGCATTTATTCATAATTTCATCCTTTGCAACAAAAAGCTGATTTTGACATTCTTCAGTAGCCTATAAATAAATTAATATCTTCTTAGGTAATACATTTTTACTTTTCGTAGTTATTTACATAATTATGGAAGATTTACTTTTATAACTAATGTATTGTAACTTTTAAGTATTTTTAAATATTTTTTTGTTTGTTGAAGGTTCATACACAGATTCACCTGGTATTGAAATTATTCGAAAGCATGCCGCTCAATATATTGAGAAAAGAGATGGTCACCCATGTGATTATTTAGATATAATTCTTAGTGCTGGTGCCTCTGATGGAATTAAGGTAGGAAGGATGTTTGCGAATTTATAAGTTTTGAAAATAAAGTTAAAATGACAGGGAGTTTGGCTGGGGTTGGACTATATGAAAATCTGATTACTTTATATTATTTATAGAAAACCTAAACTCATGAATTTTCTGTTTTAATTTTTTAAAAAAGAATTTTTGAGCAGGAATTAATTTTTTAATTTTTATTACAAATTGAAGTTATTAAAATAATGTGAGTTTAATTTGTATAATATTAATACATAATTCTATTACGATATCTCACGCACAAGCTTCAGGCCTATGTGGTCATATCAAGCAAAGAAAATAAACCTAATTGCTGTACTGCTAGATGGTTGAAGCTGGGCCTATTAATTCTTTGACAAGTAAAAGTATGACTATTACATAGTATTGTGTAATTTTACAGTTATGATTATAATGATTGTTTTTCTAAAAAAAAGTCTTATCTTCTATTTAATGAATCTTAATTTTAATGGAATTTTTTTATTAATTTGTATTTATACCAACGGACCTGGAAGCAGCCTGTTTAGTAGTAGATTGTTTAGTAGGACTTAATTAGTGTGAATGATAACTCCATAAACTGCCCTACATCATAAACTGTGAAGATGTGTAAATTTTTTTTGAATGTTTTTGATTTGCTGATCAGAAGAAATTTTTTTTTGGGTTTAGTAATGTTTAAATATATTTATGATTATCTTGTCAGTGTAGCAAAATATGTATAGTTGATTCTGGATAATTGGCCCATTGGTTAACTGGGGCAGCCAGTTTTTTGGGCCAGTTCTTCAAAGAAAAAACAAAATATTTTGCAATGATAGTACTTCATTTTGTACTATCCATAATGCTGCTTATTTGGACCAATATCTGATGTATATTTCTTATTAAAAACTAATACAGGCCAGCAGTGAACTTTGTAATTCTGAGAATTATGCGGCTAGATAATGGTGTGGGATAGAGTCAGTAAATATTCTGACAGATAAACTGCAGTAAAGACGTTGACATCTTTAGGTTTCACCAACAAAAGGTGTACTGTAACACATTTGTAACTGTCCATTTGTTTTGTTATCTGCAGTTATAGTTTTTTATTTCCACTTTCACACATTTTGTTGGGATTTTTATGCATAGGCTTTATCAACGTCTTCAAACTGTGTCAGTTTTTGTTGTTAATTTACCTGTTAACAGTTAATTAAAATTGTAAGTTTAAATGCTGTGTAATGATGACATTGAGTGAACGAAAGCTTCTTGACAAAATAAAAACGTATCCACCTAACTTAAGCCATTGTAAACTATTAGAACTAACTAGTATACCAAAAACTATGATAGCTTGTATCATGCTCCAAGAAGATAAAATACGCCAAGAATGGGCATTAAAAAATCATGGAACATCTTGTCAAAGAAGACAAGATGGAAGGGTAAGGTTCCTCTTGTTGAGGAAGCTCTGAATGAATGGTACGCCATTGTAACTTCCCGAGGTGTTAGTGTCAGTGATCCAACACTTAAAGACAAGGCAGATGATTTTGCAAAAAAGTTTAATCATAACGAATTTAAAGCAATGGACTACAGGTTATCTCATTGAAAACGAGAAATCAGATAAAATACAAGAATTCTCATGGTAAAACATTGAATGCTGATATAGAAAATACTGCTTTATGGAAATCTATCAAACTCCCAGAAATTCTTCACAATTTTCTTGCTGATGACATTTACAATGCTGATGAAATGGGACTGTATTGTACTTTACCAGATGGGTGCTTGTTCTACAAACATGAAGTGTTATCTGGATTCAAAAACCTATGGACTGTGTCACCATGCTTTGTTGTGCTAATATTTTGGGAAGTGACATATGAAAACTCGTGATTGGGAAGGCCATGTTGTTTTAATTGGCTTAGAATGGATAGTTTGCCAGTACATTACATTTCTAATAAAAATGCTTGGATGACGAGTGCAATCTTTTCAGAATGGCTTAGCAATTAATTGGGATGTCGAGTTGCAGAAAAAATTAAGAAAATTCATACTACTGATTGACAATTGTGCTGCTCATCGACGATCAAATTGTTTAAAAACATTGCTATTAAATTTTTACTGCCCAATACAAGCCTCATCCAACCATTGAACCACTCTATTTTAGAAGTAGAAGAAAATTTACTAAGTTGGATAGCTATAGAACTGCAAGAGTCAACTTGTTGCAAGCAATTCTGTTCATAGTCGACAGCTGAGGAGAAGTAAAGTGACAATAAAAAATTATCTCTTTCTCTGAAGAAGAGCCAGAAAATATACAGGAATATGATGGTAACATGTCACTGCAATAAGTTGAAAGTTATCAAGAATTTGTGCAGATTGACAAAAATATTGATTGTGTACTAAATGAAGAATTGCTGTGTGACATTGCTGTTGTAGAATACCTCCAGCCCACATGCAGCACAATGGATGAATCCAGTATTGATGAAGATGAACCAGAAATACAGCAAGTTACGACTCAAGATAAAAAAAAATTATTTTTGGACTTCAATGGTTTTTTATGCAGGAAGGAAGTCCTCAATTGGAGTTGAAAATCTGTGCAAATTTTGTTGACCATATGTTATTAAAATGAAAACGGCAGTGCAGGTTGAATGAATTCTTTCAAAGATGTGATATATATATGATGCTTATTGTTCACTAGTTGTACCTTAAATACTAATGCTGTGTGTGTAATGGTTATTAGAGAAAGTGAGAGAGATTTTCACTGCTCGATATTAGGCTACTTCTTTGCTCCATGTACTGGCTAATACATTGTTTGTAGTATTTATCGCTATTGATATAGTAATCCAGGTGAAACCAAGGCTTGTTACTAAAGTAAAAACTATCCAGTGTGTGAATTGCACTCTCATCAATAAAAAGTTGAATATAAAAGTTGTAACATAGTAATGTATGTTGATAATTTATTAACATAGTTTGATTTTTTAAATTTATTAACACAATGGAAGTAAACACGGAGTGTAACCTTTGTAAGAAATTTCCTGGGCATGTGAGATATCCACGATTAACAGTGAGTGGTGTTCAGCTACTTTCTTTTGAGTCTGTGCACTCCCAGTCTCATTAAACTTTTTGTGTGAAGTATGCTATTTCTTACTTGCTGAATACTGCAAGCTGGAAAATTTCAACTGCAACTCGATCTTTGCTTATAATGAAAACTTACTTATCTTTGGATTCCGCTACTGAGTTGAGGCATTGTTTTACGATGGAAAGAGTACATTAATCTATCCATTTCATTTTTTGTACTGTTTGTTGTTGCTGTGAAACTTGTAAACAAATACTTGAAATGCAATAATCACCATCAGAATCGCTTTTTCTAAGAGTATTGATATTCATTGTTCAGGCAGCTTCTGTGTGAACAGGATAAAGGCATAATTTGTAGAGTTGAATGTCACCTGCGTTTTGGTTATCTTGATGTGCTAGTATATAAAATATATTCAGCTAAGTGAAGAAGTGATGGAAACCACTTCACTTCTTTTGTTCTGGCAAGCCTGGCATTGGCTTTTCTTGTTATTCATGATTTATAATATGCATTTTCTGATGTGTCTTATGACATGTTAAATCATGACAATCATTATGATTATGGTGTTAAAATACATATCCTTAAAAAAAAAAACAACGTTTCTGACACAAGCCATAAGAATTGGTTTAAAGTAGCTATTTCAGTACCCATATACAGTTCTTGTTTATATGTCTTGCTAGTGTGTGAAAAATTTTATTTCAAATACTGCACATTTTTATTCAAAGCATTTGTATTCTTTTTGAAACACCCATTCATTAACATTTAGGTATTGGTGGTGGTCTGGGTAAATTGAAATTTGAGGAGGATTCCAGTTGATTGGTAATAAATAATGCAGATGTATTATAAATTCAAATTAATTATTATTAAGTTTGTATTAAATTGAATTTAAAATATTAAAAATTAATTACTTTTATGGATATAATGTTAAAAAGATTTTTCCATTATAATAAAACTGCTTCACTATTGTGTTGTGATTAATGTCTGTGATTATTTCTCATCTGATTCAAATTCAAATTGCTTTAGATAAAATTAATTGACATATTATTATTAGATGTATGATTGTTATTTTATTGCTTTACTGTGTTATAAAACAAATTAAACTGATTTTTATTTAATTCCTGAACATTTAAATTTATGTTATTAATAAGTATTAAAGAATAATTTAAATAAAATAATATACTGCTACACATATTATAAGTTGTTATTATGATAATATATTTTCTAATCATTTTTATGGTAGATAATACAGGTCAGATGTTTAAACTAATAAATTTTAGTTTTATTTATAATTCTTTATCATGTAAATGAAAATAAAAAAGAGAAATTGTGCATCTATTAATGTTATTATAATTTATTAGTTTTGTGAATTGAATAAAAATATTCCAATTGTATTAATAATTGGTTAGTTATTAGAGATCAAGTTATTTAAAACATTGATGTTAACTGAGTGATTCATTTTCAATAAATAATTTAAGCAGCTAAAAGTTCTTTCTAAAGGGAATTGCTGATAAGTAACTTAACCTTTAATAATTAATTACTCTTCCCTTCTGAATAAAAATAGTTTATGAAACTGAATTGATGTAATTTGATGTTTGTCCATTGAAAACCTAGTCTCTGGTTAGTAGAATGCAGATCTCACTTCATTCTATTAAGGGCTGAATATAGTTTGTATTTTGGAGATCTCAGCATACTTTAAACAGTCGTATATCCAGCTTAATACACTAGGAAGTATGAAATCTGGACTCATCACTTTTCACAGTAACTCTAAGATAGGATGTTTCTTATTCTTGAAAATGAAAATGCCATGGTCATTATGGGAGTTAGTTGTGCTTCATGTCCGATCATGGATGATATTTTCTAGAACCAATAAATACTGATATAAAATAAAAATATCTCAACCAATAACATATTTGTAAAAATTATTAAATTATATAATTAAATATAATTGAAAAAATAGTTATTATTAATGTAAAATTATTGAAGTATTGAATTACTGAATTATTATAGTAATTATTGAATGTAAAATTGCTTATTTTTTACAGAATGTCCTTAAATTATTAATAGAAAAAATGGATGGTAAAACACCAGGTGTTATGATACCAATTCCCCAGTATCCATTATACTCGGCTTCTATTGCAGAATTTAATATGACTCAGGTAAGTTAACTGTTTCATATATATATATATATATTTATTTATTTACTTAATGAAAGCTTTGTCTGTAAGTTGCTCTGTTTTTTTTTATTTATGTTGATGAGTTCTTTGCATTTCATATAAACTTTAAGCATTTATTTATTCCCTTTGTGTTAATCATCTTTTCTAGGTATTAAAAATGAGTGGACAAATTTTAATGTAAATTCCATGATGTGTATCTTAATCATTGTTGAAATCATAGCTATGTTATAGTTCAGAGGTTTTCTTTCAGAATAAAAAGTAATTTTGTTTGTATTCTTCATGAGCTCTGGAAGCATATTGCAAGAAAATAAATATATAATGTAACTTCTGTAATTTCTATAAAAACCATTTTTACAAATTTTTACTTGTTCTATTACATTATTTAAATTTTTATTAACATTTTTAAAAATCTGTCTTTACTCAAAACAAAAATGACTAAAGTATAGGAAGAATTTGTTTTCTTTTTTATGGAATGTTTTTAACTTTATGAAAAAATTTAATTTACTGTTTATTATTTATTGCAGTCAGTGTAAATTTGTTTTATTAGATCGGCTATTACCTAAATGAAGATCAAAACTGGTCTTTAGATATTGAAGAATTAGAAAGATCATACGCAGAAGCTAAACAAACATGTTATCCTAGAGCTTTAGTTGTCATTAATCCTGGTAACCCAACAGGTAAGCTGTTTCATTTTAGTATTGCATTATTTCTTGTTTTTTATTTAGTTTACTTACAATGTAATTTTAATTCAGTTTCACAAATAATTTGGTTGTTTCATAACAACCAGAATGTTATGAGTAATAATGTTTTCAAAATAAGATATGATGTAAATATAATATGCTAACAGTGAAGGCATGTATGTAATGAAGATCATTAAAATTGTACTGTGTTAGATATGTTTTCTAAGTGCCTTGTAAACTCTTAGTGTTACTATTATTTTTTTCAAAATTTTTTTACATTGTCAGATGAGAGTGGTTAGCGTATCACTAGTAATAAAATTATTGTTTGGTTTGCAGAATTCTTGTTCAAATCCAATTAAGGAACATAATTTTAATGTCCATGATTTTGTGTTTTTGACTGGCTGTGTAGTAGAATCATTATTCTGAGAAAGCAATTCCTAACTGGCGTCTCTTGTACCACAGCTGTAAGATGCAAAGAGATTATGTTATTACAGTATTGTGAAACAATCATTGCTTCAATTCAGTAAGATTATAAAGAATACAATTTCATATAAAAATCTAGAACAATGAAGCAGTGTGTATGCCCATTTGTATGTTTTTGTGAACCAACATGTGCTTAAAACTCAAGAAATATTGGACTGATCTGATTATTTTTTTTATTTGCTGTGTTTATTGAACCTATTATTTATCCCAGTTTGTGTCGACTTTTCTTTGCACCTTTTTTATATGGGATCATATATAAAAAATAAAAACAAGTTTTACAAACTTTTGCGAATTGAAACCTGTAACATCTGTTATCTGATGAGCATTATCTGATGTATCTGAATATTTAACTTGATTACTTAACCGTATTTACCACTTTCATTTACTTTTATTATACTAGGGGTCCTACTTCTAAATATTTATAGGTAAGGTAGTCTTTCATGAGATTAAGTCACTGCTGAAATAGCGTAGCCACTCTTGAATAATTATAAGCATCCTGTACCAAACTTACTCAAGAAAATAAGGAATGAGATTTTATTGTTATTCTCTTTTTGGAGAAAAAGAGCAACAACTTCTACTCAGCTCAGAGGAAAATAATCAGAATCTTACCAAATGCAAGTGATATTAAACCTTACAAGTGACAACTGTTTGATAAATATAATTCTCTCAAGAATGCAACTGGACTATCCTAGATTGTATTTCATAGTTTTGTGTGTGTCATGCGTCATGACCAAAAGAAAGATTAAGGCAGTTAGTATAAAGAACAATTTATGTATCCCATTTTGAGATAAATAATTATTTATGCACACTGTCTACATTTGGTGTAGAAATTCTATTTTATCATAAACATTAAGAGATTGGAAACTCTTCTATAAAAAAAAAGTAAATTTTAAGATTTTTTTTTTAATTTGCAATTTTTGTTGTTTCAAAAATTTGTTTTGTGATTACTTATTGAAAATTATTGATGCAATAATCATGTGGCTTAAATTAAATAAATTATATTTAAAAAAAAATATTTTTAGGAATATTTTTTTAATTGCACTGATAAACATAATTTTTATTTCCTAACAAGCGATACATTATTTTAATCTGTTTTTTTTTATGCTGAAAACAAATATGAATTCAGAATCTTTCTATTGCTTATCATTTTTGAAAAATTCTTAAATCATAATTAAAGGATATTTTTTATTTTTCAACATATAGTTAGCATTTTAAGCTCCTTTATTGTATTTTGTTAGCTCATTTTTTATTGTTTAATTGTTTAACTTTGTTAACATAATTTGTAAACTATAAATAAACAATACTAGATAAAGGATTAAATCATATCATAGTCACATATTATGACATCATATCTAATAGTGAAAGCGAGCCTTCATGGACATGATTAATCATGGTCTGTATAGGTCAAACTATGTAGCTGAAAACAGCTGTGTTATTTGTATTAATCACTGGATTTAGGAATGAATTAATTTTGTTCATTCTTGTTGCAGTCTTAAGTTTGTTAACAGTGCAGTGTCATAATGTCTCAAAGTTGGGTAAATGATGTGGATGCTGTTTGTTATGTATGTGATGAGTTTACAGTAAAATCAAATAGAAAAAACATTACCTTCAATTAAAAAAGCATATCATTAGAACTTTCAGTGAAAAATTGGTGATCAGGATAAGATGTGGACTCCTCATATCGTACGCACTTTAAGAGGATGGCTAAAAGGTACATAGAAGGCTTTGCCATTTAGTGTACCTATGGTTTGGCGTGAACCAAAGGATCATGTAACTGACTGTCAACAACCGTAACTGTCATGTAACCATTTAATAAGTGTGTCTAGAATTTCTAAAAAATCATACTATAAAATATCCTTCATTGCAATCTGCAATCAGGCCTGTACCTCACAGTGAAATTATTCCAGCCACCTGAGCCACCTGTGAATGTATGTCTTGAAAGCAGCGATGAAGAATCAGGCAGTACTGAAGAAGACAACAATGATTTTGATTTTGAATTATCTTCCAAAAGCCACATCTTATATAACAAGGTGAATTAAATGAGTTGATTGGGTATTTAAATTTATCAAAAAAATCAAGCTGAAATGTTAGGATCAAGACTGCAAGGTTGGAATTTAAAAAAAAAATTTTGGGCTTTGAAGCCTATAAAAAGAACTTTCTCATTGTTTTATTGATGAAAATAATTTGGTTTATTGCACAAATATTGATGAGCTTATGTTGCACTTAGGACAAATTCATAGGACTTAGCACCTTTTTATAGATTCATCCAAGTATAGTTTAAAAGTGGTTCTACTATGCACAGCGGTAAAAAATATCCTTCGATACCAATTGCTTATGGTAATAATTTGAAAGAGACATACGATGTGATGAAAGATGTTCTTGAAAAAATAAATTTAAAAAACATAGCTGAACATATGTGGTGATTTGAAAATTATAACTATTTTGTTAGGCATGCAGTTAGGCTATACTAAGTACATGTGTTTTCTTTGTGAATGGGACAGATGAGCTAGGGATAAACATTATGGTACCAAGAGTGGAAGAAACGAGACAACTTAACTCCAAATGGGAAAAATATTATTCATGAGCCCTTAGTTGAACCCAAAAAAATTTTTACCTCCTCCATATCAAGCTAGGACTAATGAAAAATTTTGTTAAAGCAATGAAGAAGGATAGTCCTGGATTTTAAGAGTTGGTCAAAGATGATGTATTTAACTCATTGTTAAATAATGTAGAAAGTGCAGCTTGGGCTTTATTTAAAGATGTTTAAAAATCCGAATTCCCTTGATATTGTTAATCAACTTCTTTCTTCAAACAGAGCTATGGGATGTATATGTCTTTGAAAATACATTTTCTCCACTCGCATCTGGGTTTTTTCCCGGACAACCTTGGAGACGCAAGTGAAAACACTGTGAACGTTTCCACCAAGACAATTTCCACCAAGAACAAGTTTCTACCAAGACAAGGAAAGTTGCTATAAAGAGAAATGGAATACTAAAATGCTAGCCGATTACTGTTGGACATTAATTCGGGATGTTATTTATAAAAGAAAAGCATCAGTGAAATCATTCTAACACAGGTATGGCGGTGCAAAATTATAAATTTTACAAATTTTAACTATATTTTCCCTTAATTTTTTTTGAAGTGTAATTTATTTAAAACTAAGGGTGATAGAAAAATTGTATTTTCAAATCTTTAATGTATGCAATAAAGCAATTCAAGAAATGGTATTGCACATAGAAAAACATTAAAAAAATTTTTTTTGTCTATCTGTGTCAAAACAAAGGCCCAGAAAAAAATAAATATTTCATACAGTATTAAAAAAAAAAAAAAAAAAATTTTTTTCATACTTATATTGCATTTTAGGACATTTCAAGTGAAGAGAACTTTATACTTCAACAATTTTACAGAGTTAAGAGAATTTGAGTAGATTTTTTAAGAGCCTTTTCATGACAAACATCTTAAAATTTTCTTACACAATCAGTTTTTTATTTAATAATAAAAGATTTTAAAGGATATTAATTGAAACAAAATTTGATAAAATTAAACTTTTTTAATTTTGACCAAGCATTTCTAGCTAGTAGATAGAGAATATAATTTTAATAAGGCTGGAAAATCCAGCTTATTTCCAATAAAATACAATATATTAAGATCCTCAACAAATTCTTGTATTAGACTAAATTGTTATATGATAATTACTTGTAAAGCTTTTATATTTATATTATTTAACTTTTTTATTCAGTTTGTTTATTTTTTGTATTTTTTTTTCTTAGGTCAAGTATTAACAAGAAAGAATATTGAAGATGTAATAAAATTTGCTTACAAAAACAGATTATTCTTGTTTGCTGATGAGGTTAGCATTTTAATTATTTATTTGCTAATTTTTTTAATTGCTTTGTAAATAATCTGGGTTCCAAAAGTAGAAGTCCTGGCTTTTCCCAATTAGCCACTCCTGTGGCTAATTGGGAAAAGCCAAACAATTTGGCTTTTTTTTCAGACCACTGACAAGAGTCATTATCTCAGTGAATCCAATAAAGAAGTGACAGCTAATAGAAGGTGCCAATTTGATGTTAATGAATCTAGGGCAGTAGTCATGTGAATCCCATGGTACCTGTTGATAGAAAAATAGTGAAGAATAAGGAAAGAGAAAAGGAATCATCAACCCTTGGAGAAATTGGCTCTCATCAGTGTTGTACCATCTTGCCCAAAAATAACATGCATTAAATAAATGTTACTTATTCATTACGTATTGCTACTGGATTTAAAAAAGATATAAAAAATACAAATAGGTCTCTTATTGTGTAATCTTTTTTTAATAAATTCAGTTTGTTAAGTATTTAAAACCGGCACTACTTTTTTTATTGTAGCCTTGTAAACAACACTGATTGAACACCAGTCTGTTAAGAAATTTTCGTTAATGACTTTCCTAGAATAAAAGTGACTGATGAATGTCTTAAACTTTTATGTAACGCTGATTGACATATATTACGATTAGCTGCATTTTCTTTTTCACAAAATCTAGAAACTAGAAAAAATATTCTATTTATTTGGCACTGCACTATTGGGAAATTAGCCATAAACACATTCTGGCATTGAAAATGAAACCAAGTGATAAACTAATAATGTGTTCTAATGTTGGGTTTGTAAAAAGAACATGCTTGTTGTAATGATGTGAAACTACCAACAGAGACATAGGATGAGTTGCATGTATCTATGCATTTTGACCTTGTCTAGTACAGCCATGGCAAATTATCTGCCACACCAGGAACCCTTCAACAACAAACATAGAAATCTAGATCATTGTCCATTTTTGGTTAAGTGACTTCTTGAATGCAGTGTACATACACAGTATGTCTGAAAAGTTCCCGAACTAAATTAAATAAAAACACAGATTTAAATGAATTTACTCACATCATTTCTCTACACATCAGGCATTTCATTACTTTCAATTAGAATTTAGAATTCACGGTTTGACCAGTTAGGACAGTTTGACCAGTTGCTTGTGCACTTTTGCCATGTTTTCGTTGTGAACAGCTGTTGATGATCTGCTTTGTTCGTCATCATCCAATGACTGTCTACAATCTTTAAATTGCTTCCACCATGTGTATGTTGTAGAACAAGATGTGGCTTCATCATCAAATGCTTGCTGTATCATAGAATAAGTTTCAGTGGAAGATTTTTGAAGTCAAACACAAAATTTTATCTTGCTTCTCTGTTCCATGTCATGAGCTCATACAAGGTCACATGAACATGATGTACACGGCCAAATATAACTTGAGACTGGAGTGACAAAACATGATGAAATTTTGTATGCACCTCGTCAGCCATCGTACTACGTAGTTCCTTGGTTGTCCGAGAGATTACTTGTATAGACTACAAAAATTTAGTTACGGAGATTTTCAGACATACTGTGCATATGTATTTGTAATGGAATATTGGAATCGTTTAAATTTCTATTAAAATGTAAAATAATCTTTTATATAGATGTGTAGCAAAATAACCAGGTATCTGGCAATAAAAATTTTTTACTATTAGAAATCCTGTTATGTTAGCAATAAAATTTTTTTGAAAATATTAATGCAAAAATAAATAAATGTCTGTTCTTTAAAAGAGATATTATTTTGGAAGGTGCCAGTAAGCTGTGCACATGTTTGACCTTGAATGATAATGCAATGTCTTGGTGTCGTTTGACTTGTTAGTAGATAAGTTACCCATCTTAACAATTCAAAGATGTTTTGAACCATAATTTTGATTCTCAGGCGGAAGGTGGGGATTTTTCTCTGTAAGGTAATATTACTATATAAGCCAGTTTGGTTTTTTTAAATTAAATATATAGTGTAATCCCATTTTTAAAATAGTAAAGGCAGGTTTTGTTTATTTAATTTATACATAATGTTCTCAGTTCTGTGTTTATTTGTTGAAGAAAACAAACGAACACAAAAGGTTTTTCGGTATTTATATTATTTTAATGTTTAGTGATAAAATATGTCATTAGATTTAATATTAAGCTAAAGTAGTGGTACCTTAACTGCATAACAACTTATTCTAAAGTTCAGTAAGATGAAAAAAATAGTGTGAAGATAGTGTTGAAAACTTATGTTGGCCCATTTCAAAATGGCTTAGGGAGAAATTTCATATCTGATTCTCAAAATTCGTACAGCTATGATAAACTGTACAGATTTCTTTTTTCACTAAATTTCTATTGCAAAGATATAAATAATTTTATAAAAAGTTTATTAAAAAATCTTAATTTAGTTTTAATAAATACTCAGATTTTCATCTTATTGTTGTAATGTGCTAGCCAGGTGTAAAATTGATGAAATTGTTCATTGATTATTTTGTAGTATGTGGAGCTGTTTTCATGAATTATATTTTTTTCTTCAAACATAGCGTTGAAGGAAATAAATTTAACGAGTATTGTGATCTTTCCAGCCATTCATCTTCTAGGAAAATCTACACTAAAAATCTTGAGCTTCATAAAAATGAGTAACTGTTTCATTATCTTTAAACTTGATTTTTGCAAGTCATGACAAAAAAATTTGAATTTCTAAATTGATTTGGTCTTTAAACATTAAAACATGTTTGTCCAATAACAGTCTCATATACATTTACTTGGCTGGATAAAAGAATTTGCTTTATTTTGGATTTACAATTATATTTACCTTACTGTTCAACATAAAAGTGAGATCATCACTAAAAAATACATATGTGATTATTTAATAAATAGAATTTGTATCAATGTTGGCTATCATTTTTAAAAGTCGATTTTAAAATCAAAATCATCTTCCATAAATATTTTTACTAAATGAACCTTGAAGAATTTTTATTTTTCAATCTGTACTGCCATGAACATTGATTGACTTATTCATATTCTTGTGCTGTTATTTGATTTAAGTCATGAAGATTTTCAATAAAATTGTATTGATTTATCATCATTCTGTTACAGGTGTAGGCATCCTTGGTTTTTCTTTATCCTTTATGTTTTTTATTCTTCAATGCGTTAAATTATTTTTGTCATGTTGCATTTGAAAATAGGGTTCATGTTTAGGAAATGTAACATTAAATAACTCATAAATTTTACTGTACAGTCAACCCTTATTATCAAACACTTGTTTTCATTGAGTAAGAAGTTTTGAGTAAGAAGGATATAAATAAATAAAGAATTAATTAATGGATGAAAGTACAGATACTAAGTATATTACTTTAGCCGATCACAAATGCTCAAGATAAACAAGTAATATATTTATAAATATTCCAAAGGGAATTCCCACAACAATGAAGTTTAACAGTTCAATGACAGTGGCATAGAATTTAACCTTTGAACAGTATTTATTTTTATTCTATTGTTTAATTAATTAGGGTTATCATGGATTATGATAACAATACATCTTTGTTTATAATAATTGTTTTAATTTTAAATTTAGTCATGTTTTAAAAATTGTTTGAATTATTTATTTTTATTCATTTCCAAGTCTGCTCCTCCTAAAAAGCCTTCAATAAAACTTTTTGTATCTAAATTAAAATTTCTGTAATTGCTATAATTTATAACATTTTAAAGCATTCTATAATTTCTTGAACTAAATAGATTCTATTGAAACTGGGAATTTGATTATTTTTCTCTCTAACTTTTTATTAGGACATTGTGTAGTGACTATTTTATTTTACTTTCACCATTTTTCTACAGGTGAATATAATCAAAAGTGATCTTTAAAATTAGGTGTTTAGAAATGTTTGCTGCTTTTTTTAAAATTTTGAATGGCTCCTGATGTTCAATTCCAGATTTAAAGCAAAGAGTAGAATTGTTGATGTTCAAAATATCCTGCAGCATTTATGTTTCTACCTGAAACAGCTTCATTGTTAAACTGGGGCTGCAGTATTTTTCTATTGTGAATTATATGCAGTGGTGGCTCTAAGCTAAAATTAGTGGGGGTGCTGCTCCAGAAAGTTTTTTTCTGGGTCTTTTCAAGGCCTTGGTTAAAGTTTTCTGTAAAATAAAAGAACCGAAAAAAAATCAAATAGAATTGCTGAAAGCAGGATAATTAATTCTACACTTTATCACATTCAAGAATATGGTACATGGTTTTTTAAGCACATTGTGCTTAAAAACTGTATTCAGTTTAACCAGATACATATAAAATGTCAATACATCTTGTGATCACTATTGAAAAAACAACTAAACCACTTTCATATTCCTTCTACCGACTATACTAGAAAAGGGAATGAAGAAGTAACATTCCATACACATGTGGAGAAAAAACTACCTTCCACCAGGAAGGTAGGTTGTGCTTCACACAACTGTGAAGCACATAGTTCCACACAAAGATTTTTGTATTTTTTTCATAAACTGGGGGATGGCTGCTGACATTATTAAGCTTAAGGATTGTATATTGTACAGGTATAAAGAAAGAATTAAAGAAAAAAGGATTTATATTAAATGTTATCGATAATGTTATCAAGTGGAAATAGGGGATACTGCAGTTCCACAGTGTCTGTACGTGAGATGCTACTGATTATATGTATTTTCTGTCTTGCTAGATACAAATTTATTGCCTGATTTAGACTTCTAAATGTGATTAAATCATTCAAATGTGAGTTTTGCAATAACAAGAAATATAAACATTGAGAGGATACAAACCAATTAATAAATATTTGTGTTAGTTGGAGAGAATCTTTTAAAGAATGTATTCAGTCACTATGCAGGCAAAACCAATTTTAGAAAAATGATATATTAGATGCCAAAAAAAAGAAACTTAAAATAATTTGCATGTTTAAATAGGACTTAATGGATTGAATAGAAATGAAGGAATTGAAAACTACAAAAATTATTTTACAATGTTTAATGCTGTGCAAGTCTGATTGTCAGTTTATTAACATTATGCAATTTTATTTTTAAGCCTTGCTGCTAAAGGCAGAGGTGTAAATCCCTACTAGAAAGCTGTAGTGAACATTATGTAAAAAGGTACACTGTTTAGTAACTTTGATCCTTAAGTAGTGTCAGTTCCTGATTGGTGTCAATACCGCCAATCAGCACATTATACATGTTGTAACACATACACACACACACACACACACACACACATATATATATATATATATATATATATATAGAGAGAGAGAGAGAGAGGTGTTATATGTGCGTGCTTGCATGTGTGTATTACAAAACCTGTTAATGGTAAATAAAAATTTCTCTGAAAAATTATAGAATGTAATTTCTTTGTTTTTCATTCTCAGGTGTATCAAGATAACATTTATGCTGAAGGAAGTCAGTTTTTCTCTTTTAAGAAAGTTTTGGTGGAAATGGGTGACCCATATAACAAAATGGAACTTGCATCTTTTATGTCATGTTCTAAAGGTAAATTATAAATTCATTTTTTTGTAATAATGATTAACATATGTACTTTTTTTAGCAAAAACAATTATTTCTACAATTTAATAAATGAATGAGATGTATTATAATTGAGATAAAATGGAAGCAAATATAATCAAGTTTGTAAAAAATAAAGCTGCTTTCATCAGAAAAACAAAAATTACACAAGAAAAAGTATATTAAAAAAAAAAATTTTTTTACAGAAGTTAGTTTTGTAGAGGAATTTCATTGCAGTTGATGAGCAAACTTGATAAAACAATATTAAATCTTCAGTATATTAACTTAAGAAAATTATTTAAGAAGATATTGCTTTTATTATACTTTTAAAAAATATCATAAAAAAAAGAAAATTCAGTAAAAACCCTGTGGGTGAAATCAAATTGCAATATATGTGTACTATTTAAAATCTTAATACTTATTCATTTAAGTAATAATAAATGACAAATTTTCCAAAACCCATATGTAACATTTTTTTTTTAAAGTAACATTAAGAAGTAGATGAAAAGTGCTGTAATATACAGCGAAACTACTTTACAATGCATTGTTATTATGGATATTAGTTTATCAGATACACTTGTTATTGATATTGATACACTTGTTTCATGTTAAAATACCATACAACAAATTCAATAATTGTGTTGTTTCTCTATTGTAGATAAAAATGCTTCTGTCTGAGGGTTTGTTGGTAGGATGGGCAGTCACTGTCTGAAGGAAATCTTGAAGCATTGTACTGTTGGGGTTGTTTATTCCAATTGTGGTTCTCAGTTTTCCATTTTTATTCTCAATCACTTTGTAATTTTTGGTTGTGTGGATGTAGGTCAGACTATGCTTAGATCATGATAAGGATGCTGGGATGTACAGATCTATGTATATATTGATAGATACAGATCTATCTATATATTCTTGATTGATCTAGTGTGGAGGGGCTGTTGTGTATGGAGGTATAAGGGATTTTGCACAATAAACCTTACAGCTGAAATGATGATACACAATTGAGATGTATCAAAATATCAGTTTAATGGTCACAGTCCCTCATAAAAACACAAATAATACCAAAAATATTTTGGTTTGAACCAGAGATGTTCGTCAACTGTTAACCTCTAATTCCTATATTTTTAGAATTATTTCTACTTTAGAGTAGGAATAAAACTTATTACTGGCATTACATTCTCATAATAATTTTATTCAGTCTTAATTGTATTCTATTTTAATGAAAAATTTGTAATCTAATGTTCTTTTTTATTATTTATTTTAAAAAGAAATCTTATCTGTTACTGCTAGAGATATTCTTCTGTTGAATTTATAATATTGTTTTAAATCATTATCGTTTTAGGTTATATGGGTGAATGTGGCCTTCGGGGTGGTTATTCTGAAGTAATCAACCTTGATCCAAAAGTTAAAGCCATGTATCTTAAAGCAATATCTGCAATGCTTTGCCCTACAAGTTTAGGACAGGTATGTTGTTTTTATGTATATAACATACAAAAACTTATTTAAATGAAGTAAATAAATTATATTTTAAAAAATATTGCAAAAGAATTAGAAAATGTTTTCTTTTTTTTTAATAACAGTGCATTTCTAGGAATACATGTTTCCCCTGCACATTCCTACCACTACTTAGTTTCAGTACTACAGAAAGATGTCAACTGATTTTTTTATTATATTCTGTCTCAGGGAATTCAATATCATGATGAGTCAGATGTGAAGCATAACTGCTTCATCTGATGCTTATTAGTCTACAGCAGGCCGTAGAAGTAATATCTTAAGAAATAACTACATTGACATTGTGTTTCTATTCTAATGCAAAATAATCAGACTTTTTATCTTTGCAAGTTATAAAATTATATGTTAATCCTTTCAAATTATTATAAGCTTTTAATATGAACATGCATGTGACTTGTAGATAGGAATATGGTTTGTGTAATTAATGACTTATTTTTTGTAATTAGTGACATTACTTGATTAAATTAAGTACCTGAAGGATTTTTTTCCTAAAGATTTTGAAAAAGAGTATTGTTGTAATGGTAAAGTATTGTTGGATAAAAATGTTTTTGTACATATATATGGTCTTTTAAGTGTCTTTTTAAGTGTGGTTTTTTAAAGTTTTTTTTTAGGTTATTTATTTATAATTAATTTAGGAGAAATTCTTAGTTTTCTTGAATTTATGAGAAATTCTTAAAGTTTTCTTGAATTTATGAGAAATTCTTATTTATGAGAAATTCTATAATTTTTCCCAATTAATATTTTCATATATATATATAAACAATCAACAATCATTATTTTTTTTCTCTTTTTTGAAAAATAAATAAGTTTACAATTTTGTTTTATTTTTAAAAAAATATGTTGGGGTTATCATAAGAAATTTCTTGATTTATTTAAATCCTTATTACAAAATCTTTGAAAAATCCTGTTCCTTTATGATCAAAACTGTAAAATAATAAAAACAAAACCATAAATTTTGTTTCATTTTTCATTCAATAAATTTAAGATTTCTTGAAATATTGTTTTTTTTTAGGTTTATTCACATCAAGTACTCAAAATTACATTTTTTATAAATCCAGTAAAAAATATTGAACGCTAATTTCACATTTAGCAAATTTATTGTATGTCAGTCCTAAACAGTTATTTAAATTCAATATTTTGGGTTTTACAATAATTTTTTTCAAAAACTACTTGAGATATGGTTCTGAGACCTATTTTTTTTTCAATTTTTCAGATCACTATATCAATATTTTTTTCTTATGTTTAATAATAGAATCATTTCCCGAGAGATTGCTGTGCATCTTAGAATCACCTGTATATACCAGGGATATAAAGAGTTATTTTGCTTTTATTTTTTAATTGTGCTAAAAACTATAATGTATTTTGACCTGAGCTGCATTAAATGGTGCAAATAAAGACAATTTTTTTTACATGTCATTCAAGTCCACAAATGCTTATTTACGAAGTATGTTCAAAAAGTAATGAGAATTTTTTTTTTTGGAAAGAATTTTATTTATTTGTCTACATTAATGTTATCCCCAACAAATAGTCCACATTAGCTATTTACACTTATGCCAGCACCTTTTCCAATCCCCAAAACATTTCTGGAACTCGATCTTTGGAATAGTATTTAGTTCTTTCGGCGATTCACTTTTAATCTCATCTATGTTTATAACGATGGCCCTTTAAGGTTCTCTTTATTTTTGGCAATAGAAAAAAGTTACAGGGGCCATGTTTGGCGAATATGGCAGCTGTGTTATCATTAAAGTGTTGTTTTTGGCTAAAAATTGACAAACAAGCAATGAAGTGTGAGCAGGCGCATTATTGTGGTGCAAAAGCCATGAATTGTTTCACCACAAATCTGGGTGTTGTTTTCGGATTGCTTCACGCAAACGGTGTTGAACTTTTAGGTAGTACTTTTATTGATTGTTTGACCGTGTGGCAAGAACTCATAATGCATTATACCATTAAAATTGATGAACATGGTGAGCATAATCTTCACATTTGATCGTATGTGTCGAGCTTTTTTCGGTCTTGGTGATCCAGAATTTCTCCACTGGGACGATTAAGTCTTACTTTCGACATCATATCTATAAACTCATGTTTCATCACGTGTTGTAACATGTTTCAATAGTTCTGCCTTGTTGTTGACTTCATATAGTGACTCCTGAGCAACTCCCATTTGCTGCTGTTTTTGTTCGAAATTCAACAATTTTGGAACAAATTTTCTGTCACACGTTTCATATCCAAAATATCTGAAAAAATTTCATGGCATGAGCCAATTGATATCCCAACATCATCAGCGACTTCACCGATTGTGATTCGGTGATCATTCATAATCATTTCTTTCACTTTTCCATGTTTTCATTCGTTGTTGGTGCTGGGGCGTTCGGGGCGCTCGTTATTTTCAATGTCTTCACGACCTTCTTAGAAACATTTATACCACTCATAAATCCTTGCTTTACTCATAACAGACTGACCAAAAGCAATATTTAACATTTTTAAAACATTGCTACACTTTATTCCATTCTTATAGCAAAATTTAATACAAATTCTCCGATCCATTATTAATACAAATAAAAAATCGTCGATTGTACCAAAACATGGGTTGTCTTTTTGACAGCTGACAACAGACTAAACATTCAGTATGGCTAAAAATGTACAGATACTTTTCATACATGTTTACCAATACAACAACAAAAAAATTCAGAGAATTGGACTAATACAACCTGCGAAATTTCAAAACTCATTACTTTTTGAATACACCATATACTTCAGTGTAAACTTTAGAGAAATGATTTTTTACTTTATTGAAAACTGTTTACTAAAGAGCGCAGTCTCTTCATTAAACAGTGTCATGTTTTATTCAGTATAAGGTTTTAAAATAGTAGTAGTAGTAGTAGTAATAGTAGTAGTAGTAGTAGTATTATTTTTGTATGTGATAGCATATTTAGACATAGCATATCTCCTTTTATATATTTAATGCATGTACGGTCCCATTGTGATATTAATATGCTTTCTAATATGGGTGTCTCGGAATTATCTGAACAACTTTAATGTCTTTTTTGAAAAAAAGTAATAGTCCAATAATGAATGGTAAGTCTCTCTTTAAAAGGTAGCTCATAGTTCCTTAGGCAAATACTAAATAGCGCTGTGATTGCATACTTAACTGTATATGTCAGTAGCCATGAATCCAAAGATGAAGGCACAATGTGTTAAGTGGTTTATTGAAACAAAATCAGACACATTAACAATTTTAGTATTTGGTATAACTTAGAGCCACCCTCTAGAACAATGTTCATTCATCTTATAATAAATTTAAAGAAACTGGCAGTGTTGAATATAAGAAGGGTGCAGGCAGGCCTAGAACATTGGTGAAAAAATGAATGTCATTGTCAATCTTTTATTTGGAGCCCTAGGAAGTCAACTTGGAGTGCAGTGCACAAGATAAATCTTCTGCGATCTACCATTCACAATTAAAATTGCATCCTTATAAATTACAAATATTACAGGACGTTACACCGATTGAACAAACTGCTAGAAAGCAATTGTTTGTAGAAATGATTGAAAGAATTGAAAGTGATGATTGTTACCTTAAACAACTTACATTCTCAGCAGACATGGCTACATTTCACATGTCTGAAAAAGTTAACCCTCAGAATGTTTGAATATGGGAATCAGAGTACCCGCTTGTTGCAATTGACTGTATTAGAGATAGCTCAAAAATTAATCTTTGATGCGGACTGCTTCGGGAATCAGAGTACCCGCTTGTTGCAATTGACTGTATTAGAGATAGCTCAAAAATTAATCTTTGATGCGGACTGCTTCACAACCATGTGATTGGACTTATTTCTTTGCAGAAATTGGGATTAATGCAAATATCTATCTGGACATGTTAGAAGGGTTTGTTTACTCTTAGCTTGAAGAGTTACAACCTGAAGATACTCCAAGAAGATGGAGCGCCACCACGTTGGGGTTCATTAGTGTGTGAATCCCTCAATAGCACATTCCCCAATTTCTAAATTGGACGTGATAGATCAATGCTTGGCCACCTCGTTTACCAGATATAACACCATGCAATTTTTTCCTATGAGGTTTCATCAAGGTTAATGTGTATAGAACTCTGTAGTGAATATTAATGATCTTATGATTTAATGCATTCAAACTCAGATGTGGATATGTTATAACGAACATGGCATGAAATTGATTATTGGTTGGATATTTTGCAAATTCCTAATGGTGCACACATTGATTGTCTTCCATTACAAATTTAAAAAAAAAAAACTTTCAGTTTTAACGTTTCTAAATTCATACAAGCCATTATTGTCTCTTAATAAATAAATTATTACAATTTGGTGAACCTTGCGATGAAAAATATCATTTTATATACTCTAATAAACCTTATTAAATTCTCTTCTGCATTGCTTCTGTTAATTGAAATTTATTTCAGGTAAGATAGGAATTATGGGAAATTATATATAGTAAATACTGGGTTTTTCTTTTTTCCTTCAAACTCTTTTCTCATCCCATTGTAAATTGAAATTATAGAGTTATGAGTGTACCACATTATATTGAAACAAACTCAGTTTAATGCAAAAAGATAGTGTGCCTTCACTGAGAACAAAAAAAGGTTTTTTGTTATTAATATTGTTAAAACTGCTCTTGAAACTGACCATCATAGAAGGTTAAAAAAATAGCGTATTTATGAGAAATAAAATTATTTTGTTGTATAATTAAATACTTTAATTACTGCATTGTAGGAAAACATGCTTTTTTGTGTAATACACTGCAATCCACAGGTTTACTTCAAATAAATTGTGCTTCATAACCAAGGAATATAAAACAAGGCTTAATATGGTTGTTAAATGTATTTCTTTTTCTAGAAACTGGTTTGTAAAATACAACTCATCAAAAACATGCTTTTATTTGTTTGATTTATATTATAATCATTTGGAGGTGGTATTGTGTAGATTTGTTTTCATGTAAGTGAGTGCATAGTTTTTTTTTTACATATTGGGAGGATAGGTATAGATTTTCTATGTTACTGTGTAAAAGCAAAAACTTAGAAAAATTATTAAATAATAACTATTAACATTTTATTTCTAGGCCTGTTTGGACTGTGTAGTAAATCCTCCACAACCTGGTGAGCCTTCTTATGAGCTGTATAAGAAAGAGAAAGCAGCTGTACTCAATTCACTTAAATTAAGAGCAAAAATGGTTGCTGATACATTTAACAGTGTGGAAGGAATGTCATGTAATCCTGTTCAGGGTGCAATGTATGCTTTTCCTCAGGTAATTACTCCTTATAATAATTTGCAAAGAAATCTGTGAAATAAAGAGAAAATAGTATACATATGTATGCTTTATCCAGTGTTTATTATTGTTTGCATAGTGTAAGATAAGATTTATAAAGAAAACTTATTCTCTTTGAATCACGTTTGTTATGTATTAATCCTATTCTGGTGTTATTTAGTTGATAACGCAATGCTTTACGGCTTCATGAAAAAAATTATTTTTAATAGTCTGAATTTTTTAATTTTTTCGCAGTTACATTGTGACAAATCATAAATTTTGATGCAGTAATTACAAGTATGATAACAGTAGATTTTGTACATAAGTTGGTTCATAAAATTTACTTCTCTTGTAGAGACTAAACAATAGTTTTTAAACCAATAATTTTAATTTTTGTTTTTAAACAATAATTTTAATGTAAATCTAAAATTCAATAAGACCTTAAAAGGTCTAATTGGGAACCATTCACCTTTAAGAGATTGTGGTTTGCTATATTTGCATCATAGTAATCTGCATCATGTATTCTTTCTGCCTCATAGTAATTAAATTACTCATAAAAAAAATCTTTTACGGTTTATCATATAATTAAAATTATTCCTTGCCTGGTCTTGATTAAATAGTTATATTGTGCTTTTTATCTTTATGTAGGCATCTTCCTTAAAGTCTGACTGGAAGGTTACTAGTAGTTTGTGTGTAAAAACCTATGTAGGTTGTAATTAATAATATTTTATTTAGAGAATCTGTTTCTTACATCACTGTTAGCTTTTAAATATCTAAATTTCTGGATGATTTTAATGCTATTTATTTATGTGGAATGCGTTCTGCTCTTTTTTTTATTTGATTATTTGTCAGTTAGGGTTGTATTACAGACAGTCTTGTAAAAAAGAAAATAATAATAATTCAAATTAGGCTAATGTGTATGTGTGTATGTGTGTGTGTGTGTGTGTGTGTGTGTGTGTGTGTGTGTGTGTGTGTGTGTGTGTGTGTGTGTGTGCGCGCGCACGCATAATCTTTAAAAGGTTACTTTGACATTATTTACTATTAAATTTGTGATTTTGTTACTTTATTAAAATACATTATTTTTAGAATGAACTTTAAATATGATACTTTTGTTAATTTGTTATATTTATTATATTTTTTGTAGATAAAGCTACCAAATAAAGCAATTGAAAAAGCGAAATCAGTCGGACAGTGTCCATCAGTATTTTATGCCTTCCAGTTACTGGAAAAAACTGGAATTTGCGTAGTACCTGGTGCAGGGTTTGGTCAGAAGCCTGGTACTTATCACTTTAGGTTAGTTGAAAAGCATATTTCTTCTGTTTGTTTACTATTTAAGTTTGTTATAGTGAATTGTATGAAAATTATAAGTCTTCAGCTGGTCCTAAGCTTCACTTAATGGATCCATGGTTTAGTGATTTGATTTTTAATTATGAAACATAAATATTCTGTACTAACCATCTTGTTTAATTATATGAATACAAAATATTTCATTGTAATTTTATTAATTATGTATATATGTCATTAATATTAACACTATGTATTAGCAATGTAAGAGTAATTTGTAGTCGTAGTGTAAGTACAGGTTAGAAACACAAAATAATTATTCATCAAATAAATTTGAAAATAGACTGCAGTAACAGATGTATAAATTAATTTCAGTTTACTATAAACATCTAAAATTCTACATTCATACCTCTTGAATTGTTGATCATAATGAAATTTTGGTTTACAAACACGTAGATGAATTCCTTAATTTATCAAAAATGATTGAGAAAATTAAGGATGCAAATACTAACTTATTCCAATCTGGCCCACTTTCAGGAGTGAGGTCAGTGCCTTCACCATCCCTCATCGCAGCTCCATTACAGAATTTCTATTATATTCTACCTCCAGTGTGGTCTGCTCTCAAAAGTGAAACCAATGCCTTCACTCTTCCAAACACAGCTCCATCCTAGAGGAATGAAACAAGTAGCTAAATTAATCGGGGCTTGATGCCAAAACGCTATTTTGGCAAAAGCACTGAAGTAGGTCCCTAGCCAGTTTTGCCAACCACATATAGGGAAACTATCATCATCATTTGCTTATCAAACAATAAGTTAGACTGAGATTGTGTTTTTTTTTCCAGAACTTAGTTACTATACTTTATTCAGATATTATTTCATGTAATAAAAGATTCACTTGATTGTTTTTGTGTTCATAGTAACTGTATTCATTATTTTTTATTTTGTTTTCAGAACCACAATATTACCTCAGCCAGAGAAACTTAGAGAGATGTTAGAGAAGTTTAAAAATTTCCATGAATCATTTGTTGCACAGTATAAATGAAAAGTACCAATTAAGAGAAAAGTATGTATCTTCTAGCACCTATTAATTTCTGATTTACCAGTCAGTTTATAACACCTACTTAATTTATTTATGTTGTACATGCAGTTGAACTGTGTTGAATCAATCTGACTGATTTAGATTTACTTATTGTTCAGTTTTTACTGTGTGCTTATGTATCACCATTAATGGTATAAATCATAATATTAATTAATGATATAAAATCATTCACACACTCATTCATATGATTTTATATTTAAGTAAGTAAATAAATAATAGAATTAAAACTCCAGAAAAACTATGTAGTCTGTGTACTGCAATTATTTACTGTTATTTTTAATGTAATTAATCAATTTTATACAGGTGTGTGATATTTGAGATTACTTGCCCCTATTGTCACACATAATTATCATTTAGTATTTGTTTATGCAGGTGTTTTTTTAATTATTAACACAGGAGCTTATAGTTATGTGATCTTAATTTTTAAGTTTTATTTATTATAAAAAAAAGAAAATGAAAAAAATATTAATGTACCACATTACTCATATTTCTTATTTTATTATTTATACATCATATATTGTTATTTAGTAGTTAATTTTATTTATTTATATGATTCAGTTTTTTGTTGAAATATTTGTTATATTTTAATTGTATAAAATTAACTGTTTTGCCATTGAAGTAGTATTATTGAACAAAGTGAGGTGTAATAAAAGTATAATAAATCGAGGTATTAAATGATAGTAATATTAATGTTATTTGGTTAGTCCTGTTGTGGTAACATTTTACTTCAGTCACATCGATTGGAATTGTTTATTTTATTTATTTTTTACATTGTGTAATTTACCATGATTTATTTTACTATTACAAATTAAAGAAATTGTTGCCTACAGTTGTATTTTTTATTTTTGTTTTCCTGAGCTCTTAAATGTAAAAATGTGTTATCTACACCTCAAGAATGTGGAATCTTTGAATTTTAATGAATTTGTTAGAGAACAATATTGTAGCAAGGATTTTTATAGATCAAAGGCTTTTCCTTTAATTAATCAAACATATTTCTCCCTTATTTTATAGAGGCATACTTAAGGTACAAGAGCTTATTTGTTGAATTAAATATCAAGTGTTTAAATGTTTAGTGGAGAAAACAATGGAAAATTGCATTTGCACTCTGCAAAGGGATCGGCAGGGTGGTAAATATAAAATCTACTACTCACAGTATATTAACAACTTGACTGTCAGGAACGATCGGGAGTTTTACCTAGTTTTATTAACAGCCACATGAAAAAATTTAAATGATCCTAACTGACCATTATACATTTTCATTAAGTCAATATTGTACAAAGTTGTTTTCACTATTTTTAGAAAGAAATATAATTAATTATATGAAGGCTATATAGAGTGTATATATAGCCTTCACAACCTTCATTGAGTGAAGGTTGTATATACAACCTTCACTTTTGATTCCAAGTGCTATGACTTTTATCCAGTTTTTACCCATTAAATTTGAAAATAAAGGTTTGATAATGATGCCTGAAAAACATGGAATAAGTGATTTGAGTTTTTTACCTTCAAAGAGGTAAATGAATTTTCAGTAAAAAAAGGCTTTTCATTAATATTTTTTGTTTATTACTTTCTCAATTGTCTGTTTTGTATATTCCCGTATTTTTCTTTCTCTTCAGTTTTTATCTTCCACACAAACCTCCATCACCAGTGGCGTATTATAACTAGTTGTGGCCTTGGGCAAAAGAGAATTTCAGGTCCCTAATCCCAACTAAATAACTTTCACGTTGGAAAAAATGGAAAAGTGAATTCTCCTTCATCCATGAAAACATTTTACATAAAAATATAAAACATTTGGTAAACAATTACACATACTGATATATAAAGAGCATTATAAATCTGATGCATACATGATTGCAATATTTATTTAAATATTTACTTTTTGGGTTTTCTTTTGCTGCAGAATTATTAATTAGTTCGTTAAAATCAACACAATTGGTTACATCACTTTCAATAGATAATATGGATAAATTTGACAGGTTATCCTGTCCCAAAGTATTTCTTAAATAGTTCTTCATTCGTTTAAGGACATTAAAAGAACATTCTGCCTATGCATTGGAAGCTGTGGAATTGTTAGAAATATTGTTAAAATTACCTCAACATTTGGAAATGTTGAAGTAAGTCCTGTTCGTATGGTTTCATACATTTCTAATGGGAATTTAAATGTTCATTTCTGGCAAACTCCAAGAAGTGGGCTAGTTCTTTGTTAAAAACTTTCTTGTCGGTGTCACTTGAATATGTTTCCATTAAATTTTTAAGACATTTGTCATATTCATTTGGTGAAGTTTCTTTCAAGTTAACATTTAATAAAACAACAAAATAATTTAAAATATGATAAGCTACAATACATCTTTGAATTTTCAACTCCAATTGGTCGCAAATTACATTTAAACAATTTACTATAAAACCTTGATTGCCACTTAATTGCACGTTTTCAGAATCATCTCTATTTTCATCATAGTTTTTCTTTTAATTTTTCTCCTCTTCTGTGACTCATATTGTTTGTCAAAGAGAAAGAAGCATTCAATTTCAATATTATTGAAACTCTTGTTGTTTTGAATATCTTCGGAAATATAAAGCAATAGTGCTTTTATAGGATTTACAGCAGTTTGCAAATCACAATTTCTATTTTGCTGGTTGCATTTAATCGCTGCAGTGTGGAATTCCATATTAAAAGCAAAAGTCCGGTTTCAAAGTTCTTGAATTGTTCATGCAGCTTTTCGGCTTCTAACTTTGTTAAGGTTTTTATTTTAAGGTTTTAATTGACAAAAAATTTATCTTAACAGCTAAGATTGCATCTACTCTTGAGGACCATCTTGTTGCAGAAATTTGTTTTAGTGTAATATTTCCCCTGGTAGTTGCATTCTGCAAAATATTCCACCTCTTTGTTGAAGATGAGTAAAACAAATAAATTTTGAATAAAATCAAAAAATTTAACTGCCTTTGAGCAAATTTCCTGTAGAATTTCCTACTTTATTTAGGCTATGTGCTGCGCAGGGTACATATCTCTGGACATATTGGCTGCATTGTCATATGAGTGATCTCTACAATTTTGAATATCTAGTCCATGCTCTGATAATTTTGAATGATGTTTTCCAAGTATCATGCTTTTTGATTTGAATGAAAGATAAAAATCATTCCTGTATTTTATTTTCTCTGCTTATATATCTTATAATTGACAATTGATCAGTGCGATTAATATCAGGGGTTGAATTAACAATGAGTGAAAAGTATTTTGCTTGTTTGATTTCATTACAAATTTTACTTTTTATGTTAGAAGCCATTAAATATATAAAATCATTACATGTGATATTGCAAAGATAATTTACTTGTCCTTGGCCACAATTACCATAATTCTCCAAATGAGTTTTCAAAACGCATCAAAAGTAGAGAGGCATTCTAAGCAGCTTAAAACTGGAACTACTATCATGTCCTCAAAAAGGCCAACCCCAGTGAAGATAATAATTTAATAGTTGCAGCTACTCTCATTAAAACATTACACCAATAATTTGATTGCTTTTCATTTGCTTTTAACATTTTGTTGTCTGCTTTTGGTTTTCAATTGCTTTACATAAACACACTTCTCTATAGACTTTGGATTTGTTGTGTTTCTTTAGAAAATCAGTAATATGTTACAAATTGTTGCACCCATCTACTAACGAATTGTTGGACTTAAGTATATAAGACGGTCTCATTTTTCCTTTGTTCTGTTATCCTTGGTTAGGTTTACCATAATTTTGGAAATTTTGACATAGCTTTTCAATATTGTCAAAATTTTGTGTTTTTCACAAATACAAAACTCAATAAAACGATAGTTGTCGCATTTGGCCATAATGAAATATCCCTGGGTTATGTTTCACATAGTGTAGTCTTTATCATTGTAATCATGACTATCTCTGTTTATTGTATCTAGACTATAATTTAGACAGTATAAAGATCTACTGAAAATAAATAATTAATAACAAATAGGTCTGGAGATTATTTTCACCTGAAATTTCCCTACAAAGTGAATTATCTACTTGATCTTCAGGTTTTTTTTCAGAAAACTGCTTAACGTTGTTTGTCTTTTTCTTAGGTCAACTTCTTTCTTTTTGCTTCTTCCTTTTTTTGAGCCCCCGATTCATAAATTCTCTTCATGGTCCTGTGATATTGATAAATTCAAATAATGTACATTAGTAATTTAAATTTTGAATCACAAAGCGCAAACATTATAAGTTACAATATGTATAAATTTTAGAGAAAGATTTACAAATATGAACCCTTTTTTATTTGAAAAACACTACTTTATTAATTAATTTCAATCTACTCAATGTTGTTCTTTCAATTTGAAATTGCATAAAAAGTAGATAAAATTAGTAGTTTAAGAGAAATTAGTACCTTTTAATAATTATATTCAATTTTAATACCAATTGATGCATGAAAGGTTAGAAATTGAAATCCAAAACAGCTTGATCAACTACTTTGACGATTGTAAATATTAATATTAATCATATTGTAAAAAATGCTCTCCAAATAAATAAAAAATTATTTAGATATTCATTAGATTTTTTTTTTTTTTTAGATAATATTGAGTAAAAATAAATTAAAATTTAAAATAATTTTTTTTAACAAAATTAAATTAGTGATTGTGTGTTATCAATGCCATCTTACAGCCTCAAATGACACTAAAAAACTTGAATCTTATAAACAAAGGAAGTGCACCTACCTTTAACAATGCAGTATTATGTTTTCCCAAATTAGAGTTTGAGTTTGAAATTTTTTTATGAGAAAAACATAGAATTTGGATTTTGGTTTGTGTTCGGCACCCTGGGCATTTCCCCAAGTTGCCCATAGGGTAACACGCCACTGTCCATCACCAAATTATCTAAACATGGGAATCTTAATACAGTACTCTCCAATTTAGTTCATCTCTATATAAGATTACATTACTGTAAAGACAAAACAACAAACTAATCAAATCACTAATAATAAATAACTTAAAGAAAAAAAGCAAATAAATACATTTATTTGTTTCGATTTTTTAGACAAATACCAATTAAATAAAAAAGACAATACCAATTAAATAAAAAAGACAATTAAAAATCAATGGACAATTATAAAGAAATAGAACCAATTAAATCTAATTCACTTATAGAGAATAAACCACAAAATAACTAACTCATATGGGAGACAGAAGAATAAGCAATAAAAATTCTTAAATCTCCATAAATAATTATATAAAATATTCTAATACAAAAACAACCAAAAAACAAATTCTACAAAAAAATAACTATATTAAATAATAAATGTAACCCGAATAATGAATAAATCCATAACCACCAAGCTAAGTATAATACTAACTTTGGAGTAAGTATAATACCAATTCTCCAATTCTGGATATCACGGCATTAACCTTGGAGGAGGAAGTTGGAAATGCTGTTGCAGAACTCATTGCATTAGAAGAAGAACACAAGAAGTCCTTAAAAATGCAGCCTGCCTACTGTGGCACTCAGGTGGTGACTGTGATGGTGCTGAACACTCGGGCGGTTATATTATTGAAGAAGGGCTGGATACTGGTGGTGGATTGGGTCTCCTGCAGGATGTCCCTTGACATTTATAATGATGCTATAAATGTTGGAATGTGGGGCATATAGCTGCTAAATACCAGGGCCCCGATAGGTCCTGAAGCTGCTTCAACTGCGGCAAGGAGGGACACTTTAAGTCAGAATGCAGGGAACCAATGACTTGCAAGAAGTGTGGTGTGGAGGGCCACCAATTTGGCAGCCCTCAATGCAAGTCATGAAGATTCTGCAACTGAACATGAATTTCTGCATGACCTGCTGTGGGTTATGGCTGGGAACATGGGAGTGGATTTGCTCCTATCCTCTGAGCTAATTGTCAGGCTATGGCAGTCGATAGATGGTACAAGGATCTAGATGGCACTTGTGCGGTCACTGTAACCACTCAACTGGGGTAGAGGTAAGGGATTTGTATGGGTGACTGTGGCAGGGATTACATGTTGTAGTTGCAATGTTTCCCCTAACATACCTCTTAGTGAATTTTCTGAGGTGATCGAGGGATTAACCTTGGAGATTAGGAGTATGTGGGGTCTGAATATCATTGGTGGTGATTTCAATGCTAAGAGTCATGAGTTGAGTAGCATGGTGGCTGATAAAAGGGGTAGATTGTTGGCTGAGATGATGGCCTCACTTGGAATTGGTTGTGTGAATAAATTTGGTGCACTCAAGTTCCATAGGGAGGGGGCTGAGGGACCACACTGGACCTGACATTTGTTGGGAAGAATTACGCCGGCAGTGTGCAGTGGCCAGTATTAGAGGGGGAAACACTCAACGATCATAATTGTACAGAGTTGGTGGTTGGGAGCTCTCTGAGTGGTTGTACTGATGTGGAGGACAACTAAGCAGGCATACTCTGAGTTTTCGACCTTGGCTGATGACAGAGTCCCAGATACCAGCACTTAGGAAGAGCTTCTTGAAAAAGTGACAGGCCTGGATATTAATGAACCTGGGAGACTGCACAAGGCTATACATGAAGCCTGTACAGAAACCCTGACTAAGTGTGGGGTTTGGACAGATCACCCAAGTATATGGAAGTAGACCCCTTCTACTTCTTGGAAGTAGACCCCTTCTACTTCTTGGAAGTAGAAGGGGTGATGTTATGAATGAGGATGAGGCTTTAAGGTTATGACAGCCCAGGAGGGAGCTTAAAAAGGCCATCGCAGATGCTAAGAAGGAAAAGTGGTGTGAGTTATCTGCGGAATTGGATGAAAATCCCATCTGATGATGCATACGGACTAGACTGGTCATGAGTACGTTTGGGAGGGTGTTGCCCAGACTGCCAGTGGATCAACAACTGTGGGCTTTGTGAAAGGTTTTTACTCGGGAGGAGAAATGGAGCAGATGAGAAATCGTGGATGGAGAGATCCCAAGATTTATGGTGGAGGAATTGGAATATGCTGTCAACAAGCTTAAACCTTACAAGAGTCCGGGACTGGACAGGATTACGATGGAGGTGTTAAAAATTATGGCTGAGGCGTTACCTTTGTCATTTCTTGAGGTGTTCAGTCAGGCCTTTCTTGTGAGATCATGCTGGGTAGCTGGAAAACGGCCAGGCTGACCATGTTGCCTAAGGTGGGAGGTGGTTATTGCCTATATCCCTGATTAATTCTTTTGGAAAGTTCTTTGAGGCTCTCCTGGCTAGGAAACTTGGAGTGGTATGGTGGATTGTTTGAGAGACAATATGGTTTCAGGAAGGGGTGGTCCACTATGGATGCAATAGGTAGAGTTTTGAAGATTGCTAAGGTGGCTGTGTTGGGGATAGATATGCTCAGGAGATACCGGTGTTGATTATGGTAGATATTGAAAATGCTTCAATACTATTGGTTGGAAAGCTATTTAGGACTCACTGATGGACAGGAAGGTTTCTCCTTACCTGATCACAATGATTCAAGAGAACTTGATAGGTAGGGAGATGTTGATCACCTCCAAAGAGGGTGAGGTCGTCATAACCGTGGCGAAAAGGGGGGTGCCCCAGGGGTCAATCTGGGCCTCCTATTATGGAATGTGGCATATGACAGCTTCCTGGACGTTGAGGTTACAGATGACCTCACCATTATGGTGATAGGAAGGAACGCTGTGAGGTTAAGCCCCAGGCCAACCGAGCCCTGGTGGTGGACTGGCTGAAGGGTAGAGGGCTCAAGTTTGCACCTCATAAGACTAAAATGATCCAGATGACGGGAAGAAGGAGGATCTTCATTGGATTGGAAGGAATAGAGGTGACCCCCTAGTAGAGAGCAAGGTATGTTGGTGTCTGGATGGATCGTACAAGGGGGTTCAAGGTGCACATTGATGAGATGTGCAAGAAAGCTGAGAAGTGTCATCAATATTCTCTAGGTTGATGAGGAACGTCGATGACCCCGTCGTGCTTCCAGGAGAAGTCTGATAGCGTACACAGTGGTCTTGGTCTCATCTTATATGCCCCTCTGGTATGATTTAAAGTTAATAAGCTTAAGTATAATTGTACTAAGATACACAGCACTTTTATAAGACTTGCACTGCGTGTGGACATGGCATACTGACTGGTGTTGCTTGAACCCGTCTTCGTGATATCTGGTATGGCTGTGATTGATATGCTGGCGTAGGAGCGAGTAGATAGCTACTGGTGTGTGGAGGTCTCAGATGCCAGGAACAGGATGTTTGATTGATGGCAGGAGAGGTGCGATGCAGCTACCATTGGTAGATGGACACATTGACTAATACCATGTGTCAGGATCTGACTTAACTGAAGGCACGGGGAGATGGATTTTTGGGCAACCCAGTGGCTCACGGGGCATGAGATGTTCAATGTCTACCTCCATGTTAGAGGAAGACACTGACATATGTGTACACATTTTTGAACATGTTGGACACATTTTCAATGTGTCCAAGATGGGTTACAGAGCGGCCGTTTGATGGAGTAGTCTCCCGAGAGTAGGTCATGGAATCTATGTTGGCTTCGTGTGAAAAATGGAACATTTGTGTGGCATGGTTTAAAGATGTACTCTCTAGGAAGCTTGCAGAAGAGAAGAGGTAGTTGGGTGGTTTTCAGGTGGAGAGTGATGATGGAAGGCCAACCTTTGGTGGTAGGCAGGAGGATCCAACAGGATTACCGCTATTGGGTGACCCCGGGGAATGCTGGAAGCTATTGCCTGACCGCAAAACTGGGTTAGCCTCTATGCCACACAGAGATGGAAGACATCGATTGATATATACTGCAATGATAGGAGGATGTGGAAAACGCATTTTTTAATGCGTAAAAGATGAGCTACAGAATGAAACACTTCCTGAGGACAATGATGCTGCTGAGGCTTCTCCACTCTTTATTAATGAGCAGCTAAAGACGGCAATCACACGAACACCATCTGACAAGACTCCTGGCCCGGACCTGATGCCGAACCTGGTGATAAAGATAGCGGCACCCTGGTTTTTCTTGAGATGTATAATATATGTCTAAAAGAGGAGTTCTTCCCAAGTAGGTGGAAATGGCAGTGGCTTGTATTAGTACCAAATCCTGGGAAGGATCCTACACATCCCTCCTCATACCAGGCATTGGCCATGACAGATGCTCTGGTAAAAGTACTTGAAAGAATGCTTTAGGCTCTAATTGCTTGACTGCTGGAGAAGCATGGCAAGCTCTTTGCGAACCAATTTGGTTTTCAGAGGGGCAGGTCCACTCTTGACACAGTGGCTGGAAGGGTATTGAGAGAAGGAAATGTCAGGACTTCGCTTTTGCCACTCTGGATGTCAGAAACGCTTTCAATTCCATCCTGCACTCAACAATGATAAAATCGATTGAAGAACTGGGGATACCTGGATATTTGTGCCAGATGTGAGATCCTATCTTACCAGCCGTAGATTGATATCTGGTATGCAGGATGGGACAGTTGAGAGGAGTTTGGATAGAGGGGTCTCGCAGGGGTCGGTCCTTGGACCGACCCCTGCGGTCTACCTCATAATCTTTGGACTACCACATATAATGGTGTAGTCAGTCTTGCCCTACCACCAGCCATGACACTTTGGATATGCTGATGACCTCACACTGGTTGTGGAGGCGGACACGCGGCATGATGCTGCTGAAAAACTACAAACATCTTATGATAGGATAAGTGAATGGATGGCTGGGGCTGGACTAACCCTGGCCCTGGAAAAGACTGTTGCTGTTTTCGCTACTAGAAGGAGTGATACGATATGGGAAGCAGATAGTCTCCTAGCCTGAAATTAAATGCCTGGGTCTATGGGTAGACACTAGACTCCATTTTGGAGCCCATACACTCCAGGATTGTGAGAAGGCTGAAAGAACAAGGGGACTGACAGCACGACTTTTATTGAACACAGGGGGCCCCAGGCAGCAGTGAAGGAGACTGTTGACTGGAGTGGTGCATTCAACATTCTTGTACGAAGTACAGCTGTGGTCAGGATTTTTACGTTATGTAAAATATAAAGGAAAAATGGAGTCCATCCATAGGAGGTGTTGTTACCTTTGAGTAATATTTGCCCATAGGATGGTTTCAAAAGAAGCGGCAGTGATCCTAACGGGACTGTCGCCCATAAACCTCATCATTATGCAGTGCTGTAGGCTAAAGGAACTGGGCTCGCTGCCTACAGACAAAACGAAGCAATCAGACCCAGGAAATACAGGACGGGATGACAAATGTGGCAGGAGCAATGGGATCAGGCCACGAATGGCAGATGGACCAACCAACTTATAGGAGACATCAAGGGGTGGTGTCGTAGGGCTGGCTCACCTAGGATATGAACTAACATAGTTTCCTAGCGGGTCATAGAGGCTTCTGATCATACCTGCATCGATTTAGACTTGATCACATCTGCCTGGAATGCGAAGAGGAGAAGACCCTCTTACACATCTTCTTTGTATGCACGAAATGATTTTCTGATGCACAAAATGAGATGCTGGGCAGACTGAACCGAATGTGTATGTTTTGCCCTGATGAAACGCAAAGGACACTAATGCAGGATGAGGCGCATATTTGAGGGTGGTGGATACACCAAAGCTGTTATGTGAATGTTACATGTTTATGAAGAGACCTGAAACAGAGCATGACACCAGAGTGTGCATGTGAGTACAGGCTCTTGGCTGAGTGCTTAGAGGGGCCCTGTGCATTTGGGGTTGTCTGAGTGCAAAGAGGCTGAGGGTACTCCTTTCATGCAACTGATGGTTAGTGTAAAAAATCCTTCCTCATGGAGAATGGGTGATAATTTGGTTGAGATGGTAATTTTTTGTGTTATTTACACTTTAATTTTGTATGTAGATGTATTCTTTTCATAGTTACTACATTTTATTATGATATTGCTGTGCTTTGTTTTGCGACTGAGATGTCCTGTATAATTTTGCTGTCTCTGTTGTACAGAGTTATCATAAAAGAATGGTGCGGTTTTGAACATAGTTTAAATAAAACAGAATTACTTACAGTTTATGTTTTTTATTTTTCAAATTTGTCGTCTCAAACATTTTTTTACATAATTAATAAATTTCAATATGTGCGCCCTTAGTCGCTCGACAAATGTCCAAACGAAACTCAACTTCTCTCCAAACATTGGTTAACATTTCTTCGTTAATGGTTGTCATTGCTTCATTAATCCTGTTTTTTAAGTGGTTTAGGTCGCGAATTTTTTGTGTATAAACAACGCTTTTGATGTACTCCCACAAGAAAAAGTCGCAAGGTGTCAGGTCTGGACTCCTTGGAGGTGAAATACTTTTTTTTAGGATAAAATCTGAGAACCAAAAACCAAAAAAATGGAAGACATAGCAACTCACTAAACTGACCGCATCAACAATATACATGAACTGACGTTGTGGTTACAACTGGTGATAAACTTTTGGGTTGGAGGCTTTCAGGGATACCAATAAAACACCTAGAAATTTCCCTACAATCTTCCTATGAATTACTGAAACCGCACCATTGTTTTATGTATATATGAGGTAATACCATCCCCAGTGTGTGTGTGTGTGTGTGTGTGTGTGTGTCCACACACACCACACATCAAGGGAGTAATAATTAAAGAATGGAATGATAATTTCATTTCATAATTAATTGATATCTTTCTTCTTCAGGGTAATGTTAAAGTATGCAAACTGCTTCATATAACTGAGCAATACAAGGAGGTAGAAACAAATGTGGATCTCTACATAGCTACAAATTACTACTCTATGCTGTTTAGTGTCTGGTAGTAACTTTTTTATTTCAGAATTTATATCCAAGAACTTTAACTAGTTAGTTAATGTTTAAATGTATTAATCGCCCAAACCTTAGGATGATTTAAACATCAGAAACATTTTTGAAAGTATATGTTTGGAGTGTAGCTTTATATGAAAGTGAAATTCGATCTTTTGAAATGTAGTGCTATAGGAGAATGTTAAAAATCAGATGGGTGGAGAGGTATTGCAGCAAATTGATGGAGATAGAAGCATTTGAAAAAATATAGTTATAGGCCACATATTAAAGCGTCCTGGAATAGTCGCTTTAATAGACAGACATGTAGATGGATATTGTTTATAATATAATTGTTTATAATATGTAAATATTATATATAAATTGTTGTATAATATAATATATAAAATAATAATTATATTATATTATATATTATATAATATTATATTATATATTATATAATATTATATTATATATTATATAATATTATATTATATATTATATAATATTATATTATATATTATATAATATTATATATTATATAATTATATTATATATAAATTGTTGTATAATTGTTGTAATATTATATATAAATTGTTTATAATATGTAAAAAATTAATTAATTGATAATTATGTAATAATATCCGTAACAAATTCTTACGGATGTAGAATGTAGGGGGTATATCGAAATAAACAACTGGCACTAGATAAGGAATCTTGGAGAGCTGCATCAAACCAGTCAATGAAGACAAAAAAAGGATGAAAAGGCTGAGATTGCTATCACTCTTCCACAGAGATCATAGACAAAAAACAACATTTCTCTTATCTTACATTGTATTGTCAGAAATGACAGTGATGTTAAGGAAGTCAGGTGGCAGCTGTAGTGTTTAAAGAAATAGAATGTTGTTCTGAATCGCATCAGAGTAGGTGGTAGTAACACTGCAGTCAGAGAGATGGCATTTTCAGTTGAAATGAAAAATGAAATATTAGTTAAAATAAAAAAAAAGTGAGTGTTTCTTCTACTAAAAGTAGAGATTATTAAAAAGTAGAGTATTTTTTCACTGTTAGTATAATTTTTATTCACTATTGGGTAAAATCAAGAATTTTATTTGAGGTATTTGAGGTGAGAGAAAATCTCTCTTACCTTTTAATAAATTTTTCATTAAGGAATTCATTAAAAAAAAAGACAAAACCAAAATTTTTTTATATTGTATTTTTCAACAATAGTAGTATATGACAATATCACATGTTCATTATAACAAAATCACGGCTAATTTTTATATTCATGTTTTCATTGAAAGAATTACAATATTTCTGATCATTAGTTTGTTTGAAATCATTTATTCTGATCATTAGTTTGTTTGAAATCATTTATATTTCTTCATGAAATCACTTTGAAATTTTTTAAGTTTATTCATAAACACTTCCATTTTTTCAAACGGTGGGAGAATTGTAGTTCTGAAATAAAAATAAAAAAATTATATTATTTCTAATATTAATGTAAATAGGTCCAACAGGCATGTGTATAATGACAATATATAAATAAATAACTTTAATTAGTGGGTTTTTTAATTTTCAACAGGTAAAATCCTGAAGCAGAAAGAAGCCAAAAAGCGCAGGATGGATTGATTCAAGATATTTTTTTTAGATTATACTTATTTTCTTTATTTAAAAAATTTAGAATTTATATTTGGGATTTTTAATTTAATTGAATATCTTTGTTAAATTATCCACAATTTATAACCAAAGACCGAAATAAAAACATTTGGGTCTGTGATATTTCTAAAATTTTCAGAGTGAAATCAGGATCATTTTACAGAATAAAATAAAACGTTTAATACATTTACTGTGAAAATTCAAAGCATTTGTTTTTTTTTAATTAATATTCTCACAGCAGATTTTTTGTTCGACATTATTAATTATTTCACTACAAGGCAGGAAGCTTTACATGGGAATATGGGAATGGAGTTTTGTAAACTAAGAAAAATGCCATGACTAGGATTCAAACCCAGGACCGTGAAATGACACTACTAACTACTCCATCATAGAGATTTTAAGTTTTAAATCATAGGGACCCTATTTATATGTATATTATTGAAAGAATGATTGAATATGTTGTTGCCAAAGCTGTGAAATGATTTTGGGAATATAATTAACATTTCAAACAAGACAAGTAGGATAAATTTTTTAAGACAAAAGAATGAAAGAGGAAAGCAAAGTATGGTGTTGAAATCTGCAAAGTTTCAAAAAAAATAAAAACAGAATAAAAGGGAGTAAGCACATTTGGTACTGGATAATAGTGAAAATAAACTAAGTGATGATAAGCATCATAATACTCAAAGTGTTTAATACTCATTAAAAATGTTTTATTTTCAAGTTTCACAAACACTAGAGTAGTTTGGAAATCTCAGGTTCTGGAGTAATTTACCCCCACCACTTTACACCAGAACCTGCGTAACTTATTCAAATACATTAAAGAAGATTGGCCCAGTATTTAAGGTCTCTTTTCACGGAGAGCACCGCCACTTTCCAGTTAAATTCTCACTACCAAAGCGACTATTTACTACAAAAAGTACACCAACACACGACTCTCTTTTTCTTCCATAAATAGATTCCAATAAATCGGTCCAGTATGTATGAAACTTATAAAAGTGCATTAAAGAAGATTACACTCGTATACAAGTAAATTATTCATTACATTAAAAAAGGTTGTCAAATTTTAAAAATGGGCGTAACTCGAAAACTGTGCATCCTAGCACATTTTTAACACGATTTTGAAAGGCTTGATGCAAAGGGTACTTTCTTTTTTTTGAATCGATTGCCGGTAGGTTCATCCGCCCAAGTCCACCCGTTCTCGAGTTACACAACATTTTTTTTGAAATTGGTGCTGAAATAAAATGAAAATGTGTTTTTTTACCACTTTGTTAACAGTTTTAATCACTTTTAAAATCAGACATCATTACTCTCGGCGAAAGCGGGATGTTTTCTTAAATAATCGATTTCAATAAACTGACGCAGAACCTGCGTAACTTATTCAAATACATTAAAGAAGATTACACCCGTATACGAGTAAATTATTCATTACATTAAAAACGATTCTGTCAAATTTTAAAAATAGGGCGTATCTTAAGATCGGTGCGTTCTAGTCCAATTCTAACGCGATTTTGAAAGGCTTAACCAAAAATGTACTTTCCAATTTTTGAATCGATTGGCGTAGATTCATCCGCCTATATCCATGCCATTCTCGGGATACGCCCTTTTCACAACATTATTTTGAAATTGATTGTGAAATAAAATGAAAATGTGCTCGGTTAACAGTTTTTATCGCTTAAAGATTGATCCAGAACACGAGTAATTTATATAGTACATTAAAAAAGATTGCCAAATTTTAAAAATTGGGCGTAACTCGACAACGGTGGATTCCTAGCCCATTTTTAACAGGATTTTGCCAGCCTTTAACAAGGCTTAACCCACAGGGCACTTATCCAAAGGGTAATATTATATCTTGAGAACGGCTGGACGTAGGAGGAGGCTTTCAAAATCGCGTTAGAATTGGGCTAGGATGCACCGTTTTCGAGTTACGCTCTTTTTTTTTTAATTTAAAAATTTTTGGCTTTTTGTAGTAAATAGTCGCTTTTGTGGTGACAATTTAACTAGAAAGTGGCGGTCGATCTCGTGAAAAGAGGCCTGAGGTTCTCGACCAATCAGCGCTCGTGAAAAAAACCTTAGGTCTGAAGATAAGTGGTGGGGGAAAATTACTCCAGAACCTGAGGTTTCTATACTACTCACTAGAAATGCCAAACAACTTTGCTTCAAGACATTTGAATGATTTTCTTTTTTAATTTCCAAAACAATGTAAACAAGTTGATATTTATTGCAAGTAATTTATGTCTATAATTTATAGACATTATATATTACAAGGCATTCATGTATCATGTATTACAAGGTATGACTATAATATAACTGAACTGATATTTAGAAAAATCTTTAACTTAAAAAATATAAAATGTAATTGTTGTTCCCTTCAATGTTCTCATCCTCCTGATTCAATACCATCCCATACCTATCTTTTTTCATGGGAAACAATGCTGCAGATTATCTTCTATAGCTTCTTAATGAGCTTTGTAATTTTTCCTTCAATGTAACTATGTAAATGGAAGTGCTGGGAAGAAGGCTGTAGCTAAGGAAAAATTGATTAGACTGAAGGGAGCATATATTTTCAGAAGAGATAAGAAGAATGAATGAAGTTAGTGTAAAAGAGGAGATGTCATGACTCTAATGCATTAAAGCAAATCTAGATGGAGCAGATAGTTTACTACGAGTAGCATTAAAAGCATTCTATGTCTTTTTGAAGAAATTATTTATTCCAGTAAAAGCAGTCATCATTTATCATAAATTTGAGTTAGTAAGTAGTTTTAAATACAGCAGTAAGATTCGGACATACCTGAAATGAAATGAACCTGGTTTTTGACCAAAGCCACTTCCTGGAACAGTGACAATGCCTGTCTCTTCAAGAAGTTCAAATGCATACAATCCATCAGGTGACAATTTTTTTTTTAGTGCTCCTTTTATTGCATTTTCTGGCATGTCAATCTGTTGAAGTTAACACTATAAATGATTTTCATATTACATGTAATTGTCATACCAAAATAATGAGTATTTCTTAAAATTTCACAAAGTAATGTAAAAATAAAAATTGTTATACTATTAATTTTATATGAAATGTAATTAAATTAAACAAAATAGTCTGTTTTTTTTTGCAAAAAAAAAGCACATGAGTTTTTTGACAAACTACTACAAAAACTTCATAAACGTTTTTGAGGAAGCACAAGCTAAAGATTTGTTCAAAGTGGCTGAAATAAGTGAAACCTATTTACTGAATTTTGAAACTTTAGGGTAATGAATTTGAAAAATCTTACAGGCTAAAAAACTATTTCAGTAAGTCAATAAAGTATTCAGACTCCAACTGTCAAATTTTTTGTTTAAAAACAAGCTAAATACCAACAATTATTGTAAATACAAACAATTATTGGATTTCCTTAAATCAAGCTGAAGAAAATTATAATTTGAATATTACAAACTACTCAAGAGGATATTGTTTGTAAATAATACTACTCAAGAGGATATTGTTTGTAAATAATATTTGTAAGATAAGATTATTTCATTTTAATACTTCATTTTACTTCATTTATGTAGATATAGTGTAAAACTAATATCTACTTTTATATAAAAAAAATAGTATTATAAAAACAATATATAAAAAACTAATGTGTGAATGTGTGTGTGTGTGTTTAGGGGTGTGTTTAAACATTATTTTTAAATGGATTTCTCCATTCAGTGATGACATGATATTTCTGAAAGTTTTTCTAATATGTTGAAACAATTCAAAATTAAAAACATATATACACCAAATATTCTTAAAAGATGAAAAATGAATTACGTCAAAATTAAAGAAATATATGTAAAAGCTATATTAAATGTAAAAAAATATATCAGTAAGATTCTTGACGAAGTTTTTTTAAGCAAAAATATTTTTAAGCAAATCACTAACCTTAACAAATGCATACAGAGCTCCTTGAACAGGATTCACCTTTAATCCATCTATTTTATTAATTTTATCAGCAACAAGTGTAGCTTTATTGGCAAGTCCATTTAAGATGCAGCACTTTTCTCTAATAAATTCTTCATAACTCTCATCACCCTCTTCTGGCGGTTTGCATAATACGCTTAAAGCAGCCTGTTAAACAGCAGTAAATAAATAAATTACAAAGAGCATTATTCCTAATATTAGTGAATTCCAAGCAAAAATATTTTACAATAAATAATTACAATTGAAATTTATTATAATCATATTAACCAAATTATTCATTTTGTCTTTCAATTTAACACTCGCAAAGAAGTATTTTTTTAAATTTACTGTTACTGATATATTAGTTATTTTACTCAATTTATGTATTTTTAGAAAACATATCAGACCTCTCGTGTCTTCTTAAAAGTTCGGTATCCTACAAGAGTCGACATTTCGAACCGTATTCTGTTTTAAGCACACCGTATAAGAAATCTTACATCAACGTTTTGTTCAAATATAGAATCGTCAGGTCGACGTATATGGTTTATTGAGGTGAATTTTATGTTTAGCTATCTCAACACCCACCAAGTCTTCTTTGTACAAGATTGCTTTACAGACATTTTCTCGCACTGTGCTGCTTTATAGATAACGCGATCTTTATATGCTGGTTTAGCTACGAGTTTAGACATTCGTTTAGAATCGTACACCGGCTGAAACTTCATACGATTCCGAACGTTTTCCATCGTCTTACCGAACACAGAGTTGTTCATTAGCGTGTAAAAGTCTTTTTCGAAATCATTCTTTGCATTTGGTTTCACAGTTGTGTTCATTTTGATATAAGGTTTAACCATGCGCTTGGGTAAATTCGTTCCTGATCGCAAGTGTTAACTTAAAGTAATGACAGACTTAATGATTTTTACGTGACTGTGTGGTCAGCAAATTTTTACAGCTGGAACAGGCGGGTTTCTCGTTTACCGGTAAAAACGGAAAGTCGTTGCGTAAATCGTGCACATTATTCGGATAGTCATCGTCAACTTCGGAGATACAGCCAGTCACCGTAGCTAATTCATAATTCCGTTAAAGATGTTTTGATGGTCTTTTTCATCAATCCACTTAAAATTTGTAAGACAGCGATACATGCCCAGCCGTAGAGGTTGTGTATTTGCATGGTTTATTCGGATCATAGCTTTAGAGTAGTGGATTATTGCTTACATCATGTTTCCGAACGCAAGTGGTATCCATCTCTGATGCCTGACGGTTGAAGCTCTATCAGCGTTTTGTAATGCATCGAATGAAATGATAATCCGGGTGCGAACACGTAGTGTACAGAGTCGAAATTGTAAATTTTCAAACAACGCAGGCGAGTTTTCAAACAAAGCAAGCAAAGGTTTTCAAACATGTCAGCAAGTAACAAGACATCACATTTCAAGTACTTATCACTGACGCGCCCAATCTTTCACAGCCAAAGTGATTCCAAACACCTAACGCATGCGTATAATCACCGTCGGTAACATGCGCATCAGTCAGTTTGCTGTAAAATTTATCTTTAGAGGGTAATGTCGTTTCACCGAGCTTATCCCATGAGTCGAGTAATCATAGGGATAAACTCCTTATCTGGTGACCAGCGACATGTCTTGCGCGTAAAAGAACTTTACGAGACAAGTTTATCTAATCTGGATTAAAAAGTGTCAACATGTCGACACTTTTCAATTCGACAATTGACAGTGTCGACATATTTTACTTTCATGTTATCGGCGATAGTTTACAATTTTTATGAATTTTTCGGTCGACTTTGCAATAACATCAATCTTTCTAGCGTCGTAATCGAGTTCCGTGACGATGGAGTGTGAATCTTAGCCGGCGAGGTTGTGAATAAATATCCGGATAGTGGTCTGTTTTCTCCTACGCAGGTTGCAACCGCCACAAAGTGCAGCTATGTACTTTCTGGAGAAGTGGCAGCAGTCTGTAAACCTTTTTATTTTTCTTTCCGAATTTCTTGTTACACAAGTTGCACCAATTTGTCTTTCAGAAGCTCTTTCCTGTTCTGGAGTCATATATTCGGATCGCTTTTACACATTCAAAGTTTTCTTTTCCATTCTTGGACGGACAATTTTGTTTCTTTTTGCAATGTTTTCATCGCATTAGCCACTTTCTTCGCTACTATTGCAACTTAAGTAAATTTTTTAGTAAATTCTTTTGCAGCATTGGGTCCTCTGTATAATAACGACTCTTGAAGAACGCGTTTGATTTCATCATCATGAACGAAATCATGACAAACAAGTATAACCCACAGCTCGTGGGCTCGTGATATTTTTCGGCGTATATGTTACTTGAGGTGAGTGGTACGCAATTGCCTAGTATACTCTCGAAATCTGTATACCCGACAATCTGAACCGGGTGCAAAATGTTCTGATAGTTTTTGAACTTTAACACAGGCTGGTGGCTGTATTTGTCAGTTCTTGGTATGAAAGAGCGGGCCAGTTCATTGTCAGTACAGCACAACGTAAATGATCTTTCATTCTCTCGCATTCATTCACCAGTTTCATGCTATAACTTAAAACAAAGCTTGCATGCAATAATTTTGCAATGGTGCTGTGTCAACTGCGATCTGATCAGCCGCGAAAAATTGGATATGTAGCAGTAGTGACTGGTGGTTTCATTTTTTATAAACAGTAATCGAAATTGTTCAATTTGTCAACGTCGCAGATTTTTATCGGTTAGACCTGGTTGTTCGCCTTCGGAACGTCTAAGTTCACAGAAATGTCGTTGACTTCTTCAAATTTATCGATTTGGCCGACTCAACCGGGAATTTTATCATGCTGAAATCGTATTTGTCGAGAAGTACCTCAAGGATAATCTTTAACATGCTTGGATAAGATAGCCCATTTAAAGCATTAAATAATCATTCTTGTATTTAACGTTGATGACAGCGTGATTTTTTATAATGACCGGGGCAGTTTATAAATGTCGAATCGCGTAACGTAAAGAATTTGTTTTCGCGTACAAACAAACCGTCGATAGACAGTAGTGTTTCCATCCGCTTTCTTTGGTTTGGAAATCAGTCTTTTTAACAATTTTTTTCGAAAGCTTTATCTAAAAGCTTGTCCAGTTTTTTGTGACTGTGTACAGAGTTATCTGCTCAGTTTTAAAGTTGAATCTTCCGTTTCGTAATCGAAACTATACCTTTCATGTTTACATTCTATTATAGTAACAAGTTGAACTTTAGAGAATTTTCGTTGTCCAACTGCTCGACTAACAGATTTAGGATGGCTTGTTTTAACAAGTAGAAAAACCAGCGAATATCTTTGTTTCCATCATCCTTGTTGTTACAATAGTAACGTCGCTACGTTCTTACGAAACGCATTTTCAACTAAGGTAAACCGCAACGGTTCGCATATTTCCAGTCTTGGACGTTTAGTTTTGGTCTCTGTCAAACCCGTACTTGGTTTCGGCAGCCATACTCGTTTACAGTTGGCATTAATTCGGATCAATAAGCCGTCAACACTAACAGATGACTGATATCCACCACCTTTGTAGAATGAGAAATTAATTGTAAGAAAGAAAAGAGCTTTTTCGATTGCCTCTTCTATTTCACCCGTACCGTTTGCCCTGATATCACCGCTGCAGATTACTACATCGTCTTTATTCCTTCTTACATTTGTCTTCCCTACAAATCCTTCACATTACAGTACAATACTGAAGATTATCGAGCCGTCTTTTTAATTGAATTTAAAGCAGATTTTTTATATCTTCCCTGATGTTGATCAGAAATTCCTTATCGTTTGCTTTTTCATCGGGAACGTTTTTGTGCTGATATGTTTCTGCGTTGGATCCTTATGAGGTATTAACTGGGTAACTGTACAATTGCAAATCGCATAGCCCTAACCGAATCTGTTTCGGTAGTTGGCGTTTAAAATTCGTACGCGTTTGAATTAATAATTTTACCAAACCGCAAACGCAACCTACTATAACAACCGACTAGAGCTAAATGATCACACGCTATTTTTTCTATGAGCAAGTGAAATAGTATTATATACGGGTGTTAACAAAGAAATACTGGAATAACAAAGAAAATTGCTTCCTATTATTATACTAAACGGCAGTTAAAATATAAACGCTAACAAGTGATATATATATAGCGTATATAGTTGCTACTACACTGTACAGTTTAATCGGACCCTAATTTTCGGACGAAAATCGCCAATATCTCGAAAACGATCGGTCCTAGCGCACTGAAAAATTTTTTTCGCCCTTCTCAATTATTTCCCATCCGTTCCCATTGGTACCAGTCGTATGGTAATATTTTCTACCGTTCGGAAATTGGGGAGGGATTGCGATGGGATGGTACCGTAATATCTCGACAACCGCTTATCCGATTTTCACGATTCAAACGGCGTACGTATCAGCAGATTGAGCGGTAACTGTTTAAGGCACCGGGAACACTCGATCAACCGGATCTTGTTTATCCGAAAATTAAATCCTTTAGCCTCTTGTTTGGTTGCACTCACCAACCTTAAAACGTACCGGTCCGATCTTTCGCTAAATATGTACACAATATAGCGGCAAACGTACCCCCGTCGCAATTTATTTACCACTTACCATAAAGCGCTACTGTGACATTTTGTCACAGTACCGCGCACATTTGCCGCGGTATGTGTGTATTTGTCAAGGTACTATGACAAATAAATTTCTCCAGTCCCTGCCGGTAAATGTATACGCGGTCACATCGGCTGGAATTCCATGTGATGAAAGGTATCTTACATTAGTTGCAATTTACCACCCGCCACAAAGCGGTTCACTTCAATCTTTCACTTTTATCGCGGTGCCAATGACGTATTAGTGTGGCGACATCGCTGACGACATAGGTGACGTCATTGTAGGTTAGTTGTGACATCACATGACCTTCGGTAAATAAAACAATGTTTATTTAATTTTTGGCGGGGTCAAAGGTAGGGTTGCGCCAGAAGGAACATACCGTACTATCTCCTATCACAAACATAAATACTGTATTAATGTTTTTTTTGCGATAAACATTTAAAAAAAACAATAATAAACATAAATAAAATATAAAAGAGCATATTTAGTGCAAAAACAAAAAATACAGTCTGCCTTCACTTAAATCTTTTAGTTTCAGTGCATAAAAAATTTTGAAGTTGATGGTCCTGATTCTTCCAAATTTCAACTCACAAGCTTACAAAAATTTGATATTTTTCTCTGTTTTGCTCTACTATAGTATATTTTAATAACTTCTTGATGAATCTCTTTGATAATCAGAAATATATTTTTTCAAATTCAGCAAAAACATCAATAAAACACTAATGATTGTATTAAGATTTTCTCACACATAAAACTACATTAATAACAAAAACATAAGTAGCGACAAAGAAATTTCATTAATTTTCTTATCTTGATTGATTTTCCATTATAACCAAAGTATAACACAAAGTCAACATACAGTGACACTGGTATTTTCAAAGTAGTTACGGTTGTACCCACTTTTACCAACCCTACAAAGTATTAAAATCATATTTTACTAACAGCATCTCAAACTGAAGATAATTTTCAGTTTTCTAAACATTATCTTCATTGTCATCTTCATCACCACTGCTGTCTTCACTTCTTTCTCATTTTGCCTGTATTGATGATCTCGTCTTCAGTATAAAGTTATAGTTAACAACATTATCTTAAACACCCAACCGTTCTTTGTCTTCAATGTTTGTTAACTCCAAAAGCATTTTTATAATCATCTTCTAAACCTTACTGTTTAATCTCTGGCTCTATTATATAAAATCTTATTCCACGTGTTGCTTAAAGTAGATAATTTTGTCTTATTGCAGCTGTTTGCCCAGTTATATAGAGCACTTTTAATAATTTTTTTAAAGTCTGATCACCCCTATTGTCCAGTTCATCGTCATTATAAAATACCATCCATTCTTCTAGTTGTTTATGTCTGTAAAAATGCTTGCAGCTGAGAATCTCTCCCCGATTCATCAGTTAGATGAGGGAAGTTGGATTGGAAGATACAGTATTTTGATTTTTCTATCTTTACTAGTCAGAGAACTCTCAGTGGATTAAGCTAGAGCATTGTCTAATATAAGCAATCCTTTAATATCTATCCTCTTCTTTAATTTTTAAGGCCTATAGTTGAAATTTTCTGATCTCTGGAACAAATCTATTAAAAAACCAATCTGAGAAGATTTTCTGAGTAAATCATGCAGTTTCATTTGCTCAAAAATTAACTGGAGAATTGATTGTCCATAATATTCTTAATTTCTCTTGGGTTATTAGACTTTCCAACAACTATGGATTTGAGACTGAAATCAAGCTACATTTACACAAAACAGAGCAGAAATTCTTTCTTTATTTACCGTTCAACCTGGCATGAAACTTTGAATTCTGAAGGCTTGTGTGTTCTAAGAAATTGATCTCCCTAATAAATCTGTTTCATAAATTATAAATTTGAGGAGAATATAAATTTAATTTTTCACAAAATGTTTCAAACTTACTACAAATATTTTCTAGTTCAAACTGGAATGCCACTGTCAAAATTAAAAAAAAATCCATCCTATACTAGCTTTACAATCCATTAACTTTTAGATTCGATTTTACTTAAAATTTTCTATTTTTCTTCCAAAGTTAGAGTTTTGTATTTTCCTCGAACATCATATTAAATATTACAAAATAAAGATTACTACTGTACTATAACGTCACTACTACACTATATAACGATAAAAGAAAAAATGCTTTTCAAGAAATATATATTTAAAGTCATTGAATAGTAGAGTGTAACGCTATATACAAACAATTAAAATCATTTTTCATGTGCAACAAATAAAACTTAGTACTGTGTACAGTACTAACATTATACAACATTTACAAGGCACATGCCCAGTAAAAACAACCCATGACATTACCAAAATAAAAGTCTAAACTAAAAAATAACTGACCTAGGGGAGGTTGATGGTAAGTCGCATTTAACATTCCAATGCAAGTCTAGCCAACATAACTCATGAAATACTCCCTAAAAATAATATTGTTATTTTTTTTTAATAAGTCTGAATTATCACTAAGCCTGAATTAGAGAGCCTAAATTATAGATTTTTCACTGAATATCTCTTAGTTATCACCAACTATGCTCTTTCTTGTATTAATGAATAATCTTTTTTGTTAAAAATTATTTGAAGAAAAATGAGGAATTATGGGAAATTATGGATAAAGATACTATTGGTTTTTTACCAATTTTCCCAGTAATCCAATTTCAGCATTCCAATAACTTCAGAGATCATATAAAAAATTGGTGTTTAGCTGGGAGTGCAGATGTTTAATTAAAAATCCTTCCCCCAGTCTGATTATTTTTATAGTGTATTCAGAAAGCTTTATTAAAAAAATATTTATAGTACTTAGAAGCATATCCTTAATTAGAATTAATACTGGAAATCTCTTTTGTAGATTCATATATCTCATATGCATTAGTTGGAGGTAAGACATGAATAACACTTTTTTTTTATACATTGAAAAATAAAATAATTATTTTGTAATTGTATAATGATTTATTAATATTTTTGAATCTACAGTAAAAAGAATCTTCAATCATTAATAATTTTACCTACATTAATTTTGGATTTCTATTATTACATTAACATTTATTCAAAATTTCTCACCTTCAAAAACCTCATTTGCTGTAGGTCATGAAGCAAACAACAAAATAACACTGTCAGCTGTGAATAAAATTTTCCTTTCAACTGAATTTGTGGAGTTAGTGGTCTAACAGCATTTATTAGGACTACAGCTAAAACTGAATGACATCTTAAGACTCTCAGACATTTACATTTTTCATTTGATATGCCATGCCAGACAAAATGGAAAATGACAACTGAAAAATAAGAATGCCTGATATAGCATTCAAAGTTAAGCCTTAACTTTGGGATAAGGCTTAAATTCTACCTTTATTTGATGATCGACCTATTAGTATGGTCTCTATTTACACTCTTTTAAGTAAATTAAAAGTAATTATTTTTAATTTGGAAGTTCATTTGCCCAGCCAGATCAACTATGTTACTGAATTATGAACTGATTATATTGCTATTCAATGTAAAACTTAAATTCAGTTAATTTCCTTGTAATTAAGAATTTTCCAGTAGCAGACATCAATCTAAAACACTTAATATAGTACTCTCCTTCTTAATGTATAATATTACAGTTGCTGCTCTGCTTTAAGAAATATTTAAATAGTAATTTAAATAATTCACTAATTTTTATCTTTAGTTACATTAAAAAAAGCAGCCCATTTGCTTATATGAAATTTTACTATAAAATATTATCCTACTCTACCTACCTGACCAACTGTGTTTGAACACAATAAAACAGAAGCACTTTTAACAGCCATCGCTTGTACCTCTTTGTCAATGCAATCCAGTTCAGCACAACCTCCTCTTAAACCACATTCTCCAGTATAACCTACACAAAAAGTATCTGTATAAAAGCTGTATATCATTGCCTTTTTTTAAAATTAATTAAGTAGTTGAAACTTTGATAAATAGAGTGCAGTATTAATGCAGTATTCCACAAAATTTATTTAATGGAAAAGCATACAACTTCTTAAAAATCACTATCTACACTAAATCTAAGAATTGCGTTAAAACAAAACTTACTAATTTGTGAGAGTTTTCCAGCCCTTGAACAAATTTCTGTCTTCGTTTTTAATTACAAATTTAAACTATTTTTATACAATTATTAATGTAAAAATAATAACAGTCAATTTGGAAAGTAAATAAAAGATTGAAGGAAATATTGATATTTTGTTTTAAGGCAAGCTTAAAAAAAGTAAACAGCTATACCCAGTAGAACAGTTTGAAATTTTTATTAATATTGTGCAAATTGGATAAATATTTTTTATAATGCTACTTGCCTTCTTAACAAAAGTCAGTAGTTAGGACTGAAGGGAAAAATTAATATTATAAATTTAGCTTTTTAACTCATTCTTAAATAACCAAAATATATTTTTTTATTACTTATTTGTCAAACAATTTTAGGAAATTAGTCTTCAATAATTTTAACAGTGTCTTCTACAAACTTAACTTTATGTTACAGGAAATACACAATTTAATTAGTTATATTAGTCTTATCAGTTATGTTAAATCAAACATTTTCTTTGGTCTTCTTCCATTTAGTAATCTTTTAAAAGAATTCCATAATTTGTCAAGTGTGTATAATTACAGATAATTATAACATATCCTAAAATAAAATGACATTTCTGGATCAGATGGTAATTTTCTTTTCTCTGATATTACTTAATACAAAAACCTAAGAAAATATTTGATTTAACCTATCTGACATACAGAATTAACCAAGAAGCTTGGTTGTGCATGTGCGTGTGCGCGTGTGTTTGATAAGTTTCTTCTAGGATACTTATTTTTATGCATTTATAAGCCAATCATTAAAATAAAAATAAAAGTAGACTAACAAAAAATATGTATATATATATATATATATATATATATGTCCTATTCTCCTTTCACATTTCAATTCCATATGTAGTTTCAATACCTATATGATGGTGAGTCAAAAAATGTCTATACTTCTCATTCTAGAATTTACTTACATAAAGGTAGGGGTTCAACATTTACATGATTTTACTATGTAGTCACCTCCCTTATCAATGTACTTAGTGCAGCGATCCAAAAGCTTGCATATTTCTTACAAGAAGAAAGTTTCGGTTGGTTGTGAAGTCACATTTGTACCACTAGCTGCATGTCTGTCTGTGAAAAATCTACAACTTTTCAAAGATCCTTGAGCAACCCAAACATATGAAAGCCGAAGAGAGTGAAATCTGGGCTGTAGGGAGGGCATTCCAGTATCTGAAATATCAGCATTAGCAGGTGTACTCATTTGAGTTTTGTTCTGCAGTAAGCTGTTACCCATTGCCCCCAGATTTTATGGAAGCTGAGCAACATTGTGGATAATTAATGAGCAGAATTATGAAGATGCTATCTCATCATCAGTGGTAACTTACCTATTTCCCAGAACCATATCTCAAGCTTGCTGAGTCTGTCATCCATGGTGGAGATTATCTGGCATCCCTCTTCATGTGTCACACTCATCCAGCCACTTTTCAATCTTCTCAATCCACAAAAAAAAAAACACTTTTACAAGATTAAACACTGTCCTCATACAGTGATAGTCTACAATGAATTTCAGCCCCTTTTACTACCTCCAACCAAAGAAATCAGATCACTGTTCAATGAGATTGCAGTCATACAAACTAAGCACAAATGTGCAGAAGGCAGTAATGACATTCTTGGAGTGTTATGGCAAAAGGATACATAATGTTTGACTCGCCTAGTATATAAAATTACATCTACTCTTAATACTTTTTCCTCATTCTAAAATGCGTAGACACATACGCTTACCTTTAGAAACTGATATAAAGGAAATCAACTCTACTTCATTGTATGGTGGACCCATTTCATGTTTTACTTTCTTAAATGAATGAAATTCACTATCTGTATCATAAATATTTTCTTGGTAAACCTAATAAAACAGAATGAAAAGAAAAAATTATTGATAATAATGTTTGGCAATTTAAAAAAGAATTTGATTTTACAGAAATTTTAAAATGATTCAAAATGTTTAAAATGAAAATGATTTGATAAGAGTTTTTTTTAATTTTCTTAATAATTTTTTAAGTCTTATCAGTTAAAATTGGAATATATTAACCACCAAAATCCATCAAAAACTTTAATAGAATTTGCAACATTAAAAACAATTTTGATTTTATCAGGAATTTCAGTAACACTGTACCTAAAAATAAATTAAATCCAATTAATTAAATGAATGATTACTTCTGAAGAAATTTTTATTAGTTGAAATAAAATTTCAAATTTATTCAACTACACAAATAATTTCTTCCACCACCAAGTCATTGCCTTAAAAAAAGCAACATTTGATCATATTTAAGAGTAAACCATGGAAAACATACAGAAAAAACCAACCCATGCAGTTGTAATTCAGCATCTGTTTGGCAAATACAGGTTGCTACTCATTTCAAGATGTGTTGCAAGGTTTTGAATTGTTTTCTCTAATCTACCCTGATCTTCAGGATTTTAAGAAAAATTAAAAAAATATCAATATGTTTAGGTAGAACTCAATGTAAGGCAGTAAACATCTTGAAAAAAGCTGACCTGGATTTTTTTTTTGTTTTATAGGGGTGAATAACCAGACAGGCCATTATGGACAATTCACAATCAGGTGATTGTTACACCATAGATATATTACACAGAAAATGAATAATGAAATCTATGTAATGGAAAAATAATAAAAATGTTAATGTTACAAACAAAAAATGTAATAATTCAAGGTATTAATGGAAAATCCCTGTCTCAAATAAATTTAATCAAGATAATACATAGATTAGATAAGTATAATCTCAATTAGTTTTAAAAAATTTTTTTAAGAATGTTTTATAATAAATAATTAAATTTATAATGTTTTATATGTACATATATATGCAAATGTAATTATATATAAAAACAAATTTCATTTGTTTTTCTTTAAAAACTTTTTTTCCAACTAAGTGCCAAAGATAATATGCATATGCACATTATACCTTTAGTTAGATAATTACAAACAAAAACCAGCCATAAGAACACCAAAATTAATAGTAAAGTCAATGCAGATTTACTAATTTGCACAAAGTGTTTTCAAATCCATGGGTTTATTATTCGTGGTATTATTATGGGCTTTATTAAGTTATAAAAATACTACCTCATGCAATAAATTTCCTTCATTATTTGTTAAAACTGACAGTTTCATACAACTGTTGGGGCAGTTACAACTGGTTAAAACTAAAACCTTACCAATCTCACAAGCAGGCAGTTGAAATATTATCTTTTGATAAGAATGCACAGGGAAAAAATTGTAGGTCCTTACTTCAAAATACAGTATCAGAAGTCCCATAGAAGTGTTCTCAGTCCCACACTTTTCTGTTTATTAATCATCTGCCTGAAAATCTTGATTTACAGGCAGATGTAAACTACCTGGTTATCTTTATCTGAAGATAATTTAAAAGGAACTGAAAATTTATGTTTTCTATACAAAAAAAAAATTTCACCGGATTGTAAACTAAGTGTGGATATAAAACCATTACTCTGTGGTTCTCAAATATATGCAACATCAATAAATCCATGGATAGAGTTTTCATATTGAAGATAACTATAGTATTTCTGTTATATAGTAAAAGAACTATAATAAGAGAACATCAAAATAAACATGAGTACTTTGATTTTGTCAAAAGTAAATAAAGTATATAATTTAAATAATTACTGTTATTTACTCATGTACAACAAGATTATAATCATAGAAGTTATTAAACCCTAAATATTAAATTACCCTTATTTCTAAATATATTTATTACTTTGCATATTGATAATTATCAATAAAGGTTATAGTTTCTTTTCTCTGAATTGAAATTTACTAACACCTAAAATAGGCAATATTATTTATAACTCAATTAGCAAAGAATTGAAAACAAAAAGAGTATCCCCCTGTTTGTGTGTGTGTGTGTGTGTGTGTGTGTGTGTGTGTGTGTGTGTGTGTGTGTGTGTGTGTGTGTGTGTGTGTGTGTGTGTGTGTGTGTGTGTGTGTGTGTGTGTGTGTGTGTGTGTGTGTGTGTGTGTGTGTGTGTGTGTGTGTGTGTGTGTGTGTGTGTGTGTGTGTGTGTGTGTATGTGTTTCTACTGGAATGTAGAGAAGATTCTTCAAAGGAATCAAAAATGTTCTTATTTCTTATTTTTATTTCTTTTTTATGTTAAATTACATATTAATTAATCTGGTTGATTTATTTATATAATAATTATTTATATCTTTAATGTGGTTGAAAAAATAAATTGTTTAATTTATGAAACCCTACTAAATGGTTAAAATAGCTATCTTTGATAAGTACATCGCTTTTTGTGAAAACTATCCGTTGTAAAAACTTAAGATTAAATAAACTGAAAAATAATACTGCATGTAAAAAATTTATTAAAAAATGCCACGTAGATAATTACTAAAATTATAAATTATTAATTACTATATTAATTATTTGTAAGGTTACAAGGGAAGATTTTGGAGTAGTTATATAATTAATCGTTTTTAATTGTGATGAAATGAATCTGAGAAAAATTTCCAAAATCCATTTATTAAATTTGTGTACTTACTATTGCAAAACATCTATTTATTTCTATTGCTGAAGAAAATTACAATTTAAATAAGTTAATTATTTGTCCAGTTTAATATTTTTTACTGAAAATTGTAGAATAACTAACTGTTTTTAGATTTGACGTATGTTTTATGTATATATTTGTTTCATACATAAATTTCTGTCCAGAAATAAATATTGTACATAAAGATAACTATAAAGATCATATTATATTTTAGGATAAATAAAAAAACAGTCCAGTTTTTCCATTAAATGATTTTCACTTTTGAAAATTGTTAAGTTCAATTTTAACTACTTATACTAACCATGTTAATTGAACATTTTGGAAGTAGGAGGATTAGATTGTGGCTGGGTCTACAGTACATGTAAAGTCAGTTATTTTTACACGGATTTGAATACTAGATCATGGATACCGGTGTTCTTTGGTGGTTGGGCTTCAATTAACCACACATCTCAGGAATGGTCGCTCAGAGTGTTCAAGACTACACACTTTATTTACCACTCATACATATCATCCTCATTCATCCTCTGAAGTATTATCTGAAAGGTAATTACCGGAAGCTAAACAGGAAAAAGAAAGAGTCTACAGTACATATGACTAGAATATGAAATATTTCTAAAAATTCTAATATATTCATTTTTCATTTCAATTTTGAATATTATTTTTATAAATTGATTTAACCCAACTGTCTTCAGAAATCAAACACTATTTGACCTAATTTTCTTCTAATCAGAGATGAAAAATGTACTACTCACTCTGAAAAACAAAATAGAACTTTAGGGCCAATATTAATGAATTATACAAGTAGATTTTGTCAGGTTGATGTTTAAATAAACAACTGCCCGTCTAAGAAAAGTATTACTTAGAATAAAAATATTTATCCATCAAATACTTTTTCTTATGAAAGAAAAAGATTTTCAAATAAATAAAATAAAGATTAGTTAGTACCTGTACAACAGAAGTAACAAGAAAATTCTCAAGTATAATTGCAAAGTGAAATTAAATCACAGTATAGAAACAAATTGTATTGGGAAATCCAACTTAATGAAGCAGTGAGAAAAAAAATCATCTAACTTCAACTTAACTTTTTCTTAACAGCATAATAATTTGGCAATACATAATGCTAGATATTATGGACTGGACACTGTTTTCAGTTTGGATCAAGGTTTGTTGTTGGATTTCTTAAAGTACGATAATTACAGTATTATAATCAGTCCAAATATCAAGACAATCTTATTTAATACTGCAGTATATTAGTAAGAAAGTTAATTGGAATAGAAATATCATGGTTTTAACAATACACTAATGAAATATTCAGATGACTGTGAATGCAAGGTTGTTACCGGTTATCCTCACAGTAAATTGGCCGCAGTGCATAAAGCAGAAGTATTTGATTACACAAAATAGTGCAAATAGCTGCAATGTTCTCCTTATGTTAGCAACAAGTACTTCATTGCCAATGCGTGAAAGCTGTGGCATTAATTCCTAACCTAAAGTGAAACATTTATTCTTTTCTTAATTTATGGTAAACACCACCAAACACTAGAAATCAAATTTAAAACAAAGATAAAATTGTACATTTGAAACCCAACCTGTAAATCACAGCAGTCATACTGAAGATTGACACAAATTCATTCATTACAAGATGTTAATACTAATGAATAGTTGCATGAAATTATGTGTATGAGCAATTACGTAAAGCACCACCATTTTCATGAAAAAATGTATAGCAAAACAATGTGATAAATTAAGAATAAATAACATTATATATACCTCATCAGCAAATATAACAAGCTTCTCTCTACTTGCAAATTTTATAACATCTTCAATATTCTTTCTTGTAAGAACTTGACCTACAACATAAAGTTTAAATTGTTTTAAAATACATTTTATCCAGCCCATACTAACTAGCATAATATATTACAAAACATGTTTTACCTATGAAAAGTTAAATAAATAAACTTTTAAATATATTTAAAATCAATTTTTTTTCTTTTTTTTTAATAAAATGGTCATGCACAAAACATAGCATTTTGTTCATTTTTTAATTTAAAAGTTTTTAATTTTCAATTTTCTCAATTTTCACCACATTGGTAATTAGCCCCTAACAATCCAAGAAAAATCCTTAATTCACATAAAACTATATCTAAACTCCAGCTTGATTTCTTCCCACCAGAGTGAAGTATTCCCTCCATTTAATAATTTACTAATAAAGAGTGTTAATAGAGTTTATGACATTCCAAAATTCTTTAAATATCTCAACCAGGCTTTCTTAACAGCAGCTGCATGCTTCATGTAATGAAGGATGTCCCGTTGCTTGTTACATTTATATAATCCCGGCCAGGATGTGTTTTAACTAAGCTTCAACTACAGAATAATGGTCAGAGGCAGTATCAAGAAGCAGTAAAAAACAATCATATAAAGTCAGTAAAAAGACAACTCACATTTTTTTGGTTAAATAGTTTGGCTAGACATCAAATTATCAACCTTCTACTTTGGAAAGCCAGTACTAACTTTCAATCTCTTTAGTGGTAATTATGAAATGGATATTATTTTATCTAAATGTAAAAACACAAAAGGTACAGTAATTTCCTGACTCCAAATATGTGTGTGCGTGTGCGCGTGTACAACCTTAAAGCACGCAGAACAGTATCTTCTTTGTCATCCTGTTAACAATGAATGAATTAGTACAGCTATTGCAATGCTGGTTTCTGTGGCATGAGTGGTAGCATCATGTGGAGGTTTGAATCTCGGTCAGGCATGGCATTTTACAAAAATTGTGTCATTTATCTCATCCACTGAAGTAATATATAATGGTGGTTCCAGAGGTTAAAAAAAATTATTACAGCTATTGTAAATAAGGATAATCAAGGCGCTGGTATGGGAAAAATAGCAGGTCAAAAAAGATTTCAGATTTTTCAGCTCAAAGAAAATTTCACATGGCTTTTTAAGAGAAGTCATACAAATAGCGTAGAAGAGCATTAAGCATTGATCTCTTATACACAGTGTTTCTAAAATGGTGGGTTGGCTATAATTTTTTGGGTTCTACTTGTAAAACTAAAGAAAAATATGCTTATTAAAGTGGTCATTTCCCCTTCATTCCCCCCTGTCCACTATTTTGTTATTTTTATATTTTATTCTGTTATTTTATACATCTCAAGTTTGGTTAGAAGAATCACAATAATGTTTGATAAGTGTCTTGGTAATATAAGTTTTAAAATTAGCAAAAAATCAGGACTTAATACCTGTGCAAATTACAAAATGGCAGCCATGGTTTTTTTTAATGTTATTTCCATAAATATTAGTGTTATCAAAATGTATGTTTTGCTGAAATATTAAGCCTTTTATTTTTAACAAAATGACATTTTATTTTTTTAAATCTGTTAACAAATAGCCGAATTATGCCAAAAAACTGATGTAATTTTGTGTCTGTTTTCATGTTCTCCAGCTTATGTTCAATTCGATTAAATATTAATAGTTTTTATTTATTGTTAATTTTAGTATTGTAAATAGGTATCAAATTAAGTAATAATCTTCCAATGGCCTATCAATTTTTCATGGAAAGTTTCATGCTGGATATCTGATACCAAGTAACTGAAATGTGCTGGAGCTCCATCATTGTGAAACCACATATTTCCTCTTAATTGTAGAGGTAGGTCTTCCAACAAATGTGAGATTTTCAGTCAAATTAGTAACAATTTTCTGGATTTAAACACTTTGCTAGCATAACAGATTCCAAAAGATAGCCATTAAAAATGACTGCTCATATGTTCAGGGAAAACCTTTGTTCATGGATACTTTGGAAGATACCATTGAGGATTTTCATCGCTCCAGATATGCTGGTTGTGATAGTTTTGAACACTATTCCTATTTAAAGAAGCATCTATGAAGAGAATCCTTGCCGAAAATAAAGTGTCTTGAATTAATGTTCTTGGAAACCAGTAACAGAAAATCAATATATGCGGAAAAAATCATCGGCAACCAGCCCATGTACGCGCTGCAAGTGTTAAGAGTAAATACAGTTGTTACCAATAAAAATCTGCCGCACGTGGCAGATAAAATCTGTCATGTGGCCAACACCTTCTTGTACTGCCAGAGAACATGTACTTTTATCAGGGGATTCTTCCACACGTCTATTAAGAAACCTGTTTTCATTCAGTCTTTTGGCTTCTGCCTTGTTTCTTTTGCTAAACTATACATTAAATGCATATCATATTTCCACAAATATACAAACTTCATGATGATAAACAAAAAAACTTAAATGACACCGAATGTTAAACTCTCAAGTAAACAATGAGTTTAAATTACTTTAAATCATATGGTTTTATTTTTAAATAATGTGTATTGCATTTTTCATTGTTAATATGATCAACTGTAATAGTCGCTGTGTAAAATTATTCAAAAGTGAAAAATTAATATCAATTGTTTTATTATTACTTAATATTAAATTTTATTGTAGAAACTTTTACTTAATTTGATACTAATTTACAATAATAGAATTAACAATAAATAGAAACATTATTTAATCTAATTACATCAGTTTTCTGGCATAATTCGGCTATTTGTTAATAGATTTTTTTTTTAAATGTCATTTTGTTCAAAATAAAAGGCTTAATATTTCAGCAAAACATACATTTTGATAAAACTAATATTTATGAAAATATAACATTGAAAAATAAACATGGCCGCAATTTTGTAATTTGCACAGGTATTAAGTCCTGATTTTTTGCTAATTTTAAAACTTTATTGCCAAGACACTTATCAAATATTATTGCGAATACTCTATCCGAACTTGAGATGAAAATTTTTATATAAAATAAATTGGCGGGCAGGAGGAGAACAAAGGAGAAATTGCCATTTTTCCTAATCATATTTTTTGTTTAGTTTTACAAGTAGAATCAGAAAAACTGTAACCCGCTCACCATTTTAGAAACACTTAGTATAACTGGATAGAGGATCTCGTGCATTGTAATTTGTGAAAACTAGCGCCACTAAATGTGTGGCTAGAACTAAAAGTGAAACTGCGCATGCGCAGAGGTAGTAATAGGAGATAAAACCACGTTTTAAAGCGATGCAGTAGTTTCTGATTCTGTATTTTGAACACTGGTCTCTATTTAAATTTTCTACAACTATTTAAGGAGAAATATACAGATTCCGTAAATTTCTCCTTGAGTTGCAAAAATGACAGTTCTTTTGTTTCTCTTTTGGTTTAGTAATATAAACATACCTACAATCACGATTATTGCCGCGCAAACGTACAATGGTTTCATTTAGTTCCCAGCCACTTATTCTGCGGCGATGAAGTATGCTTCAATATTTAACACTTTTATTTTGTGCCATAAGGATCCTCTATTCAGTTATGTAGAGATCAGTGGCATTAAGTCAGTCTGGAGCAATTTAGTTATGAATGACGGAAGATGGCACTCGTGATAAAAACACGTGAGCTGACATTGAGACGGAATCTTTTCCTTTTGTACAGAGCTCTTGTAAATGCAAATGGGCTGCCGTCGTACAAGTACTTCACAGAATCACTTCTTTCAGGAACCAAACTTCACTTTTTTGGATTATTTTTTGTTTAATTTGTGAACATTAAAAGCAAAGGAAGTTGCGTGAAATTGACGATCTCGCTTTGAGCATAAGACATATCTACCAACTACTGTTTATCATCAAAGAATGAGCATGTTTAAATTTGCATAAAGACATTGAAAAATACTTTATAGAGTATCACCAAACCGAGAAAAAAGATTATTGAAAAGATATTGAGAAAAAAAGAAGGGGGAGGTATTTTATTCAATTCATAGGGGCAAAAATCTACGATCCCATTCCCATAAAATTAAATACACTGAATATGGCAGACAGCTCTGAGGCACACATTTCATCGTTTCCCAATGAAGAAAGCTCATGGCACAAATCTTCGAAACAATATTTGAATTCGGATCTTAATATCCAGAGGATGTATCGCGTGCCTTTATGAAGCCTACCTAGAATCAAACATTAACCAGCGATTTTATCTAATAGTTTTTAGAAAATCATTTCCAAAATTTCCTTCAAATCGCCTACGAACTGCTTCTTGGATTAGTATTTTGAGGGATTATCTGCCAGACATAAAAATAAGTACATCGTTCAGTGAAATGGAATCATAGAGGGAGGGAGGGAGGGAAAAAATGCAAATCCATCAAAGGCATTTCTGAAATTCACGCTCTCCCATCACTTTGAAGATCAATCATTAGCGATCCCAAAAAAAAAATCTTGTCTGTGCTGGAATTCATGGATCCAAACTACCATTAATTTTATAGTAACCTAATTTTTTCAAGAAATTTTCTTTATAAAAATGTTTTTTTTTTTTTAAATATAAGATTTAAACATATTTTGTGAAATTAATGTGGATGTTCTGCAACTTGAAAATCATACTTTTTTTAGTAGCATCAAAATTGTTCTTTCATTCCACTGTAAAATCGGCTTACTTTTCATGTGTTAGCGACTCAATTTATAAAACATAAGGTAAAACTGAAGGTACAATAAGTTTAAAATGAAACTGTAAAAGATTTTGTTTTTACTACTTTTTTAATATTACATATATGACAATCAATACTAATTAATTTACCTTGTTAATAGAATAAAAAGATTTTAAGATGTTTGAAAAGTTAGTTTATATCTCTTATAAATTAAGAACAATAACACACCTGTTGGATTTCCAGGATTAATGACTACAATAGCTCTTGGTGTGCAGTAACATTTAGATTCCTCTAAGTGCTTTTTGAGCTGTTTTATATTTAATCCCCAATTTTTTTCTTCATCTAAGTAATAACCTGCCTGAAAAAATGTATCTTCTAAAATAGAACATTACAAATATAAATAAGATAAAATGTTTAAGAATATAATAACATTTAATTAACAATATTTTTAATATTTACTTAAATATATCATGATTTTTAATTATCATAAAGAAATATACTTTTTCTGATTAACAAGTACTATTTTAAACATTTTTTAACATTATATGTAAACTATATTTTATAGAATTAAAATTTTATGTTTTACTCTGCAACTGAGCATTTTTTAACATTTAAAAAGATTGATAACTTAAATGAAACGATTGAAGAAGATTGAGAAACTAGAAAAGTTTCCATTAGGTAATTGCATGTTACTGATTTAAATTAGGTTAAAACCTCAACCATCGATGAATTGATAAGAGGTATAATTGAAATTATACCTCTTTTAATTATAATCGTAATAAACTTTTTCAATACTTTATTAATATGATACATAAAATGTACACATGTAATGTACGTAACTTGTCAAATATGCTAAACAATTAACTAGGAAATTGTTTCTGAGATATTAACTCTTTCTATAATTGCATAAAAAACTGTAGGAGAATAATATTTTAGTTAAGATGATTATGACTATGAACATTATGACTAAAAAAATGTACATAACTTTGTTAATGAAAATACTAAGAAAACTGACATTTGTTTGGCCTTTATAATAATTCAAAACAAGTTATTCTGTATCAGTATAGAGAAATATATTCATTAACACATATTTATTACTTTTGAAAAAAAAGGTTTGAAAGTACTAAACATTCATAGATTGATAAAGATCCATATTTCCAATTCAAATACAGCCAATAAATTGTTCATGAAATCTTTGGAATTCCTGCATTACTTTTAAACTGTGTAATAAAACAATTTTAAGATCATGGTAATATTTCCACCAGCTGAAATTGCCTTCAATATTTTAAGCAGTATCTTTTTAACTGAGTTTCTATTCTTCCCTGGATCAGGCCTAACTATATTTCATTTTTCTTTAATCATATAACAAAACTTTGTTAACAACTTTATCAAGATCTTTGTTGGTATTACAAATTTTTCTTCAGATTCAACTAATACTAATTTTAATGACATTCAGTTTCTAAATAACATGTGCAAAACCCAATAAATGACTTCGTTAATTTTTTTTAAGGATGTGCATTATTTAAGGAAATACATCTGTATGTGCTTGCACATCCCTAATGATTTAAATGAGATTTCAATTAAAATATTTTAATTATTTCAAGACTACAGTTTTATATATAATATGATTAAAAATTTTATTCACCGGGTATAAACCTAACTGAGTCAATGAAGCTGAGTATAGCGGATAGTTTGGAATTGGAATCAATACTCCTGAAGGTTTACCACCAACTTCATGACAAAATAAACTAAGCACAAGCTGCAACAAAAATAAAATTATTTCAGTATTAATAAATTAAACTCATTAAAAATTTCAAAATAAATCAAAATTAAAACCACGTACAACAAGGAGATGGTTTATCACAAACTCTTTTAAATTGTGTCCTAGAAAAAGTAATAAGAACCTAGCTTATGCAGACAATATTGCAGTTCTCAGAGAATCTCAAAACGGCATCAGAACAAGTAAACCACCTAAAAGATATTCCAAAGAAAGTAGGGCTAAAAGTTTCTACAAAAAGACAATTCATGACCAACATCAAATTTTCCCCCTAGTTTCTTAATTACAATACTAATTTTACTCATATAAAATATGGAAAAATCAACAAACTCAATAAATTTTAATACCTAGGAGGAATAACCCAAATTAATGACAACAAGAATGAGAAAAATTAAATTTGCCTATCAACTGACAAAAACATTTTTATCTGTATGCCTGTATATATCAGAATGCATCTTCAGTTTGGAAATGAGAAAAACATGATAAATAGAAAAAAAAGGAAAATCTTGAGAAAAATCCTTGGGTAATAAAATTTGTGAAATTTAATAAAAATTCAGGAGTAATCTATCTTTACAAAGACAATGCAACTGCAAAACATCAGAATCCACCAGGAAAAGAGGAGCCAAATTGTTCAGCCACCTTATGAGAATGAATGAATAGCAAAACAAAATCTTTAACCACATATAAACAAAAAGAATAAAAATCATTACACTTCATTATAGTGTAAGATGTAAACAAAATGAGAATATCTGAAGAATTAGTATATAATAGAACACATTCAAGATTTCAAGAGTTTCTAAGAGAAGGAGAAATAAGATACAACATCTAGTCAGAAGAGAGAAGGCAAAAATTAAGTGAAAGAATGAATTATTGGAAGACCAGTAAAGAAAATCCCAAGAAAGAAATGTTCGCAAAATGGTGCTGCTGCTTTATGTGCAATCTCTATAACAAAGAATTTTGTAATCTTTTCTAGGGAAACTTATTCTTACAAGAAAAAAGTATTATTGAATTAAAAACTATGAAAATTTTACAATAAGTTAAAATAGTTTAGATTTATATAAGAAATTAACAGTAATAAAGAGTTAAGTAATAGCAAATAGTCAAGTGGGAGTTTTTGTTGCGTGAAGACTTTGTGAAGTCTTTGTTGCTCCATGTGCTATTTGAATTTTCGATTGGTTTTTTACTGGATTTTACATTGGCAAGTGTGGTGGTTAATTAAATGTAGGTGTTTTTTATATACCTGAAGCTTCTGGATAACGGATTAAGTTTTATTGCCAGTAGGCAATTAGTCTTTATAAACATTGATATCATTGAAACATTTTTAGAGGTAGATTAACTTCAATTTTAGTGGTAAACAAAAAAGCAGGTTATCTTCTTGCTAACAGAGACTATTATTTAGCTTAGATATATAAGCTATTATATATAGCTTGCAAGTAAAGCTACTGTTTGTGATATTATAAATTGTAATTTTATAAATTTTTTTTTTCCCCAGCATTAGGTAAGATTTAAGAATGTGAAATGGATAAGGAAAGCGCATTGAAACCATCCAGCGTACTGGCGAGATCGCCGACATGGGTAGAGGGTATGCTAATTCGACAACAAAAGACGACAGCGGCCATTGAGCCTGTTGAGGAGGAAACCAAACAACTGCTGACAAGGAAAGGCTAGATAGCCCAGAAACCCCCAAGAAGGCTCTTAAAGTAGATTGAGTGAAGGCTCTAGACATTCCTGATCTCATTGCTAGACTCCAGGTGGTGTGTAAGGAATTTGAGAATGGGGTAGAAAAAAAGACAAGTATAGAAAGAGTTGACCAATTTGGTCGGGGACTTCGTAGCATATCAGAAGAAGCCATCAAAGGCGGATTGTGCCAATCAGACTGATAGGGAGATTAGTCAGAATAAGGTGTTGCAACTACTGGAGAATGGGGTACACAATGATGATCTAGATGAATTAATTATGATGCAATGGCCAAGTGGATGTTATACCCATACGATTGAGAAGGAGACCTGTTTTGGTGAACCTGATGATGTGGTGGTCATCCTTGACCTCGCGAAGTCAAAGAGTGCCTTTGCAGCCTCTTTATAAGCGGTCCTTGAAATTAGAGTCTGGATGACTGGGGAACAGTTGACCTCTGGCCAATTGCTGGCCTTAACTTTTACGTAGGTGCTTGTGGGGGAGAGTTCGAAGCGATTGGACAGGATGATTTTTGTCCCAGTTTTGGATTCCTCTATGGATGAGAGGGAGAGACTCATGCAGTTGAAGAATGGTATTGGAGGCACTTTCACTAATGCAAGGAGCGATGTGGTAGTTAGAGTTCAGGAGGATATGTTTGCGGTCCCATGTAGGAAGCTGGTGGAGGAGTACTCAGCTAGAAGGATGCACTGGACCACAAAGGGCTCTGTTGAAGGAAGCAGGAAGATCAGAATATAAGATCGCCTCAAAAACAGTAGTTATAAAGGCGACTGAAGCGGGTTGCAAATATATTGATGACCTTAAGACTGAGATTAAGGGAAAGTCCTCAGAGGTGCTGTCGGTCCGTAAGGGCAGGAATGAGGAGGTCCTAATTAAAATAAGGGACGAGGGACGAAGGACAAGGAACAGAAGGCTGATAATTTATTCCAGAAAATCCAAGGTGGCATGCAGGGGGTACAAGTCGCTTGGAGAAAGAAGGAATGACTGAGAAGGGTCTGTATAAAGATATCACGGCATTAACCTCAAAGGAGGAGGTGGTGGTAAATGCTGATGCAGCACTCATTGTGTTAGAAGAACACAAGAAGTCCTTAAAAATGTGGCCTACTTACTCTGAAGTCAGGTAGCGAGCTTAATGGTGCCAAACACTCAGCCGGATACATTCTTTTTCTTGAAGAAAGGCTGGTCACTGGTGGATTGGGTCTCCTGCAGGGTGTCCCTTAGCATCGATGAGGAAAGAAGTATTGGGACTTGGGACATGGGGCATATATCTGCTAAATGTCAGTGCCCCGATAGGTCCCGATGCTGCTTCAACTACAGCAAGGAGGGATACTAAGGAAGGATGCAGGGAACACACGACCTGCAAGAAGTGTGGTGCGGAGGGCCACCGATTTGGCATGAAAATTCTGCAATTCAACACGAATTGCTGTCACTGGTAACATGATCTGCTGTGGGTTTTGGCTGGGGACATGGGAGCAGATTTATTTGCTTCTAGTCTCTGAGCCTAATTGTTGGGCTGTTGCAGACTATAGATGGTACAAGGATCTAGATAGCACTTGTGCAGTTACTACGGTTACGTCGATTGACCATCAACAACTGTAGTAGAGTAAGAGATTTGTATGGGTGACTGTGGTGGAAATTACATGTTATAGTTGCTATGACTTCCCTAACACATCCCGGAGCGAATTTTTCAAGGTGATAGAGGGATTAGCCTGGGAGATTACGAGTACGCGGGGTCAGACTTACCATTGGTGGTGATTTCAATGCTAAGAGTCACGAGGGGGCAGCATGGTGGCTGATAAAAGGGGTAGATTGTTGGCTGAGACAATGCTTCCCATGGAATGGTGTGTGTGAATGAGTTTGGCACACTCATGTTCCATAAGGAGGCTGAGGGACAACGCTTGACCTGACATTGAGAATTATGCCAGACACTGACAAGGAGAATTGCACTGGCAGTGTGCAGTGGTATCAGACAAGGAGACACTCAGCGATCATAGCCATATAGAGTTGGTCATTGGTCTCTCTCTGAGTGGTCGTACTGATGTGGAGAGAACTAAGCAGGCACCCTCTGAGTTTTTGACCTTGGCTGATGACAGAGTCCCAGATACCAGCACATAGGAAGAGCTTTTTAGAGAAAGTGTCTGGTCTGGATATGAATGAACCTATGAGGCTATACATGAAACCTGTATAGAGACCCTCACTAAGCGTGGGATTTGAACAGATCGTTGTCAAGTATATTGGTGGAACTCTTATAATAGAAAAGCTGAGAAGGAAATATAACAGGTTAACACGAGTATTTACCTGAGAAAGGAGAAGGGGTGATGCTGCAAATGAGGATGTGGTTTCTTCAAGGTTACGACAGTCCAGGAGGGAGCTTAAAATGGCCATCACAGACGCTAAGAAGGAAAAATGACATGCAGAATTGGATGAAAATTCGTTTGGTAATGCTTACAGACTGGTCAAGAGTAGGTTTGGTAGGGCGTTGCCCAGACTGCAGGTGGATCAGCTGACACAGGCTCTGCGAAAGCTTATTCCTTGGTAGGAGAAATGGAACAGATGAAATATTGTGGACAGAGAGATCCCGAGACTCACGGTGGAGAAATTGGAATATGCTGTCAACAAGCTTGGACCCCTCTAGAGTCTGACCGGATGGGGTTACGGCGTAGGTGTTAAAAATTACAGCTGAGGCGTTACCTTTGTCAAATTACCTTTGTCATTTCTTGAGGCGTTCAATCAGGCCTTATCTTGTGAGGTCATGCTGGGTAACTGGAAAACGGCCTGGCTGATCATGGTGATCATGGGAGGTGGTTATCTACCTATAGCCCTGATTAATTCTGTTGAAAAGGTCTTTGAGGCTCTCCTGGCTAGGAGACTTGGCCTGGAATTGGAGCGGCGTGGTGGACTCTTCGAGAGATAATATGGTTTCAGGAAGAGGCGATATAACATAATGCATCAGGAACTAGACACACTCCCAATGTTGATACCAATGTTGATTATGATAGATATTGAAAATGCTTTCAATACTATTGGTTGGAAAGCTATTTTGGACTCACTGGTGGACAGGAAGGTTTCTCCTAACCTGATCACAATGATTCAAGAGTTCTTGACAGGTAGGGAGATGCTGATTACCTCCAAAGAAAGTGAGGAGGTTGTCATGACCGAGTGCCCCAGGGCTCAATTCTGAGCCCCTATTATGAAATGTAGCATATGACGGCCTCCTGGGCATTGAGCTCCTGGCAGGGGTGCCCTGATAGTGGTAGCAGACTGGCTGAAGGCTAGAGGACTCATGGACGCTGAAGCTGTTGCTTGACATCGACACTGGATCTGCCTTCATGCTAGACAAAGATGGGACACATCAATTGGTATATACTCCCATAATAGAGGATATGGAACATGCATTTTTAATGTGTCCAATATAGGCTACAGAGCATCCAAGGAGTGGTCTCCCTGGAGGATGTCATAGAGCACATGTTGGCCTTGCGTGAGAAATGGAAAATCTGTGCTGAATGGTTTAAAGATGTACTCTCCTAGAAGCTTGTAGAAGAGGTGAGACAATTGGGTGGTGTTCAGGCGAAGAGTGATGATGGAAGTCCAGCCTTCAGGTTGGGTAGCAAGGGCCCAGCTGGATCGCAGCTGCTGGGTGCTCCCAGGAGATGCTGGAAGCCATTGCTTGACTTCAGTACTGGTGAGCCCATGGACACATGCATTGATGATGCAATCCGTTTGGGTGGTTCTATATCCACGTTGGGTGAGGGGGAGGGGGTTTTTAGTGGGTCCCTGTCTCAGCTGGAAAAAAAAAAATCAACTTTTTAAAAAATTAGTTGAAAATTACTAATTTATTTCTACAATAAAGGACAGGAAGTTTTCTTTTACTAGAATAACATTTTTGAGAAGTATAAACTTTATAATTCACATGTTGAAGTATATAAGAATATTACTATTTGATAAATTAGTTTTACAATAATGAGCTGTACTTGTTAGTACAGCTCATTATTATACATAATGTTTTATGTAAAGATATACCCAAACAGTCAAACAGACTTAAGCCGGTTCTACCAGAGTACCACATGGGACCTCTAAGAGGGGGAGTTGGTGTACCCGAGCACCTAGCCTTACTACATAAGGTATAAAAACTTTCCATGCAAAATCTTTAACATGGTAGAGGGTTCACATAAACTCCCTTGTTTAGAATCAGCAGATTCATCAGAAGTGAAATGGAAAAAAGTAAGGACTCAGTGAGAATTAAAAATGAACTTAGAAGTCAGTGGCAGTGATTTATAGATAGTAGTACACCCAGCCTCAGGTAGCTTGTTACAACAGAGAGAATGGTTACTTCTCCAAAATAACTCATTCTTGACTCATCAGCTTGAGTTAGTAGTTACTCTATTAAAGAAATTTGCACAACATTTAATGGTCATGCACAGAAACTGAATGATGGCTAAATGCAGGAAATTCTTATGTTAAAGTAGATTGATAGTTCCCAGTTTTTGTTCAACCATGTAGCACCCTTAATTCATCAGGAAGGGTTGTTGTCAGGATCTGCTTTATTGCACTGAAGAAATAGTTGAACTACAAGTCAAGGTGTGATTGAAGGCTATCTTCACATTCAATAGACCTATTTTAAGTTACTCTACTCTTGTAATTCAACACAGAAAAAAATAAAAATTACTTCCAGTTTTATGTGTTAATTGAACGTTCTTGATTGCTCATCAAAATGTTATTACTACATGTCAAAATCTGTACTTGTACTTAACATTCTACATCTTATTCCTCATTGATATGAATAACTTAACACTTTGCAATTTCTTACCCTGACAATAGGAGAAGCCCCATCAGTAATAAATATATTTTCTGGTTTACTCTCAATACCGTCATCTCGTTTTGTAATGTAGTCAGCAATATGTTTTCTTATAGCAAAAATTCCTTGTGAATCTGTATAAGAACCCATACTTGAACCTAAACATCCACTTAAAATTGTCTTAGCTCTTCTTTTAACGTCACCTGGAATTCTTGAGTTATTGAAAAGTTGAGGATAAACACAAACTGCTAAAACCTATTTAAAAAAGATTAAATAGAAGCTAGTTTAATTTCTTTTTTCTACTGCTCATTCATCTACTTTATGACAAAGTTTTGTGCTAGTTTTGTTATTACTAATACATATATATACACATACACATACACACACACAAACACACCACACACACACAAATTTATTTTATTTTATTAGATCAACCAAAGTACACAATAAATAAAGCAGGATGACTTACCTTATTTCACTATATATGCAGAAGCACTTTCACAATTTACTCGCATCATCAGCTGCATTACATATTTATATATTCATTTCAAATTACATTACAAACTTCATAAAAATATAACTTATAATGCATTTATTTATTTTATTTAAAATTAAAAACCTTTAATCTTTTTATTTTAATCATTTAAATTTTTATTCAGTTAAAAATTAAAATAATATATAAAAATATGAAAAATTAATTAAAATTAACATTAAAATTAATTTTAAAAATTATTATATATTATAAAAATATGATGATGTCCAGCCACAAAATCAAATTTAAATTAAAATTAAATCAAATAAAAATAATTTTAAATAAAACATGTTTATATATATATATATATATACCTTCAGACAGAATATGAGGTGACAGTATTTTGATAGTGATACTTAAGTATCTTTCTAAAATGTCTAATCCCATACTATTTGTATTCATATTATATTTTTTAATTTCCAATACTTTTATTCTTAATCAGATAATCAGATTACCAGAAACCCAGCTTACCTTTTTTTATTTCCAAAATGTTCCAAGCATCTAGCCTTAAAGGATCTAGTGGTCTTTCCTATATAGATGTGGTCACATCATTATATTCAATTTTATAAATATCACTCAAATTATATAAATCAGATGAATCATTATGCTTATTACTTATTAGGTGTTCATAAACCTTTGTAATATGTTTCAACTTCAGTACATAGGAAACCCACATCTAACAAAGCCATTATACATAGATCTTCAAATCACCATGGTCACACAAAATTAGGGCTTACACAAACTGGTTAAATACACCAATTATTTATACAAAGTATAATGAAAAAAATAAATAAAAGTTGACAATGTAATTTTAATTATACGTTGTCAAATTTTTTTTTTTTTACATGTATGTACTTTTTATACATATACCGATTTTAACATATACATATATATGATTTGAAATATTAAAAAAAAAAATCATAGGATATAGTAATCATTTTGAAGTTTAAGGATTAACATAAATAAGAAAGGAATGCTGTATTTATCATCAACCAAATTAAATGACATGACAAAAAAACTTTGTATAACACAAATTAGTCTTTGCTTCTTTATCTTGAAATGATATTTTATCAAATTAATTACCTGTCTTAAAAATGTTATAGGTGGTTGCCCCAGTGCATGACAGTCTCCCTGATTCGTATAAATTAACTCTGAGAATTTTAACTTTTTCCCCTAAAATGAAAGAAAGTATTTTAGACACAATTATTTATCTTACAATACAATCTTGTCAGAAATAAAAAATAATTAATTAACAATCTCTTTTATGCTTAATTAGTTTTAAATAAGTACCAACCTAAAAACTAGTGGCACTGACTTTTTTTTACCTACTACTATCATCTCTATTTCTCTATCCCCAACATATTTATTGATATTTGGTCCTGGTAATCTGGTAACCTGGAATCTTGATATTTTCCAGTTAAATTTTATAATGCTAATTTAAATCCTTACATAAATCTCTGGAATTTCAGGAACTCCTACCTCTGAAAGAAAATCATTATGCAGCAGTCTAAGTAATTTTTTTCTTTCAGAGTAACTTATGCAAAGTACGCATAAACAAATTTTATCACATAAAAAATGTTTCACCAACTGAGTTTAAGTAATGCATATGGCATATGCATATGGAGTTTAAGTAATATAAGTAGTTTCTTATAATTGTCTACGATTGTTCATATGATATGTTCAATGATTGTCAGAAAAACATACAAATATATTAGTCACTTTACACTTTGTGTAAAAGTTGTGATAAATATAAAAAAATTGAAGTTCCAGAGGTATTAATCAGAATTGGTTTCTCAGTTGCTGAGTATGTTTAATACATAGCCAATCATAATTTTTCAAGTGATGTGTCATGTCAGGTCACCCACCTACAAGCTTAATCGCTATGGGCACCCAACATTTATATTTTTATATTATCACTTATAATACCATTTATTATTGGTGCAATAGTAACAAAAATAGCTAAATCATTAATAAAAATAAATTCCTACACCCTCAGTAACTCTTTTCATATGGGAATTCATCATTAGAAATGTCTTTTAGTCCTTAGACTATCTTCATATACATAGTTTCAGGTGTTTGCAGATTGATCAGTATATTGAGAAATTTACAATTATGTTTATATAAAATGACTCAAAATATTTATATAATTATAATTTATTAGTTTAAGAACATAAGTAAAATAAGACAAATCAATAATAATAATTTGACAATGGTAATAATAGAATGACTAATAAAATAAAAACCGTAATCACAACCATAGCAATAATAATAAATGTCAATAATAAATATAATAAATGTCAATAATAAATAAAATAAATGACAATAATAAATAATAATAATAAACAGTGATTTAAAGTAATTGTCAGGATTTATTCATAGTTAGATAAATAATGAAAGCCAGAATTCAGTCCCATTAACAAAAGACATTAGCATGATTACTAATCTTAACAGTTAACTAGTCCAGTATTAACAATAGTACAATAGATAAGACAAGTATAGAGTTCTTCGCAGTTCACTGCAAATACCTTTGCTGTTCATAAATAAAAACTACCATAACAATTTATAAATGAAATTTGGTACATTATCTCTTTCACTTAGTATTACAGTAACTCACCCAACCATTTATTGTTTTCATGTACTGAAATTACTTGTGACATTACCCTAATCGTGTCAAACTCTCACAACTCCTCTATTGTAACACTCTCACAGACTGATATCATAGCATCTCAGACTGATTATCAACTGGTCTTCCCTGGAGTATTTATTCTCCTATCTTCTTTACCTGCCAGACTGAACTCATCTCTAAATATGAAAATGATCGTCCACCCTCATACATTCCCATGAAATTCCACCCTGGTTTGTTAACTCTTCTCACAGAACATCTGTTTAGGTGTATCAGCAAGCAGTATTACAAAAAAATTGTTAAACTGACCTTTTTTTATCTTTATTAAAAGGTTTCTTTTAGCCCCTTTCTGGATTATCCCATTATTATATTTTCTACTACTCTACTTTCTTCTTAATAACAATTAATCTGAATAATGGATTCCCTTTTAGGAATCCATATATATATATATATATATATATAAAATCTGTGACTTGTATTATATATATATATTATATAATTTTGATAAAAAGATCATTACATTGGATTTTGATATTATGCTGTGAAAAAAAACCTCAAAATTGTGAGCAGTAGGAATTAACTTAAAGAAATAAACTGATAAATTTATAAAAAGAGAAATTAGAGTGCTAAAAAATATTTTAAAAAGATACCATTCTGTAATCTGCAAAAGGAAATTTATGTAACAGCACTAAAAATTAAAAAAAAATCAATGTTTGTGTTGCTTAAGTCATGGTTAAAGAAAAACATTTTTTTATGGGTATTGGATGATGATAATCTTATGAGGAGTTGCTAGTCTCCACCTGGTACCTCCCTTGAAGTTGGGTTATCTTTCAGATCTAAAGGGTGCCAAGGAAATGAATAGTCAAAAAAAAAAAAAATAGCACAGTTTAGGATTCAAAGACTTAGGAAAGATAACCCTCCAAGATGCCCTCCCTTCACCCTCCTTCATCCCCTTCAAAAATGTGCGACTTAAAGTAACCTTCAGAACATGAAATGCCATCCTCTAGACATCTGTGTGATATAAAAGTTTGCTGAGTCGCAAAGTAAAAAGTAAAAAGGGCTGCTGTAAATCATTCATTGTAAAGCATAGCCTGCAGAGTTTGTCAAATGAAACCAAAGTAAAAATAGTGTGTCTGTATGTAATGGAGAAGAGTAAAATAGTATGAAACTAAAATATTAAGATATATACAAATTTACTTAGATATACCAGGAAATAGGTGTAAATAATGTCAAACTGGATTTCAACTGACAACAAAAACAAACCTTCAGTAACATATTATGAAATCCTAAGCACAGAAAAAGTATCACTCCTTTATCCATCATAAACTGGATACTGGACAAGGTTGGAGGTGCTTTAACATACAGTACATTAAAAGTGAGATGATATTGATAAACTTTTATAATAAAAATATTCACCAGAGAAAGACTACATAACTTATTTACACAAACTATCAAAATCATTGGATTTTATTCATTTACACTCATATGGACCAATAATGAGGTAATATAAATTGCAAAAGTTATCTTGCAGTAATTTTTTAATGTTAAAATAATGAAAAATATAGCTGACATCAGAATTAAGCAAGTTGTTAATTCTTTAGTAAATTTGGTTAACAAAATTAAGCAAAACTGAATAAAATCATTTTTACATTAATTAATCTGTATTAAAGGAGGAATTAACTAAAAGCACAGTAAATGAATGAAGTTTTTTATTCTCAGTCAATACAAACTGTCATTATGCAGGTTTACACTATAATGATAACAAATAAAATAAAACCTAGAATACAGCTGAGATCTTAGAATAATGGGAATGTAGAATAATTAATTTACCTTCTTTAATTCTTCTGCAAGCTCATTTGCTTTTAAAAGAACTTCACCTTTCACAGCAAAATCCATCGTTACTAGTGACTGATTAATGGTTGATACAGTTAATATTTTCTTATGTCTCCTTTTTAATCCCATATTACGAGCAGGATAAAAAAAGTATGAACTGTTTACTTTGTAAGTTTGGTGATGTATCACCCATCCTTTTTTTAAATTTGATAACACTTTAGCCATGATGACAATATTTACTGATAATTTATAATTCACTTGCAGTTCATACTCTTATTTTATTAAAATGAGACGTTAAAGTTATTAAATTGTTTATTATTATTTGCAATAACATATCATTTATACAGATAAGCTTACATAATTTTCAAACAGATGCCACACATACTTAAAATAGGAAATTTTTTATCATCTGTTTTATTATTGAATATACCTTTCATAAACATACAAATTTCTTTTCTTCTTTTTCCAAGTATAACTCTTCTTCTTTTAGTGCACATGTGATCACATATTTTTTATCAGAAAAACTTTGAAAATCAATAAATATCTAAATTATAAATTGCACTCCAGATTAAATAAAATAGCTAACTATACAACCATTTTATATATAGAGGCATAAGTTAATCAGTTAAAAGTTACTAATATAATGAAATAATATGATCAGTTAATGAAATATCCAAAAATAAATAAAAAAGGTGGGTGGGTTAATTTTTTTATTTTTTACAAAAATTGGGTGATGTAGGCTTTTTTTTTCCTGTTTAGCCTCTGGTAACTACCATTTAGATAATTCTTCAGAGGATGAATGAGAATGATATGTATGAGTGTAAATGAAGTGTAGTCTTGTACATTCTCAGTTTGACCATTTCTGAGATGTGTGGTTAATTGAAACCCAATCACCAAAGAACACCGGTATCCACGATCTAGTATTCAAATCCGTGTAAGGGATGGTTTAGTATTCAAATGTTGTGGATGGTTTTTAGTGGATGGGGGTTTTCTGTGTAAAATATTACGCAAAAAGTATCCGCCTTTAGCGCGGCCATTGTTCTGATCTATTCTCAGAACAATGTGGAAAGGGGGGGAGTGGGGTATTGCTTTGTTCGCCACCCGACGACACGTGCAGCTCTGTGGGTGATGTAGGCTAGGTTCATTGTTTTTTCTCAGTAGAAGTGTTTATTATCACAGACATTTCTCATGTGCTCTCTGCTAATTTAACTTTAATATTTTGGACACACACATCTATGTATCATAAGATAAATAAATATTTGGGTGTATTTTCTAATTTGTTACACAATTTGAAAGCATGTAAAAAAACATAAATCCTGTATCACAGTATACCTTACACTAAGTGTAATGGCAGGAGTTCAATAACATACCTACAATTGCTAATGAGGTAGGAGACACATGTCAAAGACAACCATTCTTTACTTACTGGATAATCTAATATCACCAAATTATTTCTCAAGTTCATTGTTTTCAGTTGCCAAATACCAATTAAGTCAAGAAATAATTTACATAAACAACATAAACGTTTTTAATCATTTAACATGTCTCTTTCAAAGTTTCTTTTCAGTAATAGTTTTGTTACATTTTTAAATTAAATAAGTTGTAAAAAATTGTTTTTCACAGGTAGTGGTTGCAGATGTATAATGTGATGTGTACTATTTATGCATAATAGGTAGGTGTTGGCAATTATTTTTTTTATGTATGCCAAAATCTTATAAAGTGTGGTATATGCTTTCATTAATTAATTACAAAAGATAACGTCTTTATCATTATTATCACCACCCAACTCAAAATTATTGTAACAGATATGATCTTCATTACCACCAGCCAACAATCAAAATTATTGTAACAGATATGATATTAATTATGTAGGATCAATGTAAAAAAACATCAACAATATTTAAATAACATCGTAGTATGTAATATACTGCGATGTTATTTAAATTAAAAAAAACAAATACAAAAAATTATCTTCATTTACCCTAAAACTAATCTACCAACATCAAGATATTTCTCAAGTTCATTGTTTCAGTTTAAATATCAATTAAGTTCAGAAATAATATTTATGCAACATTTATGATGCATAAATATTTTCATTTATGCAATATTTTATATTTAATTTTAGCTGGTATTGTACTTTTTTTTTTGTGTCGGAGGAGGGAAAATCTGCAACCAGACGCTCAGCAGCCTGTACTGCTGAATGTGTGGGGTTTCTGCTGAAACAGGGACCCAAAAAAAACCCTCCCCCTCATAAAACTCGGTGATAGAACCAGCATCATTGCATCTTCACTGCACATGTTCACAGGCTCACCACTGCCGATGTCAACCAATGGCTTCAGCTTCCCCCAGGGACACCCAGCAGTGGTGATCCAGTTGGACCCCTACTGCCCACCCCTGAAGGCTGGCCTTTCACCATGACTCTCCGCCCAAACACCAACCAATTGTCTCACCTCTTCTACAAGTTTCCAGGAGAGTACATCTCTATATTTTATAACACAGATGTTCCATTTCTCATGTAAGGCCAACATATGTTGCATGACGTCCTCCAGGGAGACCACTCCTGCAACAGGTGCTATGTAGCTCATATTTTTTTTTGTAGAGGTGGGGAATCAATTTTACAGATGCCATATGACAGTGTTGGGGTCAGTAATAGTTCCGCAAGATGTTGTTAAATGCTTATGTGTACCTTTTTTTTTTTTTTTTTTTTTTTCTCTCAGCTCCCCTGGGCCGGACCGATTTGTTGGTATTACGCCGCCCAGGGGAGTGTCTTTAAACTCAAATAGGCCTCCCCACCTACCGGCTATATACCGGCAAGGCAGGTCGACCTACCGGTTAGCTCTTTTTGAGAGTTCTTTATCAATATTGCCCCTCTGGGGACCCAAAAGGGCAATACTAATACACCACATTATTACACCACGTCAGACCCAGTTCGCCGCGACGCGGTGCCGGGTCCCTTCAGTATTCAGTGTGCTGTTGCCTGACTGTTACCCGTGGAGTCCTTGGTGGCTCATCAGTGCCAACACACCGCAGCATGCTGGACCTCACCAACAAGGCTGTCCACCCAGTCCTATTCTAACCAACACCTTGTCTTCTCTTATCGGAGTATTTCTGTAGAACAACTTGTCTAACAAAACTAGCAAAATTATTCCAGTTTGACTCGCTTCTTAGCATGTAGTCTATTGTTATCTCTGGAGTTATACCTGTGAGTGCCTTACTATGTCTAAGTGTGTCTCACCTATTGCACTCAAAAAAGGTGTGCTCAGCATCATCTATCTCGTTGCAGTAGTTGCAAATTGGCTCTTCTCTCTTGCCTATTTTGTGCAGGTAGTTATTGAAGGAACCATGTCCTGTAAAAAACTGCGATAGGTGATGATCAACCTCACCAAATCTTCTCGACAACCATGGCTTGATGTTGGGGATGAGGGTTCTCGTCCATCGACCCACAACTTCCTGCGACCATCTTTCCTGCCAGATATTATAAACGGCATCCCCGACCTCTTGTTGTGGCTTGCCTTGTGCCCTCTCCACCCTCTTTTTTGCGATTAGGTCAATAGGAGGTGTACCCGATAACACGCACAGGGAGGCATAGGACACTGTCCTGTATGCGAACACAACACCTAGGAGCACACACCTGTGCGTCCTCTTTGTTGCGCCTGCTGATGGCGATAGAGCGCCACCAGGCCGGAACGGCATACATAAGCGAAGACACGACGGTGGTCGCCAGTAAACGGCGCTTTGAGGCCCGAGGGGCATTCTGCGATGACATAATGATGTTTAGACTTTTTATCATCCTTTCTGCCTTGTTGCATACATTGACAATGTGCTCGGTGTATCTACTGTTTTTCTGGAGGATAACTCCTAAGTACTTGATGTTATTCGCTTCTTCTATAGCATGCCCGTTGATGGAAATATTGAATGGTTCTAGCACTCTTCTACCCGTAAAGGCAATACACCGGCATTTTTCCGTAGACAGTTGCAGACCCCTGGACCTCAACCACTCCTGTATAGTGTCGATGGCCGCATACACCCTCTCCCGCACCTCCAAGACCGTCCTTCCCTCTACGAGGACTGCAAGGTCATCTGCATAAGCCAGGACCTGGACGCCGACAGGAAACTCCTTCTGAAAGAGTTCATCTATAATCACCAGCCACAACAACGGCCCCAAAACAGAGCCCTGCGGAACTCCACCGTGCATTTGAAAATGTACTGTTTCTTCCTGTGCTTCCACCAGACATCCTCTGTTGGACAAGTAACATTCAATTTGCCTACGCAGGTACGGGCTGAGGCCCCTAGCCGCAATTGCGTCATTAATATGACCCCAACCAATAGCCCCGAACGCGTTTTTTATGTCTAGTGATAGCATCAGTGGAATTCTCCTGGTTCGCCAAGTGCCTCTCTTCACCTCGTCGGCCCATCCCGAAATTCGGCAGATAGCCTGCACGGTGGATCGCCCCCGCATAAACCCGTACTGGTCAGGACTGATTCCGGCTCCCTCTTCTAGTTCTTTGATGATGCGGCGAGCCAGCATCTTTTTTACTAGCTTCCCCATCATGTTAAGGAGGCTCAGGGGTCTATAGGTTATATCTTCCTCCGAAGAGGTGCCTTTAGGTAGGAATACCACTCTGGCCTCCTTCCAGCAGTCGGGGAAGTCTCCGTTCTCCATGGCTGGAGAACCAGCCTGGCTGGCAATCTCGAGCATCTCCCAGGAAGCCTTCTGTACCAGCCCCTTGATCACTGCCGCAGGAATCTTGTCCGGGCCAGGGCTCTTTTTGGTTGCCAAACTCCTCGCCGCAAGTTGTAGCTCTTCCATGGTGAATCTTCTATTGTCGCAAGGTGTGGATCTCACGATATCAGGCACTGTATGCGGGAACAACCTGGCTACCTCCCTTGCAACACTGGTCTTATTGAGGATAGGCATACGTCTCCCGAACTTTTTGGTCACAATACGATATGCCTGGCTCCAGGGATTGCTGTCAAGCTCTTCGCAGAGCCTGATCCAGCAATCCTTTTTACATCTCTTAATAGCCTTATTGAGCGTTCTTCTTGCCTCGAGGTATCTATTGGCTATTTCCTGGTACCCTTCTCTTATTTCTAAGAATACGTTGTTTCCTTCTCCTAAGGGACTGGAGCTCTTGTCTCATTGCTTCAATTTCAGCAGTCCACCAATATACGGAGCGCCTCCTTGTATTGTTAGCTGCCATTCTGTCCATTTCCTGCTTTATTATATTAGATAAAGCCTCAGGTGATTGTTGATGTCTATCAGACAGTCTACTTGCAGTCCTGTTGACGATTTGCTCTATTTGTACTGATGAGAATCTCGGTGGGGGGGAGTGCACTTCACGCCTGAAATCTACGTCTTTCAGATCCAAGATAGAGGCGCGGTGATCGCTCGCTATATCTTCTGAGAGAACCATCCACTGGTACTGGTTCCTCCTCCACCTACAGTCCAGGATGGTGAGGTCAAGCACCGACCGATGACCTCTCGCTACGTACGTGGGCGTATCGACATTAATGCAGATGCAGCCGGCAGTTTCCAGGAGATCGGCAAGGATCTGTCCCCTCCTGTTGGTGTGTCGACTGCCAGCCGCAACCATTTTGCTGTTAAAATCACCCAACATTACGATCCTCTTGGTTGAATTGGTAATCACACCTTGTAAAGTGTCGATGAAGTTAGTAAAGTCCGCGATCGCAATGTTGGGCGAAATGTGCACACCCACGAATAGAGTTGTTTCGGTCTCAACAGACACCACGCCACTACCTCTAAACTTGAAATTCCATTGTATACTATGACTTACGTCCATAATGGCAACATCTCCCGACATATCAACAGTCCATCCAAGTTTGGCAGCTTCATACTTATTGGGTTCGGTGACCACAAGGAGGTCTACGTTCTTGTCTGCAACAACACGACTAATTAAGTCGTGAGCGAGAATACTCCTATTGGCATTCGCTAACATAGTCCTAATCATGCAATTTTTTCTTACATTGCCATGCTCCAGTCCTGTGTTCACCGCTCTTACAATCGAGGCATTGCTTAGATTCAAGACAATCCGCTATCTTGTGACCTCTGCTACCGCAGTTGAAGCACAAATCGAGCCTATCTGGGCCTTTACATTCGTGCCTTCTATGGCCCGTGCCCCAACAACGGTAGCACCTGCCTTCATCTTCCCGGATGTACGCCCGGCAACTAATCCATCCGATTCTTATTCTTTCCTCGACCAGTTTGCATGCCGCTCTGTAAGAGGTCATGACCGTAATATTTTGTGTCTCGCCAAAACCTTTCCTCATGGATGTTATCTTGACTTCCTCGCTAGAACCCACGCGATTTATAATGGCAGCCATAACCTCTTGTTCTGTTGTGTCATGCTCGACATCTCGGATGTGCACAACAGTTCTTCTTCCAGCTCTGCTTTTTATATCAACGTGAAGGTCGGCAGCCTTGTCCCTCAGGATAGATGTAAATTGTTCCGCTTTCTCTGCACCCTGTATCCTAACGTGGAGCTCCTCGTTACGGCCCTTTCGCAATGAGATGACGATATTTGCCTCCTCGCTGGTGACAGCATCCTTCATGGACCGGAGGAGCTCCGCGTACGTTTTTCCTTCCGCCTTAACAATCACTGTTCGGCTTTGCTCCGCCGGTGGAGTAGCCTTCTTTATCGGGATTTGATTATTACCGATGTGCCTGGTCCCACCATCCCCTTGGAGAGTTAACACATATACAGGTGTTTCCCTTGCTCTGAAGATATAGGATATGATCTTCTTGGCAAAATTTCCCATACTGCCCGAAGGCAGTATGTACGCTGAATTTGGTGACTGTATAGCTATCTTTTTGAACGCCTTCAATAAACAAGAAAGGGGTTCCTTTTCCGGGGCTCCCGAGTCATAATGTATCTTAAATTTCTTCTTCTTTTCTTCAACGGTTTGGTCTCCTATTATAGTTATTTCGTCTTTTATGATGTCACCAGCTGCGAGTTTGTTACCCATATCCTGCTCACCTACTCTCCTTAAATCTCTAAGAGTACAAGTGTCTTTGACTTCAGGTGGAAGGTCAGTAACCAACTCTAGCTTGCCCCTAAGCGAGTTAGGCCACCTTTTAGGGAGGAGCTCAATGAGTTCTTCATCACTCAAATCGCTGGTCAAAATATACTCCATGTAATCGTCACCCGCAATAGGGTCCGTTTGGGTAACTTGGGAAGTCTTTGTGTCTGGAGAGGACAGCTCGGAAAGCGCATTCAGTCCCTCGTATACTCGCCTTAGATCCTGTTCATGGGTCGCAATGTACTTATTCAAACCTGGGCCTAAATGCTGTTTCAACGATATCAGTATCAGACCCAATTGGTATGCTAGACTGCTCACTGTATCGGGTGCCTCTTCTTCCTCCTCGGAAGATCCTTGACGGAGCCTCTTCTTCCCTTTTAGATAGGTTTTCTTGACCGTCGCCGATTTTGTCATGCTGCTGCTACTTTGGGCGGATGTCCCATCCATAGGGAGTGAACCACGTCTTCGCATGATATAGTACTGTACTCAGGGGGCCGTACCAAGTTCTACGAGTACCCACTCGGGGGAGGGGCCCCAAAAATATGATGAAAAATATAACATGATCAAACAAAATCAAATCAAAACAAAACATATATACAACAAATCTAACAAAGAAAAACTCAGACTAGTTCACACCAAACACCACATGAGCAAAGAACATAATTCCAGTCAGTACATCAAAACTTAAATCAGCCCCTTTCAGAGGTAATCATATGTACAAAGCCCCACGATCATCCAGACAGATCACAACAAGGTTCCAGAACAAAGAAAACTAGATAACATAATACGAGGTTCTACCGAAAAGTTCGGGGAATTTTACCATAACTTATAATTTCCACTGTCTCCTTCAAATTAATCAACTTGGACATTGATACAGTGATCCCAGCGTTTTCCCCATGATTCCATGCATCCTGGAAGTCTGCAAGTGTAAGTGTTCGACGTACGTTCTACGATTCTTCCTGAATCTCCTCATTTGTGTTAAAACGACGGCCTTTCAATTGAAATTAATTTTGTTTTCGGAAAGAGAAAAAAGTCGCACGGGGCAAGGTCAGGCGAATAGGGTGGTTGAGGAATCACTACCGTCTTTTTGGAAGCCAAGAAATTCCGAACGGCTAGCGATGTGTGCGCGGGCGCGTTGCCATGGTGCAGAACCCAGCTGTTGTTACCCCACAGATCTGAACGTTTGCGCCTAATGCTTTCACGTAACCACTTCAAAACTTCACAATAGAACATCCCATTGACAGTTTGACTAAGAGGAACAAATTACTTATGGATAATGCCTTTGATGTCGAAAAAAACAATCATCATGGACTTCACGTTGCTGCGAACTTGGCGTGCTTTTTTGGCCGCGGTGAACTTGACGACTTCCAATGCGACGACTGCTGCTTAGTTTCTGGGTCATACTCGTACACCCATGTCTAATCACAGGTTATGATGTTGGAGATGAAGTTAGGGTCATCTCTTGTTGAATTTTTCAATTCACTACAGACAGCTACGCGATTTTGTTTCTGGTCGCTGTTCAACAGTATCGGTACGAATTTTGCAGCAATGCTCTCATTTTCAAATTGTCCAACAAGATGCGCTGCACGGACCCATATGACATTTGTACGATTGACAAACATCATGGATTGTTCGTCTACGATCTGCAACAATAGCCTCTCGCACTTTCGTGATGTTTTTCGGTGTTGCGCTTGTTGATGGTCTTCCTGAACGCCGTCATAGACTGTCGTTCGTCCATATTTGAATCGTTTGTACCACAAAAAAGTTTTATTTAACTCATAGGATTGTCACCAAATGCTTCCACAAGCATGCGATGGGTTTCTGCACAAGTTTTCTTAAGCATGAAGCAAAATTTGATGCAGGTTCTTTGCTCTTTAAAATCTGCCATTCAGAACTTCGCCGAAGCAGTAAAACACAACGTTACACAACCCCACGAAAGTGAACAATGCAGCATCCCACCGTCACAGCTGTTGGAACACTGATTCACAAAGAGTACTGTTAGCCACATCTAGTGGCAGCAGGTCGTACCAGGAATGGTTCGCGAGCGAAATTCTAATTCCCCGAACTTTTGGGTAGCACCTCGCTTATAAAATCCAGATACTGCAGGAATTGAAACCCGATGATGGTGTAAAACGTTACAATTTCACTGTTGAAATGTTGGACAAGATAAGTGAAAACGAATCATTTTTAGATATAATTTTTACAGACGAAGCTATATTTCATGTGAATGGATGTGTTAACAGACACAATTCACGAATATGGGGCTCTGAAAACCCATACGCAATTATTGAGAAACAACGCGATTCGCTTAAAGTTAATGTTTGGTGTGGTGTGATGAAAAATCGTGTAATAGGGCCTTTCTTCTTTGCTGAAAAAACAATTAATGGGAGTTGTGTATCTTCCATGTTAACCAATTATTGCTTTCCTCAGCTGGATGAACTCGAAAACATTCATCAACTTCATTTCCAACAAGATGGTGCTCCCCCGCACATCAATGCATTCGTCACGGATGCTTTGAACCAAAAATTTGGGGATCGATGGATAGGCCGGCAAGGACCCATACTTTCGCCTCCAAGGAGTCCAGACCTGACACCTTGCGACTTTTTCTTGTGGGGGTACATCAAAAGCGTTGTTTATACACAAAAAATTCGCGACCTAAACCACTTAAAAAACAGGATTAATGAAGCAATGACAACCATTAACGAAGAAATGTTAACCAATGTTTGGAGAGAAGTTGAGTATCGTTTGGACATTTGTCGAGCGACTAAGGGCGCACATATTGAAATTTATTAATTATGTAAAAAAATGTTTGAGACGACAAATTTGAAAAATAAAATACATAAACTGTAAGTAATTCTGTTTTAATTTAAACCATGTTCAAAACCGCACCATTCTTATGTTATAATCCTGTATTTCGTGTTCGAAACATCGATACGCCGACTGGCCGCCTGACAGCCTTTGACGTCTTTGAGGAGCATCATCGTGGACTTCTCCGAGCTAATGAACGATTTATGTTGATGACGCTTTTCCTCGTGTATCCTGCATGCTTGAGTGTCTTTGAATTCAGCCTGCTTCCACGAGCATCCCTTGCCCAGCAGGAAACCATCGACAGCATAAGCAACGGTGCGAATCCCGCTGAGCAATCTAGTCCTCAGAAGTGATTCAAACTCCACCACTCACAATAACTGACCAACACATTGCCCTGCGACAACCACTTTACAGTATCTTCCCAAACTCATGGTTGTCCTTGTATTTGTTCAAAGTAAAAAAACCCGACGCTTGTCTCCGTACCTTATAAGGTGGGCAACTCACGAAGTACATTACGTACCTGCACTTATGTTGTGCGAAAAAACCAACCTATTCATTCACCGCCATCATCGTTGAAGACGCTATGCCACAAAAGAGACTTAGGGTTCACATCCGCACAAACAAAGAATCGAATGCCACCTGAGAAAGTAGGATTTTATACCAGACCTCAAAATGAGATCAGCAGTATCTCTATAATGAAAATATGAACTTGAAGAATACCGTTGCAAGTTCTGATCATCGCACAGACAATAAAGTGATGATCGTTTGCGTACTGTAGAATGATTTCGTTTCTTCACATTGAAGCAGACATGCTAACAGAAACAAACTAAAAATTTTTCCAATGAGAAAAACCTTGCAGTTCACCGGATACAACATAGGATACTGCAACAAGACAACATCCAACCCCCTACGCGTGGCGATCTCACCAAGTTCTATCTGTGCAATATAGACCCCTACGCAATTATTTAATGAATTTTAACCAACGATTTTAAATTGTATTACATTATGAAAGCCCGATTATAACGCGGACACTTCTTATTTACAGAGTGCTTATGGTCCTTCCCAAGACGTCTGCTCCAAGTCGCGCCTCCGACGTCTTTGTATACTCCTCTCGTTTATGACTCTCATACACAAAGTGGAAGCACACTACCTCCAGATGTTTACACCTTTTAGCTGTGTGCCCAAACTGGCGGCATTTGCACAAACGATGAACATATACTATTATTCTTCAGCCTTACACGAAGAGAAATCAGTAAACAAACTGCTTTCGGATTAGACACCTTAAAATAGTTCAGAACTCGCATGGAACACAACAACCAGGCTGCTGGTGGTCTCCTGCTGGTCGAGGGAGGCTCGTGGGCACAGGTTGAATTCCCAGCCACTGAAACATGCAGGATATGCGAGCTAAAGGGTTATGCGGCGAGTTGGCGTATCGACGATGTCTAGAACACTAAATATATTGTAAGTTCTAACAGAGACTATTATAAGGAGGATGACTTTTTTTTAATTTTTCTGACTTCCTGTTCATTCTAGACCAAAACCATTCAGGATCTCCATCGATCCGGGCCACCGCCATCTCTTGACCACAAATCCTAAAAACCCCAAAAATTACGCCCCCCCAAAAAAATTTTCACCCCCATATTCTTGCCGTTTCTAGGCGTTTAATTGTTTTTTTTTTTTTGATGGAGTATTTTGGGCCAAAGGTTGGAAATGGCGAAAAACGGTTTTAAACAGAAGTATTTGACCTGGCGAAGATCTTTTTTTTTGTGGGGGGTAATTTTTTGAGGTTTTTTTAATTTAGGGCAGGAGATAGTGAAGGCCGGGATCGATGGAGAACCGGAAGCGTTTTGGTCTGGGACGAACGGGAAGTTGGAAAAATTAGAAAACGTTATCCCCCTTATAATTGTTTCTGTGAGCACTTAGAATATATATATATATATATGGAGATCTTATTGCTAATGCTCAAGAAATTTAAATACCCACTGTCTTTCAAAGGTGAAATTTTCAAACTTGAGTGCATGCATAGTAGCTAAATTTAGATTTAGTAGCAGACAGATTTTCCAGCAATATACATACCTTTCTCAGCTCATTTTTTCTATGATAGTGGCACCTGTAGCTTGAATTTATTCTAGGGGGCATTGCCTACATAAACTTTTTTATTTTAATGTTTTGGAACTGTCTCTTCAAGCTTGGCCTACACCTCTTGAGATGTAGGTTTGTAATTTTGCCTATTACTAAGCAGACAGATTTTCCAGCAATATACATACCTTTCTCAGCTCATTTTTTCTATGATAGTGGCACCTGTAGCTTGAATTTATTCTAGGGGGCATTGCCTACATAAACTTTTTTATTTTAATGTTTTGGAACTGTCTCTTCAAGCTTGGCCTACATCTCTTGAGATGTAGGTTTGTAATTTTGCCTATTACTAAGCAGACAGATTTTCCAGCAATATACATACCTTTCTCAGCTCATTTTTTCTATGATAGTGGCACCCGTAGCTTGAATTTATTCTACTTAAGTCTGTCAGGATATCAAATTAAATGGAGTAAAAAAAATATGTTCATGTATCTTGGTCTTGTTTATAGTCACAGGTAACACAATCAATGATAAAGGTATGATTAAATGTAGCTTAAAAGTATTATATTTGAATGTATTTGGATAGCAGAAAGGAAATAAAGAAATATTAACAGAAAAATAAAAAAAAAACAAGACTTTTTAAAATAATTTATATTTAGTATGTTTTACATATAATACACAATTTTTTCTTATATAAAAAAGTGAATTTTTTTTTTGAAAGAAAAAAACAAATTAAAAGTTATTAGTTATTGGGAATTTTGAAAAATAACTGACTGAAACAATTATGAAGTTTGTACAAATTTCATTGTTAATTAAGCAGTTATAAAAGATATGATCATGTTTTAATGATATGTAAAGATAATTTTTCATGAATCACTAATCTTATTTGTATACCACTTGAGTTTTTTAACTCATTTCTTGAATCTACTATAATTTATTATTATAATGAACATCAAATGTGCTTTTGATCCCTATGTATCTTATTTTATTTGTTAATGTGAAGATAAGTTATGTAGAAGTCAAATACTGGATGATAAAAGTCAAATACTTTTGTCCTTCATGCTCTTAACACTAATCCCATACAAATACAACTTTATGGACATTTTTTTAACATATACATTATCAAATTACTAATCATGAAATTAATTCTTGAACAGGATGCACTGTAAAATATGGTAATATTTTTAGTTTAACTTTCAGTTTACTATAAATTTTACAGAGTTACTCCGTACATCATCAATGTTTAATTTATGAATTTTATACTGCTATGCAATCAAGTTTTTTATATCTATATCATAACCATGGATAAAGTAATGAAAACAAAAAAAATTTCTTTCCTTATAATTCTTTCCTAGTATGTCAATTTTTACATTTCATACAAATATGAAATCATATAATATTTACACAAGATATAAATATGAATGTTTATCATATTTTATTAGATTATTTTTATCGTTTGAATGAGAGAGATGTTTGTTACTTCTGTTAATGTTTCCATAAGAGCAAACATATCATACTAGCCTACAACTCGTTGAATGTAAAGCCTATTATTTAGTTTGTCTATTTTCATGTATAGTTTATACTATATAAATAGAGATGTATGGTAACTGGCCAAAAATCATCTTTCCACTTAAGGCTTGGAAGGTCATGAAATGAAATGCAAAAAAAGGATGTAAAATTTCTTGTATATATGTGTGAATGTGTTTATGTCTATTTGTGTTAATAACATGGAAAATGCTGGACAAAAGATGTTCAAATTTGTGGTTTAAATCTGGTATATATTCGTATACTTTGAGTTAAGGTCTCAAAACAGTGCATAAATAAAGAGGTTGCGAAAATGTTTTTTAATTTGGGAGTTGTTAAACCAAAACAACTCCTATTACCATATTCTTGAATGTGATAAAATGTAGGATTAGGTTATTATCCTGCTTCCAGCTATTCTATTCGATACATTTTTTCGGTTCTTTTATTTTACAGAAAACTTTAACCATGGTCTTTAAAGGCCCAGAAAAATTTTCTGGAGCAGAACCCTCCACTAATTTTTGTTATGAGCTGCCACTGGATATCTTAGTAGAACTTTGTGTATCGTTAAACTACACACAGTCAGTGAAGCAACTTTTCAGTACCTAATAATTAGATTATCTCTAACAATTTGTTACATGTTTCAGCCCAAGCCAGGAATCAAACCTTAGGACTTTTTTATGTATTGCTTCATTGCTCAAACAGATATACTATGACAAATTATTGAATCTCATAATGATATTTGATAACTTCTATTAAGAAATGAGAATTTCATAAATATCTTAATATGTTTATTATGTTATTAGTAGTATAAAGTATGTAATAGTTGAAAACTTAATATCCAGGAGATAAATGATAAAAGTTTCTTTTATATTAACAATATGTAACTTACATTTAATTGGGGGATTACAATTAATTATTAATGACTGTAATATAGTAAGAGAAAATGAGATTTAACTCATTAACAAAATAATGGATTTTTTATAACAGCTATAAAAATTAGTTACAATTATTATAATTATACATTCATATGTAGAATTGTAAATAAATATACTGCACTTGTATTTTCAGCACACATAATTATAATATGAGTAGTACAGATACATGAAAAAATGTTTTATGTAAAAATATTTTCATATTAAAAATTGATTGTTCCCTAATTATTTTTTGTTGATAATTTATTAAAATAATTCTATTATTTTTTTTGAAAATATGATTTGGCACGTTAATAAACATGTGCACGTTAATTTCTTCAATATTGTATTTTTATGGACATAAAATGAAGAAATTGCTGTTACAAGAAATAAAATTAAATCAAAATTAGAGGCATAGTTAGAGAAACAGTTAGATCTACTAACACATAGAAGATATGCTATATAACATCAAGTATTATAACAAAAAAAAAATGTATACATGTTAGGAGCCACAATATCTGGAAAAAAAATTGATTATACAACTGCCTGTTAAGACTTTTATGCATCAAAGTAACTTTTTTATATTTGTATGATCTAAATGTTACAATTCTAATCAGATTATTTACTGCTAGTCTGAAGTGAAAAACAAAAATAATGTGAACAATAGTGATTTTACAGCAAAAAAGGGTTAAATGAGTAATACCATTTCTTGTAAATGAACTTGAAATGAACTTTGAAAACTCTTTTTTTTGGAGTTCTATTTTTTTTCAAACTTTTCAATGCTGATTTAATATTTCTTAATACGTTGTATTGGATTATTTTAATTGAAATAATTAATTATATTTGTATAAAATATGTTTTCTGATTTTCATTATGATTCAGTAATAAGGTTAATTGCTATTATCTGGCAATTTATTTTTGAAAAAGTATATTTTATAAAAAAATGACAGCTGATAAAATATTTTGAGGGGAGATGATTGAGAGGAACACTGAAGGAGAGGATACTCACCACTGTTGATCCTTCATTTCTGAATCCACATCACAGTCCATTTCCAGTCTAGTTCACAGTGGCTATGAATTAGATACCTATCACAAATTTTTGTCTATATTTAAGTCTACTGATATCTTTCTATTACTATATAGGATTATGGCTGTCTCAGAACGACAATACAAACTTTAATTTGACACTAGTTGAACTTATTTTATCATCTTTTCTTCATACATTTTATTTACAATAAAACTTTTCATTCAAGTGTGTTTAAAAACAGTGTTGTTTAGAAACAATACTGTTATTGGAATGAGATTTTTGGGAGTGGCTAAACCTCCCATAATCAATTTTGATTCACAATTTAAATTCATGTTAAATTCAATACAAAATGAATTTGGTCTACTACTTATAATAATAGTAGTTTTTATTGCAGTAATCAAAAGTGTTTAACAAGTTTAAAAATAAGTACATTACTGAAAAGTATTAGAATTATTCATTTAATCAATTTAATGGATTGGAATATGAAGAAAGACCATCAAATTCTCAGATTTTATCCTAAAAAAAGTACATATCTGAATAATTATGGTATTTTTCTAAAATATATAGTAAAGTGAATACTTTGTTTTGCTTTTTAGTGAAGAGTGTTACTCTGGATCCGGTGCAATTATTTATCTTATATACTATTTTTTAATTTAACATGTATAAAGATATTGAAAAAAATTATGGGCACAAAACTTTCTAATGTTTTTTTTTTTTTTGAATGCTGAAATTACATGAAAACATTTATATATGGTAGCTGTTTTATGAAGCTACAGAATTAATTTACAATATGCAGTAAGTAACATGTAGATAAGTACGGTTATGTACGTCATAAATATTCAGGATCCTTTTGTTATCATATATTTCATTTGAGTATATTTTCATATATATTTACAATAATTTCAAGATAACAGCTGTAAACTCAGAGGAGTCTTTCCATTTCTTCTGAAGTCTCTTCACTGGATTCTTCTGACTGACTGTTTGCTGCCATGGCACTTTCATCACCAGACCAATGTTCAAATTCTTCTTTATGGTGTTCAAGTGCCATCAGAGATGGAAACAAGCTGTCACAGGCTCCACATCTGCGGATATAAATTAATATGTATTACATCTACTTTGATTTTATCTAGAATTTGTTATATCATTTATTAAATAAATTAAATTATTAGTCTAAATGAGAATCAAACTGTTGAAAGCTATGTAATAAACTATTAAGATATTAAGCTATTAAGCTATCTAAACTGTTTAAGATATGTAATCTCAGTTTTGTGTTAGTGATAAATACAACAAATTTTTTATACAAATACCAGAGCATTTTTATTTGAAGATTGGCCTACTCTACAAAAAAAAAACAACTTTAGAAATAACCTCATAAAAACACACATACAAAAAAAACACACATGGAATATAAAAATCTAGATACCAAAACTTAACAACATGCTTGAAGAGAAATTTACAACAAACAACATTTGACAAAAACAATATATTAAATAATCAAAGACTACTTGTATCAAATGTAATAGTTGATTACATAAAAATGTCCTAATCTTTTCAAGGCAATAGCACCTACAAGTAAATCCATTGAAGAAAGTGTTAGTAATTTGCTACAAATGGTCTTTTGGGAAAAATTTGTATTTTGAAATAGTCATTTAATAATAATTAATAATGTTGTAAATTTATTTCTTATTGGTTGAACACCACATTAGAACACATAATGACCGCAGAAAGAATTTTTAAAAACATTTATTTAATTTTACATCTTAGATACGCTACATTCATATTTAAGAAAGACAATGAAATGGGTTGAAATAACAGGTGAAAAAATGCTAAAAATCAAACTTGTGATCAAGCTGGCAAAAGCCAGCATCTGAAAAGAATATTAAAGTTTTTCTATCATAAATAATATTTTTGAAACAGTAAACAAATTACATCAACTTATTAAATCTTAATTTGGTTCCATCTTCAAAAAATGAAAATTTAAAAACAATTGAAAAAATTATTTTCTCGTGTGCTTTTTTGTTTTGGGTTTTTTTTTAACAGATTGATTACTTTTATTAAAGAAAAATACAAGCAAAAAACTCTCTCTGACTGAAAAATATACATTCATAAAAAAAACAAAAGTAAGAAACCTAGATGTTGATAAAACTAGGAAAAATAAACAAGGAAATGTGTAATACTTTTAACCGAAGTTTTCCAATTAATTGCCTTGAACTTTCACAAAACACAACTCTTATGCTTTTTTAATGCAATTACAATGAGTAAATCATAAGTTTTACAATTAAATTATATGTATCCAACATTGAGCAATGATTACAAAAAAAAAAAAAATGTAAAATGTCTAATAATTTATTAATTTTTCATTAAAAAATCTTTCACTGGAGTTATTTGCCAAAATTCAAGGAGATCAACAGAGGAACTAGCAATACAAATAAAACAAATAAGAATAATCATCAAAATCAGCCCACTTGATGAAGAATTTTGTATGTTTGAACGGCTTACCAAATTATATGAGCCAGATGTTTTATTGTACTGACTTCTTCAGAGCAGTTGGCTGGAAATGTGTGTGTATTAAGAGATGTGAAAAAAACTGATGTGCAAAATAAACTGATGTTTATGTTGGGTGGTGTGATAGGCCTGTTGAGGATTAGCAAGTCAGTTGTAAAATATTTTTTATATGTTATGTATATTTTAAGTGTTTAATGATTTGTTTTATTCATATCTTGTAGTGAATTGATAACATCTGATTTCTTCAACTGTTAATAAAAAATTATTTGAACTGAACTTATGAACAATTAATGAATACTTTTGTCAACTTAAAAAAAAAAAAACAGCCTACTTTATACAAAAATTTTCTATAGTACAGCAATGTTTCATTTTTAATATAATTGTGGAATGTTAAAATGGAAGATCAGAGATAAATATTTATGATACCTAATTATAAGGATAAGTAAAGCTAAGCTGTTATTTAACATTTGATACCATTGGATGGTAATGAAGTATTTTAAATATTAGCAGTACTGAAAAGGGTAGTTTAGCAAGTTGAATATTGGTGACTTTGAAACTTAGTTAACTCAATTGCTGAGAAGAGGCAGGCTAGGTTCTCAACTCTGAAATGAGTCATTTGATGTATGAGTGAGATCTGTAAAGGAACAGTGATTGCAGGTTCAACCCAGAATTTTAAAACTTAGATCAGCTCTTAAATGAAACTTTTGGCTCATCAAACAAACAAATGTTACTTGTTCTTACTAGAATTTCTGTTTTTTTTTTTTTAATAATAGAACATGCTTATATGGCCAATAATTCTATAAGTGGTGGGAGGCCACCATACCATTCTGGTTGATATATTTTGCTGACTCTATTACATTATTCTAATATCTTCAACATTTTTGTTAAATATGCTTACCTTGCGAAATCATAATTTGGACAAAATAGAAAGTTCTCTCAATTGGATACTTTGAACCAGCTTGTAACATAATAATCTAGCCATGTCAAAGGAATGATTGTCTTGGAATCCTTCATACTTGTCAACAATATTTTGTTTATATTATATATTTAGAATTGTTAAATTATTTAACTACAAGTATTTAATGAAAATTATGATGTAAATTAGTTATTTTAGATTTGTAACATGAATCGAATAAACCAGTGTATTAAAGCTCAATTACTTGGATAAAGAAAAAAGTAACAAATTCATTGATAGCCTATCATTTTATTTAACATTTCATAAAAGATCCAATGAGACTAGTAATTGCACCAATGTTTCATCATTACATCACTCCAATCATTATATCCAATGTATACCATTATTATTGTATTTATTTGACAATAAATTTCTAAATTCAAGGGAAATGTATAACCACTTAAGCTACGTTTGTTTTATAGTTCAGGAAAAAAAACAAAAAATCTATAGATACACTACTAAATAAATATATTGTTCCAGAAATGCAAAAATTAAACTATAGAACCTTTAACAGTGGGAAAATTAAATGGAGCTGAAAACATAGGTACAATAAACTTTCTCTAGGGGAAGAAAAAGTCAACATTTGTTACTTCCTTATGGAAAAACATCATAAACATACTAATATTAACAGTAACTAATTTATTCAAAGTATTCAAAAGAATATATCTTAAAATACTGGAAAATTGTTAAATATACTAAGTATTAAAAAAAGTATAATAAGTACAAATGAAAAAAGAACTAACAATGTGGTACTAGATGAATAGACTTTGTTTGACCACAACCTAAATACGTTCCTTCCTCACTCAGAATATCACCAGCAAATAACTATTAGAATCACAATGTAAAACTGCAGCACTATGGAAGATTGAAAGTAGGATTCTTTGTAACTGAATGTAATTAAGATAAAACATCCTTATTAAGTTTATATTCAAAGTCAGTGAAAATAAATATTCTATAATCATCACCACTGACAATCATGGGCATTAAGAAAAAATCTTGATTGTAAAACTGTATGAATGGCTAGTATTCAAGGTTAATTAAAAAGCTTTCTGGAATCCTCACTTCTATAAAGAGTATGACGCTGAAAATTGTTAATAGGTTGATTAATTACCAAGTTATGTTATTTAGAAGTTGTACTTTGGAAAGTCAATTTTTTAAAATGTAGGTGGTCAGGGCAGGAGTCCTGGACAGAGGCTCCCAACCCTGACTGCTTATAGGTGACTCAAAAAAGTTCTTTTTAGAACTCCAAGATTTAACTTCAAGGCTGGCCGGCCTATTGTTTGTCACTACTGCCAACTTTAGATGCTCATAGTTTTAACAGTTCTTTTCAGAGACAATTGCTGAGTTGCTGTCAGCCTGTCTCAGTCATTATTAACTGCCTCAAGAGTCAACTTATTAAACAGTTATTTTGGAAACTATTGAGTACTATTTTAAGTACTTCTGTTGCTTTCTGATGAAATATGTTTAAATTTTTAAATACTAACAAGTCACTTTCAAATTAATTAACAGAATCTTTTCTACGTAAGGCCTTAACATGAACTAATAATAATAATACAACACATACTAAACTCATGCTTAGTACAATACAAAAAAATGATTCTTATAATTACAACTTCATACAACACACAACACAAAATCAAATTTACTAAAAAACTGATTTTTTTACTTCACATTATTGATAATGTTTATGAATTTATAATGAATATTAGAAATAACTATCATTAGTTAAATTAAAAAAATGAGGTTATTCTTCACTACATCTGTTTACACTGATAAAAATTAACTGATAAAAATATTTTAAATGAAATATAATATATACAAACGAAATTTCACAAAAAAAGATCTTTTTTCTAATGATACCTAAACCGCTTACAAAAAATAATTGAAATAAAACTAAGAAGTAAAATGTTACTGAAAATAAAATATGAACTTTATTTTAATTTTATTAATAATTAAAATCAAGAGATCAAAATTAAAATTAAGGATCAATTTCTTTTGATCCTGTAGATCAAAAGAAATCCAATATATTGTTTTTTTAAGACAAGTATCAATTTGTGGTAATAAAAACTAGGCCAACAATAAAATAAAATGAGAGAACTCAGATCATATTTAAAAGAAAAACATTATAAGTTTATTTATAACAAAAGATGAAAGAAATCTATGTAATGAAATACAAAGATGTCAAATAGATATTATTTATTTTTAAAATGTGTATGGTTGAAGTATGTTTGAGGGGGCAATCTTGATAGTGAAATTATTATTATCACGTCATTATAACTTCACCGGTAAGAGTCCTTCCTCCTTTTTTCCTTTTTACCCTCCAGGAATTACTGTCAGGTATTACTTCAGAGGATGATATGTATGAGTGTAAGAGAAGTGTAGTCTGTACAGTCTCAGGTCGACCATTTTTGAGATCTGTGGTTAATTGAAATCCAACCACCAAAGAACACCGATGAATGGGATGAAGTCTGAATGGTATGACTATCAACAAAAAAAAATTGGCCTTGAAATTAAATTTGTTTGTTCTAGAAAGGCAATACATTTTAATAATAAATCCATAAGATAACAATCAGTAATTCATAAAAAAAAATAAATAAATAAAAAAATAATCTAACAAAATGCAATGATATCTTAAAAAGTTACAATAAAATTGTAAACCGCATGGTAATAGTCTTGCAGATATTTCTTCCGCACAAAAAAAAAATTTGTAATATAAATAAAACTGTTTTTAATAAAATAATACTGATAACAAAAAAGGGTTAAGATACTACATTTCTATTAACAAAATCAGTTATTAATTTAGAACTTGGTTTAAAAAAAAACACATGTTAAATACATGTGTAATAGACAATAGATATATAATAACAGGTAATAAACAATGTTTAAGTGTTCCACATAATAAGCAAAAAATAGAAAAATTTGTTACAAAACTCTTACCCGCCCGATTTCATTTGTTAAACAATGAATAATCATAAGAATTGTATTATTTCTGTAAATGTGATATGTATTTTTCGTTGTTTAATAAATGAAATCAGGCCAGTAAGAATTCTGTAAGAAACTTTTCTATTTTTTGCTTGTTATATGGAACGCTTAAACTTTGTTTATTATCTATTATTTTATATATATATATTGTCCATTAAATATATTTAACATGTATTTTTTTTAAACAAAATTCTAAGTTAATAACAGATTTTGATAATAGAAATGTGGCGTTTTATCTTTTTTGATATAATTTTGTTAAAAACAGTTTTATTTATATTACAGAAATTTTTGTTTTTTGAGTGGAAGAAATGATATCTGCGAGACTCTTACCATACGGTTTACAATTTTATTGTAATTTTTTTGGATAAGACACATGATTACCAATGATATTACTATTGAAGTGGAGTAAAAAATGACTGTAATGGGGTAGTAGTTTTGACACCATTAAACATGAATGTTGAGCTGTTTGAAAAACTTTTAGAATTAACAATATTGAAACTTTAAAAACAAATTTATTTTATCTTGAAATAAAATCTTTTAACTAAAAATCATTTTATTATAGAAATAAGACACTGAATTTTTTCAACAATTAATATATTTTTAAACATTTCTAAAATAATTTCAAATAATTTTAAAAGTTTTCTTTATTTTATTTGTCACTGATAAAGGCATTTCAAAATAATGGTATGTTATGTTACCCTATATTATATTCTATATTATTTTACAACTATATTATTTTATTTGGTAGCATCAAGATATCAGTTTGTTTTATAGTTAGAAATAATAGTTATTATAGATGTAAGATGAATAAATGAATCATTTCTGCATACCCAAAATGCCTTTTCTTCTGTTGATGTTGTGAAAGTTGTCGTGGACTGCAAAATGAACGATCACAAACATTGCACGTTAATGATTCATCTGGAACAAAAATGTAAAAAATAAACCATGCTTAATTTTACTTAACTTAAATTTGTTTATGTGGCATAAATAAAATAATAAATTACACAAGTGTTATTCAGTGTATTGAATGAAAATGTCATAAAATTGAAAGTTTCCTAAACATTTTTAAAAGGCAGCGACTGCTATGGTTATCAATAGAAAATGTATTTTGAGTAGTTTTTAAAAAAATGAAAAATATTAGCTAAAACTGTCAAAGTTTTATTGACAAAGATATTATAAACCATAAACAAAATACATGAGATCACATTACATATTAACATCCCATCCCCGTAGGGGGAAGACAACTTGTGACGTTATTATATATTAACAAAGCACATATTGGTAAACACAACTTGGAAGTGTACAAAACTTAATTATAATAATGCAATAACTACTAAATATAAAAAATGAATGTCTATTCACTGACAGTTACAATGAGCATATTACAGCGCTACACAATGATTGAATCAATGTTTGGAATGCATCTCACTGAAACTTGACTCACATACAAAGACATAAGTACAATTCACAAATTTAATAAACAAAAACCATGAATTGAACATTCTTAATATAAAATTTCCAAAAAATACTATTATTAAATTACAAACGCAACTATAAAATAAGCTATTTGATCATGTAGGAGGATCTTAACCACTGTACTAGGTTATCTATAATGTGCTATTTCTATAATGAGTGCTGTTAATGTCATTTGTGACAATATCATTCAAGGAACTGCTTAAAATAATTTCAAAATGATCTTCTATAAGGAAATTATCATGTACTGTAGTATTTATCTATTTTAGCAATGATGGATTGATTCCTAGAGATTTTTATACGTAAAAAAACTAGATTTTTTTAAGTATTATTTTTAGAATGTAAAAAATTCAGTCCTAAGAATCTAATCCAACCAAAAAGGCATTACTACCACCCTAGAAAAAAAACCTTGATAGCAGAGGTTAATCATTCTAAATTTGTTGTTTGAGGTTTAAACAATGTTTCCATATGCTGATGAATGAATAGTTATTGCTAATTTTACTTTATACTGGATGTTATACATTATGTGGATGGATAGTTAGTACAACAAATTAATATATATCTTTCTGTTATTGAACAATATTTCAGCTCAGTATGGAAATGTTAAACATAATCAAAGCGAAAAACGTTAAAGAGACTTAATTATACGTTAAATGTAAAACAATAAGAAATAAGAAGAAAATTATACTTGGACAGTCTAATTTTTGAAGATAATATGGAGGTTACAGCAGACTGTGAAGCGAATTATTTTACATTGATACAATTATTTTAATAGCTATTTATTTAATTATTTTTAAAATAGCAGTATTTTACTAGTGGGGAATATGTAATAATAATATTATTGTTTTTACTTACATGAAAGGAAAACATCAAATGGGCATTACAAGAGTACTGCTAACAGTAAGTAAAATAACAAGTTTAAAAACACGAGTAAAAAGATAAAATAAATGTCTTTTTTTATTCTACACTGGAAAAATATTGTAAGATAATAATATATGTTTTATGATATTATCATAAAACAATTTTTTAAGTTTCAAGTATCATTTTGTTAAAAACAGTTTTATTTATATTACAGAAATTTATTATCATAAATAAAGTCTTTTTACTCATTCATTATTTATATTATTGTAATACTGTGAGATGTTAAAACAATGATGAAATTGTAATATTCATACTCCCAATTTTCCTTTGATTGGGATAACATTATTCCATTCTACATTTGGTTTACTTTACAAAAGAGGAACTTTTTTAAAAGAAAAGAGGTAAGATAAAATAAATGTTTTTTTTTTATTCTACACTGGAAAAATATTGTAAGATAATAATATAATTTTATGATATTATCATAAAACAGTTTTTTAAGTTTCAAGTATCATTTTGTTAAAAACAGTTTTATTTATATTACAGAAATTATCTCAAAAGAGGTACTTTTTTATTATCATTTTACAATATTACTTGTTTTTAAAGTTTTTTTTTATGATTGTATATTTTATGAAATTATGGACATCAACTGCTGTAGTCATTTTGCCCTAATGGAAATTAGTAGCATATGAAAAAACCCCATGCCTGACCGAGATTCGAACCTGGAATCTCCAGATGAAAGGTCAAGAGGCTACCACTCTGGCATGAAGATTGGCAATATAGTAAAAAGTAGCATGTTTTGTTTAATTGTATTTATAAATTTATATTCTGCTATTTTATTCTTTCAGAAAAATAAAAGTCATATTAATAAAATGATATTAATCTTTTATTAAAATATTGATCAAAATTTTTCATTAATAAGTAAATCTGAAATGTGTTAAAAGCAAAAACCATTATTAAATCGTGACTACTATATAGAATCATTAAATTATTTTGTAGGCTTTTTGATGTGAACGTACTGAAAAAACTGTACGGATAAATTCCTCTTTTGTAAAGTAAACCAAATGTAGAATGGAATAATGTTATCCCAATCAAAGGAAAATTGGGAATATGAATATTACAATTTCATCATTGTTTTAACATCTCACTCTTTATGCTCTAGAATATTAATAATTCATCTTTTGTGGGTTTGAACTAAAATCACTGTATGCATTTTATGAATTTTATCAACATCTCTAATAATTAATAACAACATTGAACTACTAAAATTCTAACACAAGTACTGATGTAACTAAAATTATTATTTTTTTTTTAACCTCCGGAACCACTGTTAGGTATTACTTCAGAGGATGAGATGAATGATCTGTAGCGTGTGTGAAAAATTCCATGCCTGATTGGGATTCGAACTGGGACCTCCGGATGAAAGGCCGAGACACTACCACTTGCACCACGGAGGCAACCAAAATTATTTATATGTTTCTAACATTACTAAATAAATTTAAAAAATTGTTATTCATAGAAAACACTTTACATGAAAAAACAGAATAATTAAACTGAAATTAATTGTCATCTTTATTTAATTAATTTATCAATCAGTAAATAACACTGATAAACATAATTTTTGTTTCCTAACATGCGATACATGATTTTAATCTGCTTTTTGATGCTGAAAACGAATATAAGCTCAGAATCTTTCTATCACCCACCATTTTTGAAAAAAATTTAAATTTTAATTAAAGGATTTTTTTTCATTTTTCAACATATAGTTAGCATTTTATGCTCCTATATTGCATTTTGGTAGTTCATTTTTTATTGTTTAACTTTGTTAACATAATTTGTAAGCTGTAAATAAACAATACTAGACAAAGAATTAAATCTTATCATAGTCATATATTATGACATCATACCTAATATTGAAGAGTGAGCCTTCATGGACAAGATTAATCATGTCTATGCAGGTCAAAACATGTAGCTGAAAACACAGCTGTGTTGTTTGTATTAAGCACTGGATTTAGGAATGAATTAATTTTGTTCAGTCTTATTGCTGTCTTAAGTTTGTTAACAGTGCTGGAGTGTCATAATGCCTCAAAATTGTGGATGCTCTTTGTTATGTATGTAGTGAGTTTACCGTAAAATCAAATAGAAAAAACATTACACCTTTAATTAAAAATACATATCATTTGTACTTTCAGTATAAAATTGGTGATCAGGATAAGATGTGGACTCCTCATATAGTATGCACTAATTGTTCTATATATTTAAGAGGATGGTTGAAAGGTACACGGAAGGTTTTGCCATTTGGTGTATCAGTAGTTTGGCGTAAACCAAAGGCTCATGTAAGTGATTGTTATTTCTGTAAGCCACATCTGACTTGGTTAGGGATTTAAATTTATCAAAAAAAAAAAACTGAACTGTTAGGATCAAGACTGCAAGACTGGAATTTATTTCTAAAAAATACAAAAATTTCAGGCTTTCGAACTCGTCAAAAAGAACTTTCTCAGTACTTTATTGATGAAAATAATTAGGTTTATTGTACAATTATTGATGAGCTTATAATGCACTTAGGACAAATTCATAAATTTGAGGACATGTGTCTTTTCAGAGATTCATCTAAGTATAGTTTAAAAGTGGTTCTACTACACAATGGTAACGAATATCCTTCCATACCAATCGCTTATAGTATTAATTTGAAAGAGGCATATGATGTGATGAAAGACGTTCTTGAAAAAATAATAAATTATAAAAAAAACATAGCTGGAACATATGTGGTGATTTGAAAGTTATAGCTATTTTGTTAGGCATGCAGTCAGGCTACAGCAAGTACATGTGTTTTCTTTGTGAATGGGACAGCCGAGCTAGGGATAAACATTATGGTACCAAAGAGTGGAAGAAATGAGACAACTTAACTCCAAATGGGAAAAATATTATTCATGAGCCCTTAGTTGAACCCAAAAAAATATTTTTACCCCCTCTCCATATCAAGCTAGGACTAATGAAAAATTTTGTAAAAACAATGTAGAAGGATAGTCCTGGATTTTTGTACATCAGGCAGAAATTTCTGAATGGAATAATTAAAGAAAAAATATTTGTTGGTCCTCAAATAAGAGAGTAGGTAAAAGATGATGTAATTAACTCGATATTTAATAATGTAGAAAGTGCAGCTTGAACTTCATTTAAAGAAGTTTGCAAAACATTTCTTTGCAATCAAAAATCCAACAATTACCATGATATTG